>NC_139762.1:10447078-11124250 GCF_965231275.1 Zosterops lateralis
TATGTGCCACCTGATATATGCAAGATGAAATCCAAGTAAAATTGCAGCACAGATAAATACAATCCTAAACTATGGGTTTACCTAAGTGGCACGGGGAAAAAACATCTAATTTTTACAGAAAAATATAGGAAATATCAGTAATATACAATCTAGAATCCAGAGACAATTTACATCTCAAGTTATTAATAACAGTTGCAGAGCACTGTGATTATCTTATTTGAAGTGGGTTTTGCAAAACCCACTCCTGAATATGGACATTGCTAGTTTGATTAATGTCAAAGTTAAATGGCATAGTCCATGGTTAGTGAAAAGAATGTAAATTCCCATATTGGTGCCTTTGGAGAACCTTCTAACATTGTGGAGAAGCAGAGGGAAACACAGAGCTGGAAATTTTTGAAAGAAAATACATTTTTGGATTGATTACACAGGATTCAAATGAAGTACTGCCAGTAATAGAACAAAAACCCCCACCCCAAACAAACATTAACTGAAATGTGCAAAAATAAAGAATGCACTAGTTACCATATAGATAGTTTATACTGAGTAGGGTTGAAATACAAGCCTCTGTTACTATCAGGAACATTTCATTTTTTAATAGGTAAAATATTGTTCAATTATCTCATGTCACTGATACAAAGCCTTTGAAAAGTACTCAGAATTGCTAAACCCCTCAGTTTTAAAAAAATATCTTATTTTACCATCTGCACAGGATTTCCCTCTCCTTCACCACCTTTCAAATAATCTATCTCTATAATTCACACATTACAAAAGATCCACACACACTAACCTTTCTGAAGATGGAATTGTTAGGGCAATGTCTTGTATGGTTTAGGTATGTAACTAACTGACATTTTCTGCATGAAAGTTCACAGAAGGGCACATTAAATTACACTCTGCAGACACACTATGCAAAAGTCTATGGACTACATGTTTTATTTAAAAAAAAAAAAAAAAAAAAAAAAAAAAAAAAAAAAAAAAAAAGAGCGGTGCAGGATTAGATACATAAACCACAATGCTGTTCAATTTATCCACTAAAGGCTAGATTGACTTGAATGTTTTGCTCAAGTGCAGAAAGAATGGAATCAAATTTATGACAAAATACTTCCTTTCTTGCACATATATTTGCTAAATCCTGAAGTCATTTAGAGCTAACAAAAATCCCTTAGAAATGCATAAAAAAGAAAACTTCTGCCCTCAATTTCATTTATGTTTTTCTGTTTGATGCATTTGCAGATATTAACCCATGTTTGCTACCACCTAAATTTGGCTGAAGCATGATTCCACCTACAACTCTTAATTTACTGTGCCTGTTTGAGATATTGACATTATGGTCTCTGAAATTAGAAAATAAAACAACAACAAGCACTGGAAGGCCCATCTTTACACATGGTGGGATAAAATAACGTTTTCCAAAGACTACCAGAAATGAAATTACCTCATACCTTAATTCACTGTGTGGAGTGAAAGAAGTTTAGCTTTTTGCACCAGACACAGTCTAGATGCTCTGTGACTCACACACACTTGCCTTATGCAAACTTACTACATGGGAGATGCATGTACTCATGTGAACCCCCAAAATAAACACCAGCACAAGTGGCACTGCCTGATTCCTGAATTAAAGGGTAGACTGTGAATTTGTACTGCTCAATTTACCTTTAAATTGATAGAAATCCACCCAACAATGAAACCTGAAGACCAAACAGGTCTCATGGAATGGGTGACAGCATCAAAGTCTCTGGATGGGGCGGGGGCTGAGCAAGCAGCACAGCTCTGAACTCAGAGTATCACAGCTAAAGTAGCAAGTCCTATGACAACAGAGCCTGAATTCTTCCAGCTGGGGAGCTGCTGTGCCCACACAGTGCTGTCCTGTCAGATGGGAACTCCCCTGACAAGCTCTGCATGCTGTGGACATGACCTTACATACTTTGCACCAAATTCAGTGTTACCTCTATCTGAAAATAATAACTACAGCCAATGAAAGTTTTCAATTGTCTAAATAACAATGAAGCAAAGGGCTTTGCTAATGACCTTTTCACTAACTGTAATGATACCATAATGATACCATGATGACACTATAATTATACCATGCACAAAGCCCAATTTGGAAGAATTTGGAAAACTAATTCAGAATCCAGAAACTGGAAAAGAGACCAAATCAGTGCTTCCTGCAGTGATGGGACAGCATCAGACCCATGGCCTTTCCACAGATTCACAGTTTTAACGCAACAGGCAACATTAAAGTCATCTCACCTGACCTACTAGTTCATTATTAATTTTCTGTAACTAGCTTCTATTTTTTTTCTGAAAATACAGTAGCTTTGAAACAATTTAATAACTACATCAGAGAAGGCGGCAGAGATTGTTAATTAACATCTGGTAGTTTGGAGTGTCAAAAACTCGATCAAGCAAAAGGAGCCTTCAGAGTCTGCTTTGATCAAAACTATTCATGACTTTATTTCCTAATCCTTGTGAAACCAAAGTGCAACAGGAATGTCCAGGCTCTGACTCTACAGCATTCAATAATGCTGTAATTTCAGTTGATTTCTGAGATTTGGCTTCCAGTCTTAAACAAAACAACCCTCAAAAAAGAAAAAAGAAAAAAAAAAAAAAAAAAGAGAAAGAGAAAAAAGAAAGGATAATACACTGGCTTCTTGCTTCTTTCATGTATAAGTTGCTATTTAATAAAATCACTTTGTATTCTCAGATGTTCCCTGCCATTCTTGATCTCCTTACGAAGATCCACTTGCCTACCCTTCAACTATCTACAACATACCCTCCTATAATGGATAATTTTTGCTGTCAGTTGATGTAATTTACTGTCTTTAGTTTTCATAACTGCTGTTTTTTCTCTTTCCTTCTGACCCATCTCCATCCTATGGGCAAAACATTTCCTTCAGTGTAGAAGGATGGTTGGCCTTTCCTCAGCATTCATGATTGGCTCATCATAAACAAAAAAGGTCAATTTTACACATTGAGACACACGATAACCTGGCTTGTCTCCACACATAAAGGGTAAAAACACATGGAGAAAAATGAGGGGTGGATGACCCCCAATAACCTGATGGATGGCAAGGGGCCCCTGCCCTGGCTCCATCCAGGGCCAGCACAGTGAGCCATCAGCCATCATGGCCAGGAGTGCTATCCACCAGACAGGTGGTGGGAAAAGCTCTCTGGATCACCCTGCAGACTGAAAGGGGTTAATGTCTGCAGGTGTGTGGGACTCCTTAAGAGATGCAGCACTCCTTACGGGTGCCATATTATCATTGTCTGAGACATACTATGGGATGTTTAGGAAAAAGGAATAGTCTGGAATGGCAGCAAGCATGAAAGTAGGCTGACCAATACACCTGTCTGACCAAGTCTCGTGTCTGTCCTGTCTTCTCAACAAACTCAATTTCTAATGATTCTCCTGGGTGGGAAGCTCTGTGCTGTACCTTGTGCCTCCTGGCAATCCCTGCTCCACTTGGCCACTGCCTGCACATGGGGACACAAGGCTTGGGCCATCTTTGCCTCTGCCAGGCCCCTGCATTCAGGAGCTCCCTGACACCACCAGCAGTAACCAAAGAGTGACAGTCAGCCCACAGTGATGGTAGAAATTGTGCAGCCTGGTGATCAGTGCTGATAGATCTACCAGGGTGTATCAGCTTCCCATGCCTGAGAACATTTTGCTCACATGCCAATAAGTCTGTTAACTCAGGGTTTCAGTGAATGATGTTTAGACACATTTTCTGTAGGCATATGCTGGTATATTGAACTATCTCATTATCTAAAGATGATTTTCATAGAAACATGATGATCTTCATCTGCCAAAAGTTGAGCGCATTAACACCAATTTGGTATATTTATAACTCCAACACATGAATCTAGAAAATACTTTTATCCTAGGAAATGCAAGTGAATAGAGATCTGCAGGACTGATGTCCACAACATTGCTTTACAATCCCATTGAAAGCAACCTTCCATTTGCTGGACAACTGCTTGAGGTCAGATGAGGTCGTTTCCCCCGTTAAAAATAGAGAAATGGTTGTTTCACTGTCCTGAAACGTCTACACCAACATACACAGAGGTAGATAAAGTAAGTTTAAATTTCTGTGAGCTCTACTCCCTCATTTGATAAGTATAATGGAAAATAAAAATGGAATGCACTTTGTATCAGCTCCATCATCTTCTATTTACTGATTGCAATGTACTGAAGTACCGGGAGTAAATATTTGCAAGACAAACAGCAAACTTGCAGGAAAAATTACAGGAACGAACTCCAAACATATGGTACTTGGAAAAAAAATAGTTGATTTTGAAGGGAAGGGTTTGAAAAAGAACTATCCAGTCAGTATTTGAGATTTTAAAAGTATCAATCTATGTTTCATCTGGGAATTACTAGAAATTAATTAAGTGCCCTGTTAAATAAGATTCCAGAGTTGACAGAGATCATTTATAATAACATTTCTATGGCACTTGTGTCTTCTAATAATTGAAAAAATAATTAATCCTTACAAGATACCTGTGTGATAAGGGAAATGATGGTTTCTATGTTAGATGTTGAAACTCTGTCATAATATCCTGCATAAACTGATGGGCTGTAGGTAAAAGTATGGGTTGGATCTAAGATTTGAGCATAATACTAGCACTAGAATGTTCCCTTGCTAAATTATTAATTCAAAAACTAAATCACAAGTACATTAGGTCACTAGACTGTGTATTAAGGCCACACAGAACATGATTGCAATTTTACTAGGCTTTGTAGCCATGATTCTATTAAAGTTTTAAATGTGTGGGTACTAGTCCTTGCAGAAAAAGTTGCAATCTATACCAGACTCCTGCAGAATGGACAAGAGAATGGAAATTACACTATCTCATTTTATATACTTAAATTAAAACAGATGGATCACAACTTGAAAATTCTCTTTTTCCTCCATTGATCATGGAATGAATTTAGGCTGATCTGCAGCAATACAGACATCTTTACTTGGTCAAATGATTTCTGCTCCAGTGCTTATGGGGGTTTGTTTGTTGGGTTTTGGGGTTGTTTTGGTTTGGTTTTGGATTTTGTGGGGTTTTCCATTGGTTAGTTTGGGGGTTTTTGTGTCTGTGTGTTTGTTGGCTTTTTTAAGGAGGATTTAATATTTCTGTTTTGCTATAAAGAGCCATGAAGAGGAGAATGATCTGAAAGATTAAATACTTTTATTGGATTTGAGGCTTACCTTTCAGTCTATGCTTCACAAAAAATTATTTCATGATGTCAGAAAATCTGTCTAATCTATCTGTGAAGCAGGGGGATTAGCTCTTCCCTACTCTGTAATGGCCGTAGGTAAATGAATACACCAATGATTGGGAAATACTCAGATATCGTTGCATACGAATGCCAATAGAGGCAGTTCTGTAGCTTCAAGGAGACATTCCTTGGTCAATTATTTCAGAAATATTTTTATGAGTGTTCAAGCACGGATGAATTGCAGTTGTTTATACATAATCCTTTATATATGAAATCTTAACTTTTACCTTTATATAAATAGAGTTTAAATGTACACTGCAGGAACTTTTTTGACTTTTTGTCAAAATTCTGATGAAATTCAGTCAGTCCTGTATTTAAATCAGTGTTAGATAAATAAGGGTGCTGTTTCCCTGAATTAAAGTTTCAGGTCAAAATGTGCAATGATTAATTTCTTACTAGTTAACCACAGTAATTATTATTTGCAGATAAGCTCAGATTACATTTTTGTGCATTCATGAACTCAGATTTTCTAAAATAAATAATAATCCTTTTAAATAATTATCACACATCTTAGTTCTTCTGGTGATCAATTACAAAGATTTGAAAAATTTTTTTTTTAGGCCAGCAAATATGTGAATTTTAATTTTATATAATTTATAAGATTTTGCAGCTTCTCCCCCTTCAGCACCACTGCACTGCTGAGCCACAAGCCTCTGGCACTAACCAGTCACTTTACCTGTTTCTTTTGCCCCTCACGATTCTGAAAAGGCCTTTAACTTTATTAGCCCCTTCTTTGATGTAAAGATTGTGGGTTTTTTTCCCCAGGAATCTTTGCTTTAAAATTTATAAGAATACCTAAGGTGTGGAGATTTCTGTAATCACTATACCTACACAAGAATTCTACCACAAAAAATGAATGTAACCGAAATACAAAGAAACAGTAAGAACAGAAAATTAATGAAATTCCCTAATGTATCTGACATAATTTTCTCTTTCCCCCCCATCCTACCCACAAGGGAATAGCACATTGGCAAAGACCTCAGCAGCAAGTAGGACCAACCCTAACTGAAGCCTTCAGAGGCCAAGTCAGGGAGAAGGAGAAGAAACAATTCCGTGAATCTTCAAACCACAAAACCCAAACCACAGAACAGAGATTCCTACATCAAGAAACACAGCCACAGCACAAGTATGATGGCAACTTCCTAATTCCTACAGCCTGTCCAGCAGGAAGTACATTTGGGTCAGGTTTCAAATAAGTTCCTTTACTGTGATGATTAAAAAATTTTCTTGGTCAGCTGAAAGCAGCACAATTGAAATCTCCTGTAACTATTCAAATACAGGCATACAGACCAGCAAAGCCAGCAAGTTCTCCTTTACAGCCTCTGAGCTTTAGCAGTACCAGCTACACGCTATCTTTCAAATCCAACAAAACCCTGAGCCTCAGTTTCTGTAGTAATGTCTACAATGCAGTGGGTTTTCAGGGGTTTGGGTGTTTTGCTATGAGAGGGCAGGGCAATACACACATGATTTGGAGCTTCTGTATTTCTTGCCTCTGTTGCTAAGATAATCCAATTTTCATTAAAATATGTGTCTGGCTATTTGTTATTTTCCATACTGCATCCAGGTTTGGTGGAAAGGAATCACAAAGAAGGATAACTCAGCATCTTCTGAATGGTAAAACTTTCATAATGCCCAAGTGTGCGTGGGGGAAGACCAAGAAAACCAAATACAAAATCCCACTAGCTAATGCTTAAGTAACAAATGCCACCAAGTGCCCATTTCCTGAACAACTCTTTTCAGCTGAACTATAACGAAATGTTCTTTACAACTGTAACCCTTGGGAAACAGACCCACCAAACTCCTGATTTGCTGCTATTTATTCCCTGACAGAGTCATTATCAGCTGGCTAGATTACAGCCTGCAGCAGATACTGAGTAAATACTGAGAAATAATTCCAAGTTAGTGATGAACTAAGTGCTTCAAAAATCACCCCAAGAAGCTCTTGCAGTAAATGGTAGACACCACAGACATTTTGGTCAATCACACAATTTTAAGTTTACTGGTGTTATTTCTGTCACTGTTGTATCAAACCTCAAGCTGACAGTTGTTTGAACAAGGGAAATAGGAAAAGAGTTTCCTGCTTTAAGTTTTGTGATGTTTTGTTTTACAACTTTCTGCATAACTGTATGTGTGATGTCTATTCAGTAATTCTGAAGCTCTGTAGTTTTATTTAGATAATACAAGTGGAAGACAGTAGGGCAACTGAAGGCTGAAAGTTTCTAAAATATATCAATGTTAAAATACAAATACAAAATAACCCTTCCAGAGTATAAGGAATATTTTAAAACCTCTTTATCTTTTATCTACCTTTGTTTTACATTTGACCAGAGACCTCTGATGTCAGGCTTGGAACCTAAATCCATGCAGGAAGTCTGTCAAGAAGCACAAAATTTCTGCAAGATTCAGCTACATTTCACAGCATGTAAGGTATCAAAGCACCCAGAGCAGTGTTATATCTCTTACTCCACAAGAGCAGGAGTGAAGTGACAGAGGTAAATATATACTTGAAAGAAAATTATTTTTAAGAAGGGCAAAGCCCAAGAGCTGCAGTTCTAAGCAGGATAAAGTACCTCTGTCTTGTGTTTATTTTAATCAGAAAAGAACAGGAAGTTTAAAAGATCAGACCTTGCTACAATTATTTAATGTGGGTTTGTAATTTATCTATATTTAAATACAAAAAATAAGGTACCAACATTTTGTTGAAGCTTGCAATTAAAGTGCTTAAGGCAGCTTTCCCCAATTTCAAGTGGTAAAACCATATCAGAGGTAGATCATTCCGTTACTTTTCCGCCTTTTCTTTTCAAATTGTTAAATTTGATGTGATTTTTTTTCTGCTTCTTGGAGCAGCAAAAATCCTGGTTTCTCTCTTGTTTAAATGCTATTTCACTAATAAAACATTGAATCAGGATAAAATACTATGTCCTTCTTGCTTTCTCAAGAAGAGCAGTTGCATTTTATCTGCCGAGGATAGGAGAACATCTCAAGGCTCATTTAAAATCATGGCTGATTACTAGTTTTTAAAATAAATTTACTTTTTTCTTCTTTTTTTTTTGATTTTAAATTATAGGTAGCACATGACTCAATGTCTGTTGTTTCAAAATGCTCCTTAGTAAATAGAAGTGTATGGTTTGCTCCTATACGTGCTTCATTTCCAGATTTTCTCCTCTTTATCCCACTCCCCCAGGCTTCAGAGTACCCATCTCCATGGCAACACTCGATAAGGTTGGTGGGTGGTGTTATCACAGCAGGCTTCCCCACAGAAGGTCTCAGCCATATGGATTATTTATGAACTTGCATGGCAACACCAGACCCAATGAAATAGTTCTTGAGCAAGTTTTTGTTGAAAGCCAGTGATTCAAAACAGAGCATCCTCACTGCAGCCAGCGCCCATGAGGAGAGAGTGGAGGAAAAGCACCACTAAGGTGGTCCCTGGTCCCTCCCCAGAGCTGCCTTGCCTCTGCCTGAAAGCTCCTCTTGCCCCAGATGAGCACCTGATGACATGTGCCATAAATCATAAGTGCTGGATATGAGTCAGTCGGAAACTGAGAAGCTGTGACAAGGATAATAACCATGACTGAATGGTTGCTACAGCTGGTGCTGTGGCCAGGAGTTGTTGCAGATACCAAAGTGGTTCCGTGTCTCTGAATTATCCCTGAACTGAACTAAAGCAGTCTGGCTTTGACACTTCAGTCTATTCACCTGATGCTTTTCCCAAACCTTCAGTATATTTTTTGGCAAATTTTGCATTTATACTGTATGCATTGGGATAGCACAGACAATTTCTTGTAAAGGATTGCTGTAACAGCAGCCTAGTTCTTTAAAATCAGGGTGCACATCTTTTGAGCAAAAGATACAGGACCATAAGGGCCTGTTGTATGGAACCCCTTCATCCAATGATTTAAATAAATTTATCAAGTTGCACCTTAGAGTGAGACAGATTTTCTCTAGGAAGAGAAAAAAATGCTTTAGTTCTCAAATAGGCATGTTTGGAGTTTTTGACATAGTCTATACTCAAGATTTAATGGTTGTGATTTATCTTCCCAGCTATCTGCACATTTATAATGCATACATATGAGCCTTAACTGGTCACAGTAGACTTTCCTTATGATCAATAAGAAGCAGGAACTGTTAAGGCACCATTTATCAGACCCATTATTAAAATCTGCTTATAGATTATGTGAATTGTACCCTAAGCAGCATAAACACCAGCATGAATTCCCACAGTAGTTCAGAATTTTGGGAGAGGAGTAGGTCAGATGCAGAATTTCAGATCAGCCAGTCAAGATATTACCAGCTTTGTCCTTCTTTATCCCTTTATTCCTTATTCATCCCATGCAATTCATCCCTAGTTAGGGCAAAATGCTCCAGATTTGACAAACTGAAGCATTTACAATGCTTCAAGGTGAATAATTTTGAAAAAAACTTAGTGCATTATGATAATCAATTGAAGGAGGCAGCAAAAAACAATGTCTGGTCTGCAGACAGAGGGGAAATTTCAAAAATGAGAACTCAGAGAAAAAGGAAGCCAAAATCAGAGAATGTAAGAACCACATTAAAAATACTACCTTGACAGAAGCTTTGTCACTTGTCTTCCTTGGATACAAGTTTTTAGATGCACTCTGGGAGAGAATTCTGAGATATTTAAGGTATTGCTGAAGAGATTTGGCCAAGTTCACATCATTTTCCACATCATAATTTCTTTCATTATCTTCATTCTGTCCCAAAGTCCTGTAGAGCAAAAGCAAGGAAAAGAAAGTTACCAGACTATCCAATGTACAAAGTTGCCAACTAAAAAGGCACTGCAAGCCACTGTAGTTCAATACATAACAGAAAAGTCACTCAAAAGCTTTGCAAACACAAAAGTACAGAATATTCAATGTTTCAGCAAAATCAGTCAAAAAAATCTTGCACAATTAACAATTTATTTCATGAATCAAAGTTAATGATTCTAGAGTAAATCAAATAAAACGCCACATCAAGGCAAAACCATGTTTAAAAGAAAAGAAAATGTTTGTAAAAAGAAAATGCACATGAATAAATTGCACTCCAAAGAAATACGAGATGGTTCTAAGATTTAAAATCTTACTGGATGATGATGAGATTCAAGACCAATTTGGCCCTGCACCAATGTAAAGAATAGAAGAAAGACTACTGCATATGCAGAAATAATGGAGCAAATAAACTCCAGAGAAAGGCTTGAAAATGGAATAATGAGATGGAACAAGTATCTCTTCTGATCTTCTCATGTGCCTGGGATTCACAGAATCGTGGTGTTTCCTGAGTGGTTTAGACAGATTTTGGTGACATTTGCAAAGAAAAGCTAGAAATGTGATTAAACGACAGCAGTGTGGAGGTGTTTATATGGGATTCAGAGTGCTGTGTGCAATGAACCTGAATTATTACCAGCTGTCCTCATCTATCTCAACAACACATAAATGGTGATGATAATTTAAATGTCAGCATTGGTATCTATTTCATTCCTTGTGCAAGAATGCAGAGAGAAAGTTCCCAGCCCTCTCCCTTTCCCTGTGAGGGCAGCTGTTTGAGGGAAATCACCTTTTGGTGTCACCATTTCCTACTCACATACCCACACACTTCTCCAGTGAAGAAGAATTCCAGGTGGAAGAGCTTTACAGCTCAGTGAATGAATTTGACTTTCAACATCTCTGTGCCACTGCAAATAAAATTTTATTCTACCAGCCCACATCTTGGCACTAATGTAGAGGCACAGCCTGAGAGAGCACCATTATATCATTTTCCAAAGCTGGGGTTTAATTATATTACTTTAATCAAAGATTAACAGACTTCCTTCTATGCTCACAGTTGTACCAAATATGTGTCCCTACTAATTTAATACTAATAGATGTAATTAATAATCTAATTTACTGTGGTGGCATTGCAATCAACAGAGCTCACAGGTTTGCTCACTTTGAAACACCAGGAAAATTCTCTGTTTCTCCCCAGCCTGTAACAGCAGGGACACAAACTCCAGGAAAAAGGGTTACTGCACAGAGCACTGTAGCAAACCTGATATAATTTACCATCAGTCTTGCTTCCTTCTCATGCTGTTTGCCTTTTTCTCTTATTCCAGGGCTCTAAATTCTGCCTTCTGATGGAGCATGGACATGCAGGTAACATTATCCACCTTTTTTTCAGCTTAAAGCCAGACCAAAACTATTCTGCAGTTATAGAAAAACCTGGGCACTGTGCTTTCTGCTTCAGTAGACATGAACTAATCCAAACAGGCTCTCTTCATAGGAAGGATCCCAGTTGCTAACACTCATCTTGCATTCATTGATTAATTCCAACACCTATCTTCTGCTTTCTTCACTAATTTTAGAAGGAAGGGAAAAAAAACCAGACCAAATTCTGCCCCAAGGATTTCCACTGGATCTAACAAGAACTGAATGCACAGACAAAGGACAGTATTGAGAATGGTTTTTCAAACCATTATTTACAAAATATAGTCACTATCACTGGTGGCAGAAGTAAAATCAGGGCTCTAATATTTCTCTTTTTTCAAATGGAGACAATAATTGCACTTATATTTACATTCCACATTAGATGTAATTTAATGCTATAAACATTTAAACAATTAAAATGTAAAAGACCACAAAGCTTTATGTTGTATTTGATGACAACTTTAATAAGATACTATGAATACATCTGAAAGATTTTTAAAAAAAATTGTAGTTCATCACTATATTACCTTGTTAACTCAGAAATGAAAATGCATTAACTGACCAATTATTGCAACTAAATTAAAATATTACTTTTTAATATGACAAAGTCATACTGCAAAATGGATGGAAGTCATATAAAAGCACTTGGTGTGTAGAAGAAATCACAATCAGATGAGTTCTTTTTGTGCACTTATTTGGAAGTATTTTCCGTTTTAATACACTCTGAAAAATGACTTTGCATACAGTGAACTTAAGAGTATAACTACAACACCACATCTAATTATTTATCTACAGAAATAATTATGTCTTTCCTATAAAATCTAGCATTTCAGAAGCTTTTTTTGTGGAAATATCTAAATCACTGCACCTCTGCTATTTCTGGAATGTTTCCAATTAATAGATACCACACATTTTAGAATAAATTTCTCCCTTTTAAATGCTGAGAGTATCTTATCACTGACTTAATGATGGTTTTATTATAGAAATAATACTATACCCCATTTCATACATTGAAGTTTGCTGGAAACATTTGTGGTTTTGCCTAATTGCACCAATGAACACAACTGACATTTATTTCCTCTGTGCAGAATAGACCTTTTTCCTTTATCTTGAGTCCTCTTTCAAGAGAGGGTTTTTTGAAATTTAATAAGGACCCAGGAAATACCACGTACACTCCAGTTAGCCAAAAAAGAAAGAACTTTCATCTTGAAATCAAACTCCCAGTTTCAGCTTTTTTTTTTTTTTTTTTTTTGAGATGAAATCCATGTCTTCTGTTTCATCAGATTTCATATGCACTAATTTAGCCTAAGTCAATTTACCTTTCAAGTGTCTGAGTCTATTTTCTTGCTCTCACCAGCTCTGTGGGGATTAATGACTCATTAGTATGACTTCATATTGTCTTATTACACACGTTACCCTTAATAAAAGGTCTTACTGACATAATGTTTCTTTGATAATTAGATACCTACTCTAAGTTGCTTTTTAAATTATTTAATTATTATCTGATAAGATTTTAGCAAGCACACTGAGCACACTGAACATATAACATACTTGATCAGAATCTACAAGACACCAGATTTCCTACTGTTCTCTGACCTACAAAACACATTGCAAATGGACAACCAGAAAAATCAATTAATGCTTTAAACTGTTGGCACATAAGATAATGCTTTCAGAAGCACAGCTTGGTGACTACAGGAAATCTATCCACAATAGGAACTGTTTGACGTGAACACACTTAAAATTCTGATGTTTCTGAAGTATCAATACACAAAATGTTGCAGTTTTTTTCTAACACACCGTTATAGTTAAAAATGTAAACCATCTCAAACGTGTTGAAAACAGGAATCCCTAAAAGTATTTGTTTTCAATCTAAACCATAAATAATTTCCTTTATCTTCTTATATTTTTTATTTTTATATAGCCACAAATCTGGAACACTGCAGAATATGGCCCTTATCTCCTGGAAATTTGGTCTATTTTGTCTTATTCTCATGAATAAAAATTTTAGGTACTCTCTTAAGAAAAAATCCCCAGAAGAGATTGAAGATCATTTCTGATACCAGAGAGTATCCATTCAATACTGACATTTTGTGTATCTAAGCAGTAAAAACATGTTTATGGACTCAATAACATGTTGTTATCACCTTTATGGTAATCTTTAGATCACTATCTTCTTTAGAAGGTAAGTTTCTACCTTACTGCACTTCTGAAATGGTGCTGTGATTTTAAGAAATGCTTTTGAATCAGCAAACATGTGAAGTACAGGGTCAAAGTCCCGGAATTAAATCACAACAAAGTGAGGAAAACAGTTGAAGACACTGGGAAGTAGAAATTACACAGATTTTATTTCTACAAAATAAAACAATATAGAAAATAAATGGTTCTGCAGTATATGCAAACCACAAACTGCAGTACATGAAGATCTGAATTCGAACGTTCAATATTTTGCCCATCAAGGCTAGAAGCCCAAATTTATCCCACTATGATGGAAGTTTTTTAACAAAAAATACCTTTCTTTTAATTTCACTACTTTTTGAGAAAGTATTTCTTAAAATCATGTAGGAGAAAGCAAAATTTTTCATTTTTAATTGTTCCTAAAATTTCATTCTGGGGTTTGTGTGGTTGGGTTGCACTGAAAAGCCTGTAGGACAGAACAGACCAGGATAAAGAGTCTCTTTATATCTGTAACTGTATATGAAGATGATATAATTGCAGGTTCTACAACTGTATCAGTCTACAAGAATTACTCATGTGTCTCTTGCAACCAATTACTGCAAAGTCACCCCTCAATACCTTTTAAGCCATGTCCCAACATTATTTTCTGTCATGGGAACTTGCAGGAATCTCTCCTTCCTGAAAAAATTTTGCAACTACCACTAGGAATCTATGGACTTATAATCAATTATTTGTATGTTTTGGAAGAATTTGACTTTGAAAATATAATTAGTCACTCAGAATGTTGTTCAATGCTTAGTCCAGAATAAAATATCTCCTGTAGTAGGGTACTATAAGTTTGCCTTTTTAAGCCAGTCATGGGTAGGGATGGCTGAACTGACAGTAGACAGTGCAGAAACTGAATGAAAGGCCTGAGTTTTGAATTCTGACACCTTAATTAACAATAGAATCTTGATATCATCCTTAACTTGATGATAAACAGAAGAACAAGGTTCAGTGTTTTAATTCATTCTGCCCCGTCAACACTGGTGGACACCTTTATCACATAGCAAAAAATCACATAGTGGCTTTTGTGATTTTTTAAATTCTGCTTCTGGGCCAACCTCTTTCTTATCATTTGCAAACCCTTCCAAAACCCAAACAAACACACTACAGAAGACTTACTTTTCTGTGTCAGATCCTTCAGGTGCAAATACATCAGGGCGTCTGCTGTGGATTTTGTGAATGGTTGAGAGCTCCTGACCAATAACATGTTGTGTGTAATCATCTCGCCAGGTAAAACCTGATTAACAATGAAACAAACAAACAAAAACAGAATGAAAAAGATTCACTATTTAATAACTTGGAAGTTTGGCAAAAAGATGTCCTATATAAACAACATTTAAAAAAGAAAAAAAGAAGCCTCACTCTGTTGGAACCCAAGAGCTAACTACAGATTCTTCTTTTCTGTATGAAATTCTGTTAATGAAATTTTGCTAATGAAACTTCATGGCAATGGAAGGAAGACAGTAAATCACATGAGGATATTTTGAAAGCCTTTGGTTTTAGCAGAATCTTAGCTAGTTGCAAGGCAGTTTTAATAGAGAAAAAAAGGGTTATTTTGGACAGCTGTGGAAATTATCCCACTAGCTGGTGTCTGTTGAAAGGTTGCTTCGTTTCCTCCCCATTCACAGCACACTGCCCCTCTGTACTCCCCATGAAACATTAAAGTTTAGAACAGAGGAGCTGGTACTGCAAGTTTTAGTATAGCACATGAGGAGGTCAATTTAAGTTATATTTAAATGTTGCAACAAAGAACATTTATATAAATGGGGAGCACAGCTATGTAGGCAAATTACAGTGACTGCTGGTTAAGTACACGCACTTCCAATCTCATGGTAATTATACCTGAAATAATGGTATAATCCCTAACATAATTGTTACCTGATTTGTAGATTTTATGTTACAGTAACACTTCAGATCATAGAATTTGCCAACACAATTATCTGTAAATATCTAATAACTGAATATCACACAGTGGAAGAGAATTTCTGCTGTTACGCCCTGTGCAGCCAAACACCACAAATCTCTCAATGAACATTGACAGAAGTTCCAGATACAGTTGTCCTGATAATATCTTCCTGTAAGAAACCACTCAAAGAAAAATCCTCTCCAGCACCAGATTCAGGCAGTCAGATCTGGCTGTTAAAACCAGGAAGGGAAATTGCTAAAACCTGGGAGGAGGATTTTGGGTTCACTCCCTATTTTACATACAAATTATAAACTTCAACACCATCTGGAGTCAACATGAGGTGTTTTGGCATAGGCAGACCCTTAGGATGAAGATAAAGCATCCTCAGCCCCAGCAGAACTCAGAACTTGGCCACTTCATTACCTGGATTGGTGCTTTATCCATTGGGCTTTTTAGATTTTTCCACTGTATTGAAGTGAAATTATTTATCTAAATTCTAGAGTTAAAAAAGAAGCCTAAAAAGGACATTTCTCCATTGTGCCAAAGGAGATAATTCTGAGCATACAGAAGTAAAAATTACTTTAATATTTATTAAATTCTTATCCTGGAGGGGAGATATTTAAGTAAGTCCAGTATATGTTTAGACAGGGCTAGGAAAAATTAAAATTATGCTGTTGTCTTGACTTAGACAAGATTTAGGGGGAAAAAAGAAGGGCCCCATTTAGGCAAGATTTAGGTGGACTGCATCCCAAACTTTTTTTCATTAGTGAAAATTAAAATAATAAAAATCAGTACCAATGTAAGTACCGATGCATGAAGGTTTTAATAAACAAAAAAAGCTTTCTAATATTCCACTTGTGATCCTTCTTTCTCCTTTCCTTAAATAGAAATGTTACTCAAGTTTATTGAGGAAACACTTCACCTGAAGCCATATTAGATATTAATGGCTACAGTAAATGACTCCAGACACTTTGGAGGGGAAAGAATATCTGTCTCTATTTAATCTGGTTTTATTTCTGATTCATCCTTTTCAAATGCAAATATCACCTTTTCAAAGATGCCACGTAAGAAGATGGATTCAAATAGTTTTAAAAATCTAAACCTAAGGCTGCTCAGAATGTGTTTTTATGTGAATAGACAAAAATGAATCACCATGCATCTATGATTACTTTGATGTAGTGTAATTAAAAAGATTTTTAAAACAAAGTTGAGATATCTTTCATACCTATTTATTTATATATATGTATGTATATATGTTCAACTTTACTTTTCTGTTGTCTAGCACTACATATTTCTGTTTCTTTTATAATCTCATGAAGGAGAAAAAACTAAGATAACTTTCAATTTAGGAGAATGTACAACAAAAAAAGTTCAGCTAAAGTCTGTAGTAAAATCATTAGCATAGCCTTAAAACTACAAATTTATGAACTGTGAGTCCAAAATTACTACAGGTTCACTCTCTAGCTCTAAACCAATATCAACCCTATTAAAGCCTAAGAATACACAATAAATAACATAAAATTTGAAGAAAAATACATTGAATTATTCTGAAGAGCTTTTTTCACATTAAAGCAAGAAGAGTTCATTCATGCTTACAGATGAGAAATTAATCTCTTTGAATCCTGAGCAATCCAGAGTTTTGTGCCTACAAACCCCAATGTTTTCACTAAAAGAGCAAAGGAAACCTGTGATGCCTGTTCTCGCTGGTCAAGTGAATGGTATGTCTGTTGTTATCTTCAGTGTATTTTTTTCTCCTGCTGCACTATTTCAACATCTTCTCCTAATGCATTTCAAACTAGTAAAGATGCCCTATCATCCTTAATACTGTAAAAAATGTTACTGTGGCAGTGAAAAAGAATAAATAGAAGAAAGAAAAACAGACTACTTGTTATAGAGCTGGAAAGAACTGAATTTAAGGGAATATTGCCCTCCCAGCTGTGTCTCCAGCGCTTCCAAGTCACTTCAGTGTTAGAACAAGACATGGATAAGAAACACAAATTTTAACTAATTCAAAAATCCCCTTGTCAGTAATTTAATATTTCTGCCTCTTACACAACGATCTCAGGAGCTGCAGCTTGCCTAAAGTTAACCTCATGCCAATCATTTCCCAGCATTGTTTCACTTTCAAAAAAAACATCTCCCACACACTGAGCCGAATAAAACAGCGCATTCAAGAGCCATAACGTCGCACTGACAGCGGCAATCAGAGCTGAGGTTGAGCAGGAGCATCTGACGCCGTGTGGCGATTTCCTGTCCCCTTTGTCCATCACACCTCGATCCAGCCCCGGCCCGGCCGCCCAATTATTGCGATTTGTGTCCAGCGGCTGAGCAGGATCACAGTAGAGCCCCTGTGCTCGCATTACTTCCATGTCACTAACAGGGAGCGGCGTGGGGGACGCCCAGCCCCTGATTAACCATCCCCCCTGGGGCTGTCCCAGCCCAAATTCCCACACAGGGACAATGACACGGGGAGAGAAGGAGTCTGGCGGACACTGAAGTGATGCAAACGCAAGAGCGACAGCAGCAGACACAAGACCGCTCTCAGTTGAAGGTCATTGATAGTAGGGAGAGACCCCACAAAAAACAGCCATTGATACAAGTTTTCCCAATAGAAGTAGAACTTTTCATTGGTATCAGCCCAATGCTTAATTTATTAAAATTTGATCTGAACTCCGTAACTTAAATATGTGCGAAAAGGGAATGTCGGTATAAAGACAGTGAAGATAAGACATTAATACCTTTATCAAATGTGACAGATGTAGTATATAAATTTGTGTATAAAAAATATTGTATTAAAAGTTTAGACTATTAAAAGCTACCGGGAGCATCTCTGGGATTCCAAGGCCCGTTGTGCAACTGTGAAACCACAAAATTTGCAACAGAAACGATAGGGCTGCACTGGAGATGGCCCATTCATCAAGAATGGACTTCTACTTCTGGGCTACTCAAGATCTGATATCAATCTCGGTGGAGACTCTGGAGGATGATCAAATCAGCAACCCAAAGGAGGAGTCCGAGAAGACTCTTGAGACTTCTTTCTTACTTACAGGAAATCTTTTCAAACCTAACTCGGGAATAAAGAAACACATGAATATTTGGACTTTCAATAGCTGTAGCCTCCGGGCAGAAAAACTGTACAAAAGCTGTACGCTGAGACCTGGCATTCCTGGGCAAGGTTGGATGGCACCGTTGCTGCTGTCACCCTGTCCAGCCAGCATTCGATCAATGTTGTCCGATTTTATTGTGGCCTTTTAATTTGATTTTGGAAAATTGCTAAAATAAATTCTTTTACTTTGGATTGGCTCTTGATCATTTATAACATCAAACACAACTGGAAGGTCAGATCTGATGGAAGTCATCTGGGTATGACACAGTCTTTCATATCATCAGGTATCTCCCCACATCTTTTGTTTCCATATCACAGGCTATTATTATTATTATTATTACCCACAACTACAAAAATAATAAAATTGTTTAGGTCCTCATTATATTCAACACTTAGAAATGGCTATGTCACCAGACATAAAAATTCTTAGTTGAAATCAAATCAAAAGCAAGCAGTTTAAATAGTGAAAAAAACCAGTTTCGCAGTAGTGAAGATGTTAACTTCTGCCTACAGAATTAAAATAAAAATTATTTTCAAATTCAACATAAAATGTCACTTAGCTTGCTTAATTGCCTTTCCTGCTATAGCAATTACAGAGGATTACTGAAAAATACTCAAAATTCAAATATGCATTTCCTTCTCTCAGCTGATGAATTTTTCTAAGCAATTGCATTCTTTTGTGTGGTTTTGACTGTTTTCCATCTTAGAGAAACTTGATGTCTCTCCAAATATACCTGACCACATCTCTAATGTATGCAAATTATAGCAGCATCTTTTAAAAACATTTATCTGCTATTTCTCTGTCTAAACTTATTCTAGTTCACATTTACCCATACAAATAAATTTCCCTGCCTCTGAAGGTCTAAGCAAGAAAAACAGAAACTTTTTAACAGTTTGGAGGATTTCTGGTGTAAATCAGAAGAGCTCAAGTCCTTTAAAGGAGCAACAGTTCTAATTGCCCTGAGATTCGGCTGTACAAATCTTCCTGCTGCTGTTCCTGACCCTATTCCAGACCAGGTTGCCTGAGGCTGAATTGGGCTCTGCAGGAAAGTCCAGCAGAACCTTTGTCTGACTTCCAGTTCTTGTGCCAATCAAAATCTAAAATTATGAGTTCTGCATCAATATATTATCAACAAAATTATTTTTACATACCAAGTTCATTGAAAATGACAGGAGATTATTCTAAATTTGTAGAGACCTATATACTAAAACTTGATCCTTCTATGCCAGGAAAATCCACTTTATAAAGGCCCAAGCCCCTCAGAATTATTCAGAATTAAAGACAGGATAGGCACTATTTCTGAGTTGTGACATTATTTTTTCTCCAGCTTTCAGTAATGTTAGGCATTTTGTGCCTATATGGTAGATTTTTTTATTATTATTATTATTTTCTTTTTTTTTTTTCTTTTTTTTTTTTTTTCTTTTTTTTTTTTTATTCTTTTTTACCTCTGAGCTACCTTCAACTAGTACTTCATTTCAGCCAGGAAACTCTCATCTGTAGAGCTCAGAGACTTTCATCCCCCACGCCATGTGTTGCAAATTGTTAATGCCTACTTTAGCTGTCAGAATGTCTGCAGAATTGGGGATGATTTGCTTTCTTGGCTATTTTCACAACAGACAGGTCAATGTAAGGTATAGACATGCCTTTCTGCAGGCTGCCTTTCCACATTCTCCAGAGGAGCTGCTCTTGTTCTCATTCCAGACCTCCCTTTTCAGAGCTCAAGGACGTACGCAATAATGTTCACATATTTCAGCTCTGGCTAAGTCAAAATTGCAGCTTTAATGTTGAGGTTGCTGTGTACAACAAAATTAAGTCTTTCAATTGCTATTGCTGTATTTCCTACCTAAGATTGCAGCCAAAAGATAAAATCCTGGTGTTTTCTCTTAAAATAAAACTTCATCCAAAAGCAATTTTGCAATACAACTTGAAAAAAGTTAATGGCAAAAATAGAAATAGAGAAGTTAAAACCTGCTCTTAAACCATAACCTTTTAATTTCCCCATTTCTTTGTATTGGAATATTCATTTTTAGTGAAAATTTTGACTAAGATGTTTTCTACAAATTTGGAAGAAAGTCTGCCAAAACACTTTGTATTACACTTCCACAAAAACTTACTTTAATTGAATTTTTTTGCTCTGGTCAAACTTTGTGTTTGCCTTCCAGATGACAAGAAAATCTAATTCAGAATTTATTTGAAGAAATGACTGGGAGTTATAAGTAGTTATCACCATTCTTGCCCAATCAATTTCTGCTGGAGCTGTGGTCATCTCCTGAAAGTCCAGTGGAGTTTATTTGTTTCATTTCCTTTTCTACTGCCAGGTACCACGTATGCATTGGTGACTTTGTTGCCTTGTTTTGGAGTTTCTAGTGAGATCTTTCTAATATGGGAGAATTTCATTTGCTGCATGCAGCAGCAATTCACTCACAGGCAAAAAGCTTCTGTTTTATTGAACAGATGAAAGGGCTGCCTAAGGATTACAGCTTCAATTTCTCATATATTGTTTTATTATACATAAAAGTGATAATCTCCACAGAATTAAATTACAACCATGATCTGCTTACAGTCCTGATTTTAATTTACTCTAAGTAACTATCCCAGAAGGTAGAGGGAAGGCTTTTCTCTTCAGTTTTTGAAATTTTTCTATTATTTGAAAAAGCCAAATGAGTGCTTCATTTGCCAAGGAGATTATAAAATGCTCTCACAGGACTCAGTATGTAATGTTTCCTTACCTTTATTTCAGCTCTTGCAGAGAGCTACAAATAATTGGGTTTCTACAAGAGAAAGTTTCTAAGTGTTTCTAAAGACTTTTTTTTTGCCACTGGAGCTGATAGAAATAAAAGAATAATATGATAATGCAAAATACATCTCCAGACTTCCACACAGAGCAGGTTACTTTCCAAAGACTATAGTAGAATGGATACATGATTCCCAAGTCCTTGAGAGGAACCCCATGCTATTCACCATGTCATATAAACCTTCCCACAGACTGTTGGCCCTCTACCCAAAAGTTTATCATTCCATTCATAGAAAAGCTTTTTAGGAAGAGAGGTTGTCTTGTGTTGTTACAACTTTATATTAATGTTCAACTTCAATTCAACTCATGCCCAATCCCATCTTTAACCTGAATATCTTTCTGCCCTGCCCAGGCTGTGACATATTTATTAAAGAAACAATCAACTCTAATACATGGTGAGCAAAGGTGCACCACCTAGTCCTCCATGTCCTTCTGTCCCTGGACTATGCACAGATATTTCCTCTGTGCTGTCAGCCCAAGGAGTTTTCATGAACATGAGGAAATATTCACATGCATTCAGAATAGTGACACTAAAATAAAGGTGGGACTACTTTTGCTTGTTTCACTGAGCTTTGAATCCAAATGCAGTAGCTGGCAATCACACCAAGATGCATGTAACTATTCCAAATTTAACCCAAAAAGGTCTGATGTTAGTTCCATGGTGCAAACCAGCTCCTTAATACATTATTCCTCTGCAATCTCCTTTTAGAGCAAGAAATTATGATCTTTTTCTTTCTGTCAAGATTACTTTCATTTTTCTGTTTCTTTCTCTTTCCTTTTCTATCTTATTATTCCCTTCCAAGATGTCTTACACCACTCTACACTTTCATTTAAACTCAAAGTTTTTAACTTAGGATCTCTTTAAGTATGCAGAAATTGGTTGTGAAGCTAGACTGTACAATGCTAAGAATGGAGATTTTTGTCCAAATAGCAGTTATCAATGCATTTAAAATCAGCAGGTTTTCCTTCTCATTTTATTTTATCCAATTCATTTCATGCTATCAGTAAGATGACAGCCTTATTGTCACAAAAAATATAGTTCCTGGGAAAGGACTTTTGAAGTGTCTTCAGCCTGGAAATTAAAACATCACCTGTAACAAGGTAGAATTGGGTGAAAATGTGCCAGCACTTAAATCAGTACAAAAAATTAAGTGGATATACAGGTTACACTTACTCTGGAAAATTCATCTCAGACCTACAGTTCTTCATGTATTTTTAAATGCTTATGAGCAGAACTGTTCTTCCAGCTCCACATAGTGGTTCTCAGCCCTGTTTTATGTAACTGTTGGAGTCTCATTGATGTTTGTGAAAAATCAATTTTCGGCTGTCAGAGCAGAGCTCTCAGCTGCACATGCAAAGCCAATACCCAGGGATACCACCCCAGGCTGGAGTGAGAGCTGCAGCTCCAAGGGCACCTCTGCCTTTGGTTTTGAACAAAATTCCCTCTGACCACAGCACAGACAATGCACCAGCAGCTGGAGGGAGGGTTACAATGAGCCAGAGCAAAGGACACTCCCTCCTAGTCTATCCCATCAGGAAACTCAATATTCCTGAAACTCTCACTCTGGGAATGGCCTTAGGCCTGCTACTCATCACACTCTGTGCTGCACTATGACAAATACAAATTAAAGCACGTAAAGGTAGTTTGTTTATTCTAGACCATTGGAAGAAACTCTACACACAGTTTGTGCAGGACCATATCTTCCATTTTGTATTTTTAAGCCATTTCTCTGGGACTTTAAATTCCTCCTGGGAGAGCCCATATATTGCATGCATTTGCAGAGTCTCTTTCTACAGCAATAACAATAACAATAATTGTTATTGTTGCTATTATTATTAATAAAAGCCCAGCAGCTGCAGAAGAGAGGGTTCCCTTAGGAACCTTGTAGGATCTTGGTGGCTGAAAGCTCAGAGTTTTCCAGGGAACTGCATTAGCCAAGTCAGTTTGCCTGCAGCAAAGATGAACAATCTGCAGGTCATGCTGTTCCCCCAAAATCTGATTAGAGCTCCTCAGGTTTCATTTTGAATTCACCAGGTGTAGAGAAAATTCACACACTGAATTTGTGCAACCCTGAAAGGCATTTTCAGCTGGAGGAGTACTTGAATTATCTTCTTTTTTATTTTCTTGTGCACATAAAATTTTTGGGCATTGACCCTCTAACCAACTGCAATGGAGGGTGCAATTACTGTACATTGAATGACAGATAAATTTTTAATTAAAGCCTTTTTAGTCTTCACATCTCGGGGCTCTAATTTACAACTTGATTCCAATTTAAAAATTACTGTTCCACTTGTAAGCCAAGGTACAGTGACTGCCCATGTATTAAGCTGGTGTCCATGGGTAAAATTTCTATCATTTGACTTATTTTAGCCAAGAACGAAAAGGATTTCATGAGGGAATCTCTGACTGACATGATTTCCAACATGGTATTCATTTTCCCTCCCTTTTTTCATGCAGTTAATACCTCAGTAAGCTTTAATAACATTTTAGAGAATTCATATAGTGCTGATTCATGGATTCACATGGATGCCTTTGTCAGCTGCACACACTATTGTTTCTTTACTGCTTTCTGGGGTTGGTCTCTCTGAGCACTTAAAATGTGCCATGATAAAGCTGTGACTCAGTTTTACCACAGCATACCACAAGGCTACTAAAAAGGGGCTTTTTTAATCTCTAAATTAGTTTTTGAAAAAGTTTGTCAATGAATTAAAATATTTGCACTAGAAGAGCTGGAGCAAGTTCATCAGATAAAAACTTAAACCCCCTAAAATCTGAGTCTTTATGAGGACACTTTCTGTTGGCCTCTAGTCATAGCACATCACTTCATTCAAAAGACTTCATTAGTTTTTTGCTCATAACTCTAAAGAGCACCTAGGTGTAGATGCAACTTACTCTGACATTAACAAAATACCTCCAAAAATGAAACAGTGACGTGACACTGAAATAAAACATACAGAGGGGACATAAAAATCCTCTAAGTCCTGGGAGAAATTTTATCTTTGTGAGTTCTATGCTCAGCTAAAATCCAAATATTCTAAAATAAAAGCTCCACTAATTTCATGCCACTAAGGTCTAACACTAATTGCAGAGACCTGCTATTCCCAGTGTGTTCACTGTGAACTCAGAGAACTTTCTCTGGGCACAGACCATGGTTTGAGGTGTAGCCTGGACCTGCAGGTTGAGCCACAGAGTGGGGAGCTGCAGGAGGGGACCAGAAGCACTCGTGCCTCCTCTTGGACCTGCCCTTCCACTCGTAACACAACACCAGCTCCGTGGCCCATTTCTATTTCCACATCACAGACATAATAAAACACAATTTCAGGGGTTAAAGTTGTACTGCATTTCCTGAGGCATTTGAATATCATAGAACTGGGCTGGCATAAACAAGGAACAGCAGCAAAATCAGAATTTACCAGGAGCCACTGCAATGTGGAATGAACTAAGCGGCAGGTACTTGGATTTTTTTCTTAACTTCAGCATATTTTTACTATTTAAGGGCTAGTAACTAATATCAAGGAACTCAATATATTTTAAAAAACATCATTTATTTTAGAAACTTGTTCATCAGCAGCTCTGAATGCTGTAAAAAGCAGCAAACCTGCTTTAAAGCAACACTGAGGTGAAGCAGCAATGATGTTAGAGCATTACAAAAACACTGGTGGTGCAGCTCTTATGTCTCTCTGTTAGCATTGTTACAGAGGATAAGTCTTCTGATCAGTGGCTCCCAGCTTTAAGAAATAATGATATATTTCTAGATAATCGACTGCTACCTATTACCATACTTTTGATGTGGTGGAACAGTCATGTGCCTTATTTTCCACATCCTCAGGGTATCCTGGTTAAATGTCACATGCATTTTTCTCCCATGTTAAGAAAACAAAACCTGCATATTAATTCTTTTTTAAGGGAGGCATAAAATGCAATAAGAAGGGAGCATTGATTATTCTATTCATCTATAAACTACTCCAACAGACATATAAATAATACTGGAAAATGTAATGTAGCTTTAATTAACAGTAGAGCTCCCCCATATTATAACAGTCTTGATAGATGGAACCTGCAGCAATCAATCTGATTGCTCTGAAAGCAGTTGAAGCTAATTCACAACAAAAGACATAAAGTTCAAAAGCCAGAATCTCACACAATTTTTACAAGTACTTTGTTATTTAAATTAAGATCTCTGTGTCACTGACCAGATTTCTTAGTAGAGAAATTATAAGCAACTCTCTCTCTAAATGTAACCCACAGCTGAGGTGTCCAAGAGTTCCATATGCTCCTCCATGGCTGTTCTAAATATCAGAATAAATTGACAAAGAACTACCCTCTTCTAACTCCAAAATGCTTGTGGTTCAGTTGTCCAAACCCGTACCTCAGTAAAGCAATCTACCTACAAAATGATTTTCATCATGGCTCTAAAAGGCACAAATCTTAGAGAAGAAGAGCAATGAGTGAATTGCACACAGTGTTCACAGTTTCAAACAGAAAAAAATACTTTATCTGGAGAAAAAATCAGTTTGTTTTACACTTCATGATTATTCTTGAAAGGAGGAAACTAGGATTAACTTGTTTTATTTACTATGGCAAATAAAAGAGAAACATAAGGCATTGCAAATTCGATGATTTATTGTTAATTTGCTATTCTTACAATTTTTTCTATGTCTATATATAAAGATGAACTGTATTTACAGATTTTTACTTTACATGCATTATATGACATTAAAGAAAATATTTCCTTCTCTCAATTACTTCTCAGCCAAATGTCAGAGGTTCAAACATATAAACTGAACATGTCTCTCTTGACATCCAGATAAGACCAGGCTTTTGTACTTTACATTATATTTAGCAGTGAGTCAGGTCTGGTTCATTTTGCTTTATGCAGTACTAAGATATGCCCTTAAATCTATGACATTTTTAGAAGCCAAATATATCCAATGTTACTCAGAAGGATATTTTTTGATCAACCTGTTTGCTTGAAAGTACATTAGAATTGGTCAAGATTTCCAAGATTACAGCAAAGATATTCCTATTCACATTGATATGTCAGAAAAAAAGACAATTAAGTCTTTTTCACATCTATTCTGTATTTAGTAAAAAAAAAAAGTCTGCCTAGCTGAGTGCTGTGTTTATATACTTTGTGGATGTCAGGCTTGGGGGTTTGGGGAGTGGTCTTTTGCTTTGTTTTGTTTGGGGTATTTTGTTTTGTTTTTTTGGTTTTGTTTTGCTGTTGTGGTTTTTAGGGTTTTTTTGTCATCCCCATTACAACTGAGGCTAAATAACATTGTGCAACCACATCAGATTACAATTGTGCAGGCACCACCAGTGCAAGGCATGATGCACTCCCCAGGTTTCCCTGTTCCTAGAGCTCATCTCCTGCACACTCAGATGTCACCCAGGGTTCTCCCAGCAGTACCTGACCGAGCTGGTTATGCTGTGTGGATAAACATGCTCCAAAAAACCTTTGTTTCCATCAGTACAGAAGTTTAGCTGGAATTGTTGCCCAGAACAGGTCCTACCCCAGTTTTGGTGTAGCCTTGGATGGTGTGGGGGATTTGCCAGAAGTGGTTAGATGAATGGGTGCAAGGAAACACTCCTGTATGGGAACTTGTGTAAATAATGTCCTGAAAATCTCAACTAGACTCTTTTCCACACTTTCCACATTATGGCCTTACATTGATAACAGTAATAGGAAGCAGAAAGTGATTTTTCTATTATTCTTGTTATCATTCACATTAATGCCATATCAAAAGATCTGGTAGTGTAAATTGTGATCATAATGGTTGTAAATTCCGTAACATTTACTTTTAGTGCAAGCTCTTCAAATGGCCTTGAAGAAAGCAAGGCATTTTTCATAGAACAGAAGTCAGGTGCAGGAAAGAATAGATTCTGGGCGGGTGTTTAGGATTCAGATATCCTTAGCTATTATACAGATCACCCTCATGTATACAGCCTGGATATATACCTTCTCCTACTATACTCAGCATCATTTTTGTTGGCCAGGGAAAGTTTCCCTGGCATAGTTTTGACAGTCCCACAATTAATTTGTCTTCATTTCATTGTGTCCTTAATAACACTATGTAGGCACCACCAGATTTCAAGCCTTTCCAAGTGGAATGAAGCAGAAGTGAGCTCACATCCCTAATAAATTGTTTATTGAATATTTATTTTTACTTGGATGACACAGTGCTTATGAATCCGCTGGTGGTAAAGCCCATGCTTACATGCTACAGCACAACATTTATTGAAGCAGATATTCTTGCCAAATCTATATTGCATTTATAAATCTTCAAAACAAGCCCTGGTAAATGTCACTTCTTCTTAAATGCTTGGCAGAGTCAATGACAAGTGATGCTGCCTTTGCCCTTGAAGAATTCATGCGTTTGGATCTCAGTCCAAATTCTAAAAACCAGTTCAGAAACACATGCAACATAAACACACTTGGAATGCACCAGAGGCACTGAGGAAAGAAAGGAGAAGTTACTCTAAATGCAAAAGTTTAATATGAACAGGAAAGCCTGTCTGTGGCTTTTTAAGATTTTCCTTGTAAGCTCTGTGAAATACGCTACCTAAAGCCCATTTCCATTCTGCATTGGAATATTTTGCTGTGGTCATCCTTTACGCTACCCAAAAGCAATCAGCTCATTTTGATGTGGCTTTAGTACTTCATTAGAGACCTCTTGAAATAAGTATATATAAACTAAGAATCCAAATACAGACTTATAATATCTAATTCTAAAAAGAATGTAGAAATTATCCTGGCATAACATTAAGCAATGCTATGTGCTGCATATTTGTGTTTCCTAAGTATGTACCTTTCATTTTCTGAATGACAATTCTGATTTTTTTTAACTGTATCTCCAGCTTCCAAGACAATCAAAATGCAAAAACTGAGCAATACAGTAGAAAAATGTTCTATGTCCTCTAACTCCTTGCATGCTGCCAGTGAATTGTGGAACAGTCTGCTCAGTGTCAGTGGGATGCCCATCTCCAAGGAGTGGAGCTGCTCTGTTAGCAGCACAGTCCAGATTTGCTGTCATGCCTGACATGGCACAACCCAAATGCTTTTCCAAGGAAAGCACTGCAGCGTCCTCGTTTTCCATCTGGTTCTGTAACAGCAATGGTTTAAAAGGGTATGGGGTAGTCTAGTCAGGGCTCTAAAATATACAGCAAATAGCATTCTTCAACAGCATGTCAGCTGGCTTAGGCTAATGACATGTTTCTGTGGCAGAGCTGCAACTATATCATCTTTTTGCCCATGGTGGATTTCTCAGACTTAGGGGAATTTCCCTGAGGAGAAATGCTGTCAGCACAGGGCAAGGAAAGAGACCAGATAAAGAGAATCCATGGAGATCCAGCAGAGGAAAGTCTCTCTCCTTCGGAGCTATAATCCCCACAGCACCTTATACCCTCCAGCCACACAGAGTCTCCCTCCTTTTATAAGAATCTTTTCTTCTGGGGGGAAACTGGATATGTGATTCTCCTGACTTGACCAACAGCTGTCTTCAGGGCACCTCCCTCACTAGCCAGAAACAGCATCTCTTTTCTTTTTAGCAAAACCTACATTTGTTTCACTCCCAAATGATGCTGAATGTGTTAATTAAACAGAAAATAATTGGCAGAGTTTGTCATAGAAATGACACTGCAGTGATGGATGAGATCTTGGGGCAATATTAATTGATAAAATACAAAGCAAAATGGGAAAAAAGATTGGAACCAATCAAGCCTTTCTGCTTATTGGTAAAAGTCATCAGAGTTTAAAAAAAATAATAATCTCCATCTTTTGTGGCTGTCAGGCTTCTAATTGCTTCAGAATGGAAAACTGGCTTTGAGATGGCAGTAGTTCAATAGGAAACAACCCACAGCCTAGATGGTGATGATGAGCAAAAATGACTTCTCCAGAACACATCCACAAAAATGAAGGGCAAAAAGATTATGAGATACTTTGTCACTTTTTATTTCCAAGTCAAACAAAGCACATTCCTCCTCCACACCCCCAAAAAGGATAAATAACCTGACAGCAATTTTACCCTATTCAGTGGGTAAAAAACCAACCCTGGGGATGATTGGGTTGTAGTAGGTATGAAAAGGTTTCTTGGGCTACATGAGACTTTAGAAAATACAATTATTACATCAATGCATTGTTTTATTCTAAATAAAAGATAACCCCATTGGTTTTACCATTTCAATTTGCATTTCATAGCTGCACACAGTGGTTTGTAAAGCTTATAAAAATGCTTAGGGTACACACCACTTCTTTTTCTCTAATTCCTGTATGCTTTGTTAAATAACTGTCTTAATGCAAGAACAGCAGGATATTTTGGATCTTAACAGGAGAGATGGATTACATGGCAGCCACTAAATATTGGCAAAAGCATCACACATTGCGCAAAGTTTTCAAATGTGTAATGCAAAGAGTCTTTAGTTTCATCCACCAACCCTCAAGATATCTCAGCTGATAAAAAGAAATATTCCAGCTCCCTGTTTGAAAATTACTGAAAGCCAGGTGTCAAGATGCTGGAAAGATGCCCTTTCATCAGCTCTCTTTGGCTATGTGACAGTGAAGTGAGAACCTGTTGGAAAAAGGAAATGATTCTCTAGAAGCTCCTTCCCAGTCTGTGGCATTGACTCCATAAAACTGTAACTGACAGCCTTGACTTGGAAGAATTTGGGGAAATATTTAATGTTCCCTAAGTGCAATGAAATAAGGGGTTAGAATGAAACAGGAGGGAAGAAACACAACCTGTTCATGGTATGGATTGCTATGAAATCTAAATCTGACACAATTTCCTATTACATAAGAATATGTTTACTCATCTCATATTTTTCACACTGGTCCCTGTATGTCTCTAAAAAATGTTTAGGGTTGTATGACAGCGATAAAGTGTGACAGGTTCCTAATCTGCAAAACAACTGAAAAATGATATTTTTTACAGAGGCAATCCCACATTTGCCTGCTGCCTGATTTAGAGTTTCCATCTGGGCAGTTGGCAGTCATTCCTTACAGTTCAGGCTACCTCAAAACACAGCACAGAGGCTTTGGGCAAACTGAGCTAGATACTCAGTAAGGAAAGATTTTCCTCCTAAAATTGCTTCTATTTTCAGATATTTTAATCAAATGAACAGTAATTTCATTTCCATTATTCCAAAACAAAAATGTAGAAAACCACTTGAAAGCTGAAATTATCATCATCAAAAGTTTGTTATGTCCTAAATCTTCAGATACAATTTGAACTATACAGGTTTTGTCCATTCATTTCTCCTCTATCATTTCTTCCTCTAGAAACAGATTTTATTAGGAGAGTTGAAAAAACAAAACTAAGAAATCTGTGTAATGAAGAGAAAAAGCCCTTATTTCTAGAAACATTATTTCATTAGCAGCATTCTCTGAACATCACTGTTCTCTGCATTACACACAAAAAAACGGAACTGCAGTTTTCTTCTGCTCTTCCTACTTTTGTTACCATGTTGTTAATTCCAACTGCGAAGCCACTGACCCTTGAAATGATTTTCACATGCCTGGAAAACACGTGGCTTTTCCTTAGCTTTGTGTTTCCAGAATTGTTCCTTCAAAATTTACTGTTACCCCTAGAAAATACTAATTCACACAGGTGAATTAACAAATATCAAAACTTGGCCTTTGTTTTAGTCTTAGAGACTTAAAACCCCTAATGATGGAATTCTGAGTTCAGCTTGCATTATTCCTCACTAGAAACATAAAACCAGATTCAGCACATGTAACACTGCTGCAGCTTAAGCACAGCAAGATCTACCCTGAACTTGCAAATCCCTTCTTCTTATTTGTACAAGCCAGGCTATGAAAACAGACACCTCTAATGAATTCACTGAGAAATCCTCAGTAGAAGTAGCAACGGCAGACTTTGAGCTATAATATTTAAAGCAACTGCAAAATTGTGCTTTCATCAGGGAAGGAACAAAAGCTTTGTTAGTTTTGAAGCTTACATTTATATTCAGCATAATAATTCAAAGTATCATTGCCTGCCACTATTAGGACACGGAGGTCAAATATGGCAAGTAAAAAAAAGATTACATTCACAAGCTATACAAAAGAGAAAATAGGCTCAAATTGTATGAAGTGCAGTGACATTATTTAAATGTCTTTGTTAATCAGGGTCCTGACATAAGAGATGGTGCTGAGAAGAATTTGCTCTTCAGACTCTTCTCAGCATGGGTCAAATCTGCTTAATATTCCAAACGCTGAGTCTAGCTGAACTGTGTTACCCCTTTATGATCTCTCATCTATTTTTTTTTCCTCCTTTGAATTCAAGATGCACTGGTATTTTCAGTTTTCATCACTGCTAAAGGGCAGGCAAGTTATAGTATAAACAGTGAAGTTCCTTTCATGCCTTGTTTATGATGATTTATACATTATATAGCTGTTAGACCTGCAGAAATTTTTGGAGAAATTCAGAACACACACACACACACACGCAAAAAAAAAAAAAAAAAAAAAAAAAAAAAAAAAAAAAAAAAAAAGTTTGGGAACGTTTACCTTCAACCTTATGTATTTTGGGTTTTTCAGTTGCTTGATGAGAGACAAAGAATAGGACTATCTGCTGTTTCACACTTGAGAAATAAGAGTAATCTAGTTTCCATCCCATAGAGCCACAAGAGTGTGAAGCCCATGCAAAGCAAAGAACAGTGGGGCCCAGAAAGCATTTGAGATACAGATGCTGCTGTTCACTTATCTACACCAACATCCCACTTGAAGAACACCCATGAGGGATAGGAAGGATGTTTCAGGTGCTCAATTATCACTCTTACATGGAAGAACAGAAAATAAATAAAAAGACCAAAGTCAAGCAAGTGGTACATCTTAGCCAGAAAATTGGTTTCCCCATTCACCAGCACTGTTTATGGCGAGCAAAAAAGGATTCCTTAAAATAAAGTTAGCTCTGGTACTCACGCTGGCCCTATAATGAAGAGGATGTGCTCTGCAACCACAGGAACAAGACTCTCTGGTCTTCTGTCATTCTTTCTTCTCCCAGTATTTGTGTAGCTCCCTCAGCCATCCACAAGCTTTATCCCTGCCAGCTGCTTTTCCATCACCCAGGCTTGCTACCTGAGGGCTCTGGAGGCTTTTTCTGTTTCCCTGCCAAAATACTCAATCCATAAAAGACTTACTCCCATTTCAAACAAGACATACAGCGCACTGAGGGGACATGAAAGAGCAGCTGGCCAGTTTATTATGATTTATTGGAAACATTATGGGATTGCCCAAAGGCCTTGGTCAGAGTCCAGTTGTGCTCAAAGCTGTTCCAGCCTGTCTGCAGCAGTGCAAAGCAGGAAGATGGATGAGGTTGCTTGAGACAAGACTCGATCCACTGAGGACAAGACTTTGCATAGTGGGATTTAGGAAGAGCATATTACTGTAAAGACCAACTGCACACTTGTTGAAGATTTTGAAAGCCTGATCTAACTGCAAGATTTGAGGAAGTGCAATGACACCAATCAGACTGTCTGATAAGACCCTTTGAAGCATTCAGATAAATGAACTGAGTTTTCACACTACTGACCAACATTTGTTAAAAGCTGGTTCCCGAAATGTCGCTCTTTAGAATCAAAACCAATTCAATACTAACTACTCACTTCCCAGAATTCCATATCCTGTATTTACACTTAATGGTTATTTTTTAAATTGCAGAGAGAGTGGCTGAGTATGCCACTTCAGCTTTGAGACAAGTTTCACCAAACCAGTGTAGGTCACAAGGGTCTCCACCCATGATTCAGAAAGACAATGGCATATTGATCAGATGGCTTGGGTTAGACAACAGAATATTTTCCATGTTTCCAATAGGTTTAATATATATTTCATTATTTCTTGTCTGTGGCTCTGATCCCTGCTGTAGACATCAGCCCCAGTAAGAGCTTAAGCGCTTTAATTAGAGCTCTGCAAGTTAGAAGTAGATTCCAAAGGTGTTGGAAAGACTGAATACGTTTTAATACCTTCTTCCATGACCAACACAGTTGGCAATATCCAGGTGCTGTAGCTTAGACACTTTTGGAAAGGAGAAGGGTGCCCAACACAGTCTATATACAACATAATATAAATGCACTGTGTTTTATTGGAGATCAGATATTTGCACTTCATTTATTTAAAGTTTTCAGAAGAACAAAGTAAAATATAAAGAATAGATCACAAGGAGAAGAGGCAAATAACAGGAGGAAGGAATTTGAAATAGAAAGAGGGAAAAAAATTTTAATCATATTTCTTTCTCTCCTTCTTACAATTTTCTTCATGGTGGTTTTACCTTTCTCAGGACCAGCTTCAGTATTTAAGTATCAAAAAAGAACTCTTCCCTTCAGAGAACCAGTTTCACTAAATGTAATGTTGACAGGCACTGTACAGCTACGGTGTGTATTTGGGAAGACATAATAAATACGATCTGAAAAGGTCACATCTCACACAGGCACCTTTGACGACTCATGCAGACTCTCAAAATACAGCTCAGAAGTAGATACAGTAACACATTCCTTCCCTCCAGCGTTCTCAGTAAGTAGGGCTTCAAAACCACTTAAATTTCCTATTAAAAATCTCAATTCAGGAATATACTCCACTTTGATTTAACACATTTCTAGAAAGGCAGTTGTGCTCCTGTATTCCATGCAGCAAGTTCAATAAGGAATTATTTCTTTTCATAACAAAAAATAAAAATTACTGTTTTCAAAGGAAGAAACAAATAGGCAGCAATATATTTATGACATCTTGCTCCTTCTTGCTCACACCCTTCTGCCATTAAATATTTAAGAGATTAATTACACTTCAAATTATAGAAAAACAATAAAAGACCGCGATGGTTTTAAATAAAAATCATGTCCAACTTGATTTCTCTTTTTTTTTCCATGGTTAGCTATTGGGATTGAAGGGGTTAATTTATTCCCTGAGACAGAAGACCTTAGATAAGCTTGTTGGTTGTGTAGGCATGTCTGGGTTGCTAGGAGTTTAAACTATCAGCTTGCAAATGGAGCTATTTCAGATCCCAGGTGATCCAAAGAATAGGTCTCCTCCTGCACTAAACGATGCAGGGATTATGTGGAAAAAAAATTGTATGTGATCCTGTAATCAGACAATACACTGTAACACACAAGCAGAGAGATGCTAATTAAGGCAGTGTAGGAAATGCCTGAATTACATTTGTCTACCTTCTGAATGCTTAATTTGCTGTCTCAGGAGGGTTTTTTTAAATATTATTTCTAATATTCACAACTATTGTGTATAACACACATGAAATATGATACAGTACAGGGTAATAACGACATGGCTGGTGTGCAGCTCCTGCTTGTTAACTGTCCCAGTATTCTTCTTATTTGGACATGGATATTCCAGTGGTTAATAATATAATATCTTCTGTATATCAGCTCACTCATGCATATGACCACTTGATTGCCTCACATACACTGTTTAACCTAATTATCATGAACACTGATGTCTCAAGAATTTTCTGTGCCTCCAAGATGTGCACTGTGGCAAGCAGGCATTACTCTCTAAGCAATTTCTGAGCTTGGTCACAACACAGTAAACCTGTGCCACTTGGCTAAGCCAGATGCATCCTTGATAAACACTGCTGAACCACTGCCAGCAATGTTCCGTTCCCTATGATATAGTTTGCATTAAAGCAAAGGCTAAAACATCTATAGAATAAGAAGAGCAGAAGCTTTGGGGGAAAGAGAATTGGTGTTGTGGGGTTTTTCTAATAATTTATACAAGCACAAGAAACCACAAACTTAGTGGGGGGGAGGGGGGGGGAATGTAGGCTTGAGTTTAGCTGACAATGAAAGCAATCAGAACCTGCCACACAGTATATAAAATATGTGCAAACACATAGTTGACTTTAATTTATTGGTGCTAAAGCTCCCAGTGAATTAAACTGGAGTTCAGGGTGCTAAGCATCCCTGTAAATCAGCAGCTTTGTGCACGTGCAATCCCAGGCTGCCTGTTTAACAGGAAATCGCTTTTATCATCACAGCAACTCGAGGAGAGAAGCCCATGACCAGAATGCCTTTCTTATCTTCTGAATCTGTGACTCTGTGTAAACTATTTCTACAGGAAATAAATCTGTAAAGGTGGCATCAATTATTACAGTTTCAATTAAGGTATTGAATGGCAGGAGATGCCATGCATAACAGAAATTACTAATTTGAAAAGGGAATAATGTACATTTTTTAGATAAAGCTGAAGTAATTTTTTTAAAATAATTTACCCAGGATATTTATTCTCTTTTCAACAAAGCAGATGACAGTATCCACACATGATAAAAATCTTCTCTCTTCCTCTTCTAGACAAAGGTAGAGACACAAGGCTGGTTTTCATATTCAGGCCCATTGCTTATTGGTTTTGCTAAATTCCCAGCTCTTGCCAAAAGCCTCAGCTTTCCCTTTTCCTTACAAATCAATGTAAAAATCCTTAACATGTGATTCTGAACTGAGAAACTACTCAGAGATTGACAATATGTGTGTGCTTACACAAGTGTTTAGATCACCAGAAATTAATAGCTAAATTATAATTATGCTAAAACATCTTCATGTTTGCCTACATGATACATGATTGTTGGGTTTTACATGAGGCAAAACAATAAGCTATCTGCTTTGTATTGTTTTGGGTTAGTACGAGAGTTTGAGGAAAAAAACAATGATGGCAAAATTAATTTGGAGGAATTACACAGAAACGGATCCATTTTCCACTGAATGTAGCAAAATTACTCCACATGCTACATGCACTCTATTTAACCCACCTCCCAGAATCATCAGCAAAGGGGTTGAGAATGCATGGCATTCTTTGCAAATGAGTATTTTAAGTGACAGTGCTGCTAATAACACAATGTCTTGCATTGATATAATGCCTGCCACCCCCAAGGATGCCGGAATATTGAGAGCCCCTCCTTATCCCTCCTGATAAGGAGTAAAAGTCACACAAACAGGGATGTCCAGTCATGCCCCTAGCACTGACTTTGGTCCAGGACAGCAGACCCTTTCTCTCAAAAACCTGCATGAAATTTTACACTCAGACAAAAAGGGAATCTCTCTGATCTCTCAAGAGATGAAAGAGCAGCCCACGTATAATTTCATACAACTCAGATTTCTCTCATGCCTGAGTCTTTTTCCTGCCTATATTTCTCTGCTTTAACTTTTCTTTCCCTCCAGTCAAGTGTGAACATCTATATGAAGATTAGATTTTTGGGAAGCACCTTCAACTCGATTCACTTCAGCTGAATCTTCAAATGCTCAGCCTCTTTGACTATCAAGCCATAAATATAAGAGAAGTAAATATCCATACCTTGCAAACTCTCCTCTTCTCTCTTTGTGACAGTACTGCTCATGGCTCCCCCAGGGACTGATTTATCCACAAGACTGGCATTTTAAATTCAACAATATGCGATTTATTTCATAGTCCTCAAAGATAACAAATACTCAGTTTTAAATTACTGAATCATTCATTTAACTTAGCCTGCCTTAAAAATATAATTTTTATGGAAAGTAATAAATTGTAATAGCAAGTAATAAAAATGTAAGTAAAGAGAATGCCTGGACGTGCCACAGAGAAAATACCTCATTCTGTGAGTGAATGTCTTTAATTAATGATGGTTTCTAATTGTAACACATTATTTACAGAATTAACAATTTTTGTATCTCTCTGTTAACCCCAATTTTAAAAGTTATTTCAGCTGTGAATGATAACACTCATTTCCCTGAGTCCAGCCTTCCAGAAGCAGCAGGAAGCAGTGAGAGGCTCTGGCTGCTTGAGCCCCTGCAAGGAGCATTTTCAAGTGGGCACAGAACTGCCTGTCTGGACTTGTGCAAAGGTTCATGTTCAGGCCTTGGACTGTGAGGTGATGCAGGCACTCCTGAAAACCACACAATAAGGTAATGTGCCTATTAAAGGGGCAGCCAAAGTGACACCAGTGTAATCCAGCTCAGCATCCTGCAGGTGCTGCAGTGACCATTCCTGTCCAGTTCACCTGGGTGAAGCTGCAGTGTTGGACACATGCTGGAGCACTGGCCTTGTTGTAAGGACACAGGCACCTTTCCAGGACAATAAAAGCCTTTCCAAACTCCCCCAAGGGGTCTCACTCAAAGGCCATATCCTGCTTAAGACACCAGAAAAGCTTCAATTGTAGGGAGTAAGCTGCTGATGCTGGTTGTTGCCACACTGCTTGTACAAAACAATAAATTATCATATTTATCAATGCTGGTGGCTGCTAGTCTGGATTATGATTTATTACTGTAAGATTCAAAATTAGAGCCTATATAGTCTCAAAATTTACTGGTGATGATACTCTGTCAACACAGAACAATCCTTTGCACTGTTTATTTCCCAAGTTTGGCAATAATGATACTGCCTCATTAAAAAAAAAAAATAGCATCTCGATTTTCATTTTTCATGAAGTATTATTCTGTGATTAAGACTACTTTTGTTTTTTGCTTATTTGCTTCTACTTTCCCATTTGAATTCATCTGGATTCAGCTTCCAGCTTCCAGCCTACTTCAGCCAAATCTTGTCTTTCTCTACTAGATTATAGAGGTAACCAATATTTTCAACACATTAAGGCCCTTCTGAGCTGTAAAAAAATTGTCTCTCTTTCCTTGAGAAGAGCAGAACAGATGGAGCTCTAAATTCCTCACTATAAGCATTCTCTCAACATTATTTTTCTTGCCCATCTTTTTTACCTTCTTCAGTTTGTCAACATAATTTAAACAAATGTGGACACAAAACTGAAAAAGATATTCCAGTAGTTACCTAACACAACATACACAGACAAAATCACCTCCCTCTCTCTAAATCACTGTTTTAATGTGTGTATCCATGATCCACATTAGCCTTCTTTGCCCCAGTGAGCTGCTGGCCTGGTTTGTCACCTTTCTCAACAGAACAGATATCCTCATTCCCACTGCCAGCCTCCATTCTCTTTATTTATTTATTTACTTTGCTTTTTGAATGGCCCAAGTTGGCAACAATTCTAAATTCTCTGGTAGAATTCTCAATTATTATTCACCATTCCAATAGTCTATTAGTCATCTGGAAGTTTCTTTACTGGCAGCTAGAATATGTATATCTCTGATTTATTGACAAAACTGTGAATGAGATTGGAGCCAGCATTTATCCCTAAGGAATTTCACTAAAACAATCCTACTTAGGCCTCATTATTATTTTGGGAGTGGAAAGCATCATTCTATCCAAATAAAGAGTAAAAAACCTAAAAAATAGTGAAATATATATGCAAAGCCAGTCTTTTCAAGTCCTAGCTAACAACAGGCTTAATTATGTAGAAACAGGAAGGCTGTGTATGAAAATGCCATTTCTGAATCAAAAACTGTTCTTAAAATCAGGAGGTTTTCAGTAAAAGTCTTGTGCTTTCCACAACTCAATGCACATAAGGAGGAAAAAAAAAAAAAAAAAAAAAAAAGTGCAGGTTTATACACATTTGGACTACAAAGACAAAAATCAATAAAAATTTTCAAATAACTGCAATACAGTATGGTAGGTATAGTAGATAGAAATATATTAACACTCCATAATAGTGAAATTTTATTTAACATGGGCTGTTTCAGGGAAATAAATTCTTTCTGCCTGTCTCCGGGGTCCCCAGGCCCAAAATAGCATCAGATTAACTCTCATAACAGACTTTTTATTTTGAGGAGGGGAAACAGGCAGAGGGAAAAATGCTATGTCACTATGACAGAGGAAGTCTGAAGACAAATATGAGTTCACAACAGAAAAAAAATCAAAATATTTACTATTTTTCAGGTTTATTAGAACTGCAGGATTCACAAAAGCACTGAAACATGAAGCCCATTCATTTCTCTGAATGGAACAAATGCAATTTACTGCAATACTAAAATATTTCTTGGAGAGAAAAGCTTCTAAGGGGTATTCATGTTACTCTCCTGACTCCTCCTCTGTTCCTCCTCCTTTGCTCTCTGCTGACCTAGAGAGGTGGCCAAGGCAGCACATCTATGGGTGAAATTTGTAATACAATCAGTAAGATGCCACAAAGCTGAATATTTGATGCTGGCTTATTATTCCCATTGTGCTTCTGCAGGTTGAGTCTCCCTCCCCCCAGCCAGCTCTCTTCCCTCTCTTCCCCTTCCAGAGGCACAAACAATTTTAGCTCAAAAGCTGCATTACCTCTCATTTTATGAAATTTCTGCAAGGAATAACCTTTAACCCATACTTTGCCTCCTCCCCTTCCCTGCCAAAAGCTTTATTCATTCAATCCTTTTTCAACCTCAATTACTTCCCATTTAACAAATGGTTGGTGTAGCAGTGAAGCACTACAGTAAGAACAAAGGTTGGTGCTCCATTGCAATCTCTTCAGGGTAGAATTAAAGGCAAATTCTCTATCAGAGAAAGCCACCTCTCCTCGATTTTTCTGTCACCACATTATTATTATACAGCTTGTCTCTGAAAAGAAGGCTCTCAGGGTGTCATGAACTCTCAGAGAATTTCTAGTCTACAATTCCTTTCAGTAAAAAAGAGAATGCTCCAGAGAGAAAATAACCTTTGTGTAAGGAAAGGTTTGTTCTGCAATATTGTCTGAGCATTGGCTTTACAGGGGAAGAAATGAGTCTTTGCATTTGCATTACCAGAGCATAGGAACTGGTCCAAAAGAATATGACTGTGCACAGCCTGAGCTGTGCTGCTCCCTTCCCTCTGTCTGAGGGATGGGGAGGCTTGAGCAGGGTTAGGCAGCACATGCAACCCCTCCTATTGATACATGTCCACAGCAGAACACACACAGCTGAATTTAGAAAACAGGAATCCTTTCTACTTCAAAGGGTATTCTTTAATTACATAAACCCCCATTTCGCATACACCTCTTTCCTGATCTCATTTGAGGGATAAGGAATGAATATATTCCTGTTCCTTGTCCCTCATTCTTAAATTATTCTCTTTTTTTTTCCCCTGATTTTAAATACTTTAAATGCAGGCATAAATTTCTGCCTCTTGCAAGCATGTTTACAGGAGCCATTTATGTCATCAACAGGACAGCAGCATCCTCATGGAGACAAATTAGTGACACTCCAAAAGAATCCTAAGGTGTCTTGTCTAGAAAAAATAATACAGCTTATGGCAAGTATCATTCATACAAATACGAGTGTACACATCAGAGACAGAAGTGAGAGATATTAAAAAACAGAGGAAATCATGAGACAGAATCCAAGCTGTGCAAATTGTTAAACGCTCTTCGAAATAAAAGGAATTCTAGTAATTCATTTCAGCTAAAGATCTGCCCTTGAGAAATAAAAACCACCTCTCAACCTGCTCACATCCTATTTTCCTGAGTTATTTAAATTATATATATTTTTTATTTTTTTTTTTAGTTATAGGTATAAAAATTTAGGGGGCCTATTATTTCACATAACTTTATGTATTCCAGTGGTCATTTTAAAGTATTTTGGGTTTCTATAATGTTTTAAAGTGAAAAGTTTTCTTCACCCAAATAAGAACAAGAATGTTGAAAGGTAAAAGGATGGTAAAATTGTTAATAGAGTATATTGACTTATATACATAGGAAAAAGTAAACAACAGGAAAAGAAAATTAAATTTTGTAGTATTCAGATTCAGGTTGAAGCTCAGCAAGAAGTGTGATCAAAATGTATCCTCCCTTGAGAGTTACAGATTACTGAAGACAGTGGCACTTCATATGCTTTTCTTAATACTGTTTACAAATTACAGCCTTCTGGGAGTTGTAGAAAAAAAAAATTACACTTCAAAGGCATGCAAGTGGGTTATTAGCTAAAGTTAATGGCCACCGTTCCCACATATCTGAAAGATTCTTTTTTCCCCCCGAAAGAAAAATAAACCAAAGAAAAATGGTATCATGCTTGATGTTCTGCAAACATTTTAATAATACATAAGTCTGAGTTAGAAAGGAAAACAACTCAAAACCAAATCAATAAAGTCTGCAAAAGTAAAAAATTTCAATTTAGCCTGCAGTTACTCTATGTCAGTGTTTACTGCACGTTGTGCAGTCTACTTCACGTACCTGCATGCCTAGGATATTCTTAGTGCTGCAAATCCTTTAGATGTATCCCAAATGCTAAGATAACGCTATTTAAATGTGTGGAATAATAAACAATTAAAAAAACCCCACTACTGCTGTCATTCAGTGATACTTTAAAAATAGCACAGCTAAGCAGGTGGTGAGTAGTGATTACTGCACTAGCTGTCACCGACTGACTGCAGATTGTGCACACAGCACATCTATACCAAGATATCCAGTTATTTTTGTTACTCATCTTCTCCCTTCCTACTCATCAACTTTACCTAAATGTGTTTTTCAGCTGTAACATGCTGAGTTTTAAATTGTAGCCTCCTCAAGGCAGGGATTATCATGCTAAACTTGGCTGCTACCCCTAGAACAGGTCTTAGTCTGTAAACTAAACTTTCAGCCTATGACATTGGTAATCACTCCATGGCATCTTCAGAGACAGACTGACCCTTAGGGGTAAATAGAGCAGTAAAGAGTTAAGCATTTTGATTTCTGAAAACTTTTTGACAGTCATAAGTGCTGAAAAAACAAGTAAACTGGATTTGGTATTCAGTGAAAGGAGCAACCTGCAGGTTGTAAAATTTTAGGTTAATCATTTGTTAAATTACCATCTATTTTTAAAATTATTTCACGTTTGAGTGGGATGAAAGATGAAGATAGACATAAATTAAGTACACCGCAGTTACCTGCAGCATTTCACAATTCATTTCCAGAATATTTTGGGTCTTGTACTCTGTGGCTCTTTTTTATAAATGGTTACTACACTTGGCCAGCTCATCATGACAGTACTTCTCCACTGTGATGCAGGAGAAATCATAAAAGGCTTTTAAAAAGGAAGAAAAAAGAGGGGGGAAAAAAGGAAAAAAAAAAGAAAAGGTTTTCAAAACCATTGTCAAAATGAGGGTCGAGAAATCAATTTGTAATTATCTGCCAACACATATCTAAAGGCTTTTCTGTGATAAGGGTGGTAATACATAGGGCTGTAATGTGAATTATTTCAAAGAATAAAGGACTGATTGTCTTCATGACCTATATAGCTTTTAGTGAGCTTTAAAACAAAATTACATTTTATACTTCTCATGAATGGCTTTCTCCCTCCTCTTTCTCCCTTTAAAAATGCAGGGGTTTTGTCCCATCTAGTAGGCTTTCAGCTTAAAATAGGACTTGGTTTCTTCCGTGTTGATATATTTCGTTGCACTGAAAGTGATGGCTCTGGATTTGCAAAAGAGCTGAAGCTTGCCCTGTACAAAGGCAATCCTTTCCAGTGTTTTAAAAGCAAATTAGAAATCATATGATCGTGTTATTTTTACACAGATGCTCGGTGCTGAAAATCTTTTTTCTTTCATAGAAAACTTTAAGCATAAAAACCTGATAAAATAAAGCAAAACCATCAGGAAATTGCTCCTCTTAGATTTATTAAAAAAAAAAAAAAGTCAAATGAATATGAGGGGAAAAAATACAGGGCTGAGTATTCGCAAAAAATCTGAAGAAAAAGACAAAGTGCAGCATCTTCAGAGTGTGAGGACCATATTCAGATCACTGTCCTTAATCACCTCTGCTCCTGGGGCCTGCTGTCAAGAGGGTAATTCCATCTGAGGAGACTCCAGGCCTGCCTTTGGATCAGCAATACTCAATGTGCAGTGCAGTCCTGCAGACCCAAACCCGAGAGGTCCTGCATGTGTCACCAGTTGCAACCTTCTTATGCAAAGTTGCCCCCACATGGATTCACTTGTGGCTATTGCCTGCTTGGAAACTGCTTTCCAGGAAGTTTCCATGGTAGATTCAGTGAATCATTATGTTAAGAATATCAAACATCTCATGCAATGCATTTTGTAGAGGGTATATCTCTATAAAAATCATTTGATTTTTTTAAAGAATGTTTGGTTTTGTTCCACTGACTTATCCAGAGGTGCAAAAATTCAATTATTACTTAAGTGCATCAGTCTGAATTTTTTTGAATTTAAGGAAGTAAGAGCTCCCTGGGATGAATATCTACATCCTCCTCTTATTAACAATAAGCCAGATTCTTAACTCAAGTACCTGCTGTTGTGTATGTTGGGATTCTTTTGCACTAACAGTTAGGTTCTATTTTGAAAATGTGATTAATTTCTTTAGCAATCTATAATTCTTTAAACTGTGCCAAAGTTCATAATTATGGATTTTTAACAACTGTTACTAATATTATTTTTTTTAAAAAAAATCTATTTTGGTTATTTTTGTTTGGTTATTTTTTCTGCTAATCGACCAATTTTGTATAGTAACTATGAGGAAATATTACAGAATCTTCTCTGCTTTGACTTCAGGCAGGGACCTCAGACAAGGAATTCTTTCCTTTTACATAGTTTTAATCTTTAGGAAAGGGTTTTCTAATCTATTAACAGGAGATCTTGTCATTACTCTATCTACTGATTTTTTCCTGAGAGTATTTTTCAAAATATCTTTCCTGTTCTGTTTTATAATCTCTTCCTGCTTGTAACACAGCACAAGGTTTGTGCATTGGCCCTGTATGTTCATACACTGCCTTGAATTTTAAGGCCATATTCAGAGGCCCTGCATGAGGCCTTTTAAATAATAAATAAAAACTGCAGTGCCAAGGCATCCCTGCCAACTTTTCTGCAATTGGCAGGCACTGCTCATTTAATAACTTTACTTTTCACTAGAGATTAAACCTGTCCCCATAAGCCATATGTCTTTTTCCAACATTTTTTCCACTTGAACCTAAATTCTAAAGGGACAGTAAAGTACATAATGTTACACCAACTTGCTGATATATTTTCTGATGCTGCAAGCAAGGTTATTCAGTCCTTTCTTAAGCTCCAAATAGTTTCTATTGGGTCAAAAAGAAAGCAAGGGGGAGATTAAAACTGCTTGGTTTCTTCTTATTTCCCCCCTCCTAGTAAATTAATGTTGGGTTAAAAACATAATAAAAGAACAGACTGGACAGGTCATTTAATCTGATGCAAAACTACCCAAGAGACTCTGACAATTTCTCTTCTGTGTTACGACTCTTCAGGAAATGTTATCTCCTGAACACAAATAGGGACAGCTCAGAGGCTTTTCTATGCTACCCCACCGAGAAGGGAAGATGTATATAATCAGCTGGCACAAACATAAGGACACAGAATTACCTTCAGCACTTTATCCCTCTCCCTGTTGTTCAATCTGACCATGGCATCTGGTCTTTGAAACAGCCAAATGAGGCTGAAGAGAAGAGACAAGTCCACAAAACTTCTCCAAGAAACTTTGAAAACACAGAAGGAAAACTCACTGCACTGTTAATCAACTGTTATCTTTTAGGGGGAAAAATGTAAATGTAACATCATTAAAAAAAGGAAAACTTTTAATGAAAACAAGAATTACTCATACTGTTCCACTGAGGATAAAAGATCTCTCTTTGGATTCCACTCTAATCTAGTTTCAGGGTAATTGTTAAAATGTTTGAAATATCTTATCTCTCCCTCTTCCCTGTTTATATTCTTGACTTCTTTAACATACAGATTGCTCTTAATTTGGTTAGTTGGGATGTCAGTTCTACATGAGGCTCTCATTTAAATTCCAGTTAAATGAGCATTTCTCAAGAAATAACCTTCTGTTCCTTTTTCTTTCCAATGCTTTCAGCCAAAATGCCCACCCAGTTCTCATGTAAAAGGAAATTTATTGTCCTCTCCTTATCCCATCTTGCTGGTTCCTTCCCACAGATGTTCAAGGGAATGGGTGCTGTTCTCAGACCCCAATCCTCTGCTCATGGCATGAATCTGTTCAGAAGAGCCATCTGGCTCCAAATCATGGTGTTAGATCCTGGTGTACTTCTCCATTTCCCTGATTCTCAATGATATTTCTGTGCTAAGTAACTCAGATTTTCTCTTGATAGGAAACGCTTATCCTGCAGGGTGAATCATATGGCCTTTTTGTAATTGTCAAGAATGTAACACAGTAAACTGCATTTACTATGAGGATTTATCACTAAGGAAATCTACTGTATAGTCTTGTTCACTTCAGTTACTTTCCTGAAGTTGTCACCCTCTGTGCCTTTCAACAGACCTTTATTTTTGCATTATTTTTCTGACTGCCTTGAACCAGAGATCAGGGGAACTGAAACTTTTGTGTCCCAGCAAGAGACCAGTGAAAGTTTCTCAACTAATCAACAATTTCCTCTAAGCAGTCACCCCAGCGCATAGGAGAAACAATAAGGGCAGTGTAAACTACTTGAAAATATTTGCTCTTTTCTCTGGCTATATCTACCTCAGTAGGAAATGATCCCAACAATACAGAACAGAAAAATCTGTTAGGTCTGAAAATGTATCTTGTAGTTGGGGGTCAAAGCCTTTTTGGCTTTCTTTTCCTGCAATGAGATGCTGGGCAGCATGTGGTAGCTCAGCGTGCTTGTCACTGACTTCTCACCTCCAACTCTCCAGTTCATAGTAAGATCAGAGCTGAGGAACACTAAAGAAGATTCTATCACATGGATCATGGAGCAAGACCTGGTGTTCATGCCCTCTGTATACAAAAAAAACCTTCTGGGTGCTGGCACTTTTGTTCCTTTTTACCAGGCCCTGAAATACTGATTAGTAAAATGGCTACAAAGAAGTTCATTCATAAATGACACTTGGAATGACAACAGAAGAAAACTGTTGATAATCACAAGAGAAGCTGTAATAACTACCAACATTTGACTGAGACTCAAGTATGTAGCAATACTTGAAGAATCCACTGATTCCAGGGTGATTGCAAAAAGGTAAACTGCCCAAGTTCTGCTGCACACTCACAGTACAAAGAAATCCACATTATGCAACGAAATTATAAACTCACAGTGATTCAAACCACCGTAATCCTAATTTTTTTCCACTGAACAATTAAAAGCAGTGTTCTCTCCAAGTCCCATTTGAAGGTAAGAAGTTTTATTCTCCTGTGTTTTCCTTAATATTGACCCAAACCCAGTCAACCCCTCTGTCTCTCAGTAATCCAGCCTGGCTCTCCCACTGCACTGAAGTCACCATTAGTACACTGCAACAGCTGCGGGGAGTTACAAGATCAGAGGTCACTGTGCTAAGATGACTCCAAGGATCCTTAGGAAGGAGAAAATAGCAAACACCTTTACTCAAGTGTCCTCTCACTTTTAGCCTTCATCACCTCTCCCTTCTGCACTAAAATGGGTGTCTTTATGTGTGTATCATTGCCAACATCAGCTAATGATTATTTAAAGCTTTAGATTCTTCCTCCAACAATCTACATGTTTTGACAACTTGAATTCCATGACAATTATCCTTTGGGAAATCAAAAGAACATCCTATCATTAGTTGGGAACATAACCTTGCAGAAGTGCAAAACCCGGATTGTCATCAATGCTGGGTTTTTTTACTAAACATCTGACTGAAATCTCAAATAGAAACTAACAGGAGGGACACTGCTGTTTACTGAACAACTGCTGGTGAACTGCTCACTGGGTCTGACAGCACCACTGAGTATGTGGACTTTTGGAACATCACTATTACAATGGCTACCATGAGTGGTTATAGAGTTTTCTTAGATTCAGTCAATAGGGGAGAAATAATCTCTCATATATTTGTATCACCCTTGACACAAGGGGGTCCCATCTTCATGCTAAAATTAACACTATTTCCATCAGCAACTGAACCACTGACAGAAAAAGGGGCTACTGCTTCCTTCATCACCTAGTAAACACATCTTATTTTTGGCAAAGTTATGATTATCTTATCTTTATCTCAGGAGGAAAATTGATCAGACTGATAAGAATCACTATAAAACAACAGCTGATTTTTCAATTATTTTTATTTTAAGTATCTTAGGTTTTGAAACGACACTCTGGAATCACTGTTGCTTCAATGAGAATTGTGAAATCTTCTTACTGGTGAAAAATATCACCATAAGATCATAGAATGGTTTGGTCTAGAAGGGACCTGAAACATCATCTAGTCCCAATCCCCTGCTGTAAGCAGGGACACCTTCCACTAGACCAGATTGCTCAAAGCCCCATCCAACCTGGCCTTGAACACTGCCAGATTTGAGACTAAAGTGCTAAATTGCAGGGAGATACCTGAAAATTGTCACAGGAAGACATTCCTCCTGCTAATCGACAGCTGAGATGAGACACAGTGGTTCACAGCACCAACACTACTGCTGTCAGATACTGCCAGTAAAAGTAACTCAGATTATGCAAATGGCCCCAGGGACATGGCCCCCACTCAGGTCACTGAAAATTTAACTGCACTGCATCAAATTTACCAGAAAATCACAAGGGCAATCACCAGATGATCACTGGCCATTACTAGAGCATGATCATTCTTTCTAATGACAACCCCAAGCCATACAGGATGTTATCTGTTTTGGTCAATTGCCAGACAAAATAGTTTAACCAATATTAATGCAATTTAGAGTTTAATGCTCTCTCACACAAATGCTTTCTCTCTCCACTCCAACAATCAACAATCTCTTTTTTCCATCTCATTTGAAGCAGTAATTTTCTATCAGAGAGGTATACATACCTGGGGTGATTCCTCAGCTCTGCTGAAAGATATTTCAGCTTTAGGTCCGTAATATGTCTAATGAGACAATTCCATGTACTTACAAAAAATGTTGGGAAAGCAAAGCACAGAGCTTTATTGTATTGCTGTTGGTTTTGAACAGGTAAGAGTGACTACTCAAAAGGAAGCATGGTTTGAATATTCTATTAGCTTAGAAGTTTACAGAGACAGAGGTTCTGTTTAGAAAACATTTTGGAAAATACCTCACAGCAACCTGCCTTCCTACCCTTTCACCTAGGAAGAAAAGCTCAACGAGAAGTCCTGGGAGCTCCAGCCTGTCAACTGAAAGACAAGAAATCCTGGCAATTCTTCAATTCACAGGAGCTGAAACTCCAAGGACTTCCAGCTAGGTGGTGCTTCTCAAGCCTCTGGGAGTTCTAAAATAATGAATTATATGCAATTTATTTCAGAATTATCAAAGCTTCCCCCCAAGCATCAATCCATATGCCCCAAGACAATGTCTTTGAGATGTCAGGATTTCTCACAGATGAAAATTTCCAATATTTGATTAGTTCTACTCTAAATCCATTGTCCCGCAATTTGCTCTGGCTCAATGCTGCTACAATGACATTCCTGATTTCATTTATTCCAAGTTACAATAAAAAAGTGGTGCATTTTTTCCACATTACTCAAAATGTAAGAAAACAGACAAATTAATAGAATTATAACTTCCTTTCTGGTGCATCTCACTGTAAATGCACAGGTTACCTAAACACAACAGTTGCACAATTCATTTGAGGGAAAATACTTTCAAAGACAATTTTAAACACTGACCAACATGAAGCTTAAACCTCTATCAGACTCTCACATTTCTCTGGACTTCTTCCCATCCTTTCCATAGCTCTCAAAAATTTGTCTCATTTTAACAAGTCAGCAGGAAACAGAATCATACACCCTCATTTTTGTTAGATAACAATTTCTATTCTGAGCTTTTACCCCATCCCCATTTCACAGAATGTCAATTCCTTTTGGAATAACGTTTTCTAGCTCAGAGGTTCTAAGATTACTCCTTTTTCTTTCTTAAAAAGAATTAAGATTACTCTTTTTTCTTTCTTAAAAAGAATTTCAGTACCCTAATTGGCATTTCAAGAGAAAGCCAAAATTTCGCCATTCCTTTTATATGCATACTTCACTCTTTGGAATGGCACTGAAACTGAAAGAACGAGGTCTAAAAATAGAAGAAAAAAAAAAAATCCATCATGGTATCTTATATTGAAAGCAATTTGGGTTTAGATTTGATCTTGCTAGTAATTCTTTGGGAAAAAAAAAGATGGCACTGAGCAGTTCTTTCATCTAACAATGCATCATATTGCAAAAAAAGTCTGCGGAATGTTTCAACGAACTTGTTTAGATATATTTACTTTATTGCCATGCCCATGAGAGAAGAGCTTTTTTCCCTGACACAGATTTCTATAATTCAGTTTAAGGCATAGAGGCTCCCTCCTGCAAAATGACAAGCAGTTTCTGCTAGGATTTGATGTTCTCTGCTCAGACTGGAGTTATCCTGTGCCATTCAGAAACAAGGTCTTGCTCAGTCCCAGTCATCTTAATCGCCTGTAACTTTTCAGGTGAGGAAATAAATGTCTAGTTCTGAACTAAGACCCTAAAATAGTAAAATTTTATATGTGTTCATGCAGTTAAAAACATTATTATGCAAGCCTATGAACATGACATCCATGCTGGCAGTGCCTAATTAAATTAATGTGATGTTTCCCAGCTAATGTAATGTGGTGGTGGTGTGGTCCTTCCCCTCCCCTTCCTTTCCTGCTTAAGCAATAGCCACCAGTGGTGGTCATGCTGGCTGCATCTGGCTTGAGCTGGGCTCTGGGAAGACAGAAAAAACCAAAATAGCTGAAGGCCAAACATCTTACTTGACAGCTGAGGGCTAGTTGAGCACATGCCAGCTGAAATACATCTGGAATGGGAATATGACTATAAATCAGTCATCTTATTCCACAAATAGGGACAGCCCAGGGCACACTGAGCTCTGCACAGCAGTGGCCTCCATGCCAGGATTTGCCCTTGAGTAGGGACACCTCTCAAGGCTACACATCAAAACTGAGAGAATGCTTATCACACCAGGTACTCAGTAAGTGAATTGGAAATAAGAGTGCTGAGACTTTGGAATCTTAGCTAAGTGATATAAAGGATTAATTTGCACATATAATCCTTTAGAATAAACCACTAACCAAGCCCGGGACCAAGTCTTGAACCAGCCACACTTAAACTCCCCTCAAAAAGGGGTTTAGAACACAAGGGTGTCCTTTATAAGCTTTGTTACTCAATGGTAGGGTCTTCCTGGCAGTTTTGTCTGACCCTGTCCTCTATGCAGTAAATAATCAAGTGTGCTTTGCCATTGAGTCTTGTTAAACCACTGTAGCATTTACTATCAAACTGTATTAAATCGCTGGTTTATGTCAATAAACCTTCTGCTACTTCTCCTACAAGCAAAGTGTGTCACTGCATCCATGACAATGTTCATTTGTTACTCTTTTTGTGAGGCCAATCATTTTTCCCACAATATTTTTTCCTTAAAAATGTATTTATAAATAACTGTGGAGAAATAATGTATATTGTACAATCATTTATCTGAGACTACTTTGACAAAATTCACTTGTGTCCCTTAAAGCAGATTAGATGAACTACCATTTAGTGGTATTGATGATGGATGCAGTAAACAGCTTTAGGCCTGGGAATATAATCTATGACTAAGAATGTTAGTGTAGCAAGGAGCTCATTTGCAGCATTTAGACAGCACTATCAGTCTATGCCATGTAAATGGGAGGAAAAGGTTGTGTTTTGGGATGCAGAATGCTCTGTGAAAAGTAAAAGGGCTGTGGCTCTAATCACAGCCTCTCCCTGGTGAGCACTTCCCAGCCACCATGGGCAGTGCAAAGGCTTGGATCAATTAGACAGCAATAACATTATAATCCTTGGAGACCTGAACAGATGAACACTTATCACTGACAAAACTTTTTCATGACTCTTAAAAAAAAAAAAAAAAAAAAAAAACAACAACAAAAACAAACTCATCTTTTCCTCTCAGTTTAATTTCTCCTAAGTCTACTGGGCAAAATTCCTGCTTGTGCACAGGGTGATACAAGAATAATTTTCCCCTCATTTCCCATTTAAAGGCCATCCGTGGGGAAGCACATAATGATATCCCAATTATTTATAGCTGGAATGGCAAAAAAAAGAGTTGTTTTAGAGGGCATCTAAACCTTGAATTATCTTACTCACTAGAGATGGAAGAAGAGGATTACTTCAACCAAAGCACTGATTCACTAACTTTGAAAACACTCAATTCAACTCTTCATCATTCAGTCCTGAGCTTGTTCATGCACTGGCTTCTCCACCAAAAACAGCTGCAAAGATTTAGGTTGGGAGGTTTTTTTAATTTGGACAGTCCATATGGAACTGGATAACAAATTTTAAAGCCTACAAAACTGCTAGTAAATAAAGGCAAATAAATCTCATGTGTGTAAACTCACTATCACACTAAACAAAAAAATTCCTCAGAGAAGTACCAGAGAAAATATGCATAAGGTGTATTTGAAGACACTGGTCCAGGTTCATTGTATACAGACTAAATTTTATCAGAAGAGGTTAGAGTCCCATGGTAAATTAGCAATAAACTCAAAATATTTCCTCTGCGAAAAGAGAAGAAAAGCAGCAAACTGGATAAGGCTTTCACACTGTAAGGTTGTTTAGAACAGGAAGTCAATACATGTAGGCCTTATTTAGAAATCTATTTAAGCAATAATGCTCAACCCTCTCTACTTCTAATGATGGATATGATAAAATCACTAGAAGTAAGCAAAGCTCCAGTAAATAAAAAAAAATCATGGTAAGCAGAAAGCTGATAACCTGAAAAGTCAGATAGAAATTTAAGGCAAGCACTTTGCATTTACAACACCAAGAGAGTCTAAAATTGACCATAAATAGCATATCTACTCAATCTACTCAAATGCCCTACCATGAAGAAATACTTAAGCTGGCACAGTCAAAGCTATAACGTGTACAAAACAAAGCCCTGCAGATCTTAGCAGGGCTAATTAACCCAGGAACAGCACTGTGCTGACACGGTTATACTGAATTCCATCCAACCCCATACATTGTTCAGTGGCTAACCAGGATGCAAAGACATAAAAGCATACTCTACTTCTCTAATGAAGACAAAAACACCTTGGACATTTTAACTAATTTTTTTAACATTACAATTTCTACCTGGATTCACTCGCTTGAAGTGGCTGAGTATGTCGTAAGGTGAACCTGGTGACCTGTTAATAAAAACATTGGTGTACTCCTCTCTGTGACAGTAAAGGGAAGGAAAATCAGGGATGAGATGGAGAAAGAGAATAATGACTTCATTAAGAGAGTTCTGAGCTATTCCCATCAACCTTGCCACCCTATTGCAATCACAGTGAGATTTCATACACTGCCTGCTGCTTCTCAACCCTTTCAAATCTTCCAAATCTTGTGCAGGTGAGTCTGCCAATTAAACTAAACTAAGGTTTAATTGAAAAGGGGATCAGATGCTTTGTGGCTCTCATTTTATCATATTTCCCTTTCCTGGTTAAAAGCAGAGTATGGTAATCTCTTAATCTCTTCCCTTTATCTCTGCATCTATTCTGCCAGTACCAGACTTGGACTTGTTTCTTCTCAAAGAACAAAACCTTTGCTAGAACCGCAACAGGATTTTGTTACAAAAGCAACCAATGAGGCCTTGGGAAGAAGTTCTGTTCATTAACTCCATTAACAATTACAACTTCTTTGTAGAGCTCCACAATTGCCTCTTTGCCTGCAATAACCAGGTTAGTGCCCTCGGTGCCAAATCCCTGGGCCCCATCTCAGACCAGTAGCTTGTATAATGCAGGCATCTCTCCTTAGACAAGACAGGGTTCATTCTCTGTTTGATATTTGGTTTCTGTAACACAGTGTTAAAAGATTTTAAAAGCAAAACCCATGTTGACACTGTTCTGTAACAACCATGGCAATAGTAATAATTTTATTTCTAAAAACTTTTCTAAAAATTATTCTATATTTAAAATAAAATTCACAGTTTCATTTTAAAAACTGTATAGACGTGGTTTCCCCCCCCTCCCCAGTTTTTCCATACAGGGACTTTTACAGACTTTAGCATGGGTCAGTTTCTTTCATAGCAGCACAATGTTCTTTACTACTTCCCTTTGGCAATGACAGGTCATTTTGAACGCTTGCCCATCCCTGCCTGGATCTGATGCTCTTGACACCAGACACACACATTTTAACAGAATTTCTAAAAGGGCTGTTTGAAAGACAGGGCAACCTGACAGTGGAAAAAAAAAGTTACTAAAAATCTTTCACAGTACTTTTCACATGAAAATCTGTTGTGTAGTCACATCAAAGCTATGCATACTGTTAGAGCTTCAGTAAAAATGAAAAGCAGAAGAGGAAAAAAAAAGAAAAACCACTTGGGGGGGAAAGTTTACAGAAGCCTGGAGGATAATATAACATTTATCTAAGAAAGCAATCTCATTCTTTGCTATTGAATGTTATTGTACATAATGTAAAATAGTTTCCAGTGAAAATATTTTTAAATAAAAAATAAGCTATTTGGTTTCACTCTAGGTATATTTTAGTGTTACTAAAATGAAAGGAATAAAGCAATTTCTATGGATAATGTGGAAATGAAAAATAAGCTGTTAGCTGGACCTTCAAAATATTACTAAATCAAACAGTATTAAGCATAAAATAATTTTTATTACTGTTACCAACAACTTTTAGTATGAAAGCACTGGAAAATTATAGCACTTTTTTCTTTTCAGCTGAGATTAATATGTTGCCCTCTGAGGGCTGGAGTACAGTGCCTGTCTGATGGCATAAAACAAACCTGAACAGCTGATAAGGGCAACGATTAAATAAATATAATGGATTTTATACGGGTGTGGGAGGAATTCAGTAAAGAAAATTGTCCAAATTAAGTTTGTGTCAGTCACTGAAATTTATTTGCTGCTTCATGCAAAAAGTGCCTATCATCTTTAAAATCCAGAGGGGATCAAGGCATTATACTCTGCAGTGGCATCTGTGTCCAAACAGCACACTCCTCTGTAGAGCCATGCTGGATTATCAGTTAAATGTTAAATAGACTTAGAAAGAAGAAAAAAGATAAAGCAAAACAGCAGCAAGACAACTGCTTTGTATATCATCTTCAGTTTATCACTGGTGGTCTCCATTCAAGAGTTGCCTGAACTCAGCTTTAATAATTACCTCTTACATTTTGATTGGTCTGACATATTCAGAATTATATCAAAACTCCAGCCCACCAGAACAATTATATTTCCTTTTCCAAATCTAAAAATATAATAACCAGAGCCATTGAATCTCTTCCTATAAGCACAGGCAATTTTTAATATTCCATACCGTTTGGGGATTTCTTCATCCCCTCCCCATGAAATCATGACACTTTTTGGTTTTGACATATTGCTCAATACCTAACAAGAATCTCACCAGAAAATAAATCCATAGTTGTTTTCATGACAGCAAATTACATGCCATAGTGTGACATTTAAATGTTCAATTTTAATAGCTTGTCAGCAGAAGTGAAATGCATTTAAAAAAATTAATATGTGAGAGAACAATGTGTCTGTCTATAAAATAATTCTGTTCATAGTAGACATGAATGGTAAATACAGTGTCAAATACATTATATTTCCCAAAGAACATCTTCATTTAGTGAGAAAGGAGCTATATGAATAGGGGTTAAATTCACCTCTCCTGCTGCTGCACTGGATCTCTGCTGCAACGATACAGGTCAGGAAACTCCTTCCACGATCCATTTCCAGGAGTCTCCATGTGCAGGATAATTTTAGCAGAGGCAGTAAATGGTGAACTGGGCAGCTCTGGCTAAAGAGGAGTGTCACTCTGAGTTGTGACTGCCACACACTTGTTGCCTCTCTTTTTCCTTGGGCAACACTGATTTTAAGAGAGTAGATTCAAGAAATGATTGGCCAAAAGTATTCTAATCACATTTAGTCACATGCAAAGGCATTTCCTCCTTGCTATTTATTTTAAATATTACCATCAATAATTTTTTCACTTGCTACCAATAAACACTTGTGTTATGGAAAATATTGATAATTAACTTTAAAATAGCAATCAGAAGAATTCCGTTTTTATCCTGCATTTACAATTATATACATTTAGATTCCATTTCAGTTCTCTTGCTTACATATAGGGTCCTTTAGAATCTTTGGATTATTTACTAATGGTCTATAAAGGAACTGTGACAGGTGGTATGGCCATCTTCACAGGTTAGTATATACCCTGAAATTAAGGAAAATCTGACAACATTGTGAAAGATCAGCTGCTTGATAACATGTGGGAATCCAAGAAAACAAAGTTAACTGCTGAAAAATGGAAATTTGTATACATTAGGCAAAATAACCTACAGCTATACTTTGCTGGGAACAAATTTAATTATCTTCTTTCAGGGGGAAATAAATGGAAAGCTTCACTATGCACAACTATGGACACAGGAGCACAGGAAGACTGTTAGTTGTCCTAGAATATTGAAACATCTGAATGGCCCCACTAAAATACTGTCACCAGTGCTGGCCTCCTTATCTTAAACCAAACAAGGAACAGATTTGACACCAGACAACGAGAGTGGCTAAAGAAATAGAAAAAAAGTGAAAGCCTTTATTCCTTAAGGTTCATATCCCGACTCCACAGAAATACCAACTCACTCCAAGTATTCTCTGCTGCTTTATCCTGCAATTCTTTCCCATTCTCCTTAAGTCATCACAGGTCCTACAGCAGAATCTGTATTTCTCACCTTTATTTTCCCTTCTCATTCTTCTAAAATGTTCTTTGTCTTTCCCTGCATCTTGTCTTTCTCCCCTGCATCTTGTGGCTGGTTTCAAAATATCTGTATCACTCAGCCAAACACATCAAGGAAGTATTCACTTTGGAGCTCTCCTTGGGCCAGCCACCAAATGTATACCTTCAGCCACTGCAGGTATTTCAGACCTTGGCTTTTTGTTCAAATTCAAAGCTTGACAAATGACTGAGCTGAATGAATGCAATGGGCAGGCAATGGTCATCCTTGCAAAGCTATGTTAAAAAAAAAACCCAAACAGCAAAGTCACATCAGGTATAAATATTTGAGAGGAATTCACTGCTACCTGGCTCAATGATTCTGGTAGGGATTAACATAGGGCATTTATTTGAGTAAATACAAAGGTATTCAAGGTTCTATCAAACAGAAACAAGAGACTTCCTTTGTACAATAGGAGACACCTGCCCTGCAGCACTTCTTCAGAGCCAGTTACAACTGGAGGGGGAAATGCACAAATTATAGAACCTACACAACCTCCAAAGTCTCCTTCACATATCTTGTCCTGACACTGTCAGAAATGAGATACAGTCTTAGACAAAACAACAAGGAATAAGAGTTTTCCCACCTCCCTGGACAAGCAAAGTACACAGATTTAGGTGAACCAGTGCATTTATCTGATCAATTTGCAAGTTGCATTTTTATTCCATGTACAGAATTCCATGTGCAGAAACTTATTGTTTTTTGGGTTTTTTTTACTAACACTTAAACAGAGATATTCTTTCTTTCCAAGAAAGATGCATATGACTTCTGCCAGACTGTCAACATTAGAGGCTAAAACCTCACCTACAAAACAATCAGTGCAGGGGAAATAACAAAGCTTAGTTCCTTCAATGCCTTGACAGTATGTCCCCACCTAGGGGCACATCACTTCAACTCCTGTGCTTGTTCCCCTTCCCTATTTATTTTAAAAGAAAGGCTGACATGTCAGAAACTTGGCTGGTTTTTATCAAGTATCTCAGCTACTACAATAATCATATTATCCCTTTCTCCAAAGCACATCTCACTCAGAGATCTTAACTATAACTTCCTTCATACTGCCCAAATTATATGATAATAAGGAAATCCAGATCACCTGCAGAAAATCTAAGCCTGTTAACCCAGAAATAAAAGAGTTGAATTCATACCTAGCATCACCCTAACACATTTGTTCTTCTGATAGATGTTGACACTCACGTTTTATGATGACAACTTCTTTTGAGTTAGTTTCAAGGTGTACTTTTAAAGGAGACAAGCGCAAATCTGGTTTATTCTTTAACTTTTATCTTTTCTATTTGTGGGTAATACACTGAAGTTTTGTACTCAGACTATATAACCCTGTCTCCCTTCAGGTCTATAGGCGTCGCTTGCACTGCTAGCATTGAAAAGCCAGTTAAAAAAAGAAAGGTGGCACTAAAATTATATCCATTGCATGACAGTGAAATTAAATGCCTTTAATCAGTCAAGCTTCTTTAGAACAGATGAAATGAGATTTAAATTAGATTTAGGATTTGCAATTAAAAATATTTTGGTCTGTCAATCAAGCCTCAGCCAATTAGTTAGCAACATATATATTTTATTTCTAGAAAACATGTGCAAACATGTTTCAAAACCAGGCAAATCAAAGCTCTCCATGCTGCCAGTTTTCTAACTGAAAAGAAGACTTTTAAAATCATTCTGAATATCTATACACTGAATTTTCATAAACACTCAGGCTGGAGACCATGTTATGCAAGTCACAATGTACACAGGTCCCTGAAAAAGTCTGATATTTTAAGAGTACAACTATCGAGCAGGATTGTTGAAAGCAACATTGTCTAATTAAACAGCAGTGATCTGACAGAAATGTCTTCACTATGGCTTCAGCCTCCAACATTTCGCGAACCTCACATGGAATGGTAACATAAATACAGGCAGCTCCACAGTGAGGATGAAGGGTTGTCAATACAGTGACATTAGCATGCACTTTTGATTTTCTCCAACTAAACACTTAGTTTAATAAATTGAAACCATTTTACTGCTCTAAGTGGTAATATCAAGATATCGGATGAAGGGAATCCATAACAGAATGGTAATGAGGCTGCAGTATTGAATTTCCACCATTAAAATCCCCAGATAAATTCTCAGTTTTCTGGACTTCTGATGGAAGGAAAAATCAGCCAGAAACCCCGGGTATAACCTACTGATTTCCTATCACCAATCACTTGGAAAGTACAGAAGTGATTGAACTGAGAAAAATGCTTTTCTATGTAGCAGAGTTGAGGTCTCTAATATTCTTGCCTAAAGCTGTATGTTCAAGTCATGACAGAATGAATTGTGCATGCAAAGACATATCACCCTTTCCTCATCTCTGCAGGGTTCCTGCCATAGCAAAATTATTGTCCATATGCCAACCCATGTTGTACCAGAGTTTCAATGTGCTGCACTGATGCTCTTTAGGGTCTGGCCACTTTCTCTGAAGTTGTAGGTTCTCCAGAATCTGCCTGTACTGAGCTTATTCTTTAGCAAACAACATAAAGTCTGCCAGAGGAGCTTCTAACACTATGACAATACTGCAGAGTTTGGTTAAAATAATTAAAATTATGTTATTTGGAATTTATTTGTTTAATTTTTCACTCACTGTTTTTGATTTTTTAAAAAACCTGCCTAATTGAAACCAAAATAAGTTTGCTTTGCTTTTCACAATTGTGTTTGCCTCAGGAATCAAAGACCTATAAAGATACAGATGCTAAGTAAGTAATTATAACCTTATCCTTCAAGATGAAAAGGACTACAAAAAAGCTGTTCTTAGGACCAATCCAACCTCAATTTAAATCAGTAAGCCTGCATCCTGTACTACTTATTGAATTCAGAGGTCTTACATTTGATGGCAGGCAGATTTTTCCTACAATTTTTTCCACTTTTTTTTCCTATATTGCTTTTTAAACAGCCTTTTTTTTACTCCTCCTTCTTATATTTAACACAGAAAAGACTTTTTTATTTTTTTTTCATGCAGGAGAAGAAAATACCCTTACTGTAACAATCAATATAATTATCCTGTTATCCTACACTTTGGTATTTACATTCCTCTCCAGAATTAATTCAAGTAACCTTTGTTGCCGTATCAATAGCTCTTACATCAAAGTAGAAGAAAGAGACCTTACTTATTTCTTTTCAAATCAGATCTGTGTTCCCCAGTGGTGAAGCTGAAGAACAGAGTAAGTTCTTCATCACATTTTGGAAGGTGTTTTGACCTGCACGTTATTGCCAATGCTGTGAGTGTCAGTGCACAGGTGACAAAAATAGCAGCAATATCTTTTTATTGATACTGTATTCACTTTATCCCCTAATGTTAAATTTACAGCTCTCCCTAGAGAACTGATATCACATTCACATCCCCAGCATTCCAGCTGTATGAGCACCCCTCTAGAGCCAATATCAATCACACCATATGCTGGCCTGAAAAGCAGATAGTGCAGGCAGGTCACCTTACCCTCTGACCTGGAGAATTAGAGTTTAATTATGAGCACAGGCTCCACCTCCTTTGCTCCCAATTGTGAGACAGCACAAAAGAGGTTATAAATATTCAGAAATCACTTTTACCTACTCTGCTTTCCCCTTACCCACCCCCTCCCCCCACTGCAATTCTTCTGATACTGATTCTTTTAGCAGAGAGAATTTAGTACAGAGAGATTTTAGTTCTGTCCCAAAGCTGTATCTCCTCTAGCTTTTGATCCAACAGCAGTGCCCATCTCCCAGAAAGCACTAGGTCACTTGTAAATGCCTTTTTAAAGACAATTCTGTTTTATAATGCCCAAGGCAAACAGCTATCAAAGCAGCTTTCTCTACCTCTGTCCCATTATGCTAAAACCAGCTTGGTGAGAATGGAAGGCTTAGACTTCACATAATCTCAGCAAGCACACAGCAAAAAAAGATGAACTCAAAGAACACTAAAGGGTTCAGATCCCTGTGTCACTACTGATTTCCTGTAAAATGTCAGCTAATCACCAAGGTCTGTGACCAAAAACATATTTAAGCGTCTTATGTAGGTAGGAGACTTGCTACTGAAATCAATGGAAATATAAATATTTACATATCTCTGTGAACCTGACCCTTTAGTCCTTCCATGTCCCATCTGTGAAATGAGGATAACATTAATTCTTTATCTACCAGAGATGGAGAACACAAATACTGAAAATTTAAAGGTGCTCAGATTTTAATGTAATATATTTTAAAAAAAACAACAACAACAGCAAACAAATAAAAACACTTTAAATGGGGAAAAGCTTTAAAATTGGGAAGAGTGGGGATAAATATGCACAATGATCTGTTATCCTTCAGTACAAACTTTCTAAATACAAAGGAAAAAATCTAACTTCACTTGTGCTTTTATCTTATTGCTGCATTTCTGGAATATGCTGCCCCGATTCCCCCGCAGAGGCTGGCAGTATATGATACAGCAGATGCTGAACCTTTTATGTCTTTGACAGTTAAGGTTTTTTTCATAAATTGTAACATTAAGCCCAAACACTCTGCTTCGTGTTTATGCTGCCTCATTTAGATGAACCTGCTTCTTCAACAGGAACACAGAAGGAAAATAGTCAAACTAATTCAGTCCTGCATTATTTGCCTGGCAACATGTTTTTATGAGATCCTGGAACATTTCTGACATCTCTGAAAATAAGGGAGAGAGACCCTTAACGCTCCTCCTCAGCACAAAGAGACCCTTAACACTCTTCCTCTCCCATCCAGATGTGCTTGCTCTTCTCTGGACAGCATCAAATGAATTGATGTCACCTTCTCTATCACTTCTCCAAGCAGGAGAGAGACAGAGCACATCCCCAGCAAATCTTACTCATATGTGGGCTCTTCTTCAAAAATTCATTGGGCAAAAAACTGATGAAAACACTTGGAGAAGAGCACCTGTTACCGATTTATGCTTCCTACAGGTTGTCAGCTTTATAGAGAGTTAGTGGGCAACCAAAACAAGTGTCCTAAAAAGGCGTCTTGTCAAAATAACACCCCCTATTAATGACCACAAAGAGAATTTAGGTAAGGGAGACACAGGTAGCCCAGATTCTGCTAAACCATTGAGGGACAGCATCTGGAGTACACTGGCATGCTTTTTCTGGCAGGCTCACAACACTGCTTTTCTGCTACTCTAATGCTTCCAAAAAATTCATCCTAAACATCAGCCTTGTCGCTGATTTCATAAAAAAAAAAAAAAATGCAGAAAACAAAAAACAATCCCAATTTTTGATGTAGTAAAAAATACTTTTTTTTTTTTCCTAGAGTAATGAAAATTCACTACAGAACATTAAAAATTAATCTCAATCCCAAAGACAGCAATGGAAAATGGGGCCAACAGCACTGTTTCAATTCAGCCAGAATTTGATACTAATTAACAGCAATGTAAGAAATGAAAGGGTAAATGGACCTATTAGATTATCTACTAAGTATACCGTTCATAAAGAAACAGCTTTTCTAACATTCAAATGATGCATCATCTGGCACAGTCACTCTAAATCCCAAAGCTGTCCATCCTTAGAGGCTGTAGAGTTTCTAGTGAAAAATAAGCCAAGACACAGATTTCAAGGCAGATGGAATGCAGCTTCCAGGAACTTAGTTTGCAAAAGATTAAGGGGCAAATAATTGGGTCCTTTCCACAGCTGGATCATAGTTAATCTTGGGCTGCCAAAACAGGATTTGGAATGGGTCCATGGCAGATTCAGTTTCCCTCTTAACTTTCCTGTACTTTTCCAGATCATCCTCATTTCAGTGAAATCAGTCCATCTCTTTCCCCGCCCATCCCAGAAGGTGCTGGTGTTTTCCTTTTCCACTGAAAGCACAAACATATAATGTATGAAAAAATCATAATGAGAATCAGTGGTGATACAGCCAAAGGAAGGATCCAGAAGATACAGTGGATGGATGTAGCTGTGTGATATCCCAAGAAGTGATGTTGGGAAAGTGGCCCAGTGGTCTATTACTGTGAAAACCTAAAGCAAGTCTCCCATGAAACATGTTCCTACTGTGCATATCACCACTTACAAACCTTCCAGAAACTAGTTAGTTTAATTTATTATGAAAACCAATCTTTACTCCTGATAAACCCACGTTAGGATAAAAATACTAGATCCAGGTTCATTTACGTCATACTGCAGTAACTACAATCAAGGAGAAAGTGTCCTCTGGTGTAGAAGGTGGAGGAGTGATTCTCCCTGGGCTCTGGCACCAGTGCAGCTTGTCCTTCAAAGTGCAGAACGTTTTCCAGCTGTGACTCTACTTTAGAATAATTCCTAAATTATTCCTTTGAGGGATGCCAAGAGGTTGTTCACAATGAACTTTGGAGGCCCTGGCCAAAAGAGGAAACTATTAACTATTTTAGAAGTTATTTTAATGAAAAACAGAACAACCATCCCAAAAATGTGCTGTATCATTTTCTTGAGAGGACTCAAGAATCAATATGAATAATAAGGACTTTTTGCTTGAGAAAAGGCAGTATTCCAAAAAATTGTCACTAACATTCAGAGACTATCACTGCTCTATAAAGCACTTTTAAGGGAATCCTGTGCTGACAAGATATAATTATTGCTCATCTTCCCTCCTCTTTCATCACATCATGGCTTCTTTGCTTTAACAACAGCTTTTAGTTGCTTCTGTGTATTACAAGTAGTTTTTCCTTACTAAAATACAAGAATTGTGAAGTCCCTAAAAAATCTGAGTTTCAGAAGTGATACAAGGGAAAAGCTTATTCTATACTTGTTTGGTGTCTTACACTTCTTCACTCTACCCCAAAGTATCTGCTACCAATCAATGTCAGAAGAGGATGTTCAGCTGGATGAATCACCGGAGCGAGCTAACACTGCACTTCATCATTTACCAGCCCAGAGCAATGGGTTTTTACACTTATCCAGACTTGTTAGCTGGCTAAACCAGACAACTGCTTCTGGACCTTTTACTTCAGCCTGCAGAAATATGTTAGCAGACCTAATGGCTTAACAGGGAAGGGCAGGACAAATGTAAATATTTGTTTACATGTTTACATTTGTTTACAAAACCCTAATGGTGTTTTGTTGCCATGGGGTAATGCCAATAAAAGCTTATTTCAGACTCATCTGCAGCCAAAAACAAAAGCCAGCTACATGATGGGACTGTGCTCTTTGCATCTTTCAGGTATTGTCTGACAAAGTCTTTCCCCAGCTTTGCCAAGACATAAAAACAAATTGGATTCTGTTCTGAAACCACAGGGAAGCCAAACAGAAATGAGTCACTTGAGGAACTCAAAGAACCCTTTGAAGAATCCTATTGCAGGTCAAGTTCACAATGCTCAATATTAGAAATGCTGGATGCAATGCTGGACAACTGCAGGAAACAGACAAAGGTTCAAAGAACCTTCATCTTTAAATTGTAAACAATGCAAATAGATACAGAGGTTAATGAAAATGATTACTGAGGTTGAGAATGTAATTTTCACAGTCTTAAAGCTACAGCTTGCAAGCTAATTCCTGGCCCAAAGAGCCATGTGTTGTTAGACCATTCCTGAATGGAATGAACACATGTAGCTCTCTCACTCTGCATGGCCCAGCTGCAGCAAACCTACTGATAAAATGAAGCTTCCTCCCAACAAACAGCAGCCTACAAACGTACACACACTCTGTAGTGATTGACTTTTTATTGCCTAACTAACTCAATAAAACAAAGCTGAGCCATTCCGCAGCCTGGAAATGAAGGATGTACTGTAATTGGATATAAAGTTCCTTAAATCTCTTATTTATAGGAGCTACATAGGCATTTCACAAGTTGTAAAGAATGTCAATATCACTTGTGCAACAACAGACCATGCTTAATATGACAACTAAATCTAGAAATACTGAACTTAAATCCATTAATCAGCATCATAGCAAAGCAGATAAGGAGACTGATTGTTGATTATTCTCTATATATCTGTGATTCAACCCCAGATGAGTATTTTTTTTTTCTCAAAAACAGACACAGACACCTGATGAATCCTCCACAAATTGCAAGAGCACATGTAAAATACAAGATTCATTATTCAGAGTATAGAGTAACACCGCCAGCACCACCAGGAAGGAAATGCTAAGTCCACACTACAATTCATAACAGGGATAATAGCCTCGGGATATTTTTTCTCCAACTCAGAGTTGGTGACACTCTGGGCTCTTGCATTTTGTTTAAATTCTGCTTTGTGGGATTCCAAGTCCTGCAGTGACAAAATCAATACGCATGCTCCACCTGCTGCTCGCTCGTCGTTGCACCACTGAAGTTGTAGCATCTGTGCAGAGGGATGGATGTTTTGAAAACTCCCATAAAAGGTTATAAATGCTCTGACTCGAAACGTTTCACCAGGTTTCTGATATCATACCTGATTTCTGTATCTGGAATTACCTGTAAAAGCACTTTACCAACTTACCTAAGTACATTTTTATAAGACACAGAGTCAGCTAGCCAGACCTCTAAGTAAATACACTTGGGAAATTATTTATGCAGAAGAAAATTTTGAAAGAGAAATTATTTTTAAAAAAACCAAACCAAAACATAAAAATGGATAAAATAATATCTGTGCAAAATAGATAAAGAGAAGCCATTGCACTTCCACCTTGTTCTTGATGCAGTGTCTACACCACTAGTGATTGGAAGCATAATAGCAAAAAGTTACATGGAGTTAATAATACTCTGCTTTCCAGAAAAAACATTGTTACACTTCTTCAAGAAGTTAGACATTAAATGAAGAGCTTGTTGGCCTATGACTCAGCCATCCAAGAGGGAACCAAGAGACTCTTAATTCTGGCCCTTGCATCTCTCAAGCCCTAGGTGGTCGCACCATTGCAAAACTGAGCTGGGAACAGGCAGTTCATCCAACCCTTCCAATGTCCTAGCACAGATCATCCAGAAAATAAGGACATTTTTTTCAGGCATGTTTTGATTCCAGCATCCTTGGCTTGAACTTCTGAGTATTTTTCTCCTATTTTTCTTGAATCCTCAGAAAAGAAAATTACAAGAAAGAGGAACATCTTAAAATACTCCTGTATGACAAAAGTAGAAAACCAATGTCATTTCCTTCTAAGCATCACCCACCCTCAACTGCATCTTGCTAAGTGAAACAGCATGGAGGTGAAAGTGCCTAAAATTCCATGTTTTATTATAAAAATTGATGTTTTCCATTGCCTTAGCAAAGAATAACTAACACAGAAACAGAGAAAGGTGCCAAATTTTTAAATTAATTAGATAAATACTGAATAAATAATAGTTTGACTATTTCAACAGATCTGCTTGTACAGCATTTATGTGAAAATTATAAAGGTAAAATAGCTTTTTCTCCGCACAGAAATATTTCACAACATAGTCACTAAAATATGAAAGGCATGCAAATAGATATATCTTGTTCCTAGTTCAAAAAAAAGGGGTGAAGTACAAAAATAAGGGAAATTATAAGATCATAAGAAAGTTATCAAGGCTAAAAGCAGAACTTCTTCCAGTGAAGATGAGTTCATACCATCAGTTGTCAAGCAAGGACCTGTACCATGATCTGTCCAACTGAAGTTCAAGAGAAACCCAGCATCTATTTGGGCATAAGTTGAACAAAGAAGTTCATGCCAATATAACACAGCAGGATTATACATTGCCTGAGCCCCTGCTATTCAACAAAGGTCAGAATTTCAGCACTGATTAGTTTATGCTGCTACATTGGTAACCGATGAGTGCCCAGAGGATTCCTGAAAAATAATTAAAAGGTTGAAACAGAAAGGGCCAGAGCAAACTGTAGCAAAGTTGGGGGGTTTTTGTTTGTTTGGTTTGGTTTTTTTATTTTTTGGTGGGTTTTTTTGCAGTGACCCTGGCACTGGGAATTTGAAATAATTTCTCAGGTTCTGTTCAGCCTGAATAGGACTACTGAAGCTGTATCCAGCTACTTATCCTTAGAGTACAAGGGAATTCCTTTAAACACCTCTCTTCCACAGGGCCTGAAACATGGCTGAACTTAAATACTGCACTCAAAGAAAAACAAAGGACCAAATTTATGTGACTAAATGAAAGACAGAGGTAATCAGCCAGGGACCTCCCAGTCAATGGACAGCTAAAGCAATACTGAAAGCAATATTGTCAGTGAAATCAAAGACATGATTCACTTCATCCTACAAATTTCTGAATTGACACCCTTTTAAGCACCCCAGAAGTGTCTGTTTCCCTACTGTTTATAAAGAGTCCCAAGAGAGTGAGGCTGCAGAGGGCTGTGTGTGTGAGCTGGGGCCATCCACCCCATGGGAGCTCCCAGTGGGGGTTCAGCAGCTGGAGAGTCAAGCCAGGGTGGCAAAGTGCTTCAAGAAACCATCTTGGAAGTCACTGTCATGAAGAATGCGATGGGATGTGCCAGGGAAAATGGAATGGGATGTGATGGGAGGAGTGGGATGGGAAGTGAAGAGGTGGAAGATTAACAGTTTTGTAAATTTACAACCCCTTAGCAATTTATAATGAGTCAACCTGGCTCCATAGAGCAAATGCAAGCCTGCTTTCAACAGAATTGCTAAGAGCAATTAAAGTAACATCTCCATCCATTTAACATCTGCTGGAATTACCAGAATGTGGGTCACCTGTCTACACAATGAGCAAGCTGGCATAAGGAAGATCCACTTCCTTAACTGGAAATAGGCTTTGTGCTACAGCTTTCTGTGACACTTAGCTACTTGCCTAAGAGTAAGACATGAATGTCATGTCTTGCCAAAGTTCAAAGGAAAACAGTTAGTCACAAGGAACCTGGGATGAGGTGAAGGATTACAGTAGAAAAGTAAAGACCAGGCCAACAGAGAGAAGGGAAAAGTCATGTGCAAGAAATAACAGAGATATCTGCACATCTGATCCAGTCACCATAACGGGGGAAAAATGGAGTGGATTTACAAACAATGAACCACCAACCTTAGAACCAATGTTTGTATGTTGATACATTTTTATATATTAATTTTCACACTGAAGGAATGTCTTTAATACACCCTAGAACAATGCCAGTAATGCTTTACTGTCAATGGTAGGCTGAGCTTTTAAATAGTTTATCATAATGCAGTAAGAAAATCTGTTGTTTCCTAAAGGAGATGAATGCAGTAGTAAAGATGAAACAAAATTATTCAGGGATATTTCAGCAGAACAGATAAGTGACCAATTTCATCTAAAATCATATCAAAACATGAAGTGGGATTGCTTATATACTAAGTGCTAAAGTTGAGCACTTAATTAGACTGTCAAATCTGAGAGGACCAGAAGCAGATTAAACTTTGGATACTTATACACAGTGATCAGACACTGCAGAGCAAAGGGAAGATTAGATGATCACAACTAATCTAAGTTTTAATTAAAATTTAAAAGCAGACAGGTTTTGCACTGCCCACAAGGGAGAAAAAGTAGAGTTACGACAAGATGGGTTCAAGAGTATTTTTCTCATTTCTGAATTGAATTTGGTATCCACTCTTTCTAAGGTTATTCTTAGCTAAAAGAAAATTCTCTCAGTTTAAGTAACTACCACCGAGGATCACATTCCATTTTCATTTATTGACTGGTGGAATTATCTCACAGGTTAATAAGATGGGTAGTAAGAAGTCTTCTGTCTTGATGAACATTTTAATTTTAAACTTAAATTTAGTGTCTTGATTCCTGAGCACTGACTGCCCTCTGCTCAAGCCTGCAAGTATTGTCAGAACAAAGTTCACTTTGATGAAAGAAAATGGAAGAATATTGTATCATTGTCTCTCCCACATAAGTGCTAATGCCTAGTCTTGCAGTTTTCAATGAAGAGTGTTGGTGATGTCAGAGCCACCATAACTCAAGACATAAAATAATGTATTTTCCTTCCTATGTAGGGCTGATTGACTTATTCATTATGATTTATTTGGGTGGAGGGTTTAACCCTTCTTCTCTTTAGAAACTGTTTGAAATTAATTTCTAACTTCTGCAGAAGTATTTACTACCCATAAATATTTTATGAAGGGTTAAGGTGAATGATTTTAACTTAATGAATTTTTTAAATCTATATCTCTTTTTCTAGAAAAGAGAAGCTTGGCCTAAGCACATAGAACTGACCTTACCAAATAGTTTCAATGCATGATGATACCCATTACAGTTAGGATATATAGAGAGCTTTTTCTGAAATGAGGATAAATATAATCAGTCTATCAGGTTAGAAACGTATGGGTGATGAGTATCAAATACATTTGAAGACTCTAAATATTATCATTTAAAGAGCAATTGCCCAAACCTTTAGAAGGTGCCTTTTATACTGCAGATCAAATAGGAAGCCTGGAATTTCAGAGAGAACAGACCTTTGTCCTGGAGAGTTGTAAATAGAAAAGGTATGTGAGTGAACAAAATATCTGACCTTTTGACCATGTAAAGTTTTGAAATAGGTTTTACACTATTTTGCAATATTGGCTGGTATTAAATCCTTCCAGCATTTTGAATGTGATTATGAACTGGATACCTGCTAAAACCTAATAACTATAAAAGCAATGAAAAGCTCAATGTTTAACATGATAATGAATGTCAGTAACTACAACATTATCAGAAGTGAACACAGTTAGAATTTACTGGAAAGACTTGAAACTCATCAGCAATTAGAAATTAGAAAAAGCTGAGCTGGGATGCTGAAGTCTTTTCATTTCATTACTCTCTCTACTGAAGAAGGGATGAAGGGACATCTAAAGACTCAACACAGCTTTCCAGGAATGTATCAAAGAAATTAGAGGATGCTCAGGCAGGAATTTTAGCTCTTCAAAAGAGCCACATTAAAAAAAAAAAAAGGAACAAAAAAGTTAAGTTTCTGAAACACCACAGACTCAGAGGCCTTACACTTTCTCTCCCAGTCAGAGGTTTTGCATTGTTGAGTGGCTCACAGATAAAAAAAGGAAAAGAAAATCAATTATCTTACCATATTAAAGAAATGCAAGAACACAGCATACGAGGAAACCTCAAAATGCGGTAAAGAACAAAACGTAATTTAATGGCTATATGCATGACATATGCTAAGTCAAGCAGGAAGAACATTCAATGTCTTCCTAAAAGACTGGAAATTATTTAGCTAAAAATGCAGTGCAGGTCTATGCAATGCTTAATTAGAAACCAGACAACAATAGGAATAAAGACTAAAAATGGGACAAAACTCTTTTTTTGCCATTTTAAGGCTGGGAGAAGCTGTAAAAGAAAAACTGAGCAATGGAATACTGGACAGGTACTACAATTTTATTATCATGAATGGCTTTATCTATCCTTGTATAGGCAAAACAAAACAGAAAGGGAAGCTTGAAGTGTAGTAAGTATATCCTAAGAATCATAATGAAAAAAAGCAAAAGTAGAATTTAAACTGAAATTTAACATTATTCAGCCTTTTCAGGAAACTGCTACATTTGTCAGAAGTACTCTGCCACAGCCATGAGGTAAAGAATGAAAATACTTTAAGTGAAAAATAAAAAGCCACCAACATATTTTATATATGTGTGTGCATATATATACATATATATATTTACTTTTCCTGCAAAGGAGGGAAAAAAGAACTTTTGTGGGAATTCACACTTGATACTTAAACAAATTACATCTTCAATCTTATCATGATTGTGTGAGGGACAAAATCTACCCACTGAAGTTTTGTATTAATAAATTAAAAAAATGATTTTGAGAAATAAGCCTAAAAGTTTCAGAATTTAGAGTAGCTATTAAAAAAAATGAAAAAAATAAGTCAAACACAGGGTGCCATTAAGAGTTGATATCTTAAAAGAACATGAAGCCATGTAGATAGAGATTAGAACTGTAGATAAAGATATGCAATGAATATAGAAATAGGAAAGGGAAATATTCCCTAGTAATAAACAAGTCAGGAAGAAAGCCCTGGTAGTGCAATGATTTAAAAAAAAAAAAAAAAAAAAAAAAAAAAAACCAGCCTTATGTTGAATATGTAAATAGGCTATAATTACAGATTAATGGTACAAAATGGCATAATTAGTCTGGATATACTATATTGTTATTCACAGTTTCCAAAAGTGGTGTTATTAGAGAATATAGCAGCTAAAGAAGTAATCTCATGCTTGAATTGAGACTTGCTGACATTCCAAGTGTGGGAACAACTGATAATGAACTGCAATTTGATTGATGCATTTTCAAGTGTGTTTTTAAAATCATATTATGAACCTATATCACTTCAAGCCTGGTGTTTGCCCAGCCTAATGGTCCTGTGGAAGGGGTTAACTTTTTAAAATTACCTAAGAGGGTAAGAATGAAGTTCAGAGCTCCCTGTGAGATTATTAACAGGGGACCACATCCACGAATATCCCAAATACAAAGACTTTCAGCAGTTGAGCTGCTGCTGAATCCAACACTGAGAACCATCCAGAGGATGCCTGTTGAGCTTGCTCAGGGAATTCCAAAAGGAAAAAGAAGAGGCATCTGCAGCTTCTTCCAAGGAAGGAAGAAACAAAGACAGCCCTCAATTTTCAAAGATCAGAAAGAGAACAAATTGCAAAAGAGCCAGCACAGACATGGAAAAGACAAAACATTAATGCAAAGGATAAAATCCATAAGGAGGCACACAGATCTGCTAAACAAAGTCAGGAAGGCTGGAATTGATCAGTACCTTAGATATTTACATTATATACATTATCTCTAATTTTTAAGTTTCCTCTGGAAGAAGAGCTGTAAAGTTACTTGGCCACAAAGAGTTTGATATAATTGTCACTCCTAGTTGATAGAAACATGACACAATGGAGACATGCAGACCTTTTCTCCTTTGTACCAAACAGATTAGTTAATGCATTATTTTATCAAAAACACAAGTAAAAGCTCTAAATGGACATTTTTTTTAAACAAGAGAATGTGGTGCTATCATGATGACATATATGTCTTCCAAAAAAAGAAAAATTCAAATGATGCAAAATCAAAAAGCTTTACACAATGGTGTTGTGGATGCAGATAAAATACCATATACATTGCAAAAAGCTCTCCTCTGTATTTATTAACATCTTTCCCAGGATGCATGGAATCTGTTTCACTCCTATAATAATTTTTGTCATTCCCATGCATTCTTCATAAATACCAATTTCCTGAAAAGAACATTCTCCACAAATATATTATAAGGTATCTGACAAGTCAGTGCCATGTCAGATTATATCTGGCAAGCAGAGAAGCTATACAAAGAATCAAACAAACAAAAAAAAAAAAAAAATAAAATCTGTGGGTTTTGGTTCTGTGCTGTGCAACACATGGGTGTTCAAAACAGGATCTGCTGCTCTATAAATAAATCTTTTTGCTTTTTCTGAAACACATTCTTTTCTGAGCTTCCATTTATGTCTTTGAAGACCGAAAAATGTCAGTGGTGCTTCAGCACTTAACAAAGGCAGGAAATTTTTGCAACCTTTTCAGCACATTTTTGTCCATTGAGCCAAAAAGTTCAGGCAGCGTGACAATGATACCAGGAGAAGGTAAATAAGTCCAGTCCCAGCTGAATTCCTCTAGTGTAGCTCTTCATGGGACTTATGCTTCAATTCCTGGCTTCAGCAGCCTTCTAGGAGAAGAATTTGCTCCATAGACAGATGTCTGGAGCAGGCTGATGCCCAGGAAATTAGATGTAAGCACACTGCTCTCTGCCAAGGAAGAGTTTGCCTTCATTTATATCAATATTTCAATTTAAAGAAAAACCTGCTTTCTCCCACCTCTCAGGGTTTCAGCTTTCTGTATTCTTCCATAATGATGTGATAATCACCTCACAAATACGTGCAAGAACTGCATTATTCCTTTCAAGTTTATTTCAAAACTGAGCTTATAAAGGTTTACTTTCAACTCTTACCTTTCTTAGAGTAAAAAATTATACTTTTTTCTTGAAAAATAGTCCTGACTGAAAGAAATATTTAGCAACCCTTTTGCATCACAAGTTATAGGTGACAAGTCACATTCATTTCAATTTTCAAGTTAACTGATTGTAAATCATTTCAGTTTTTAAACAAGTTTGCTCTAAGAGTATAAAATTATTTCTAGCAAAGTTATATTAATCACCTTACACTTAACTGTTTGGAATTAATTTAAGACAGATAATTTTTTTCTCCCTGTCAAGAGCTTCCTGCATTGCAAAGAAAGCAAATAAGAAGGGAAAAGTACTATTTTTTCAAATAGTCCATAAATATGTTGCCTATTTCCACAGCCTATTAATCTCTCCAGAATTTCTTGCTTACTTAAGCTACATGAATTTAAAAGAAACCTCTACTCTTTTTTGTTCTCTTAATATTACTGTTGATATCTGAATATCTTAAGCAGGACTTTCTTCATAACAGTGAAATAAACTGCTTTCTTTGAAATTATCATTTTGAACAAGGTGTTATTGCAAAAATTAAGTGGCAGCAAGCATATTGAGTAATTATTTAGGAATTTCTCCAGTTCACACAAAAATAAAAATTTAAAAAAAACCACAAACTGATCTGGTTTTCAGTCACTCTGTACATCTCCTGCAGAAAAGTGAAAAGAGAGGTAATTCAGTTACATTTTGAGTAAAACAGAAGCTGAAATACTGATAAATAGTTTATCATACTTTGTTTCTAAATAACACAGCGACCTGTCAAGCTGTGCTAGAAACTGTCCACAGAGCATGAAGCAAACACAAAAACCTGACTTCCAGCTCAGGAGAACCACATGACACCAAGGATGTATTGCTGAGAAGATACAAAATACTCCTCTGGGCTTGGAACCTTATTACATTTCTTTTCCTTAAACATTAAGTGCCCTCTCTCAGAGGCAGAACCCCAAGTCAGATGGGCATTTGTTGTGATCCTGAGCAAATGCTCTTGTCCTGATGTTTTTAAGGAAGTGTGTCCTTCAGCCTCCACCTCTGAGCTCCTCTGTAAGGGAAGGCTCACTGCTGTGGCAGCTGCACATTCACAGAGTTAGTACCACGTTACCATGGTACTATTTCTAACCACTGGTACTATTTCCAATCCCATGAAACACACATAAATGCCTCTTGGAGTATGCAAGTTGAAAAATGTTACTGTTCTCATTTATTATTGCTTATGGTGGCATTTCAAGTACTATTTATTCTTCATGTTTGAGTTAGCATGTCCCATGCTTTGCTCTCCTAACTCATCTTTCATGGCTTTGATTAACAGGAGAATAATCAATATAATATGGAACTGTTTCCACCACCTTGTTAAGAATCTTATTTTAGTGAATACTTTGCCTTTACAATATAAATGTGACATTTTAGGGACAAGAAGAAAACAACAACAACAACAAATTAATACATTTAATGCACTTAGGTTAAAAAAAAAAAGGAAAAAGTATTTCCTGCATTTTAGCTCAAACCAGGAAATGCACACATGATTTATCATTCTTGTATACTCCAAAAACTATCTTCTTCCAAGCTGGACAAGAGGATGCAGAAGACCAACCACAGGGATAAGTATTTCCCTTTCCTTCAGGCACTACTCATTCACCCCTCTATGCTGATACTTCCTTCACTTCCCTTTCCAAATGATTCAGGCTCACCTACATGGTATCCTTTTGACTGTCCTGTTTATCAGACAATGAAAAATGTTTCAATTCCTCATAAATTATTATGAATTATAATATAAAGTACCATCAGCTTCAGAAAGTGATTTGTCATGTTCCAGCAACAGTGAGAAGGGTTTTTCCCATATAGACAGTCCCATTTATAAACACTGAACCTTCAGAAAATCTTCATAAGGGTTTGACTGACTCAAGGACAGTGGGAGTGAAAATGACATGAACAAGGGTATTTGAATGCTAACAGATCATTTCTGTGTAGGGAACTATCTAATATTCCAAGGCATTCATTTCTATCATCAATCTACTCAGGAGATAGTATAGACAGACAAAGAGACTCCATGTGTAAAGAAGACATAAAACCTGTATCATTATGAAATCTGAATTCAGTTTTAGTCAGTCCTTTATTAAACAGATTATCATCAGGTATGTCACTCATCTAAGCTTCTGTCTTATCCTTCCCCATTGTAGTAAACATTTCGTGTTGGCAGAGTCACAAATTCTATTTGTTATTCACATCACATTGTCCTTTCTTTTACACATCTCACCACACACTCTTCCATTTGGGCCATGATTCCAAGAGGCAGTACAATCAGCAAAGAGGGATGAAAAAGAATGTTCATTTTACAAGGTTTTCTCTTTTTTTTTTTTTTTTTTTTTTTTTTTTTTTTTTTTTTTAATCCTATGGAAACAGATGTCAACAGACTATTGTCAGGGTTGGGGAAGGAACGGAAGATCTTAGTAATTCTGCAAGAATACATCAGGAAGGAAACAAAACAGGCAAACCAAGTGACATTAGAAAATTAAATAAATAAGAATCTAGAAGACCACTCAAGCTTATTACCCTCAGAATATCTCATCCTTAACTGTATATACATCTAATAAAAATAGAAAGGGTTCAACACAGGCATTACTAAAATTTTTAGTAATCATGAGACCTACTGTAGAGTCTTTCAAGGGAACATTGCCCTGCTGCTTATAGAAAGTAGAGAAGAGGTGCTGTCCTCTATCCTTTTCAGGGAACGTGGGCACCACCAAGCTGAGCTAGACAGAAGTCTTTTGGAGATGACAAGAATGAGGTATCACACAAATAAATGAAATAAGATCTCTGAAAAAATTAAGTCTTTTCTGGTGGTTGTCTGAAGTATTTGTGTGGTTTTGACAATGTTTTGTCCATCTTTACTGCAGAAATGGTTATCCCATTTTGCACACCATGTGCAGGAGAACAGCATTAACTGTGTGAGTGACCATCACAGGCAGAAAACATGACCTGAGGGCTGGATGTTTTACATCTGATAGCACCAGTAAACAGCAGAGTCTTGTCTGAGCAACCCTAATCCATCAGTTTGATAGTATTGATTCTACTTCTTCCATATTTCTGTCCCCACTAAACAAAATTTGTAAGATACTAAGAGTAAAAAGAAAAAGTGATTGTATAACATCAATGATTTGAGGAAGAGCATTTCAGCATTCTCTTATGTTTCACAGATATATTTAAGATTCCCTTCACTGGGATACCTCGAGACCACAAAAACAGCTTGCAAAAGTTTTGTATCAGTTCAAATACACCCATTTGTGTGTGCACATCTGAATGTCACAAGTAAAGCAGATAAAAGCCAAAGTCCATTTCCACCATGGTTTCAATCTGTGTTTTCCTTGTCATTTTCTTGTTATAAAACAGTATGATACAAGATCAAATTTCAATGTTCAACTTGCCTTAAAAGAAGCATACTACAGTTTCTTGCAAAAAAAAAAAAAAAATTTAAATCCAGGGAGATGGGCTGTGGATAACAAAGGCACTAGGATGGGTTGTGTTATTGATCAGAGGAGCATCTAGAAGGGGAGGCCACATCAATTCCATTGAACTCACCACAATCTTAGGGTAAGCAGGGAGATGGAGGCAGGTGAGCATCCTTGGAGATGGCCCTGGGGCCCATTCCCCTCTGAATGTTCCCTTCCCAAGGACATCAGTCTCCTGCAGGTCTCTTACCTCTGACATCCTCACAGGAGAAGCTTTACACAGGACACTATATTCATGTAAATAGGTCAGGTGTCTGTTGATGTGTATATGATCACTTTAGGTATTAATTTAGGTGACTTAATGAGATGAATGTTTCCTCTCCTTCTTCCTCACTATATTCAAACAGAGCCCAGACACAAGTTTTTTCACTCATACAGTGTTGCCCTGACAACAGAGTATTTTCATAACTTTGCTTGCATTACTTAGCCTTTAGAAAATGACAAGTGAAAGAGCCACAAGTACTATTCACATGTAACTGTTAATCAGGCAGGAGCTACTACAATCAAGTTTTGCTTAGTTTGTCTCATTTGGATGGGCTGCTGGACAGCAAATAAATCCCTGGAAAATTTTTGAATGTTCTAAATGAGTGTCCAAACTAGAAGTTCAGTCTCTAAGCAGAGTCCTAAACTTCTGAGAAACAATTTTTTTCTCATGATTAAACTAGCATCATGCTAATACAATATTACTACTTTGTCATCAAGATTGTGACCAGAAAATATTTAGGTACAAACACCCACACAGATGATGCAAGTGCATCACTAAAAGTTAAATTAAACATTCCAACAATATTCTTGGAAAAATGTGGATTACAAAAATATCTTGGTCCAGTGACTGTCTACAAGAAATGTTTATTTCATGTATTAGTATATGAAAGTTTTGTTCACCTTACTGGCTTTCACTTTATTCAAGTTTTGTTTTGTTAGTTCAAGTTATGCCATTCAAAAGCTAGAAAATCCTTTCTGGCTTTAGAAAGAGCAGAGAGATTAACATTGGAAAGGTGAACAAAAATTAAAAGCAACAGACCAGCTGCAGCTGGTAATGAAATCAGAGCAGTTTTTTTATCTGAATTCATTAGAAAGTTCAGAACTGTTTCCAGCTAACTGGAAGTTTTGTGTTTTCTGCCCATGCACCCTAAAATATGCTGTAGTGCAAAAGGGAAACTTTTTTTCTTTCCTGCTGATTTATTTATGTGACATCAGCATTCAGAGATGCTAACATTTTCTAGCACAGTGTCAGTCACAGACATCTGCTACACAGGGAGGGAACACTTCTGGAATTGCTTCCCCAGGTCCTCCTGGCAGATTCAGTGAATGCAAAGGCTTTTTACTTTTATAAAGTCTGCACCAGCAGGGCTGAAACACAAATGTGCTCAAAAACTTCTGGAGACATCACCTCAGAGGGAGCACAAATGATTGTAACACTCAGTGCATCTAACCCCACTCTAGAGTTTTGACTGTACCTCTGTGTGAGAGCTGCTCCAGGATGATCCTCAGGTGCTGCAGAACAGGGGCTGAAATGTCATATTTATAGGTGTCTATTACTGGCACTCGCTGACATCTCCCAAATATTCCATCTGCAGGAAAGAGAAAAAAGAAAAGGAAAAATACACATTTCGTTTTCTGAGAGGAAGAAGGGAGTGATGAGATGCGCATTTCCAATGTATCCTAATTATATACTGAAGGAACCTTTTGAAAGACACTTTAAAAAGTTATCAAAGGACAACTGAAGTCATGAGACAGAATATTTTCTATCAAAATAAATACTGGAAAGAATATTAGTTGGAGGAATATCCTATTGTATGAGAGAGGCATACAGTTTATTTTATAAAGCATTTTCAGACTTCTGCCTCCCAAATCTTTAGATGTAAGACTTCTTTACTGACAATTCAGTGAGAGAAAACCTTAATGTTCAGTGCCTATGTTGTGGATGAAAAGTGCAGCATCCAGAAATATAAATATTAATTTGCAGAAGCTATGTGGATTTGCTGAAACATATTTAATGCAGGAGTTGTGTGTTAGGCATTGGTAAATGAGAACTGAATCCATAATGGCTAGTAAAGGCTCATTTCAAGAAGCACCCTCTAATGAATGCAATAAAAGAAAGCTCCTCACAGAACAATGAGATATTAATGTGGCCTAATTTATTTAGCTCCATTCCATTTGTCTGAAATGACAGACTCTTCTCATCAATGTCTTTTCAAATCACACCTTCTAATTAATTTAGCTTCTTATTAGTCTTTATTTAGAGAATTGTTCATTTTGAGGCAAGCTTCCTGTGTATGTGTGGGAGGAACAGGGAGTTCAAACATTCAAATTACCTTTCTCCCTTTCATACAAAAGCCTAATTCAGAGTCTAGGTGCTTCACATACAATCTGACCATCTGCAATTCTGGGTCTCTGAGAAAGAAAGTGGTTTCATTTATTGTTCAAAATAGTTCTCTTCTATATAGTGATCCAAAGGAAGCAATTTAAATGCAACAAGTTTAATTAGCAAAATATTCTACTGCAATCCTAGTTTTAACACAGTAATTACTTCTGCTCTGATACTACATCTATGCCCCAAAAGGAGAACTACATCAGATGAGCAGAAAATAAGGGTAAGCATTAATTTGCAAACGTCCATTACTTTCTGTGCTACTTCACAGAGCTAAAAGACTACAAATGGGAACTACTGGCCCAGCTGTTCACTAAACACAAATAATGGCATAAAAGAAAATAAACCAAACCAGGATGTAGAAAAAGGGCATTATTAGCCCTCCCTGTTAAACACAAATACCTCATTGAAATTAGCCAACTTCTTCTTTCTTCGCCTTTCCAATCCTCCTGTCACTTACAACTGCCAAATTAAGTTAATTCAAATTAAAACCCTACATCTGAATCTAATTTTGCTGTTGGAAACTAGGTTTAATTTGGAAACCACATAGACAGATATAGTTTGGTTTTCTGACATACAATGTGAAAAGCAGCCTAACAGTAGATTAAAATATTCATCTCTGTTTAAAAACCTGCTGCAGTTGAAAATAAGCAAAGTATATAGATATTAGTCAACTTGTAAATGGATGGACAACAAGAATAAGGTTTTGATACAGAAAGGAACAGAGGAACATCTCAGTGTTTAGGAAGAAGACTGTTCAAAATGAAACATAACCTGAAACAGCCAGTTCTATTTTGGAATACCATCATTACTGGCTACAAACAACTAGGACAAAATCTATGTTTACATAAACAACAAATATTCCATGCATTTTTTAGAGATAATGTACTTTAATAATATTTCTAATCTTATTTTAGAGTCCAGAAAAGCATGCACATTCAGTAAAAATGAAAGATTTTTGTATTAAGTATCATTTAATGATATCTCCATGGATGCAAAAGCTAATTCACTCACCAACTCTAAAAGAGACCAAACCATTATCCTAAACTCAGAGTTTTCAGAAACCTTCAGCCTACTTCATTTGAATAGAACAAAACCCATTTAAATTCTAAAATTAACAATTAGCACATGAGCCTGAGCTTCATTATACAATCTATCAAAAAACACTGGGACTGCTTAGGGAGAAACTGCAAGTTACTTTGGCTTTTGTACTTGAAATATGGGCATAATAAGCTTTGGAGGGGCTGCAACCACAAATAGCACTGGGCTCTGCTAAATGCAGCACGGGGAGAGTGGAGCGAGAGCAGAATGCCCCAAGGAGAGTTGGCAAATACCAGCTCTAAAATACAGAGGATCTTTGTGCCGGGGATTACAGTTGGACTGGAGTCGTGCAAATAATACATTTCATAGTTCAGGGACTTTTTTAAAAAAAGTTGGAATTTTCCCAGATTTTTCTGTTTGCTTGGAGCTTTCTCCTTTTTTGGTTGGGGTTGGTTTGTTTGGTTTTGGGTGTGCTTTGGCGCTTTTTTTTTTTAATAAGGTTTCTGTGGCAAGATATAAGACCTAAAAAATGAAATTGATGTTGGGCATTCACTTTTCAGCTCATCTTTTAAATAAACTTGTTTTCAATTACACAGATTGCAAGGGAAGAAAAGGCAAGGGAGAGCCATTTTACCAAGAAAAATTGTCAAAGGTGCCCCTCTTTTACTTTCAAGAAACCTAAATGGCAGATGTGCGGTCGGAAATGGCTTAGGCCAAGCACAAAGCTCATTTTTACTTAAAAAACAGATTAAATTAAATTACAGCTAATATTTAAAATGCTCAGTTTAGTCTGCCATGAACCATCCCAGTCAATGTGGTATTTAAAGCAAGTCAGGACATGGTGCATCTTTCTGCACCCTGATGTGCACCCAGCTGGCCTCAAACAGCCAGAGAAATGCCCACTGGACATAAAGCAAAAAAGAAACTGGAAAAGCTCCCAGATTTTACAGTAGATGTATCAGGGCAGAGGAAGTTCAAAGAGTGAGTGATGTTTTAATAACACCATGCTCTGTATGCCTATAGCTGCTGAAAGTGTGTTCATACTGAACTTCCATTAAAGTTGTGTTAGGAGAGGGAACATAACATGCGAAGGACAACTGCACTTTACACAAGCACAGAATGAGGGAGGGTTGAGACTGATCAATAGGGATATATGTTTGCTATTAAACTATTATCATTTGCTGTCAGAAAAATATTAGAAATTTCCATAATAATATCTTAAAAGTTACACTTAGACCTGGAAAAATCTGCATTACCAGCATGCTCATATTGGCTATTAGAGAGCTGCAAGATTTGTTTTCAAAGAAGAGAATAAACCAGAAGAATAACACACCCATAAACCCAAGGAAATACTGAAATGCTTCTTTATCTTTTGCTGAAAGGCTTAATATTTGAGAAGAAACGCAAACATAAATTTTTACAAGCTTTTATTTAAAATCTTGAATTTTGTTTATAGACTAAAGAGCTAAATGCTAAGATTAAAAGACACAAATTTACTGTAACTCAGGTGCCCAATAAGATCTCAAATAGCGTCAGATGTCTTTTATTAGAGACAACACCCTGGAGCATAGGATACATATTTACACTGAAAATTTATCAACTTCTAGTAAAAAAAGTATAACTGATATATTAAACCACGAGCAAGTCAAAACACAAGTCCTGGAAGGCTGATTCTTGAGAGATGTATAAAAGAAAATGGAAAACACCCATCATTATTCATTATTATTGCCCATTTGTCATGAATTAGTGCATATTTATGACCTCTATTACCTACTGAGGAAGTACCACATTACATTCATGATTGACATCCAGGTACTGAATTATGTAAAAGGAGACCACAAAAACCTATGGTTTGAAACAGTTTTGAAGAGTTGATTGCACCAGTTTGTTCACTTTGTAAAGGAGAAAGGCATCAAGTGCTTAAGAGGTACTAAAAAATCTTTGGAAACTTCTGCTGAGTGACAACCTTTGCCTTGAAGGCAACACTATTTATGGGCAGCTTATTAATGAAATTTTTTTTAGGCAGCCTTTCCTCAAAAAAACCAAAAAAACTCCCTGTGTTTGTAATAAGAAAGCTGTCCTTGGCAAGAGTAACATATCCCATCCTGGAAGTATGGCTAATGTGGTCACTGAAATTAAGATGTATCCAAGACATGGCACAGTGTTGAATAATACAGCAAGAAGAGAATGAGTTCTTGTTGAATGTCTTTTGCTACTGAGCAAAGGCATGAAGACTGGTAGAGATATTGGAGTTCATCTGCAGGCAGCTGAAAGCTTGATATATGTAAATTAGAAGATTGTGCTTTGCAGTAATTAATTATTTAGATCTGCATGCAGTGAAACTTTCACATGGCACTGACAAGTGACCTTTGCAAAGGAGCCTTTGAGCAGATGCTTTGAAGCACCTGGTTCTGCTCTTCAAACTTCCTGCAGCAGCCAGAAAGGAGCAGCTCTCCAGACAGTGTCAGTACTCACATATGTGGGCCAACCAACACTTCAGCTTCCTCATGCTAATTACCTGACAATTGTTAACAAATTAAAGTAAAGCTTTGTATAAAACTCAAGTTTTGCCCCATACTGCAGTCATTGTGCTGTGTTCCTGAGTTACATAAAAAAGAAAGTCCACAGACCCAGTGGTTGTCAAATGGCAACTTCTGCCACCTTGGATTGCATCATCTGTTCTCTTGCAGTTAATGAGAGAACAGCTATAGTGTTTTCAATAGGCATCATTCTCCAGCAATTTAACCTTCTGCAAGAAAAAAAGTCCTTTCTTCTCACTGAATATGGACATCACACTACTTCCCCTGGCTAGTGGTTTACGGTGCTATAAGGTCCAGGACTAATAAAAAGGTCAGAGTTATAACCCACAGTTAGAGCCTGAATTGCTTACTGGAGAAATTAAATCCCTTTCCAATGGGAAGCATATTTGCATCTCAAAAGTCTTAAGACACTGAACTTCAAGGTCACAGATGTCAAATGTTTTGGAAGTATGAAGGAGATTGTTACAGTATTTTAACCTTCTCTCCCTGCTGTTTCTCATAGTATGGAGTTTGTTTTCAAAATCCCTTTTCAAAAATTAAAAGAAAAAAATTAAATGTTACTGTTCCTTGAAGAGGATAGGTTGCATGCCAGGAGGCTTATTGCAAAATATTACGAATTATTATTACAAATCCACATTCAACATTCACAAGTAAGGTCTTCAGCAAACAACATATTTTTAATATTCCATCTATTAGAAAAGATTTGTTCATAATTTATATCTCTACTTTTATATTCAATTTACAAGCAAGGTTGTGATAATACAGATAGAGCAGCAGTGGCTTCTACAGCATCATTTCTCATACAATGTTTTGAAAATGTGAGTCCAGTGCTTCCAACAGCAAATCCTGCAGTGGTTGAGCAGCAAAGCTGCTGTTTGCAATCAGGGGCAGCTGCAGTGCAGCCCTGCGGTGCCCTGCAGAGAGCGACCTTCCGAGGGGCAACCTCCCCCTGGCTCGACTTTTAAAACCTTTTTGTCATTTTATTTTGCTTATCTCCGTAGTCCTCGGTTGTTTTCCTCAGTGGTCCTTGGTTATCCCGGTTTCGGAGCAGTAATAGTGGCATCTAGTGGACAGGGCTCAGCCCTGGAGCACACGCTGCTCACCTCCTGAATTCTCTGCTTCCAGATCCATTTGGATTCATCCCAATGCAGAGCAAAGCACTTCCAGTCACCCTCAGCCCACGCTGTCCTTCCCTATCCTAATGGCTGACAGGTAGGTAGAAGACTTTAAGGCAGCTATTTAAAATTATGAGATAGGATTTTAAAATTAAAGGCTGTGATATTTGTTTCTAGAAGTAAAGCATTATAAAGACAAGTAAGGAAAGTGCACTGGGACTGCTTAACAAGAGTATGTGGTGGCATTCTGATTTTGCTGCTGTGTGAGGCACAAAACATTATGCAATAAAAGTAAATCCACAACTTCAAGTAAAACACTGGATATTTTTGTAAATTTATTTTGTAAATATAATAGAGACACCATAAAAGCAGAAAACAATGAAGCAGGACACTCTAAACATGAAAACTTTTTTATCCAACAAAAAAAGAATTACTATGCAGTGGATAACTAAGAGTCCGGTAAATCCACTCGTCCTCAGCTACTGAATAAACTGCTGCCTGGAAGGCAAAGGTAACTTTAATAAAATTCTGCTGCAATCTAGATCACCTAACAGTCCTATAAAAGAACTCTAACAAGATTTAATGCTTCTTCTCACCCCTCTGGACCCAGATATTTAAGGAAAAAGGTGGATAGCTGGTCGACTTTGAAAATTCCTCAAACCTAAAACACCCAAATATTTCTGCTGATTGAAAGGATCGGGTAGGAAGTTAGTGATTATGAAAGTCATAATATATGCTGATATTAAAAGAAAAAAGCTAACATTAACAGCAGCATTAGTTAGCTGTTGTGCAAATACTGTGATAGGGCTGGGATTTGCAAAGCTCCAAATCATTCTGAGGCATGAATAGTTCCTCTGGGCATTACGGTCCCTTTGTCTCAAGGAGTAATTCTGACTGCAAGTTCTGGAGGACTCAGTCGCTCCTTAAAAAAAAAAAAAAAGAAAAAAATATATAATTTTCCACAGAATAGAAATATAATTTCAGTAACTATTTCTGTGTTAACCTGCTAATTTAACTGGTGGATTGTACAGTCCTAAAGCATTATGGACACTTAGAGATTTTTTTTTTTAAGTTACAACAGAAATATGTAAATTGTAGAGAAAGAAACTAAAAAATCCTCAGTACAGCAAAAGGAAGGAGAGGGAAGAGAGGGAAAGGCCTGTGAAAAACTGAGTTACAGGCTAACAAAGCAAGAGGAGAGCAGGCTTGCCATGAAGGAAGTGCTGCCTGCTTCCAAAAAGCCCCTAAGTTATTCAGCTAAGAGAATGAGAGGTCCAGATTTCAATGCCTACTTTATGTGATTCAGAGCACAGAAATGAAGCTAAGCCTTAACAGGTCATACTTATGCCTTGCAAACATCGAAATAATGGCCATGCCTTGGGAGGAGAGGGCAGGAGAGACTTTAAGGAAAGGAAAAAGTAGAGATTAAAAGAAAGCAAGTCTTAACATTTTGCTGCTAGAGCTAATGTTCAAGTTGAATGGCACTTCAATAACTTGGTACTTAAAGAACCAAATTTGAACTTTCCACGGCTTAGGTAACTATGTGGCATGAGGGTTATGTTTTTGGCTCTGTGATGAGGATAATAAAGGATCAGAAAATGGTGATCGAATCAACATCTTCCACATCCAGATAAACCACTACAGTCTGTGAGCCAGAGGAACCATCTGCCTCTAATTCTGATCAGAGGCAAATCCAGAAAACCTTTGAGGAAAAAAAAGCCCAAGAACTTCTAATTGTAATATGTTGAGAGGGCTTTTCTAAGCAAAACTATGCCTACAGTACTAGCTGTGATGCTTTTAAGAAAAAAGAGCTTGCAATCAAAATCCTCTGAGCAGCAACACCCTTTCTGGTCGATACTGGTAGTAAAGAGAAAAGGAAGAAAGATTTAAACATATAAATCCTTCTCCAAGAGGATAAATACTTTAATTTTAAGTATAAATCAAGTATTAGTAGGCTTGCAATAAAGCTATCTCTTCCTTTAACATGTTTAGCCACTGGACTGCAAGATTAACATGTAGGTTTACCATACATTGCTATCTCAATACTGGGAAATCTAAGGCATGTGCCCTTGCCTATTTAGAAAAAGACTTTTTTTGCCTAGGAAAAAAGACAGAATACTGCATCAAATTCTGACCACATCATTATCAGAAAGATATGAATAAACTAGAGAATTTCAAAGAAAAATGGAAGAAAGGAGGCAGCCACATAGAGCCTTAAGCATTGAACTACCTGATTTTTTACAAGACACACTAAACATTTATGCAACCTGGTTGATTAATTATTTATGTCATTATTGGGAGAAATAGAGTGAGAAGACAAAAATGAACATTCTGAATCAGAACAAGTTTCAAGCAGGGAGAAACTGTTCTGGAGCTGTTCAGCTCCCTCCTGGAAGAGTAATGGAGCTCCAATTGCTTGCACTGTTTAAAATTAAGCCAGAGCAACAAGGAATGGTGAAACATGAACAATTCTTTTTTATTTTTTTTACACAATATGCATTTATGAACAGAGGTTACTGGAGGGACTAAGAATTTATTTATGGAATCAATGAGATGCAAATATACTAATGCTTATTTATGTATACTAATTTTCCAAGTATCACTGAGATGTACTTCAGTCACTTCAAGGATCCCCATTACATTTTCAGTTGGTGCCAAGAACCACTTTGGTGCTGGCAATGTCTTCTCTGTGTGATCAGACTGTAGCTGCTCTTGCATCTGTATTCCCCAAGGCAAAAATAACTCTGCAAGGAAACATGTTCAGCAAAATACATTTCTGCATTAATTTTAATTTTGTATTAAAAACAAAGTAGTGAAAGTTTTAACTTGGCCTAAGTGCCAAGAGCTTATATTTTAAGAGTTAGTTATTATGTGTTTGTAGGAGACGCTGTTCTCATGAAAACATGACTAATGACCATTCCATTCATATTCACCAGCTGCAGTGTCTAATAGAGCAAACTGGGTTTATTTCTGTACTTTGCCAAACTAGAAGCTTTCTAGATTTTTGCAGGACAATATTTATTGAGACAGCAGATTGGTTTTGTAAGCGAAGTCGCTGAATTTATTCCTAAATGGAGCTGACTTCAGACGTGCATGGAATTATAGCAATAAAGATCTCCATCTTATTCCCTAGCTATGAAATATTTTTTAAAAATTTGGAAAATTATGTTATGTAAACCTGGAAATATCAGCAGAAAAATTAAATGCAATCCTTTAGGGAGGGGAAATCCTTATAAACAAGGATAACTGCAGAATGCTGCACTCTATGCCCTGATTAAAACTGTTTGGAGCTCTCTCAGAAATCTCTATACCTTGCTCAAGTCTGAACTAGGCCTACAGAAACCACAGCACATCAAGCTGCCTCTGGCAGCTTAGGCTTGGGCACTGGAACAGCCAAGCACCTCACTCAAACATTGACATCAGGATGCCAACAGTTTCAACTGAGCAGTTTGAAGAACATGAAAAAATCTGACAGTTTTCAAGAAAACTGTTCTTTGGAATAGCTAAATATGGTGCTGCATATCTTGGATCACCTATCAGAAGCTACATCCAGAAAATTTATTTCTGTTACAACTAATTAGAAGTCCTGAAGGTCCTGTCAGCTTTCTCCCAGCTGTGTGCCAGACCCAGAGCACTGCCTGCAGCTTTGCTAATGGCAACAGGTGAAGGGCAGAACATGTTACAGTCCTCCTTGCCTGATTCAAACCCCAATGTTCAGCCTGACACAATTTGAGGGCAAAAGCACCAAGGTTTGGAGGTATATGAACATATGAACATATAATCCCATAATAAGTGGGAACAAGAGGGTGACATCCCTCAATATGCAGCACTGGTAAAGTCAGTATGGGAATGCAGAGTTCTGGAGTTAAAAAATCTGAAGATGGATGATAAATTTTGGAAAGGGCATTGAGAGAAGCAAAGGAGATTATTTATGGGCTGCAAAAAGCCCTATGGTGAAATGCCTTTTCCAGCACAGAAGTCTCCAGCACAGCAGATGATCTTTTGTCTCTCTAAGTAAGCCTGCGGACAGATGGAACGATATGGGAACTGGGATCAGGAACAGGGCTGGGAGCAGTTTCAGAAGTATTTATTCTCCTCAGTTTTGTGTGCCACTATTCAAAACAACTTTTAAGGCCAGCAATATCTGAAACTATGATAAGAAGGGGTCTGAAAACTTATTTTGCTTTTGCAATGGGTAAAGAGACCCCTCAATAGATGTGATATGTGCAACCCCAAATTGCTTCCTATTTTTCTCACAGAATACATACAACTTACATAAAATACTTAACTGTTGTGAATACTTAAAAGTTGTAATGGGCTTTTTAAACTACTGTATACAATTAAAACCCATTCTTTGACTGGACTTTGGGGGCTGGATTTAAGCTGCTCACACCCTTAGAATATCCTGCAATTTGAGTGGTTAAGTACAGAAGATGCACACTCAGCACATATACTTAAAAGAAGATAGAATAAACAAAAATAATTTTGAACAAAATATTCATGCTACAAAAGGATGAAAAAAAAATCATCAAAGATACAAAATAAAAAACTTGGAAGACAGGACTTTAGAATCAGCAAAATAACCTACTGAAATAATATTTTACTAATCAGCATCAAACTGTATCTTTCTAAATGTCTTCCGGATACTATATTGCTTGTGAGGTGCCAGATTCTTGATTGGAGTAACAAAACCACAGAAAATATTAACTCTGCTTGTTGTGGCTTCCTCCTTCCAGCAGAATGCTCTTCCAGCAGAAGCCATCACAATTTTTTAGTGTCTTTCGATAGATCTAATACAAAGGGCTGCAATCCTATATGAAGGGAAATGCCTCTACCCAAAATCTTCTATTCTGAAGCTTCTGCTGCATTATTGCCAATAATCAGACACATTTAAATAATACTGCTGAACTTATGACATTTATTAGATGGATAACGATTCACCCAGATTTCTGCACACAGGAGACTTTTCTTAAGCATGTCAGCTCAGAGTTTCACTCTTATGTCAGTGCTTTGCCACTCCCCACTTATCCAACAACCAGCCCTGCCTATGCTCCTGTTCTGGCCAACAGAGAGGTTTGCAATGGGCCAGCAGATACAAAGTGGTGGTGTGGACATCACCAGAGACCTCTCCAAGGTCAAAAACACAAACAGAACTGCAGACTCACTCATGAAAGGAAAGGGATAAGCCAGTATTTTTGAAATGGGAAAGGAAACAGAAATGCAAATCTTGAGGAAGGAAAAAATGTCACCAACTTCTCTCCCTAGTCATATTTCAGCACTAATTTTCAAGTCAGCAACAATGTTTGTGTCACTAAATGTAATGTGAATATACTGAAACCAGAAAGATTTCCAAGCCATGTAGAGAGTGAAGCAGATTTAGATGTATCCAGATGTTTTTGTTTAATATACGAGAGCATTTTTTCCTAAAGAAATCAAGTGAAATAGTCAATTTTTATTGTTTAATCCAACTTCTACATGCCTAGTAGCTGCAGTAATTTTACTTTGTAACTCATGTATTCTTTCAATGTCACTGAGAACAGCAGCAAGAGATGACTGTTATGAATATTTGCTACTATCTTGAGTGTAGCAACAGGACATCCCATTTCTCTCACATCTGGGGCACTACCCTTTCAAATAAAAATGTTCATCCCTAAGTCAAGGAACTACAGTCTGTAAAACAACCTGCAAAATTTTAATAAACTCAAGATTTTAACGTCAGCACCCGAAGTGTTTTGCACGAATTTCATTTGCCGCAAAGTTCGTATTCTGCCTAAACCACTGACTGCTGTCATATTTGGTGCAACTTGTTATGGGTGGAAAGATAAGCAGCAGGGCAGCAAAAAGAGGAGGTTTATCTCTGGCAGCTAATCTCCTCAATCAACAGCACTCAGCTCTGCTTAACAGCCGTTGCCAAGGAACGGGGACCAGCTTTTCTTATCGGCTTCATAATGTTTCATTGACTATTCAGACTAGAATAGAAAGCTGTGACACTCAGGGTTATAAGCAGCACAAAATGAAAATGGCATATTATGTGGTATGAAGAAGAGAAGTCTTTTAGCCCTCACCTTATCAGGACAGTGACTGTTACTCAGAAAAAAAAATAATTTTAAAAAATCACCTATCATTTTCTGCTCTGCTTATTTTAATATCACAAAACAAACAGAAATATATACCTACATAAATAAGATTACTTTTTTAACATTGTTGGCAGGTCCTCAGCAATTCACTGACATCAGTGATACCTCTTACACAGAAAGACAAGGGTTGTGTAGATCCCTAATTACATTACTAAAAAGCAAGTATTGGCTGCTTATTCTAAAGCTCTTGCAGCAGCTTCAATGCTTCGAGGGACTTCTCATAGGAGCAGGGATGTTCTTCAAACCTTGAAAACCACAACCAGAATAAGAAAATCCCTGCAAAACAACATTTCTTTTACAGTATCACTGCTCTTCTCTCCTCTCTTCATCTCTGCACAGATTTTGATTTTTAGGCTGAATATTGATACTCCTCATGTACTTGAAAAGGATTTAAAAGACCTTGTTGCATCTCTTCTGATTATGAATTTTTAGTATAATAACCTTTCCTGAGTATCTAGTACTAAAATTTAAATCTGAGGCCATTCAGATTCATGATGAATTGTAACTGTCATTGTATTTGCTTCCTATAATCAGCATATACAGAATTATATCATTATTCACCACAGTAAAAAGTGGTAAATAAGTAAAAGAAGATGCTTAGACATATTCACTGCATCAGAATGAATCACCTAATGAAGTACATCCGAAATTAGAAAATAAATGTGTTTACCTTTTTTCTACCCCAATGAATGACTAACCATGCTCAAGGAAGGTTGAGCCCTCCTATTTATAGATGTCCAAAAACTGAAAGGAATGTCCTGGAAAAAATTTTACAGTCACAGAGTTCTCTGCTTTTCACACAAAGTTTAGGTATGGACTTAAGATAAATATTCATAAGCATTTAAGGCTGCAAGTACTTCTGAAGGATGTCAAGTTACCCAGTCTCTTTCTGTACAAGCTCCAATGCATCCAGTTACTATTAAAGATGTGCCTAAATTTCCATTTATTGCAAGCCTCCCAGGGACTGCTGGGAATATTTTTATGCTTAAACATAACTACTTGCTTAAGCAATTGTCTTTACTGAAGCCTCAGACTTGCATGGCTCTCTTGCTTTTCCAGTTTAAGGAAAAAAATGCACAAAATTACAAGCCCTGCAAAATGCTTCTAGGATCATACCACACCCCTCAGGAAATGTTAAAGCTTTGCTTCATCCCACAGAGCCTGTGGGATGAAGATGTACTGAGGTAGAAAGTGCACTTTTTGGGCACAGAAGCTTCCTCTGCAGATGTGATTTCAAAGTACTGACCAAGCTTGGTTGAAGTGTTTTGTGTGGTTATGGTACAGTGGGATAGGACTCTGGGCTCTTACATTCAGGCTGGGATAGATTAATTCATTTCACAAAGGCATAATTGTTATCCTTTCAGTGAAAAATATCTTCTGAAATATCCTCCCAAAGCTCATCACACTTGTATTAGTAAACCTGCAGTTTTATCTAGACAATGTCCTTAGATTATCTGGTACAAGTTCACCAACTTCTCTACTTCATTTCCTTCCATTTTTTACTATTAATGAGAACAGAAAATTTTCAAATAAGAGAAAGTATTCTTTCCAATAACAAAAAAAGGCATCCTTTCTTTTCATAGTAAATGCCCGATTTTTATGAAGAAGGGCTTTTAAGTCTGACACATCTTACCAAATCTTGCATACGAGATTGGACAAGTAATTTAAGGGTGTATTTGTGACAGATTTACTGCACAGATACCAAAAGAGGCCTATGCTGTAGGTGATTTGGCTAAATTATAATCCAAGTCAATAAACTGAAGAGATACATGCCTTGATGTGATATAAAAAGCATGAGGCTGAGATGACTGGATTAACCAGAAAAAAAGAACTCAAAAAAATTTCATGGATTCAGCCTTAGCTGAGGTGCCTCTATCAGTTTGTATCCATTTTGGCTTTTCAACTAATGAGCATTAAGAGAAGGTGTTACACCTATTTCAATTTGCTTGACAGCAATCATGAAGAGAAGATTCAAGTAGAGAGATACTGGGTTTTCTTCTATCAAATTTGTAAAATCATAAATTTGACTCTATTGCTTTATCATCAGTTGAATGTATTTGAAATTATTACTATTTAAATAATTTGGTTTTATTTATGTTTATTTTTTGGTTTAAAACACCAAAATACGTTTCCAAACATTGTCACTTCATAGCACTTCCAAGTATATAAAACACAGAAAAAACCTGGGCACATCGTTAATTTTGGTTCTTCAGACTTTTGCTTTTTGCACTGAGGCAGGGAGTGACTGTGAAGATCTTGGTCACGGAAAGCTGATAAGCTTCATTGGAAGCAAATGATGGTACAGACTGAAAGAAGCAGGGTGTATTTCATCCCTTCAGCTCAGAAGCAAATGCAGCCTGAGAGAGGAGAGGCCTCTTCAGCCATGACCACACAGTGCCACACAAAAGGTCTGCAGGTGATTGCAAGACTCAAGTTTCAAGTCCCACCAAGAAGGGTCCTGTCCTGGGGCCAAGTGCTGTCATGTAAGGATGGATACATCCTGAAGTTGTTTTTTAAAATATTATTACCAGGAAAACAACTAATTCTCTGGCAGTTCATAAAGAGTATCATATCTCAAAAATCCATTTAAATTTCTTTGAATAATGTATAATTGTTCCCTTACTCCTGTGCCATATCAGTAGTGACATTCCATTTGAACAATCACATCGGGATCCCTAAGGGCCAGGTCTTAAAAGCTGAGCACAGACACTTAAGGGGCAAAGGAATAAAAAATATCAGATAAGCACAGACATGGAGATTCACAATTTTGTGTGTGCATAAAAGCAGCCACACAGGTTGTGTGCAGGTAAATACTAACTGCAAATGCAGATATGGGAAACGTTTCCATATTCTACCCATGGAAGATGGGTAGACCAAAACCAGGGAAGAGGTTACTGCCATTGTTTTGACTTTTATCTGACAGAGATTCTGTTCCAAAACAGTGATTTTAAAATCCCTGTTGTTTTGTTTCTGTCCCTTCACAGTTTCGGTATCTGAAGTAGAAAAAAGGAGGAAGGAATTGGCTGTATAGAAATTAATAGTACTAAACAGAGTGTGGAATAAAAATTTTGCAAAATAATTTGGAAAGAAACTTACTTCAACTTGAGTGAAAAATATTATACTCAAACCCAACGGTAATTACAGAGATATGCAGTTTTCACACAGATCCATCATTAGACACCATTCAAGCAGAAGCATTAGAAGTGCCCTCTTCTTTCCCACAGGCAACGCCTTATGCTAAGCTGCCTCCCTACATTTAAGGAATTGATTTTAACACCACTCTGGGTTTGTGTTTCTTTTTTTTTTTTCCCGTTTTTTTTTTTGTTTGTTTTTTTTTTTTTTTTTTTTTTTTTTTTTTGTGTAAGAAGGCTTCAGAATAATTTCTACAAAACCAACATGGATCATCTTTAATTACTGCATTGCAACCATGGCTATTTAAAAACCCAGTCTCAGCAAAGTAGATGACAAACATTAATGAGCAGTAATGCACACATGGTATTGTAAATGAAAGGATAATGAAAGCAATTTATTTGAAAATTAAAATATGATTAAGAATGGCAGTCTGTTCTAGGACCCAGATGCCAACAGAAAGCAACCAATGTGCAAGCAGACTGTCATTAATTTGGGAACCATACGAAATTGCTTTCATTTCTTTGACAGTTTTTAATATAAAGTATCTTAACTAATAGGCAGCACATATACCCTGGAAGCTACAAGACCTAGGGAGATTTTTAGAAGAAATTAAGAACAGCACAGGGAAAGCCTCCAAGAGGACACTCTCCAAGAGAGAAAGAGAGAGGAATACGTTTGGAAGCAATTTCCAATTTTAGGAAGGATGAACTGCACTCTGCAAAAGTGCCTCTCTACACTGGCTGTGGAGAGCCTGTCAGTCCTTAGCTCACACTCCAGCAGAGTGCCTGAAGTGAGGTCAGGTGAATTTGGAGCAGATGTCCAAAGCAGGTGCTCACATCAGCACCTAAACAGGAACAGGGCAGGGGTAAGCCCTAACAGCAGGTGCACTGGCTTAGCTAAATGCATGCAGAGGAGGTCTAGAAGCAATTTGACCACAATACTTTTCTCCTTCACATGTGTTAAAAAGCCTTTCTGAGACTGTGCATATGTGTTCAGGATCTAAATTGGTTCCATCTGCACAGCGTGGAATGCTAGTTCAAGTGTCCATTTCTTCATGGACCTCTGGACTTTTCTTCAAATCCAAGTATAAAATACCTTGAAAACATGAATTATTATTATGTGTTAAAGTGAAAATGCTCTTTTATTTTTTGAAGTATGTGCCTACCTCAAAGTTGACACTGACACAACAGTGAACCACACTCAGAAGACTGCTATTAAGTTGTCACATATACTCATATTTAAGCATTCAAGTTTGAAAATTTAAACTAAGATAACTTCTTCAGAGACAATATGTCAGATGGCCTTGCATTCCACGACCAAGTACTAGACTGTACGTCTCCAAGACCTACAAATATATCAGGATGCATGGAAATATTTATTCAGAATGGCTTCTCTTTTTTAAAATATCTGATTAAAGACAAGTTGGAGCTCTGCTGAACAAAGCCAAAGGACTGCTCCATCTTGAGGGTACTGAGCCCACTGGTTTTGTTCCAGATGAAGCAGGTCAGGTAAGAAACATTCATCAGTCCAATTTCAGAAATTAAACATAGTTGTTTGGATAGCTGTTCTCAGGAGGATCAAGCTCCTGCTAAGACACACCTTCTGTTACAAAAAATCCACTTCATAAATGTGTTAACCTGGACCCAACAGAGCACAACCAGCTGCCCAAACCAGATGATTATACCTGCAGTGCTGTGTGCTGCTCAGGGCCCCACAGCTTAAGGGTGTGAGGGCCCTTGAATGCATCCAAAGGAGGACAAATCTGGTGAAAGAGCTGGAAGCTGTTTCTTATAAGGAGCAGGAAAGGGCTTTGGGTCACCCCAAAAGGTGACCTTGTTGCTCTCTATGACTTCCTGAGGAAGTGAATTGGAAAAGGATGGTGCTGAGTTTGTTTCCCAGGGATACAGACATGAGATGCACGGGAATGGTTCAAAACTGTGCCAGGGAGGATTAGAGTGGACATTAGGAAGCATTTCTTTGCTGAGAGGGTGGCCAAGCACTGAAACAGGCTCCCTAGAGAGATGGTTGGTGCTCCAGGCCTGTCAGTCAAAGGGGCATTTGGACAATGCCCTTAAAAACGTGGTTTAACTTCTCATCAGCCCTGAAGTGGTCAGACAGTTGGACTGGCTGATCGTCGTTGGTTCCTTCCAACTCAAATATCCTGTTCTAATCTCCACAGCAGCACAGAATATTCTGCTACTATGAACAGCGTTTTGTTATATATCTACTGAAACACTTGTACAGTGTTTACAAGATATGTAGACTATGGAAAATCAAGGTAATCAGTCAATAGCTTTTTTCATTATCCTTGTTCTTGAATAAGATTATATTTTATGTACATAAATCATTTATTCCCCTAACAAAAGACACACCAGAAAAAAACCAAATTTCATCAATATGGCTCTCAAGAAATGCTATTTTCCACTCTCTCTAAGGTATGAGGAGAACTTATGCACAGTAAACCCAAATCCTCCTATCAAGGATGTCGAATATTAAATGCTGCAGATATAGTCCATCCATTTTTGTCCTGGATATTACATAATGTATGTATTTATTACAACTGCTGAAGTAAATATTTAATTACCTAAAACAAAACCGGCAAGATTTTAGAGGTAAGAGCTGAACCCCAGCTGAGCTGCACTGATATCTTCTCACCACTAACAGCACAGAAAAGACAAAGAACAGTTTTATCTGCAGAACTCCTTGTATTAACAAAAGGCCAGAATAGATTTTCCCCCACACCTCTTTTTTTTCTTCTTTCTCTACTTTTGCATTGCCTTAGATATTACTAAATTTTAAAAAAGATTCCTAGAATTTCTAGCTTCTAATTATTTCTTTTCTGTCAGTCAAGCCAATCACTCATATCTTCTTAAAAACTGCTTCGATCTCTGTTTGAACAATGCCACTTTTGGGTAGGTGACAAGGGCTAATCATCAATGAAAATATATAAATAGAACCAATGGCTGCTTAAAACTATATTTTAATCCTTTGGAAATCCACTGGGATATTAACAAAAGATGGTTTTGTCTGCAAAAAGGCATTAACATAGCCATTTATAAAACTAATAGGAAAGCGAGCAGTGCTCCAGTAATAATGAAAGTACACTGCAGAATAACATTATGGAAATAGGATACCAAATTGAAGAATTGACCTTGGGGCCCTGGCTTATCCTGGATGAAGATGACTTGTGAAATGAAAATTTGGCTGTAATTTGCTCTTGCTTTCCCTAAAAGGTTGAAGGCATTTCTATTTCAAATGAATAAAATGACTGTTAATTTCCTAGCATTAAGCAGGATATTCTTAAATATAGTTATTTAAGGGTTTTGAAATATATTTTCAAGTCTTATTCTTAGAAAACTTGAACTGGTTTTTTGTGATTCCTACCACAGTCAATTTCTAACAGTTGATTTTTAAATCACTTCAGGGAGAAATGTGTGCTACAGCTGAATCAGTTGGATGCACTAAAGTATCAAGTGTTTATTCTTAACAGGATACATTGGTCTGAGCATTTGATACTATAAGTGAATATGAAATACAGAACATGAGGATGTTCCTTAAAACAATCATCTCACTTTCATATAATGGTAAAAAATTATAATCTGTTATAGAAGACAACAATAGCTAAAAATATGAGCTTGATAGCTTTGTTTAGCATGAGACATTAAGTTTTGGGCACCCCATTTCAGGGAATGGTAAAATGTCACAATAGGGTGGCTGACGCCAGAACTGAAATAATTCAAAACAAAGCAGAAGTTACAGGAGGATAATATTGCATGCAAAGTCAAAAATTTGCATGAAGTACTGTCTGTGAAGGTAGAAGGCATATATCAAATACCACCAAGAATCACAAAGGAGAGGAACATTGTTGTAAGATCCACAAGTCTTAAAGTGTGCCTTTTACATCAGTTTTCATTATTGGTGTCATTGTAGTGCCTAGCATCCTCAATAATTGTTCAGGTAACACGGTTAAAATGCAAAAATACAACAACAAAACCCTGCCCTCTCTATATATTGATATATAACTGTATATGTGTCTGTCTCTCTCTATATAGCATACACTTATAACATATATATGTAATTTACATATTACAGACCTGTATAAAATAAAATAACAATTTAAAACACTCTCTCCCAAGGAGTGTTTATGACATTCAGACACAGATACATGAAGTAAGAGCTTGGCAATACCAGGGAGAATGGCTGGTAATACAAAACACTGTCCAGTTCCCAGACCATAGTTTGTATGCTCCACAGAGGAGAATTTCAAGAAGGAATCTGAAGGACATCTTTAAGTCAGCTCATGAATGGTCACAAACAGCATCTGTCACACATGGTAGGTAAGAGAGAGAAGGGCAAAGAGACTGATTTGAAAATGAATACGGAGAAGAGAAATCCTGAAGTAACTGGTAAAACAGAAAAAGGAATTAAAACCTGTATTACATATTTTAAAAAATAGACCTAATACATTCAGAGTCTGTATTCAATATAAGAAAAAATTCACAAACTATATGTCTAAACACAAAGATTTTAAATTTGTTAATGTTTCACCAAAACTCAAATTAAAAAAAAAAAAAAAAATTATCAAATTAGTAACCTCTTATGAGATCTTGCTATTCAGTATTATTGTCATTTGCTCACTAAAGTGGAACCAAGTGCCAACAGTGAAATCCTTTCAGAAAGTCATGATTTCCAGGACAACAGCATTCAGTAACAGCTTACCAAACTGTCTTGATTTATTTTTCTTGTTTCGTTCCACAGCATATTAATATTTGATCTAGTGGTTTACACCAAAGATAACTGGACAGTTCATGGGCTACAGCGTTTCATGGCACACTTGCATGTCAGTGCACCTCTGCTTGGCTTTGACTGGAGATGGATCACTCTGTGCTGCTCAGATGCAGGGCCAACAGCAGGTCCCAGTCATTTTTCTGGTCCCTACGGCCACGGATTTTTATCAAGACAGCATAAACTGCAGTGGATATTGATTCTCTCCAGAATGTTTTCCTTGAAACATATAAGCATCGCACAAGTACCTGACACCATTAACAGAAGTGCAATTCTGTGTAACAGGCAGCATAGCAACTAAGATTTAAAGCCAAGTGTAGGATAAGAAAAATGAAAGAAATTTCGTCTGTGTTGCATATAACACATTTCCCCTGATGCAAACATACCAAGCTTCACCTTCTCACTGTTTTGTTCAAAGCTCCTATCTGGAAGGTGGCTCCAGAGCCCAAAGTCTTGGAAGAATCCTCTAAGTCTGGCTCTGAACCTTCTCATGGGTCATTAGCTCTCATGCTAATGCTGGCCTTAAACGAACCTTTTATCTCCCTGGTCTTTTATCAACCACATACTGACAGATACCAGCTACATCATCCTGTATCTCAAGGTGTAATGTGAAAGGCTAACTGGGATGCCCTCCTTTGGTTTCCTCATTGATTAGAGACTTCACTCTCTAACCTTATCATCAGTCTTTTTTTCCCATCCTCCAGCTTCAACTAAACTTTTTCCACTAAATTTAAAAAGAAAATGTCCATATGGGTATTACAGGCAATGTTTTGTCAATGTTATGCACACTGCTACTTGTTTCTCTCTTCCTCCCACGTCCCAGAGAGGACAATTCTAAAATTGTTCATATGGTCTTCCACAGTAACACTGTAGTAAGTAAACGAAAATTACATACAAACCCCTCTCCTCCACCATTTCCCACTGGGAATGTTCTAATAATAGTCAAATTTTTAGTCCCCAACTTTCATCCTGTACTATTCATATTCATACTTTTCACAGGTTTGCATTCTTTTCATTGTAAAATTCTTTTTTATCAAGAAAAAGCACTGTTTCCAGACTGTACTATCTTAATATTTGCCTTAAAGTATATAGTAAGAATATAAAGAGAGATCTTTTAGAAAATCAATTCTTCAGAAATTCTTTTACAAAGCTCAGTCCAAGTATTTCTCTCATTAATACTTCCCATTGACATTGTATTAAGACATTGTATTCACTTTACAATTCCTTCAATAGACTTTGTACTCTGAAATTAAAATAATTTTAAATAACTTCCAGTCGATGCCATTCCCTCCATTTTCTGTCTAGAAACTTAGCTCTCCTTCAAAAATAAGAGGACAAAGCAAAGCTTTTCAGGTCATTGGTATGATTCATCTTGGGTAGATTTACATTATTGTCTTCCCCTTTAGCTCAGATCCAATTCCTCAGCTTGTGTTTGCCTGCCTCAAACAAAAGCACTACTAACTCTGCTCCACCTGTGCTGCTGTGTTTACAATACCTGCTGCCAGAACCACCATCCTGGAAAGTGGAATGGAGATTATACAGCATCAAGTTCCTCAAATGGGTTCTCCTTTAGCTGGAGTAATTTCTGTTTTTTCCAGTGTTTAGTCATCTCAGTTAACACCAATCTTATTAAAAATAAAAAATAAAAAAATAATTAAAAAAAAAAAAAGGCAAAGCATTTATAGAGCCAGAGTACTGTCTCCTTTGAAAATCTCTTTGAAGATCTGTCACTGTTTTATCACCTGGAATATTAACTGCAGCTTTGTACATCTCCTGTCCACTTACAAGGCTTTGGAATAACTACTTCTAGATGGGTATTTTATTTACACGTGGCCTACACAACCTCAGCCATTAACTAGACAACAGAAAATATATATAATAGTATATACATCTTTATTCTGATAATACATTTCTTGACTAGTATTTAGTGGATTAAACAGGAAAGCACTAAGAGAGAAGAATCAGAAGAGGTCTGATATGCTACCAATGGTATCTTTAAGCAGATTTCACTTGCTAAAAGAGAAGCCTAATACATAGATGCCCTGAGAAGATTTTGTGCATCAAATACAGACTACTTCTTACTCAATCAGCAGAAACCTCTCAGTCTTTTCCAAAATACAGCAACTGAGCTGATGGCAAGAGCTCACAGCTTTGCACACTCCCAAGTTGACATCTCCTTTCCAATACTTGCACACCTATTAGTTTTTCAGGAAAGCACAACGACAAAGGATACTACAATAGTGAACATGATTTCTGAGCCTCTCCTATACGGCTGCACTTAGCAATATGTTAATAATTTCTTTAGAAAACAGATGTAACTATTACAAAACAAGGGCATGCTTGTAGAGAGATATAAATACAGGTATTTCTCATATCAGTTTATGTAATTCACTCCCAGATAATGGTATTATGTCAAAGAGTTCTTAAAGAAACACTTCAGTTTTGATTCATGAAACTACAGAATGCAGTGGTTCGGCTTTTTCCAATGGGTGCAGCTCCGGCCAGCCCTGCCGCCACTACATCCAGGGGCCACTTTGCCAGAGGCGTGGGCAAACTCGACAACGGTGCGGATAGTGCGCAGAATAGAAAGGCGGGACTCTCAAGGTGTGCAACCAAGGGATGCGTGGTCCCAAGGCAGCGTTCCGGAGAGAGACGCTGGCCTCAAGATGGCACGGCTTTTTATTAGGTGGGTTCAGGGGTGGGATTGCGTGGGACCAATTAAAACTCTTTGCCAACGTATAATGAGGGGATGCACAACTTTTGAACCAGTAACAGGTAACTTGGGGAGGAGGAATACATGATGAGGGGGTGGGGAAGTTATATAACTTAAAGATTGACAGGTAACCGAAAAGTGGTAAACCACTATTATGGGATGGGGTTACCAGGACAACCAAGATTTTGGCGGGAAGGTCTGGGGGAAGGGGAGAAGGAGAGAAGGGGAGAAGGAGAAAAGGAGAGGGAAGGAGAGGCCATCTTAAACAATAGTAAAAATTACAGAATTATAAAACATAAATTATAAAACCAAACTGGAGTGAAAACCCAACTGGAATTGAATTTAAGCACCACCACATCTCCCCCTTTTTTATTTTTTTTGTGATGGCTTTTAGTAGTGTCTGTTCGGGGGATAGATTTCCTGTTCTGCGAGCCACCTCTCGTCATCAGTCTCCGGTGAAGAAGTCCTCTGGGTCAGGGTATTCCTCATCTTCCCATGACGGGAGCTGCTGCATCTCGATCTCCTCGACGGGAGGAACACTGGCCCAGACGTTCACGCTGAGTGACGAGGTGGCTGCAGTGATGGTCTTTTGAATGACTCGTCGGATGATGCCAACGCAATTCCAATTATGATTAACAAAAACAAAATTAGGAGTCCTGTGTTTACAGCAGAATTGACCCAGCCTGAGAGTCCCCAGTTCCCAAACAATTGGTCAAACCAGTCCTTCTGGGGCTCTCAGTTGGTATCTGACTGGTCTCTCCTGTAACTTAAAATATAACAAAATAAATTAATTAACAAAAAGCCAGTGAGGAATGGGGAAGGAAGGAGCGGACCTCTCTTCCTCCGGACCAACGGGCTTCCTTTTCCTTCGCCAAGTGACATTTTTCACCTGATTATCTGACTCCTTGGAGGCCCTGGGAACATAAGGTCTCACCCACTTGGCCGGCACCCATTTAAGTCCGGTGGGTGTCGATACGCAGGCATATCCGCGTCCCCAAGTGATTAAATCATGTGGACCTTCCATTCTCATGGTCTCCGGGTCCTTGACAAGAACTGGCGGCTTGGATTCTAATTTCAAATTTGGGTTCCCTCCAAAGTGCCTCATTATTGGGGGATTCATCAATTCGAATGAACAATTTAGAAAATTAATTGTGTATAAGGCCCTGGCTAATCGAATTTGGGGTGACTCCAATTTCAGAATTTGTCCCTGTTGATTGAGGACTCTTTTGATGTTTTGGTGTGTCCTCTCCACAATTGCTTGGCCTGTCGGGGAATAGGGGATGCCAGTCTTGTGTTCTACTCCCCATTGCTGGAGGAAGTTGCGGAACTCCTTGGAAACATAGCTTGGCCCGTTATCTGATTTGATGACCTTAGGGATGCCTAGGAAAGAGAAGGCTTGGAGAAGGTGTTTAACAACATCCCCTGCTTTCTCCCCTGTATGGGCGGATGCATAGACTGCTCCAGAAAAGGTGTCCACAGACACATGGACGTACTTCAGCCTCCCAAACTGAGGGACATGAGTAACGTCCATCTGCCATACCTCGTTGCTGCTCAGCCCTCGGGGGTTTACCCCGGCATGCAAGGTTGGGACTGCATGTCGCTGGCAGCTGGGACACGTCGCCACAATGGCCTTGGCCTGATCTCGGGTTAGTTTGAACCCTCGGACCAAACCTGGCACATTCTGATGGAACAGTTGGTGGCTGAGCTTTGCCTGCTGGAAAACGTCAGGCAGCGGGGCCTTCGCGACAGGGGCAGCAAGAGCATCAGCCCTCCTGTTTCCCTCCGCTATGAACCCTGGCAAATCCGTGTGCGACCTGGTGTGCATCACGTAAAACGGTTGCTCTCGGTGGGAGATCAGCCTTATTAGCTTCGAGAGCAACTTAAACAGAGCAATGTTAGTCACTTCTTGGAGAACTGAGTTCTCCGCTCTGGACACTACACCTGCAACGTAACTCGAATCGGTTACCAAATTAAATGGTTCAGAGAACCTTTCGAAGGCCCTGACGACTGCGGCCAACTCAGCAATCTGAGGGGATCCTTCCACCTCAGCAACATCAGACTCCCACTGCTGAGTCTGAGGATCTTTCCAAGTCACCACTGACTTGTGGGACCCTCCGGACGCGTCTGTGAAAACTGTCAAGGCTTCGAGCGGTCTTTTGCTCTGAACACTCCTTAAATTTAATTTAAATTGAGCATCCGAATTAAAAATTTTGTGGGCAGGCCGATGGATTGAAATTTGACCAGTGTAATTGTCCAGGGCAAACTGAAGTCCTTCGTTCTCTTGAAGCAAGTGCTCTAACATTGCCTTTGAAATTTGGCCCGTACTCAACCGAATTGGTACGTGGATCACCTCAAAGTCGCAACCAGCCAGTTCCCTAATGCGGATTCTGGCTTTCCGGATCAATTCAGCCATCAACTCCTGTGGGCGTGTCATCCTCTTGGACCTGTGGTGGCTGAGAAAGACCCACTCTATAATAAGAAGAGGATCTCTCCCGCCTCGGTCCTTCCGGGGTATGCTGGTCACCCCGTTGTCCCATTGGAATATCATTCCATGGAGGTGCGGCAGATTCCCTAGAATGACAAATCGGAAAGGCAAATCAGCATGGCATCGATTTGCCTGTCTGGTGGACATCAACTCTTGAACCTTTTCCAGTGCTTTCTGTGCCTCCGGGGTGAGTGACCTGGGGGAACTCAGCCCCTCTCCCCCTTTCAATAAACTGAAAAGAGGTGCTAGGTCCTCGGTAGTGAGACCCAGCCAAGGCCTCACCCAGTTCAAAGCCCCACACAGCTGGTGCACATCCGCTAAGGTCTCAATTTTGGTTCTGATCGCCAATTTTTGCGGAACAATGGTCCGCTTATTAATTTCGAGGCCAAGATATTTCCATGGTGGCATCTTTTGAATTTTCGCTTCCTGCAACTCAAACCCTGCAGCAACCAGTGCAGCCACTGTCAGGTCAAGCGCATGCGTCAACAGGTCGTCGCTGGGGGCGCACACGAGCACATCATCCTTATAATGCAAGATGATGGCCTGGTGTGCAGCTGCACGCACGGGGGTCAGCAAGGAAGACACGTACCACTGGCAAATGGCAGGACTGCTCTTCACCCCTTGGGGAAGAATCCGCCAGTGATACCTCTTCCTCGGGGCCTCTCGGTTGATGTTAGGAACCGAGAACGCAAACCGCGGAGCATCGTCGGGGTGAAGAGGAATTTGGAAGAAGCAGTCTTTGATGTCAATCACGGCCAAATTGTAATTTTGGGGCAACATGGCTGGGGAAGGCATCCCTGGTTGGAGAGAGCCCATGTCCTCGATGACCTCATTAATTTGTCTGAGGTCCTGGAGAAGCCTCCATCGGGTCTTATCCGATTTTTGTATTACGAACACCGGGGTGTTCCAAGGAGAGGTGGTCTCCTCTATGTGACCCTTCCGGAGTTGCTCTTCCACGAGCTCATTCAGCGCCTTTAACTTTTCCTTAGAAAGCGGCCACTGCTCCACCCAAACTGGAGAATCCGTTTTCCAATTCAGTTTTTGGGTGGGGCGCAGTTCAGTGACCGCAGCCCAAAAATTTTGTGGAGGGTCAGGGAATTCAATTGTTGCCCCCCACTGGGCCAGGACATCTCTCCCCCACAGGGGTGCTTTGTAATTCAAAACAAAGGGCTGGATGTTTGCCAATTGCCCATTGGACCCCTTAATTTGTACCATGTGCTTTGATTTTTTCGCCAATTGAAGACCTCCAACACCCTCAACTTGCTCCACCACTGTCTGCAACGGCCAACGTGACGGCCATAGGTGTTCCGGGATCACCGTTACGTCCGCCCCCGAGTCAAGGAGACCTTTAATGATGGTGGTCTCCCCGCCCACCCTTAATTTGCACACCTCCTCAGGTCTGTCATGTGTGATGTTTATGACTGTGTTTATCTGGGGGTGGCAGGTCCTGCAGTCGCCCTCGGGACACACTCTTTCGGGGAGTGATGGTATTGCCTGGGCGACTATCTGTCCCTTTGACAGATAAATGGGTGGAGTCGTGCAGCGAAGCCAGAGTTCAAACCACTTGGGATCCGCAGGAGTGGTTTGTGGAACAATCTCAATCTCTGGCGGGGTATGTTTACAATCCCCCACGACTACATATGTTGTGCCAATTTTGTGCCAGGTACCTCGATTTTTAGATACCGCCACGCGGTGCCATTCATCATCACGGATCCACAGGGCATCAGACAACTGAAGATGAAAGGGCACTCCCTCGCTTGTTGTTGTCAAGGACTTTCCTGTGAAAGGAACAGGCACATTCGGGTCAGGATCATCAGGTGAAGGACTCCTCAAAGGGGAGTCTCTTGTCTTGTCCGGTGAATTCCCTCTCAGAGGGCTCCTCTGCTGCCTCTGGGAAGAAAAAGTCAAGTCCGTTAAAATGTCATGTCCGGTACAACTTAAATCATCATTCCCCATTCCTCCTCCCCCGGCTTGGGCCACCCGATTGGGGTCATCGCACTGGGTGGCTCCGCGCTCCCTTATTCGTTTTTTTGTTGGGAGCGTCCTCCCCTCCCATTTCCTCCTCCTCCCTCTTTGGCTTGTTTAAATTCCTGAAACTCCCGTCTCAGGGGACAAGCCTGCCACCAGTGTCCTTGCTTGCCACATAAGGCGCAAGGCCTGTCAGCTGAATTTCCAGATGGACGCCTCCCTTTTGGTACCACGGCCGCGTTGTCCTGATGGCAGGTTGGGCTCTCTGCGGTTGCTGCATTCACGGTTTTCCGTCGCTGTTCCGGCCTCTCTGGCTTTGTTGGTGTCATCAGCGGGACCACCTCAGTTACCACCTCGACATAGTCCTGTAATGTCGGCTTGGGAATCCGTGGAAGGGTCAGCATGGCCTGTTTGCAGACTTCGTTGGCGTGCCTGAACGCCAGCAACGTGACCAGCCTCTCCCTTGCCACTTCGTCCTCTTCCTGCTGCTCTATGGCTACCGTTAGCCTTTCCACAAACAGCAGGAAGTTTTCCTGAGGTCCCTGAAAAACATCTGAATACGATTCCATGGGGCCGGAAGGCCGCATGGTGGAAAACGCTTTCACAGCAACACGAGCAATTTGCCTTAACAACGGCTTTGGGAGACTTTCAGCTTGTTTCTGGGGCATTGCCCATTCTCCCTCACCCATCACATGTGACAGCGTGATCCTGTTTCCATCATTGTCCACAGCTGTGTCAGGGTCATTTGACCACCCTGGGAGGGCGTCCTGCAAGTGCCTTTTCCAGGTTGCAAACCAGAGCTGATACTCAGTTCTGGAATGCAAGCACTTGAATAGGTACTTGATGTCATGTGGGACAACCTCACTCCCGGTAACTTGGCCATCTAACAAACCAAGGAAGTACGGACTCATGCGGCCGTACTCCTTGAGGGCCTTCATGAGTTCCCTGACAACATTCTGGGACAACTGCTGCCACTTTGCCTCCTCATGCCCTCCCCTACCCCTCCTGTAGGTAACTGGAGCGAGAGAAGGGACATGGGGACCATCACTTCCTGGATCCCACCCCTCCCCCTCCTTACCCCAAGCGTGGGAACCGAAAGAAGGGGCGTGGGAACCGGGAGGCAGTGGGCGGGACTTGGGCGTCACCGAGGGGAGTGGCTTGCGACGGGAGGGGGGCGTGCCAGGGTCTGGGAAAGGCACGCCTTCGGAGGAGTGGTTTTGGGAGGAGACTCGGGAAGAGCGGCAGGTGGGGGGGTCATAGGAAGGGGTTTCAGAACAGTGACAGCCTCGGGGAAGGGTGGAAGGGGATGGAAAAGGGTTGGGGGGGGAAAACTTGGGGGACTGGGAAGGGGAAGGGAACGGGAGCGGGGCCATGGCGGCGGCGGCGAGCGGCGCCTCCGGCAGCGGGCTAGCGGGCAGGGCGGACAAAGAGAACGACCGCGCCATGCGGCCGCCGCCATTCCGCGCCTCTGCCGCGCGGGCACTGCGTGCCTGCGCCTCTGCCGCATGGCTGCCACGCGGTTCTCCCGCGCGGGCACCGCGTGCGCATTCCACGCGCGCGCAGCGCGCGCCTTCCGCGTGGACGCCGCATGCGCCTGCGGCATGGAAGCCGCATGCGCCTGTCGCATGGGCGGGGCGTGCGTCTGCCGCATGGACACCGCGTGCGTTTGCCGCATGGACGCCGCATGCCCGTGCCACGCGGTCGCCATGCGGTTCTTCCGCATGGACGCCTGCCACGCGGGCGCCGAGCGGCTTTTCCCCCGCGCCTCCCGCGCGGGCGCCGAGCGGCTCCGCGCCGGCGCCTCCCGCGGCCCCCGCGCGGGCGCCGTTTGGCTCCGCGCGGGCATTCTGTGTGCATTCACCTCCACTAACACTGAACCGAACTCGGGGTTTGTTTAGGGAGGTTTGGGGAAGGGAAAATTCCTCGAGAGCGTGGCCAGTGCTCTGTCGGAGGTCCCGGGCAGACTGCCCTGTCTGTCCCGGGCGGGGGGAGGGCGTCCTGAGAGCGCCAGGGCTGGCGGGCTGGGTTCTGCCCGCTGCGCCTCTGAGGATGCCACGGCGGGGTGAGGGGGAGCGGGATACAGAACGGGAAGAACAGGGGGAAACAGAGCTTTCTCCGGAAGACTGCTCTTTCTGCACTCCCTTCATATTTTTCACGGCAGTTTGAATCTGCCGCGACCAGAACAGGTATTTCGCCGCATTTTTGTCCCCAGCGGCAGCTAAATCGGTAAGTTTTAAAACGACGGGCTGCCAGTATCGGAGCTCCGTCACAACTTCCGGGTTCGTTCCGGGAAAGCGCAGACAGAGCGTGCGCACAAAACGCTTCAATTCTCCCTTAGAAAACTTAACCTTATTAAAACTCAGAACCCCAACAAAACAACGAAAAACGCCTTTCTCTTCTGCCGAGAGCCTGGCACCCATTCTCCACTTCCAAACCGTTCCGCAAAAAAAAATAAACTAAAAACCGAATCTCAGCACGAAAAACTCCGGTCAGGCAGCCCCCCCCACTGCCTCCGCCCCGAAGGTGCCTCGTAAAACAAAAAAACCCGCTTTAAACCCCGTCTGTGCCCGTGCGCAGACAAAAAGCGGGGGGGCTCCGCGCCGGGACCCGCCGAGTTCGCCGCGCCTTCCGCGGTCCCGGTCCAGACCGGGAATCGAACTCGCGTCTCCCGCGCCCGGGCCGGCAAAAAGAGACGAGCACGGCACCGCTCCGATCCCGCGATCCCGCTCCCGGGGCAACCGGCTTGACCGGGAATCGAACCCAGGTCGCGGCGGTCAGAGCGCTGAACCCTAACCACTACACTACGGGCTCTGCCGTGTCGCTCCCGCTTCGCGGCTTCCTGATACCTGCCGCGGCGCGCCCGTGTCGCTTCCCCCGATACCCGAGCGAGCTGCTTCCCGCTCAGAGCCGCGAAAACTTAAAACATAAAACAACAAAACGAAATAAAAACAGGAACCGAAAGTAAAACCCGAGAGAGGAAAACAACCCCCCCCCCGGGCGCCGCGCGGCTGGTCCCCCCAGGACAGTCTCTCCTGGGCTGGACCTTCCCTTTTGGGTAGGGTGAGGGCAAGGGGCTCACACGCTTACCCGTCCCTGGTTCCTGCGTGGGTACAGCGGTTTGGTCTGGGGTAAATCCGCACTGAAGAGGACCCCACTGGGTGCTGTGGAGCTACCCTCTCCTCCCTCCCGGGAGCGCACCTGAAGGCTGCTTCCACTAGGAGGCGCGACGACAATGAAAAATCGGTAAAAGGTCCCGACGGACCGGATTTGAGCACGTGGCTCTCAGATTGAGGGCACAGCGTCAGAGCCGTCGCCGTCGAGCTGTCAGATGTTCGCCCACGCGTGACAGCCCCGCATTGGGCGCCAGCTTGCAGTGGTTCGGCTTTTTCCAATGGGTGCAGCTCCGGCCAGCCCTGCCGCCACTACATCCAGGGGCCACTTTGCCAGAGGCGTGGGCAAACTCGACAACGGTGCGGATAGTGCGCAGAATAGAAAGGCGGGACTCTCAAGGTGTGCAACCAAGGGATGCGTGGTCCCAAGGCAGCGTTCCGGAGAGAGACGCTGGCCTCAAGATGGCACGGCTTTTTATTAGGTGGGTTCAGGGGTGGGATTGCGTGGGACCAATTAAAACTCTTTGCCAACGTATAATGAGGGGATGCACAACTTTTGAACCAGTAACAGGTAACTTGGGGAGGAGGAATACATGATGAGGGGGTGGGGAAGTTATATAACTTAAAGATTGACAGGTAACCGAAAAGTGGTAAACCACTATTATGGGATGGGGTTACCAGGACAACCAAGATTTTGGCGGGAAGGTCTGGGGGAAGGGGAGAAGGAGAGAAGGGGAGAAGGAGAAAAGGAGAGGGAAGGAGAGGCCATCTTAAACAATAGTAAAAATTACAGAATTATAAAACATAAATTATAAAACCAAACTGGAGTGAAAACCCAACTGGAATTGAATTTAAGCACCACCACAACAGAACATGCAAATTCCTAAATAGGATTAAAGTATATGAAGTCGATCTATCATGTTTCATGATAAAGACCAGCAATGTGGTTAGGAAGAAATTTCTGCACTGAAATTAGCATGTGGACTGACAATTGTATTTGTTGAACCTCAAAGTGCTCCCATTTCATTCTATCAGGAGGAGAATTGTTAAAGATAAAAGAATACATCCATTTTTTGCTGGCTTGCAACTTCAAAGATAACAAACAAATTTTAAAAAATGCTGCAGTTTGTTAAAAGTCCTAGATATAGAAATTTCCTTTCTACTTCAATGTAATAGCATTTTTATTACTAGACTTAAGTGGGAAGTCTAACTAAAACAACAAAAAAGGAAAACAGAACTGACAAAAATAAATGAAACAAAAAGCTCTCACTCTTCAGTGTTCAGAAAAGTGAATTACCATATTTATTGAATTACATTGGCAATGAAGACAGCAATATATTGAAATTCATTGATTTTTTTTTCTTGACTTAAAAGCAACACAGATGCTTATTACAAAACAGCGGTTCCTCTTCTCATTTTTATCAACCCTTTTTTAACAGCCACTGACATTGACAGTTTCAAGCTTAATTGTACATTCAGCATGTACTGTTAATGACATTAGATAAATGGATCACATCAGAATGCAGTATCGTCAAAAGAGACCACGTGCCAATCTTACAAATTTAAAATCAAACAAGCTACTCTGCAGACCCTGACTCTTCAAGTTGTTTATCAACTGAGTACTAGAGAATATTTTGAATGTCATTATACATCAAAAGATGAAAGATGTGCCTACCACAGCCCATGTTCCATTTATACAATGAAATTTAATTACATGTTATAACTATGCTGTCTTAGAACTACGGTAATTAAAGGGGTACAGTACATTGGTGTTTTATTCATTGTAAGCCCTTATTTTCAGAGGGCTTAACTCAGCCATGCAAATTTACTCCCTTATCAAAGGGAGGAGTGTGTCACAAACACAGCAATGCTTGCTGAGACTATGCTAAAACAGAGTTGAAACATATTTGCAGCATCATTCGTGAGAATGAGCCTTAAAAATCTTTTCCATTGCAATATTTAAAGCCTCAGAATAATACCTGTTAAAAATACCAGTTTGTGTGGAGATTTAAGTTTGCTTTGTAGACAAGTCTAATCAAATCTCTGAGCAGAATACTCTCAGCCTTATGCAAAACATTTCTGCAAGCCCATTATAAGCACAAGCAGCAAGCTTCCCAACTACTCTGGATGCAAAAAACCTATGTCCTTAAGCAGCAGGATGTTTGGATAAAATTTTCACCTGTATAGGCAGTTGCAAATTACAATCCTCTGCATCCACATGGGCATCCGAGCAAGACGGGGTGGCTGAGTGGAGGCAGCTTAATTGGCTGGCCGTGCTCCACAGGAGCAGTGGGGACTGCCTTGGAGAGAAGCCGAATTAACACATCTCACAGATTCCCCAGTCCTCATTCACTGCTCTATAAAACCAGCCCTGCCACCACAAGTGTCCCAGACACCCCAGATTATGCAGGCTGCCTCCACGTACGTGTGGCAGCACGGAATATCCAGATCTATCTTCCATGGTGTGTGCAGATACACCATGAAATAAGCACTGTGCTTCCTTCCCAGGCAAACTCCCTGTTCGTGGTCTCATTTCTTGGATTTCCAGTGAAAATGAAAGAAATTCCTAATATTAATTCCCCATAAACTATTTGAGACTCATGTTACCTTCATTAGCCAAATCTAACGTTTCCCCTGTTCCTAATGCAAGGATATGTGAAACGTGTGGGTGAGAAGATTTCAGGGAATCTAATCTCACTACATTTACTGATTCCACTCAAGTTACGTAGTGTAAGGTGTGTTGGGCAAATGCTTCTTTCTCCAAACATACATACAAAATATAGAAGCACAAAGCATCAATAAAAATCCCTTTATCCTCAATCCACTGAAGGAGGCATATGATTTCCAATAAGCAGTCATCCAGTGTAGCAAAATCCTGTGACAACCAACAAAAGGGGCAATTTAGGGATGGAGCATTGCCTTGCTTCTTGCAGATCTAAGACTTATTTTAAGCTTTTTTTGTGTGTGCGATCAAATCAGCATCAACCCAATTATGCCTAAGGTCTATCTTCTTGTTAGATGGCAGGGTCAGTCACAAATGAGCAGCCTCTTGCAATTTTCCATCAAATCAGCTCTGTAATTTGAGAGCTAATGCAGACATCTCATGAAAACAAATCATCAGAGAGTGTCGGTTCTCCCCCTCCTTCCCAAAATGAAGCGTTCGGAGGGATTTGGGTTTCTCTTTTAAAGCCAATTCTCATCTCTGTGAAAGCCAATGCAATCTATAGTAAACAAAAGTCAGTAAGTCATTTTTAGACTTCCATGAATATTTCAAACCTCTGTGCACCTGTTCTCCAAAAGCTTTCTCACTTTGTTCAGTAAAAGACAGATTATCAACTTTAAGTAAAAAATAGACCCTGGAAGTAAAGGTATATTGCAAGAAATAAGACATTTGCATGAAACTGCAAAATGCAAATCTGTTGTCATAAACTTACTTGCTGAGAGCTGAGCACTATTTAAATAAAAACAGAAAAAAAGCCCCTTTATTTTAAGTGCCCCTCATAATTCATAAATACAAAAAATCTACAAAAAACCCAGTTATTTCTAATGAGGGGAGAAGAACACTGTGCATAATGAACTACAGACAAAGTCAAACTTGAGCTGTTCCAGTCACCCAACCTCTGACTTCTTTCTGACTAACTAAGGCAACGACTCTGTACATCTAAACTGGCAAGGTAAACAGTAGGATGATAAGGAAGATCTCTAAATTATTCAAAGTGGTTTCTGGGCTTCAAAAGACTCTTTCGCTTTGTTCCTTTATATATCTACAGCTATTTAAGTTTGCCTCCGGCTCTGACACAGACAGCATTGTGCCTGTGATGTTGAAAGAGAGGAGAGATTCTGTAAGTTTGGGCAGACACGTCTCCACTGGAGCGCAGGAAGAATGAGACGGCCACTTTGGCAGGCATGGGATACTCTAAAGGATTGTGACTCTAAAGTTGTTCCCTTCTGTCTGCTTTTTTATTTCCAGTTTCTTGCACACTGTAGCACTTCTATGTGTGCCAGACAGAGCTTCCTAATCTCTAAGGATCAAAAAGTAAGGTGGGATCATAGAACTGTTTAGGTTGGAAAAAACCTATAAGATCATTGAACCCACCCAGTAGCCCAGCACTGCCAACCCCAAGGCACTGCCTCACCAGTGCTGAGCACAGGGGAACAATTTCTGCCCTGATCCTGCTGGCCACATAATTTCTGGTACAAGCCAGGATGTCAAGGGCCTTTTTGGCCACCTGGGCACACCTGGTTCATGTTCAGCTGCTGCTGACCAGCACCCCCGGGACCTTTCCCACAGGGTCACTTTACAGCAACTCTGTCCCCAGCCTGTAGCAATGCCTGAGATTGTTGTACAAGTACAGAGCCCAGCACTTCAGTTTGTTGAACCTCATACAGTTGTCTTCAGTCCATCAATTCAGCCTGTCCAAATCCCTCTGCAGAACCTTCCTGCCCTCCAGAAGATAACATCCACTCAACAGGGATGATTTGCAAACTGACTGGGGGTGTACTCAATGCCCTTGTCCAGATCACTGACCCCGATAGTAAAGAGAACTGACCTTGGGGCACACACTTGTGACCAGCCACCAGCTGGATGTAACTCCATTCCCCACCACTCTCTTGCCCTGGCCATCCAGACAGATTTTTTTACCCAGCAAAAAAGTACACCCAGTATAGAGCAGCCAGTTTCTGCAAGGGAATGCTGTGGGAAACTGTCAAAGGCTTTACTGAAGTCTGGTGGACACACCCACAGCCTTTCCCTCATCCACTAAACGGGTCACACTGTCATGGAAGGAGATCAGGTTAGTTAAGCAGGACCTGCCTTTCACAAACTCATGTGAGCTGCTTGCCCCTTTCTCCCAAAGGTCATAAACTCTCCTTTTTCTTTTTCCTGAATTCCAGTAAAAACTTACTGTTCAGCCAGGCTGGTCTTCCTTACCACCAGCAAAAATCACCTAATGGCACACTGGGATGGCCCGCCCCTGCAACTTTAGGATTTCCTTCCTGGACCCCTTCACATTTCAAGACAGTCTTCCAAGGGACACTGTAAGCTCCTCTCACAAGCAGGACAAAGTCAGTGCTCTGGAAGTCCAAAACGCAGTTATTTTGCTGAGCCTCTCCTTACTTTTCTGAGAATCAAAAACTAATCAATGCTATTAACATGTGCTTTAACTGCTTAATAGCATATAGACAGCACTTCCAAATGAGGGGGCTGAGGCTTCTAAGGAGGAAAAAAAAAAGATATTACAGTCAACATCCTGCCCTAATTCACAGGTCTACCGCTGATAGAGCTCACAAGTGTTATGCTGCTTTTTTTGTGCTTCTCTAATGTCAGCAGCCCCATTCTTAACAGCAGAACAATAGGCTGACACTGAGCTTAGGCAGGTTTCTAGCGCGTTGCCTCTTGGATAAAGATATCTTTTTATTCTTGTATCTGCAGAAAAGGAAATATCCTTCTAAGTCCTGCCAGCTGCTGGCAAAAGGCTCCAGAGCATACAGCCTTTCATACAGGCTCCCACTGAAGTCAATGGGATCACTCACATGAATGCAAAGTTGCTAAACCAGGCACTCCAGAGGAATTGAAAAGCCATCTGCTAATTAACTTAAAAATCTATTTTCATGAGATATTGAATATACTTTATGCGCTTCTCTGTGTGCTCCTCAGATTCAGATCTCAAAATGCAGAAAAGGACCAGGACCTGAAAACTGACAGTCAGAGTGAGGATTGGGACCTCATACCAAGAAAGAAAAATGTTAATGCAGAAGCTCATAGAAACTTTATTCACCAGCTAACCATTCACAATGCAATGCCACCAGTGTGGTCTAGTTTAATAAGAAGTTTCCAATTTGACCCTAAATTCGTTATGTGCACAGTATTGCTGACACAGGGTTAGCAAAAGTGGAACGGCAGCACTGTGGAGAATTTTGATGCCATTGCCCTTGGAAAGATCTTGGAAAATCAGTCATGACTCAAGGTCAAATCACAAGTACAGTCAAGCAAAGGATATGGTGCTTTGCAAAGCAACACACACCTCAGGTAACATCTATGCCCCATTTCCATACAAAAAACAAAACAAAAACAAAACAACCCCCCCCCCAAAAAAAAAAAAAACCCAACCAACCAACCAACAAAAAAAAAAAAAAAAAAAAAAAAAAAAAAAAAAAAAAAAAAAAAAAGGCAAGGGGCAACAAGAAAATGAAAAAATCTCCCTCAGCCCTCTGGAGGATAAGCATTTTATTTTCTTCCAGTTAGAGACCTTTAAAGCTGTTTTTCAACAGTGGTCCAGCTCTGTCTCTGCTTCCACTAGCAGTAACATCAGTGAGCTAAGGCTTATAAGAAGTGAAGGTTGCTTTCTCAGATAAAAGGGATTTTTTTAATGCCTGGTCTTCTGGATGTTTCTTGTGCAGTTGTTTGGCATTCAGAAATACTGCCTGGTTATTTCTGTTCCAGAAATCCTTTATACTTTAGCAAAGATACTTCCATGTTCCACACACTCACTGGATCCTGTATGCTCTCCCTATAACACTGCGGTATATTCAGAATAAAAATGCTTCTCTGCAAACCTTATAAGCAGGCTTAGCCTTTCCAACACACCAGCCACAGTAAAGTTCACATGTAATACCTCAGCTACGTGTTAATTTGATATGATATTGTCTATACAAACATATATTATGCATTGCATAACAGCATAGCTAGAAACACTATGTACCTTTACCATAATGCAGGCTAACACTCAAATGACATCAGTTTTGGAAATATCAGCTCAGCATTGGCAACTATATGTAAAAATCAAAGCTTTCAAAAATCAGTTTCTTGCTGTGTCTGCTAAGCTGGACACTGAAGATATCTACCATCCAAAGGAGATTTTGACATATATAGATGACAGATATCAGACCTTCATGTTGTTTCTTTTTAAACATAGATTTGAGGTCCATTTGAAGTTTTTAAAGATTCTGCGTCTATGTCTGTAAAAAGTATAGTAAATAAACATTTATCATTAACTTCTAATAACTTTCATGCCCACAATAGTGAATTCTTTAGTAATATTTTACAACACACAATTTTCTGAGTCTGTGGTGTTACACATAGGTTAGCATCATCCTTTTGTGATCATCTTTCTGTCTGCATCCCAGAATTACTCAGTAGCAGCCAAAAGAGGACAAATCACCCAAGTGAAGATGTAGCTGTGGTGCAATTTCCATCATGACTTTATTCATGTGAAAGAGGGGCAGGAGAAGAAAAAAAAGCAGCAGGAGTTGATACAGCATTTACAGCCAGGGCTGTGCCTGTGCCTGCATTAAAAGTCATGTCTCTATTTCTAGTGTCCTGGATTAAAGCTGATACTGTCTGACTTGCCATTTATTTATTCACACTGGGTTTCAATCTACCAGGTGCAGCAGGAGCACAGTACTGGAGGGTTTTTTTAATGTGGCAGCTAACAAGGCTTCCAGGAAAAAAAAAAATCCTATTCAGTAACTAAATCAGTAAGAAGTGTGCTTAAAATTACCCCAAACACACTTCCTTCTCTTGGGTATTTCCTTTCCATGTGAGACATCTGACTTCTCTTCTTACACCCGAAATCTTTGGATCAGATTGTGCTGATAAAATCCTGCAATTCTGCAAAGGCCCTTTAAGGGTAACAAAGCATCACAGAGATTCCCTCTTGCAAGGGCTGAACCAAGGCTTTCAGTGAGGCCTTGACTAATTCCAAATTGGCGAGCAGCAAACCATAACCAAGGGCTGACAATAAGGAATATTGCTACGTGGGGCAGGAAATGCCAAGGTCCTGCCACAAAATCCATTTATTGTACACCTCTCACAGCAAGAGCTGCACCTCAGGAAGTCACCGCCTCTGACCACACACTGCAAACCACCAAGTAATTACCATCAAAACAACCTGTGCATTTCATTACACAAATGTATGAGTCCTCAGCACACAAAGATTTAGAATGAGAAATTATCTGTATTGTCCAAATGACAAAGGTGCAGGACTGAGGCCTTTTGATATTATATTTGAAATGGGGAGAAATATTCTCATGAAAATTCAAAGTTGTCATCTAATGAAACACAGAGTAAATTATCCTTCTCTTGAATGTTCTTTTTCTATCTTCTAAGAAGATGAGAACAGATCTCTAAATATAATAGTCATTTATGGGATCTAGAATGTACTCAAGTTATAGGGTAAGGAAATCCAAAATAGCAGCAATTACATGCACTACAAAAATATATTTTCAGTTGTTCTGAAAGCACCTTATAGAAAATTTGTGAAAATATGCATTTTATAGCCTATAATGACAACTGAAAGAAAATAACATTAATCTAGGAAAAAAAATCCCAACCCTGCCATTGTCAGAGCCATGATACAACTGTAATTCGAGCAGGTTAGGATGAAGATATAATACAAAGCAAAGCACTAATATTATTTGCTTTTTCTCAGATCCTTTTTCCTTCTCAGTGGCTTATGCCACTACAGTTGCAATATCGGTTATTTTCCAATCTTCTGCAAATGGAGAAGGGGGAAGGGGAAATAAAACATCTCTTATTCACTCATGTTTGGATTTTCAATATTTTTTTTCCCTTGATAGCTTCTCCTTTGAGCAGTAGCAGTGTCAATTCCCCAAGGGCAGAATTCAGGTCTCAGAAATATGTACGCAGCATACAAATCTTCCCTAATGCGCTTTCTAATAGTTTGTTAAACTCTGAGAAATGTTATCTATGGAAATACATATATGCATTTCATAAGCCCAAAGCCAGGTACTGATGCCATCTGCTTTGAGCTATAACAACCATTTATTCCCTTTATAGAAAATGCTCACAGTTTATACAAATAACTGAGTTTGAATGGCTTCTGCCAAGATGAATACAACATCTATCAACACACAGACTTCTCTGTGCAGTCCCCAGGAACTGTCTTCCAAGTCCACATGGAAGTGTTCACAGGCTGTAACTTTCTGAAATGTTTCAGAAATTACTGGGCAGGCCTGACTTCAAACTTCCAGCTTTCTACCAAGCTGAAGAAAGCCCTTTTTGTACAGCTATCCACCAGTCTGCCTCAAGCCTGAATTATTCCCAGTGTCACTGAAGGGCAGTTCTGCTTCCATAAACTGTGAAGCTCTGAATCATTTTGCCTATTAGAATAAAAGGTTGTGCTGAATTTGTGATGTAGGGTATCAGAAAAGAGTAGTCACCACAGTCACAGTGGTAAAAAAACCACCCAAAACCAGAAAGAACTTCTAAGTACTCCTGATTACAGATTAATCTGCTGATGCATAAGCAATAGATTATTGAGGTCAAGAAATTTAACACAGCAGACTTTTACATAGTAAATGCCCATGTTACACTGTCCAGAGTGAAGATGATTTAGTGAGCTGACTGCTATTAAATGAAGTCTGAAGGTTTGCTTCAACAAAAGCACCCTGGTGACACAAGAATTTCACCTGCATGTATTGTTATCAATTTTAAAAATCACCTGCAGATAGCTACCATGAGCAAAAGTGCAACCATTAAGCAAAATGACAGCATCTACATTGGTAGAATTCCAGCTTACCTCTGAGTAATATTTCAACTTTAAACGTTTTGTTCTATAAAACTGTCTCAACAACCATCCCAAGGCCTGATTTTTTTTTTTCTCCACATATACCTCTAACAAGCATTGAATTCTGCTTCTTCTTCTAAATCTTGCCCCCCTTGTTTATTAGTTTAGTTTGAAGTCACAGCCTGTAGATGAGCAACATGAGTCTTTCATCAACCAAATAATACTCTGGTATTTTCTGAGAGATGTTTTACAAAGTTGAAATATTTTATTGAAATTATTTAATGGGCATCATTTATCACTAGCAATGAATTTAGAATTTCCATATTCTCATGCTTTACAAGTCATTGGCTAGAGATAGCAACACACATGTCAGTGCCTTCAGCTTTGCTCACCTGCAGGAACAGTCCTTATGAACTACATCTCTAAAAGCATTTTCTTACTATAGAGTGGAATTCATTTTCAAGGCACTCATTTAGAGCCCAGACTGACAAATATAATGAAGCAGTTCTCTATGCAATGCTGTCTCAGAGGGATCTCTGAACAGCACCTCACCACAAAAACAAAGTTCACAGCATGAATTAGTGTTGCGTGGCTGAAACACAAAGCACAATGCCACTAACAGCAAGTTAAAAGTTCAAAATAGCCATTAATTCTGTAATTGTAAGCCTGGGTATCTGAAAATAGCATATATACTCAGACAGTGAATGCTTTCTGAATACCTTCTTTGGCCTTTATATATAACCTTGACTGACAAAACACTTCTTCATTTTATTAACATACAGCATGCAAACTGATACAGAGATAGATACCATGGGTGTGGAGCACAATAATTCATCTGATAAAAGTGCAAAGTCTATCATCATTTACTATACCTGTAGGATCATTTTAATTTTTTTAATTGGCCACTTTCAGACAAAGCAGACAGTGGTTGCCAGAGCTGTGGCTTAGACTGACATGTAGCAGAAAGTTGATTATGGCTATAAGCACAGAGTGAGCAGAATAGCACGTTCCCAGATGTGCTTTCCAATTCAAAGAGGCACTTGAACTTTTCATGAAAGTTTGGTTGAAGCCCAAGATAACAAATGCTAAAATATTACAAAAGATTATCATGTTGATTAAAGATCAAAATTTATACAAAAACATAAAGACTACAATTATTTTATATTGGGTTCATGAAAATAGCCACAGTTACTGAAGCCAGCCACACATCCCATAACAACATGATCAGTTGAGGAACAAACCCCACGCTGCTGTCAAAACATGCTAGCCCAAGTCATCATGCTAAAAACCACATGATCTAAACAGATGTGCTAAATAAAGCAGGCATTCATTATATACATTTTAGATGTATTATCTTCCTTTACCTCAGTTTTGCATACAGTGCTGTCACAAGAAAAAATTGGCCAAGTCACATGGTTTAAATGAAATCAGAGTTGAAGTGTTTTATTGATTTATTAATGGGACGTAATTAACTGGCAATCAGTGAACTATACTTTCAGGATCAATATCAACAAAAGAACAGATAAACCACAATACTAGGCACTTACCAAACGATAGCAAATGCTCACAATTTTCTAAACAGTCTTCTACTGCTAGATCCCCAAAATTTCTAATGCACATAGCCACATTCACAGTTCCCTGCACATGCACAGCCTACTCACAGGCAGTGAACAAGGATCTCCCTCTTTTGGGGTACAGATTCCTATTTACAGGCACCTCCTTCAGGAGATGTGGGGGATCCAGCTCAGGACAAAGCTGTCCTGCTGTTTTCAGCTGCATAATTTGCAGCAGTGAACAGAACCTCCCAGAGCCAGGTGGGAATGCCCAGGGTATGTCCCAGCAGTGCCAGACACCCACAGCCTCCAGCAGGGAGGCAGCACCATCTAGGACAGCATAGGCTGGTGTGGGGGCACTGTTCTAGTGGTGGGGCAGCCTCCAGCACTACAAACACCATTTTTTTGCTGCTCTCTTCCCACTTCTATCTCCCTGCTGTAGCAAGTTTTCTGTAGCAGGTTTTCATCTTCTTTTACACTTCCTTTTAAGCTTTTTTGTTTGTTTGTTTTGTTTGTTTTGAAGCTCCCAAAAGTCTCTAGGTAACTCCCTAGCTACCATTTCAACCAGCTAATATTCCTGTTAAGCAAACTTTGTTCTTTTTTAATTTCTGCTTTAGTACTACCAGGTTCTGGGCAAACATCCTCTGAAGCAGTTTTGGGTGTTCCATTCACACAAGCTGTTTACTCTTGCATTCCTCTTTGCAGTTCTGCAGGCCATGTTACCAAGAGAACGAGCCATGCTGACTGATTCTGTGTTACCAATAGGTGATTATAAAATTAATAAAACTATTTTTGTTGGATATAGGAGATGTGATAAATGAGATAGAGTTCAATGGTTGAGTTCAGCCAGACTGCAGCAATGTTTATGGCTAGACCTGTTAGCCCTCAAAAACAAATAAGTAAGAATTAATATGAGTTTTGCCCTGAGGAGGAGAATGTGGGTGGATGAGAAGCTCAGTGTGATCTGGCAATGTGCACTCACAGCCCAGAAAGCCAAATATCTGCTGGGCTTCATCAACAGCAGCGTGGGCAGCAGGGGAGGAAAGGGATTCTGCTCCTTTGCTCTGGTTTCACGACACCCCACCTCCAGCACTGGGCCCTCCAACATAAGAGAACCATGGAACTGTTGGAGCAAGTCCAGAGAACACAAAGATGATCAGAGGGCTGGAGCACCTCTCCTATGGAGACAGGTCGAGGGGCTGGGGTTGTTGTGTCTGGAGACCAGGAGGCTCTGGGGAAACCTTGTGATACTTTCCTGTATGTAAAAAGGGCTTAGAGGAAAGTTGGACATGGACATTTTGCATGTCACGCAGTGAAAGAACAAGGGAAATGGATTCCAACTGGCAGAGGGCAGGTTTAGATTAGATGTTAGGAAGAAATTCTTTATTGTGAGAGTGGTGAGACACTGGCACAGGTTGCCCAGAGAAGCTGTGGATGCCCCAGCCCTGGCAGTGTTCCAGGCCAGGTTAGATGGAGCTTGGAAGACGATCTTTAAGGTGTCTTCCATCCTATTATATGATTTCACTAATTGTCAGTTCCAAGTCATGTTTTTATGGAAACCTCCTCTCATGTAATGTATCCATAACCCTCAAGGAACGAAAAAACAAAACAAAACAAAAACAAAACCAAAAACAAACAAACAAACAAACAAAAAACCAAACAAACAACCGCCACACAGCAAGCTTTTACATGCTCAGTACTGACAGTTTCAGCCTTATTCTTCCCAGTCTTCCTTTCTCAATTGGTGACATATCACTTTTCCCCATTGAGTAAACTAATTAATCATGTTGAAAAACATAAATAGTACTGTAGTGATTGATATTGCAACATGTGACAGTTAAATAATAATTATGGACTTAGTACAGGGTTTGGATATGCTGTGAAGCATATACAGTCTGATGAAAATAAAAGTAAATATAACTATGAAATACAGAATAGGCACTATTTACTGAGCACAGAGAGGCACCCTCAAATGTGGACTTGCATAAGCAGAGGTCAGGTACCGTGCATGAATACTTTTGGGGACTTGGTCCACTGATTCTCAGACTCTTCCAAATATGATGCCAAGGACAGAAAACTGCAATTCTGTTTCCCACTTATGCCCAAAATAAGTCAATTCAGAACGTTAGATAATAAATATCACTTGTGACATCATCCTAAAGGGTAAGAAGCGATTTATATTTATATGAATAGACATGGAGGACAAATATGACCTATGGGAATATATTAAATGTCTTCATGTGAAAATCAGAACTCTAATATTAACAGAAAAATTGTCTCTCTGAAAGATATCTTCTTGCATCCCAACCAATATCAATATACACATCTGCTAACATTTGTGTTGAGTAACTAGATTCACACACCTGATCATCTTTCAAAAGGGCAAATGCCTTGGTTTCATCAGCGATATACGAATACTTGAAAGAAAAAGAAATTACATTTAAGATTATAGATCTACTAAACTAGTTTGGAAGCCAGCAATGTAAAAATTCAATTTCTAAAATTCTCTGTGGTTTCGAAACAAAGAAATATCATTGTTGTTACCTATTTAAATAGACTTTGCAGCTTTATTCATGTTGGCAGGGAAATGGATTCAGACCGTGGCTATGCTGGTAAGTAAACATCTCCGAGGAAAGAAAGCAGGTCACCAGTGCATAAAGTAGATTTGGGAACTGTTTAACTACGTTTCTTCTCAATATCCATTACAGCAAATCACCCAGGGCATCTATTTGACTTTACATTGTTTATTGTAATTTCCTCTCCTGAGAGCTTTAGACCTTGACAACTGAAGTCACAGCAGCAGCCCCCAAACCAAAGTCCCTCACAAAAGAGCAGTGTCCACACTGGGTGTGACTGTGGGATCCCAGTCAGTCTCACAATACCCAGTCCTGAAATGCTTCTGAGTTTTGGTCTTGACACTCAGCAGTCACACCAGCACAGCATACAGAAATCTCTTTGATACAGACTGACTTTTCAGTGTGTTTAGTAAAGAAATCGTTCTGCTCATCCCAAACGATATAATGTGATGTGATTGACTTTCATGACATTGTATATGGGTTTGACATAGAATAATTCTGGTAATTCTAAATTTTGTACTTTCAACAATAGAGTATTCAGTTGTGTTTTTAAAATCTTTTCTCTATTTTGTTTTGGTTTTTTAATGAGTTTGACCTTAATTATCAGAATAAAGCTCTGGTAATTGAGAGACCTCTCTGATGAATAATAATTCTCCTAAATTCAAAGCCCACTTAATGAAAGGCATGGTAGCTAGTCAGCATTGTAACTCAACAGAAACAAATTAAAACACTACTGGAACTCTTTTTCTCCTGTATATTCCCAATCTCACTCAGGAAGTATTTGCTATATTGTCAGTGAATGAACCACTTCACTTTCTACCAGGCAATGTTGGACAACTGTTCATTTCCAATAATTAAATAATTTCATAACGAGAAAACAAAAAAGTGCAGAGGGGTTTATAATTGCTCTTTTTCCCCAATGAGCAGAGAGGACAAGAAAAAAGAACAGTAAAGAGTAACACAACAAAAATTAAAGAGTATGAAATGGTATACACAGGTACTGTAAGATTAATATGCACAAAAAAAATTAAACATTTCCAACAAGAAGCAGAACTTCTCATCGCACCATCATAAGCACCTGGAAAAAGGCCAACTCGGAAATCTCAAAAAGGGTGAAAAATATAGGTTTCAGTGATCTAAAAACTTTTCTAAGGGAGGAAAGAAAATTAAAATGGTAAGAGAAAAGCTCTGAGTGTAAATTTTGTACTTTGACCTTGGCTTTTCTTACCCACGAATTTACATCATGCTTTTGACTTTACTGACAGTAAACTGATGTCTTACTACTGAGATTTTATTTCCCTGCACATACCTGAAAATAACTCTGTATTTTCTGCAGTCATAGATACGAATGGTCACCTGAATTAATTCTTCTGATGCCCTCTGACTATTCTTTAAATTGCTTTTTGAAGAGTGCATTCAGATTGGGGGCTTCTCAGGTATTAATGGTTTCATGGAGCAGCTGGGACAGCTCATCTTGTGTTTCTTCAGCCACTCAGGGCAGACAAAATGGGGAAGGCAATCCCATGCAGCCTTTTACTGGTAGAGCATTTCCACACAGGGAAGAACTGGGCAGGATATGTTTCTAAAGCTCTAGATCTGTATTAAGATTCAGGATGCTGTAACTCATTCATCTATAGACACAACAAAACATTCAGGAAAAATCCTAGTTCTCTGAAAACAAATACAGCTGTACAGCCATGGAATTCCACCATTAAGTATTCACGAATAATTTAGCATGAACCTAAATACTGTTGCTGAATATTTAATAGATTTCCATTATTTCCCTTCCATTCTCCTCTATCCCAAATAAAATACTACACTCAGCATAATTTTATTTCACATAATGTCATAAAAACACTCTAGTTTAAGGACACAAGCACAAAATCTACTTTCTTTCTTGCAGAACTTAAATTTGCCATTCCACAACTTAAATTCAAGCAGAGAAATGTCTTCAGGCAGATATGAAGGCATCAGCAGTGGAACAACATAGTTTTTGAATCATAAATGGAATTTTTTGATTGTTGGCATTAAAAGGACTTTGGCACAAAAGCACCATGTTTTATATTCAAAAAGCAGTAATTAATTCCACACAAAGCCAACAGCTCACTAGTGATACAGCTCTCTCTAAATTTTCTTCAAAATCATCATGGTAAGAAAATAAGCTGGTTTCATTCAGTAGCTGCAAACATTTCTACACAACTACACAGTGTTAGTCAAACTGACAACAACTGACTCAAGTATGGCCAGCAATTTGTGACACCTGCTATTCACAGAAGGAAAAAAACCTCAAACCAACACACCACTGATCATGTCTGCCTGGGATGCTTTACTGCCAAACATGTCTAAGCTTTAAGGTAAAATAATCTCCTGAGAGAGAGAGAGGAAAAAAAAGGATTAAATAAACCTCCCAAGTTTGCATATTTGTTGTGAATATATATTAAATGCCATTAGCAGAAAGAAGGAAATTGATTCTTGTTGAAATTTTACCAGCCAGCCATTCTGCTAAAGATTTTCTCTCCTGCCTTGCATTTTTTATGTGCTGTACAAGGAGCAAAGTTTGGCATGGGAAAGGTACCCTTGTGATCTACACATAAAGAAGCTATAGGAAAAATATTGACTTCAAAAGGATTGGCTGCAGCAGAATACTAGCGAATTCTCTGCCAAGATAATGTCAAACCTAACTTGTATTAAAAGTGCCTACAGGTTTTGGTCTAAATTTCAGACATATAAGTCATTAGAAAATGATTTATAATGCTTTCCTCATACCTTGTCAGTTCAATTAATTCCTTGGCTGAAAAATGGAGAACACCAGACTGGAACTTTTTAAATTTTTTAAGATATTAAGTAATGTGACAGGTCACAAACTTGAGTTGACTTATGAGACATTCTTTCATCCCACCATTAGACCACCCTTCTGGCTATATATTTTATTTTTATTAAATTATCTATTTTTATATCTATGTAATACATATACTATTTATGAAATTATTCCTGTAGATCAAATCAATGTACAACACTGAAGTGTCCCTGCAAGAATCTCTGTTAAGATTTCTTCCATTTCTTTAGCTGAGGGTTAAGACTAAATACCAAAGCTACTGAGGATCTGAAAGACTGGCTTGGCTTATCATTTAGAATTCCATTACTAAAAATATTGCAACTGGCACTGACTGACCAGAACAGGCTTTCCCCATATGATTACTCTTTTGGGTTTACTACCTATTTACAAAAATTTCCTGTGTAAAAATAAGATTAATCATTAACTCCATTCAAAAACCAAAAGATAAGAATTAAAAGATGTGGCTAGTAGGTTTTTTCCCTAGCTTTCTGAAGTTTTGTTACCATGTCCAGAACAGAACACATGGACAATATTTAGCAAGGGGCAAGTTGTGGTAAACTGCTTCTCTTCAGCTGGGATACCAACATTCCATGAATTTGACACATTACCTTTGAGTCTGCTCTAAAAGCAAAAGGCACAAAAATGAAATGGGAAAAGACAAAGGCTACAGGAGGGGAGATAAAATTATAATAATCAATTCCAACCCCCAAATTCATATGTGATCTTTTAAGTAGAGCTTTCATTCTAGGGCTAACCTCAGAGCTACATCGAATTCAGTCTTAGCTTGATCCAAGTATCACAATGCACATCCACATTCAGCTCATACCCACTGCAGTTCTGTCCCAGCTGTCCAATATGCAAAGGATTCCATGTATTTTCCCAAGACCAGTGGCACCAGCTGCATAACTCAGTCAGCTACTGCAAATCTTGTTTATTCTTTCCTACAATTCCAATTTTCCCCATCAATTCAGTTAGCTACTTCCACCTTAAAATATTCTAGAAACTCTGTTTCTCCAAGCTGAATTTTAGCTTTTTTATGAGAATTATGATCTTTTGCAGAACTGAGTATTAGCACAAGCATCCCTTTGGAGGATGCTGCTCTAGGCCTGGAGACAAGGAGCACATGGCAGTAACACACTCATTCCCTCTCTGGGTATGGAATAGTGTGTCTTGCTAAGGATAACCCATGGGGCTTTTGTGGATTGGACCTGTAGAAGAATAGCCTGAAAGCTTTGGAGAATGACCACAAATGCCCAGTGTCTGCAGTGGATTGAGAACTTTTCTGCAATCAAAGGGACCCATAAGTATTTGTAGGAGGAGACTGTCCCTGCTTCTTGGTGAAGGAATTACAGATAAGCACACTCATGCCATCCATCATCATTTAAAATAATTTGGTTTTATATTTTCATCTGTAACTTGCTAACCTCAGATTTCTACAGCTCAATAGATCCTTGTATAAGCAGATAATTCTTTGCATGGCTTTCTACTGGATAAATTTCTTCTCCCAATTCAGTGATGCACACCTACAGCACTCCCAATTACTGTCCACACTAAGCTCTCAAGGAATCCCAGCACCAAACCTTTCATCACCTGGTGGGTTACCAAAACTACTTGCAATATAACATTTCTGCTGAGGTGCTGGAAGATACAGTGGGGACACAGTTACGTGCAGACTTACAACATGTTGTGTGCTGCAATCTAATCCATTTACCAGCTCTAAGAACACTGACCTGCATCACCCCAACAACATTAACTGTTACATTTTTAAAAGCCTTCCAACTCAATATAGAGGTTTTCAGACTTGGACAATGGACATGCTGGGGCACTCAGTGAATGCAGGTCTATATTAACCTTGCAATGCTGTTGTAGTGGTACCTTAGGTTGCTTTTAGTGATCAATTAGGTTGCTTTCATTTAAAAAGTAAATGTGTTTGTTCCATATCAAAGGTGTCAGTAAAGCCATAGTCTTCAGTTCTGTATTCTGCTTAGAAATAGAAATATTTGCAGCGTTGTTTTGTTTCTGTTAAAAGTCAAGGCATCAACAACACTCAAAGCAGCCAAAATGCTATGACAAAAATGTCTGAAGTCTTTGAAACAGATCAAAAGTACAGTGATTTGTTTGATCTAATTTGCTTTAAAAGTGAATATTGAAATATTTAACATGCTTAGCTCTCACATAAGAAAATTACTGTGCTGTTTCACTCTTTCCTCTCTTTTCAGCTTTTTTTTTTTCCTGTAAAAACATTACTTCTAGATCTAAATGTGGTCATCAACAGGAAAAAACAAAATTAGAATTGTGCAGCTATATTCCATTCCACAATAGCTGAATTCACTTAAACTCGTGATCAAGATGAACAGTACATCTCACTATTTGCTCCCATGTTTGTAGGAAATTAATATTCTAGCTAGGTGCACTCAGAGTGTGACTAAATTCACAAATGATGTTATCGAGAATAAAATAAATCATGTTTCATACTAAGACACCATGGCTATTTTTTAGATGAAAATTATCCTTCAAAACAGACATAAAACATAATCAAATAGACCAAGAAAAGAATGAAAGAAAATCTCAGACGGGTTTAAGTATTTGAGATAAAAGACTTATAAAGCAAGTTTGCATGTAGTGGGAAAGAAAAACCCACTTGAATAAGAATTGAGAGAAATATTGAACAGGAGCAATACTTGTGTGCTTCAGAGTCTCTTTCTTCCTTTCAGTGATCCCAGTGAAACCAGTAAGAATTTATACAAATATGTGCTGGAAAAGCAACAATAAAATATGCAATAAACATAACAGGAGAAACCCAAAGATTGTGAGTGTGTTCACTATGTGATGAGGTATTTCATTAAAGACTATAATTTCTATTGGTATTTCATGGTAAAGCAAGAATTACAGTAGAGAACATTCAATCATTTTTTCGTACCAATACGTAAACATTCTCATAAACCACCAAAGGAATCCTACCATTCATTTCTCATACTAGGTATTGGAGCACTACCATACTACTGTATTCTTAAAAAAACTTTGGCACAGTGTAAAAACCCCTTGAGTACTTGTATCTCAGCCATGGAATATGCAGCCACAGTGAGATTTCATTTTACTGCTAAAGATTTCGTTTATAAAATGCTCCTCAGTCACTAGCGGGGTTCAGCAGGGCTCCCTTTTATTGCCAGTGCTCTTCAACATCTTCATAAAACAATTTGGATGCTGATCTTCGAGGCATATATAACAAAAAAATCAGCCCAAAGTCTCAGACACTACCATTTTAAGGCACAGTCACAATCTTTTCTTAGTGACTTTAACTGCCCTCCTCACATAAAACCCAAGTTTAAGACAAGATCAACTTTTTCTCAGTGCATGTGCAATAGGTGAGATTTTTTTACAGATGTCAAAAAAGTCCCTCAGTTCTCTTAGGGCTGGCACCAGTAGCAATGTAATTTCCACACAGATGAGAGACAAGGACTGGACTGGCCCAGTGAAATCAGCACTTCAGTGGAAATGACAAATGTTATGATATTGCCCATGAATTGGATTGAGAGCCTGGCAGACATATGGAAAAGTATTACCTACCTCCCTACCCTTCTGAAATAACTTTGTTGGCATTACTCTCAGAGTCAATTATCCAAGTGGGAATTGCTGGACAGCTTGCTGGGAAGCTGAGAACCCACAGCCTGGACAATGCCCAGGACCTAAGCTGGTGCCCTGCCTGTGCTGTTCCCTGTTCAGGAAGAGTCTGGCCTTAGGGCAGAACAGCCTTCCAATACCAAATGTTTCCCTTTGTCTGAATAAAGCTTTAGAAATTAAATCACAAAGCAAATATCTGGGGATTATTTGAATCATCCCATCTCTTAGGGCACTTCATTTTACACACTTTGGGACTAGTTTTAAATATTTTAGGAAAATGTTCTAGCAACAGTGGGAAAAAAATACAAAATCCAAGTTGAAGCTAAATCATTCTCGACAATCAGCCTTTTGAAACACAAGCACAAATTAATCCAATAATCAATAGGCACTGGAGCAGGCATTTTCCTACAAGTCTCTGCCAGAAAGTTATGGAGAACAGGAGGACTCTACAGGACTAAAAACTGGGAACAGTGATGAAAGACAGGCTGCACTCAGACTAAGTCATCAGCAATGCCTTTCAACTTGGCACAAGAAAAATTAGTGCAAGTTTCCTAATTGGCTAAACCACATCTGTCTAACATTTTGACAGAATTAAAAAGAAGTCTGTTGCTGCCACTGTGTCATGTTAATAGAGATCAGAAAACTTGCATGACTATAAGACAGTCATTTTTAAATATGTTTCTATGAGAAGTAGCATTTTTGTAAGTCTAAAACTCTAAGTTCTTGAATGACACAGCTCTTTCCTGAGTGAATTATAAGCAATGGCTCCACTGATTTATTTCACCAGGATGCTCCTAGTGAGCTGGGATGACAGCTCACAGATATAAATGAATATTCCTGCATATGACAAACAAACAACAAACCTCAAAAAAAAAGGCAAACAAAACCCAAAATTTAAAAAAAAAGAAAAAAGAAAAAGTTCTTTCTGTACCCTTATTTTTGTCTTCAAATGCATTATTTACTCAGTGCAATGCAACATCATGTCAGAGCCAAGCTCAGCCAAACCAGTACATTTATACAGCATCATGCAGGGATATTAGCTGAGGTCTCAGAGAGAATATAACCTCGTTAGAGCAACATTGTGCATGGGCTAATTAGGCCTGCCTCTCAAGCAAAGCTAATTATTCCCAGTACAGCACCATACTGATACCGCTCTGCTGCTTCTGGGTTCTGGAGCTCGATTTTTCAGCAGTAGCTCAGGGATCTACACCCCACACTGTATTCAAAATTATAAACAAAATCATGAGAAATGGATGTTTCCTTCTGAGATAGCAGCATGATGCACTGCACTGTCTCAATTCATCTATCAAGGACATCAAAATGAAGAATTAACCTTTTGTGCATCGAGATCTTCACTTATGTAGGAAATTCCAGCACTAGGCCAACAACTGTAGCACTGAGAAAATTTGGGAACAAATATCCCAGGACCAGAATCCAGAGTGGATACAATCATCTCATTAGGCACATGCCACACTCAGTAGGCCCTAAGAAACAAAAATTGGTAAGCAAGGCTAGAGAAAAGTTCAATCTTAGAAGATCAGCGTTGAGTAAAAGCTAGTGCAAAACAAAAGGTTTCTTATTTTGCTGGCAAGGCAGGTCTCAAAACTCCAACAGTGCAAACAGAGCTCCTGTGCTGTGCTGAGGCATTGAGCACAGTTAACCTGAGGGACCTCAGGACATCTCACCACAAATTTCAAGGCTTAGGAGAGTTCGCCTTTGCTGCTTCAGATGCTAAAGCTGAGAGCAAATCTGTGTCAGCATGAGACCTCACAGAGCCCAAAGTAAAAAACAACAAGAGAGCTGGGACCAGAGCCAGCTGCCCTGGAAACATGCCAGGGCCCAAGTCTGGATGCAGTTGCAGATGGGACTTTGTGCATCAGGTGGATTCAACAGAGAACAGAGTGATCTGCACCAAACAGGGAAGAAGGGACCATCTGACACACTGTATAAAAGGAAACTCCAGGCTTTTACATAAAAAAACACACAGAGGAGTCAGCACAATTTTTGTGCATAACTTGGAAGTTTTGTATTTATCCAGCAGAGAAGTTTTCTTTGTACCTTAATTCAGCTATCTTCTTATTAAAAAAAAAATAAAATCTTTGAAATCAAAAGGCAAGGTGAGGTCTGTCACACCACTACAGAACTGCACACATGTTGTTCTCACACATTTCCAAGAAGCAGGCTCAGGAACAAGAATGAAGACTTAAACTCCTCCAGGATTTCAGCCCTGTGTTGCTGACACACACTTCTGTGATAAGACTGAATTGCCAAGAGCCTTCTGTTAAAGACAGGGGTTTTGTTCAGTTCTTGTTGTGATGCCAGGTAGCAGCAAATCTAGTCTTCAAAAGAAACTCTAATGGGAAATGTGAAATAATAGAAAGGTGATGCCAGTATCAAGATTTGAAAGCACAAGTAATATCTTCTAACAAAAAAAAAAAAAAAAAAAAAAAAAACCAAAAAAAAAAAAAAAACCAAAAAAAAAACACACCATAGAGCTGAAAATCCAGCTGGTCTCCAGCATTCCAATGGGATTAAACAATCAGTTTTGATGAGGAGAGCACAGGGCCAAGGCAGAAAGGTACCATCAATTTAAAGTCAATTTACCTCTGTGATTATTGGGCTGTAAATGACCATCTCTAATAGCATAAGCAAAGAATTCATTTGGGGTTTTTACTTAATACCTTTTTTAATAAAAGATAGTAGGCATAAACTCAAAATCTTGGCCAATGTGTAATAAAATAAGTCACAGAATATCAGGATTAATTTGGTCCCACCCTTTCCTTCTCTTCTACCTGTTCATTGTAAATCTTTTTTTTTCCCTCTTTTTTTTTTCTTTTACCTGTGAATGGAAGACCATGCATCACATTGCCCACATCTCTCATGGCACAGTTTAGCCTCCTACCAATACCCAACACAGCATTTCAACTCCAGCAGAAGAGTGGCAAATGCCATTAAGTAGGGATTGTACTATTGCAAATTAACACACACAGAGCTAGGAAAAACAGAGCATAAAACCTTAGACATTAGGAATCACAGATTTAGGGAACAAAAAGAGGAGAAAACTTGTTCAAAAATCATTAAATCATAAAGAACATTCTAAAATCCCAGCCTATAGAAAGGTAAATACTGATAACAACAGGACATTTAGTTTTTAACATGCATCTCCATTTTCCACCACATTTTCAGCAATGTTGATATCTATTCTGTATCAGTTGACAAAATGCAAGGGTTTAGTAACTCAAAGCTTATCCCATCCAACCTCTGCACTTATATCCTGTTTAACATGCTAGTGCCTGATTGTTCCTGATAGAAAGATATCCTATAGCTTGCAAGAGCTGGTGATGTGCCAAGTACTCAGTGACACAGTGACAAATTGGCTTCTCTATTCCTGACAAAATACTCCCTCTGCTGTACAATGCACACTGTTACATAAAGCCCAATGCACAGCTATACATTTCTAAACTATGAGCAGGTCATGACTATAGACAGGATTCATAAACCAGAGAAACAATTTGCTCTTCCAGAATGGTCTTGCTGAAAATAGAAATAACATTTCTATCCATAGAAATGGAAATTTATTTTTGGCTTAGCAAACAGACAGGATGAATTTACTATGGTATAAACAATACAGATGCCTGGGCCTTAAAGACTGTAACACCTCTAAGTTATTTAATTTTGTTGTGAATGTCAGAAAATAGAAGGTCGGATGTCCCGTTAAGACATATATAAGTCAAAATACAAATATTTAATATAAGAAATGCAGAATGAAGGAATTAATTCAGCCACAGTTTTCTTTTGCTTTCTTTGTATTTTACTACTTATATTATATATCCAGAATTTGCCTTGATTCAAAACTTCTCCGTGTCTACAATTTCATTGTGCTTCTATATGAAAGAGTAAGGTGGCCAACAAGACTTGAAAGCTTAACAATTCTTATGGGCTGGAACAAATCTTTTAAGATAAATTTTCCATTCAGAAATAGTGTGGCATAAGAAAACTTGGAAAACCCAAGGTTTTCAGGACACCTCACCTGGAACAAACTGAATCAGCTGTGCCAAGGGCAGTTTGTGTCATCTAAAGACCAGCCTACAGAATTCCTGGAGTGGCATCCACATGCCACCCATTGAGGCATGAAGTCTGTGCCAAAAGGCATGGAATGACCTCTCCAAGTTTATGTCACGAATCTGTTTTAATATTTTACAGACACAATCTCTGCTCTTCCTCAGGAACTGAACGTTTCTAGGAGAGCACCACAGTACATACGTAGCCACAAAGTAGAACATCATTACCCATAAACAGAGGTATAATCTTCAGCTTTTAAAGAAGTTAAAATTAGTTTTTAAGGGTATAGATTAGGGGGTTTTTTGCATTCAGAAATTCCATTAAATCTGTTTCAATTTATAATAGTAGTGCCTGACACAAACACTTTCTGTCTGCTTCAGGCTCTGCCACTCATACAATTTCAAGTCCTAGAAAGGTATTTAAGAAAACCGTAATTGGGGAACAAAATCATCTACATCTCACGTTTTCATTATGTATGTTCTGGGCTTTTCCCACAGAGGTGTTCTGAGGTCTATCTTAAGGCATATTGTCATTAAAAATTCAAATTTTTATCTATCATGAAGACAATAAAGAAATTAACCATTCCAAAGTAGAAAGATTAATACACTGCAATAAAAAGAATGCTGGCTTATCTGGGAATATAAAACCAAAGAGAATTTCTTTCCAGAAATTCCATTAAAAGGATTTGTTTTGAAGTAAAAGCTAAAGAAATAATACTTTTAAGCATATCAAGTAGAACTCAACTGTGTGAGGGGTTTTTTTTTTAATTTAACATTAATAGTTAATATAACTCCTTTTTATTTCAGAAATGCATCAAGTATATAGAATTATCCAAAGAGCTGTAGTCAGAAGAAATTCACATTTTCCTCAGAGGAAGCACAATAAATATCATAATTTTCTCATGAACAAGAAACAACTGCAGTTTGCTGCAGTGTGTGCTAAATTGCACATACAAGGGAGGAAAAAATCTCTATGGTTGATGCCACAACTTTGAGTACTTGTGTCATACCAGGAAAAACAACTCCATTCGAAAGAAGGATCAGGGTGTGATTCATTACAGAACCACTCCATAGTCCCTGTTTTAGCAAGCCAGGACAGGCCCTTTGCAGTGTATCAGGACTGCCACGGGATGGCAGAAAGACCACCTGATAATTCACTGCTATTGTGAATTCCCAAGATGCTGCTGAAAACCTACAACCAGCTGAAACCTCTGCTGCTCATGTTCTGTTGCACTGCAGGACAAGTGCCCAGTTCCATGCAGGGTCTCAGGGGCAGAAGCTCACACAACAGTGTGAAAAGCCTGAAACATTGTAAAAATTATGAGTGGTTTCAGTGCTAGTCATTTCCGTCTTATAATCACTTCAGAGCTACAAAAACCTAGTTGCAGTTTTCAGCTTGTTGGGAAAGAGGAATCAGCTGATTTTCAAACATCAGTCGGTTGGTGTCAAGTGGAGCATCCCCTTGTGCCAGTCTTGCAGCAAAATTACCCTGTAACCTCTGAGCACACAGTCCCACAGACGGAAAAATTCTGTCAGGTAAATCTTCAGGCCTATTCAAGGGATGTGTTGTGTGTACACAACACAAAGGAAAAGCAGGATGCTATGGAGAGCAAACCACCAGCACACTCACATGTGCAAGAAGCACGATTGCTTCTTGCCTTCAGGCAGAAAGCCATCCCAGGGGGCATTTTATTTTTCCTTTTCAAGCAGTTTACTACCACTAACAGGTATTTAAGAGATATACAGCAACTTGGAGACAGTCATTTGATAAGAGCCTGAACTAAGGGCACGTGCCCTAAAAGAAGAGCTGGCTTGCACAGGACATCACTGCTCCCATATTATGTGTGCGCTCCGTGTGTTCACAAAACTAGCAACAGCCTCAGGATGAACAGAAGTGGCTCTTTAGCCTGCCCTTTACTCACAGCACTGGGATAGTGTGGCCCCAGGATGCTGCAATGTGTCTCCATCCACAGCATCCTGATGCTCTACGAGGAAAAGTCTGGGGGTAAAAAAAAAAAAAAAAAAAAAAACAACTGTGGGAAACTTCTAAAAGTTCAGAAAAAGGAGCCACAACTTTGTTTTGTTTTGTTTTGTTTTGTTTTTAATGCAGGGATTATTGGATCATACTTTTTATCTTTCCAGTGTAGCTAGACAAGGAGAAAAAATTTTCATCACAGACCCCATGGGAGATTTTAGACAGAGATTTTCCCCCTTGGAAAGGAATATGACAAAATTTCATCTCAGTGCTTTTGATCCTCACTGAAATTATGAAGGGATTTGGTTTTTAGGGTGGATAAAGTTTGTTGTAACAACAGTTGAGACTCACTTCTTTCTTGCTGCATCAAGTAATAGCCTGAATTTAATTTAATTTCTATCTTTTCCCCTTGTTCTCTACCTACAAAATCAAAGACTTTTCACATTTAAATTGCTATATCTCTTTCCTTCTGAAAAAAAAAAAAAAGACAAGGAAGTAACTGATATTGCAGACAAGATCTCTGCTTTGTCTGAGAAGAAAACTGCTGCTTGCTGAGAGAAAGAAATTATATTAGCTTCAGAATACTGATAAGAACAAAGAATAGCTTTTTTCCTAGGTTTTGGACAAGGATTCAACAATTCCAGTCAAATGAATAATTCTTGCATTTTAGCTAATCCAAAGGAATCAAAGTGCTGTTTCTACTACTGAACTTGAGAAAAATGTTCACCATAGCCCCAGTCCAGTCCTTCCTGCAGTATTTGGAGTGTGACTTATCTCCAGTTGTTTTGCAACAGACTTACTAGATATGTTCACCTCATTCTAAAAATCTTTTTCCCCAGCAGAAAATCCATTTCTGGATTTCAGCAAATGGAATTAATGAAAGCCTCTAGAGCAGCTTTTATTTTTCCAGACTCTACTTGTTTCCTCTTGCTTCTTCCTTGGAAAGTACTGCCCTCTGCTCTCTGCTTTAATAAGTCACTGACTCAACCAACGTGAAACAACCCAACAGCATCTGAAATTAATTCCAGTGTCATGCATCCCCTCCCCTGACATCTACAGATGACGCCTCGTGGCAGGTTCTCCTTTAGCAATGTCTTTTAAGAGTGATACATTATTGCAATTTCCTTCCATTTTCTTGGACTGCCAGTGTAATAGCAAGCCTGGGGACTTTTTGGCTTTGCTGGTAGTTTTATGATGACAGATACACACCTTTAACATTTATGGTAATATGGGACAGTTTGGTAGGAAAGCACCAGATTTTGACCTGTTCTGCAATTCTGTCTAGAACTGTCTTCATTTTAGGCTGCACCACTGACAAAACGACTGATTTTTTCATCATCTCAAGCCCTATTTTTTTTTATCTAACTAGGCTTGAAGCTTGCTATGTTTGGTTAAACAAAGACATCCTGGATTCCATCTGGCCCTTTGGGATCTGCAGCTACACAGTTACATGCAGACCTTTGAGGGTACAGCCATTACTAGAATATGACCCATGTGGGATTAATTTCTCCTTTTTTTTTTTTTTTCTTCAATAAAAGAGAGTGCATTTCACTTGACATTCTCAAAAAATTCTTTTCTGATTTGCTAGATCAGGGAAGTACTCAAATGGGCACTATGAATTGCTTTTTCCTTCTTTCCTTCAGCGAACCTTTGAAATTGCCCTGATTAGATTTTTTAGATTTCTCTAAAAGCAGCAGTAGAGTATATACACTGGCTCTGGAAACAGAATCTTTGCTAACTGCTTTTAACCATGTTTTATTCATAATTTAGTGAGGGGTTAGATTTGCATTTGAGCAGTCTCACATGCTTCTTAATGGTTTCACAATCCAAATGTCTTGCTTTTCTGTTACCTGTCATTGATTGCTTCAAGGGGGTTTAATTTATTTAGTGACTACCAAGACAGCCCATAACATCAAATAAGTTTTGATTTATGTTCAGCCCAACATAAATTTTTGCTAAAAATAAACATGAAAGGAAAAGCATCACAACAGTACACTGGAGCAGCTCTGTAAAAATAATAACTGTATCATGAGCATGGATGAATCAAGAACAATTGTAACACCTCCCCACTGAGCATGTCACATACACTTTCTTTTTCCCCTCATACATGAATCAAGAATAATTCAGTCCTTACATCATGACAGGTGGGGAAGAACATCACTTTGAAGTGAATTTCCAAATATCACTTTGAGTTTCATTTCAGAAAGGTGGTAGATATTTCAGCAAGGTTCTGCTTAACTCACTCTGTCAAGAGGCCGGGACTGTTGTAAAGAAGCACAAGGCAAATCAATTCTGATGTCTAAAAATACCTAAAACACTCCTGTTCTCATCAACTTTCAAAAGTCTTGCTCCAGCTTTTCATCTGTATGAGACACTGAAAACTTTTCTAGGCATTTTCTGTGATGCTAGCACTTTTCAGAATGTAACTCACTTCATGCTATAAATTAAAGATAATGTTCAGCACCTTTACCACCAAAAGGTAGTAGAAACAAGTCTGCTGGATTCTTATATTTGAGGCCTCATTTTGGGTCCCCTCCTGACCCTCAAAGCTCTGAATTATCCTAATTTAACAATCTACCAGTAAACATGAGATACCCTTTGCATTTGCTTGTTCAGCTTTTTGCACAAAAAAATATCCCAGAAGTCAAACTAAGCCTAAAGCTAGAGGCGTGTCTAGAACAATAAAATAGAATAAAATAGACACCTTTTAAAGAAATTTGAATCTGCATTTGAATTTTCACTTTTCATTTTAAATTTTTGAAGATAATTTCATGGAGCCAGTTGGAAGAGGTACTCCAAAACCATGTTCTTTAATATCAAATTCTGCTTACCTCTCACTGTGATTATCTCTAAATAAGAACTTTAAGTAAGAAAAATATTGGTAGTGACCTCACATAAATCTACAAGAAGATGATCTTTCAGTATTAAATCCAGCAGTCTGCTGCAAAGTTCTTCACATCTGCTGTCTTTTCAATGACCAGCAATGGGTTTCACAATAAACATCCTTCAAAGATTATTGGGATCACATTGTTTTAAGCAAACCAATTACTATATATAAGTTTATCTACTATCTACTGGTTACAGTAAAGACTGCTGCATTTATCCTCATTGGGTTCACAGTTTAATACCCATTTTCATAACTACAGTGGTTGAGAGAGAGAAATCATGACAATGGAAATTTTGACTTCAGAACACAAGATGGCAGCCTCCAAAAGGGAATAGGAAGTCATCCCAAATCACTTCCAATAATAATGGACCACAGTGACTTCAAGAGTCCAAGCCTTATCATCCCCTTCATATGCATTCATCACTGAAATCATTATTAAAAACCAGCAAGTAAATATGAAGCTAATATATATTCATTAAGAGGAATTATTAAAAGTAACTTATTAAAAGCATATTAAAAGTAACTTATGGGAAATTATTCTGCACATTCCCTTCTATGCCTTTGCTTCCAAAGGCATAAAATCCATATTCCACAGGCAAAACTGACAGGTAAAATTTGCTAATACATACGTGTAAGATCATCCAAGACTGATTCCCAGATTTGCCATGTAAAAAAATAAATGTTTCTTCCCATAAACACTCAAATCTTATAGGTGTATGACTATATCATGATTTACAGGGAAGCAGCTAAAAGCCAGATTTCAGTTACAAAGCTGAATAAAACAAATCCTCAATAAACTTCATTGACATTCCAGATTAGCTGAGACTATGCTAAGCATGCTATAAACTAGTACAGTTTACTTTCCTCCTTAAACGATATGCAAAATATTTGCCTGCACTCCATGGATGGGTTTCATCTTCTGTAACTTCTACCGATCAAAGTCAGATAAGTTCTTTCAGATCCTCATGTATCAGAGAAGAAGATTCAAATACAGGTGTTCTAAGAAAACCTGGGAGAAGGAGAACCTAAAAAACTATTTTTTTTTATCTTCTTTAACCTCCAATCAGCTTATTTGCACAGTTCTGGCTCAGTCATAGGTTGTATATATGATCCCACAACAAAGTACAAGTAACTATTAATGCTATTCCATTGAATTCATATCACAGTAATAATAATGATTTAATTATGTCCTAGTAAGTCAAAATATCTTTAAAATACATGTATGACTAAGTCATGGCAAGTTTATATTATAAAAGCTACTCACCTGTTTTTCATCTTCTTAAGCAATGCATATTCCAAAACTAACAAACCTATACAGCACAATATTAATTACCCTAATGACTAATTAATAAAGAATGGATCCTTTCCCATTCTTTTGTAACCAAAGCTTTTACTCTCTCCTTTCTTTCCAGACATAAAGTCCTTTCCTTCAAAATTAACCACTAAATCCTCATCCAAAGGCACTTAGTGCCATCCACTGCCTGAAGGAGAAACCTAGAGTTGTGCAGGCTAAATACCTAAGCCTCTGGGTTGCTGAAACTATGTGAAATTAATCCCATATTCAAAGCTGGAGCATCCAGCTGGATAAGTCCTGTGGTGACAAAACAGAATGCCAATGTCACTGATTAGAATATTAGAGTTACGGTACTTAAGGCATCAATTTAGGATACACAAGGAAGCAATGAGAACAACAACAGGGAACCCTACAAGAGCCACTTTATCTGGAAGATTTCTATACTTCCCCCACAAGCCGTGTGACACCTCCATGAATTGCAATGTGAGAGACCAAAGCGACAGAAAACTTTCTCATGAAGTTTAAAGACAATTTAAAGCTCGAGGCTGGGATACAAGAGGAGTGTGTAGGCAGGCAAACCCTTTGCAAGAGCAAGGCCTGCGAGAGCTGCAGTGAGGCTCATCACTAATGTGACAGATGGCAGAGCACAGAGCACACTCGTGTTCTGGCACACTGCAGGCACTGCCTATCATTTGGTTGCACCTGTGTCTTTCTCTACTCAAAGATTAAAGTCCTGGGAAGCTGAACATATTTTGCTTCCATTTTTTGTCTCCTCCACACAGTTCCTCTGGCTCTCGATTCTCCGAGGTCTCCACCCAGGCCAGCTGGCAGCTCAAGAAAAATAGGATGTACATTCAGAGCTAGTGAGAGCAGACAGCCCATCACCCACCTCCAGGCAGATGCAAAAATCCCTAATCCATTCCTATAGGCTATTTCTCACCAGGAATCTATTTACATACTCATTGTCTCAAGCTCTGGACATTTTTCCTGGTGCCTCCTCTAAGCTACATCCCATGATGTAGCTTAAACCACAACATTCTGTTCGCACTGTAGGGGAGACCCTTTTTCATATCACTGATTCTTTCACTGGTATTTCTTCATTGTGGAAGCAGATCCCTTCCAGCACCAAAACAGCATTGCTCCAGAATAAGCCTCCCTAAAGTGCTGACTAAAGTGGAAGCATTATCTCCCATACATTCACCATAAAATTTCCTGCGAAACATACCTTTAGGATTCTTAATATTTGTGCAAAAAGATGCCAGGACTGAGTCCAGCACAGCTGGCCATGCATATTACATCTCAGATTGTTTCTTCCCCTCTTCGTTAGTCTTACCCCTTCCTTTGGGCTATTTCTCCAAATATTTTCTAAGTAATTTTGGATTTCAAGTTCCTCCTTTCACATGTTGGCAGGCCCACCTGTACCTCACCAGCAGATTCCATAACCACATTCCAAAGTGCAAATCATTACAAAATGTTGGAAAGCACCAGGTAAGCATCTCCAACCAAACAGAAGCTGCTGGTCAGTAAATGCCCCCAGGAAGACCTTTGCTGAAGTCACAGCATGAAAGGACTTAGTGCCAGGAAAACCAGGGGATCCTGCTGCCCATGGGGTCTCCAAAAGTAGCAGGTCCCCTCTTGGAGTGGTTTTGCTGCACCAGGTTAGTGATGCATGCACTAGGTTAAGGATTTCCATACAGACAGTATCTGTACAACTTCCTTGTGAGAATCCAAGTCTCAAAAACCTCAAACACATTATTTAATCATGTTTACTGTGTAGGCTTAGACCACTCAAAGGATAAAATTAGGTCATACAAAACTAAGCAGACAGATGAAGTACACATACTTTAGCTTTTCCCCAGAAATTAAGTTTGGTCGGGTTTTTTTCTGGAGCCTTTCTATGACTTCTCAAAAACTGCTGCTCTAAGACAGTATTGAATAAATTTCACTGCAAAGCACCTGGAAATAAAGTGAGGCAATCTCATGTTATCTCACTTAAATAGTTTCTGGCTTTTGCTGCTACCCAGTTCCAGCAGTGCTGTTACTCCTCTGCTGCTTGCATCAACTATGCAGAGCTAATCTTTTTTGCAGACATTGTACTGAAGGAGGGAGAGTAAACCATTTTTGTTTTCACAATAAACTTCCATTTTTGTCTCTAAACTGGGTAGCAAAAAAACTTTCCATTAATCCATGCAGCAATGTACAAAGAAAGATGTAGTAAATATTCTCTTTCATCTAATTTTTTCTCAACTATTCACAATTTTATTGTATTGAAATATTTTATTTGTTTGTTTAGCTTTGCTTTTATTCCTAATGAGCAAGTGTACCCTTAAATGGGTTGGAAAAAATAGAAAAGCTCTGGATGCTCTCCCAGAATCTCAGGTCCACAGAAGGTAAAGGTTAAAGTGAAATCAGATTGATGTAAAAACCTGCACAAAGAAAACAGGCAGAAACAGAAGCTGAAGACAGTGTTGTGGGAAGCAGCTCACCTCTGATTGTGGGAAGCAATCAATAACCCTGAGAAGGAAGAATACTGCTGAAAAATATAACAGTAACAACAACAACAAAGCACCTCAGGAACTGAGGAGTGCAGCAGAGACTGTCAATGATAACCTGGTTTTGAAAGCACCTCTGCATTTGCTCTGTTTTAGAGGATATTGTCAGCCTTAATTAAAAAATGCTAACAATATGTCAGCATTATTAAAATAAAATATTCAAACAAACAAATTAGACTTTACCTCTTCTCCCCTCTTTTTCTACAAAACGGTCATAGGATAGTTTAGATATTTCAGGGTCTGGTAAGCATTTCAGTAACAGAAGATGGTGTCAGTAGAGTACTGCCATCTCCATTGCTTTTCTGTGCAGGAAATTCTTTTGATTTCATACTAGGAAACATATTTCAGACAAAACTTAAGTTTGGATGGGGTTTCCATAAGAAATTTCACATTCCAAACACAATCTTTGGTGCAAAGAAAAATGGGAAGAAGGTGTATTTACAGTACTGTTTTATTTCACAAGACATATGTTTTTGCAGAAAATCCCTGCTTCACTCTCCCTGAACATTCTTTGGTTTCCAGAGAGGAGTGCACACATTTGTCTTTTTCTTGGAAATAAGCATTAGTGGCTTTCAATCCCTGGCATTGGACCAGAGGTCTTCCAAGGGAAAGCACCTCCTGAGATCTGTGCAAGCCTGGATGTCAGGTTTGCAAATCAAGTGTTTTGTTTGGTAGGTCTGCTCCAATTGCAGCACATTATGTGCAAACATAAACACAGCCAGAATCTAGCTGAGAAACATTTTGTCTTCCTTCAAAATCTATAATCACATTTACACAGTCTCTTTCTCTTTCCTTTGCAAGAAAACATTCTGTTATACCAAATGTTCTCACACTATTGATATTTACTCATTCTGTGAGTTTTGTTCTCTCTGGAATGGTAAGAGAACCCAATTTTCTCTTCTGTGTGTCACTGGAAGAGGGGCAATCCTTGCTAATGAGGATCTCCTCATACCAAATACTTTCTTCCTTAGAGTCATCTGTCTCCCTCTTGTGGAAGAAGGACTGAGGTTATACAGGAGAGAGCAGGACTATATTTGAACCTTTTCCCACTGTGTGGCTGGAGTGCAGTAACCCTGTTTGTCCCCATTTCAGCACAGCAGCTCTCAGCAGTGTGAGCACCAAGCTGTAACACACACGGCTCTGTCCCACACCAGGGCCCCAGGCTAAGGCCAAGGCACAGGTAGGATAAATGGAAGAATAACCCAGCAGGATCTACAAACACACTGTTGCCACAACAGTCACTCCAGCCTGCACAGACGTATCCTCAGGGGTTGTGGCACGGACCAGATGGCTTTCCATTCACATTTCCTGCTGTTCCCATCACATGGCTATCCTTAAAAGGATTTATTGCCAAGTAACAAATGCACCTATTTTCCTGAATAAACTCCCAAGCAAGCATGTTTTAATATTCCTGCTAAACACAGCCCTACATTACAAACATAAGGCTTTGTTCTTTGCAGAGAGACAGAGAGCAAGAGGTGAAAGTGAGAATAACAAGGTATTAGAGAGATGCTAAAAGATTTCCTTCCATCAGTGCAAACCATGGAAGACAACAGGGATGGAACTACTCTTGACCTACTTTTGTCAGAAAATAAGAATGGAATTCTGTCATGTACTTTGCTGTACAGAGATGAGGTGCTGGAACAGACATGTAGGATGAGAAGCAATAAGACATAAGCCTGGTAACTTCATCATCAGAACCAGGATTCAAAAAGACAATTATGCTTGAGGTGCCACAGGCAGGCATGACAGGGTGAGAGAGATAGCAGGTGATATTTTGAGTTTGCTGAAATCAGTAGGATTTATGCATCAATCTGATTCAAGGTGTTGTGCTTAAGCATTTCCACAGAGTAAATCTCACAGACTAAAATGTATTGTTTGCTATTTTTATGACAGATCACCAACCAAATTTAGTATGGAAGACTGAAATACTTCGTATTATAAAGGTTCCGTGCTAGTATTCAAAAGCATATTTTGCAAATAAATTGAGGTCAAGCCCTTGCAAACCATAAAATGTTGCACATGCTAAAACCTGAATATCACAGCATCTCCTGTGTCATACACACGCCTTGTAAAGTGAATTACAAATATTTTCAGAAATTACACATCTGCTCTAAAAGTGTCAGATCTTGCTGACACTAGGAAAAGCACAGGAAGAGTTATGGGAGCAATGTGCCACAGATGAAAATTCTCCAATGAGTATGTTTTGATTAATGCTGCTGCTGCTGCATTCACTAATGAATGACAGGCAAGGTCACAAGTAATTTCAGTAGTCCTGTATACTACAACCTCTGTTTAAAGCAAGCCCCATACCTTCCAGGAGCTTCTCCCTGAGATCTACTAAAATACTTCAGAAACCAATAGTATCTATAAAGCTGTGGCATTTACCTCAGATATTTGGCTATATAAAGTCATAAGAAATCATACCTCATATTTTCACATGAAATATCAAGAAATCTTAAAAGTCTCAAAGTTATTAAACTCATTTTTCTTTCTACAGTACATTGTCTTACTTGAAAAATTTAGGGCCTAAAATGAGATGTTCAGCTTTAAACCAGTGAAGCAAAAGTCTGAGGACAGAGACTACCTGGTAAAACTGGATCATTATGTTACTTTGCCTGCTGAGACAAACTTAATTAAAATGTGTCTGCAAAAACTCTCTACTACTCTTAATTTGAAAAGTAAATTATAAAACACCAGAAATCCATTAGTTACTTGTACCTTCCTGCCACTCAGACAAACCCCACTTACACAAGACTTAACTCTGGACATTAGGTGAGATGAGCAGTGAGGAGTTTTTAGTTTTACCTGCATATTACAAGGTTAAATCCCCATAAGAGAATACCAGTATCATCCTGTAGTTTCAGCAAGTCCACAGCAGCATGGTTAACTATTTGAACTCCCTACACATTCTTCACTCTTGTGCTAAAATTCACCTTAATTCATTAACAGCTGAGAATGATTTCTGTCACATCAGCTCTGAACCACTCCAGCTTGTTTGTAACAGATGTTATCACCAGCTAAAGAAGAGCTCTACCTCCAAGCTGCCCTCTCCCAGCAGTCAGCATGAAACACAAAATGAATAAATATTCTCTCTTTGGCCAACAGTTTTATTTACCACTATTCTAAGCATCTTAAGAATGCTAAAAGTTGCTTACTTTTCAGACATATTCGATGCCACCCGATTTTATTTGGGTCTATATCAGCTAAACTCCTGCTTTTAATCTCAACCACTCCTATTTGCATAGCTAAACAGAAACAGACTGCTGCAGAGGGGGGAAGGAGGAAATAATGCATTTTGTGTGTTTAATACCTGGCCATCTGGTACCTCAGAAATGTGTTCAACTTCAAAACAGCAAGAAAATAAAATGAGGGAACCAAAAGAGGCTTTGATGAAGCAAAAATGCATTTATTTATATAAACGGCAATTGGCAGCTGATGCAGAGGATACATAAATCAAATTGCTAATGCACAGGCATTGTATGAATAGAAATGCCATAGGTAAGCAGTAGCAATGGAAATTAGAATGGGGTCTCTGTCCATGCCATCCCTATCTAAATGATTTTTTTCCCCAATTTTCTCTTCTGTGTGTCACTGGAAGAGGGGCAAGAAAACAGAATCCTTAAGGTGTTTTTCCCTTCACCTCGGGAAGAAAATACAAGAAATGCAGTAATGCTTAGCAGCTTCAGCATCCTCAGCATTTGGTGGATGTCGCAGGAGAAACAGAGAGAGTAAGTGAAATTTCTCATGACTGCAGTGCTGAAGAGAGAGGGAGACATTCTACTTTGACCAAAAGCCATAAGTCAGGTACAGATAATCAAGTCAGATACAGATCAACGGGTTTATCTGTAGAGAAAGGTGGTGATTGCATCACAGAAAGAACTCAGATAGGAGAAGGCCCTTTACAGCTTTCAGCAAACTCCTGAACTTCTCTGGAGCTCTCTCTCTTTTGCCCCCTGAAGGATGCAAAGGAGAAAAATGCACCAAGCTGTGTTTGATATGAAGCCACAAGTTTCATGATGCAAGGGAGCTATAATTATCCAACTTCCCTATATTAATGATTTTTAAATACAAATGGATTTGAATTTTTTTTCAGCTGTCATCTGCAACAGTCAACAACAGAAGCTCTGTGATTCTTGCCACAAAAAAAAAAAAAAAACAGTAACAGATGTCAAAATGGCAGAAACAGAATAGTGCTCCTCTACCTGCTTGGGGCATAAATTATTAAGTAGTACAGGGTGATTCTGGAGATAAAGATAAAATCTGTATCATTTCATTTAGATTAGCTACTGGTTTTAATAAAATAATACTCTTTGTTATATAAGTTCACCCAGATTAGGAAGTTGTTTGATACTTGCAAATTTACCAGACATGCCAAAATATTTTGCTGCTCTCAAACCCAAGTCCTGTAACATTTCAAGATGAGAATCTCAGTTTTTACTGACAAATGAATTCATACCTTACTCAGCTGCTCAGAAATTGTATGGAAAGTGAAAATACTCAGAGGAAGGCAAAGCACCAGCATACAACTTTTTCTACCACAAAAAATGTATTAAAAGACATTGCTTTAGTGCTTAACTCTTTAAGTTCATTGCAAATGACAAAACTTGACTAGATATAATGAAAATACAGAGTCTTCAAGTAACATCATTAGATTGCAAAGCAGGTACTAACCTTTGCCAATTCTGAGTGCAAAACAAAGCTAAATCAACATTCTCCTTGCAGTTTGTTTGCACTGTGTAGGCATACACAATTCTCTAGGCATTTATTTGTATGTATGCATACACTACTGAACAGCATTTTACAGATTCCTAATGCTTTATAATCAATTAAAAAAAAATAAAAAAAAGGAAAAAAGTCAAGAACACTAAGTACAAAGTAAAAGAGAACTACCAAATGCTTGCTGGAAGCAGAATGCAGCAGGACACTTTGGGATGGTTATTTATATAAAAGCATGTGACAGCAATAGAGAAATACACTCAGCAGCTTGTTCTGGCAAAAAAATAAGGGCTTTTCAAGACCTGTCAAAGGAGATACGGGTGCAAAAGATGGCCAAATACTAAAGGTCCTTGTTTCTTCCTAAGAGAAATCCAATGAAGACTGGATTCTGGAAAGTCTAATGCCTAGAGATGTGGCAGGTAGATAAATCACAAGGTCTTCAAAATAAACCACTTTAGAAGCCAAGTTAGTAAGTAGGAATATAAAAATAGCAAGAATACAATGGCACAAAATTCCGAGAAATGAAAGTGCAGCATATAACATAAAGAAACAGATAAAAAGGACATGCTATAAAGACACAGAAATAGTATGAAAACAGTCATGAAACAGATGGTTCAATCCTTCCCAGTTTCTCTTTCTGTGGTTGCTAGATCACTTAGAGTTCCCTCAGAAGACAGTCCATATATAACAGTAGTGAAAAGGGACAAGGGGTAATGGTTCTAAACTAAAAGATTTAGACTAGGTGTAAGAGAATTTTTTTACAATGAGGGTGGTGAAACACTGGCACAGGTTGCCCAGAGTAGTGGTGGATGCAACCACTCTGGAAAAACTCAAGGTCAGGTTGGATGGAGCTGTGAGCAATCTAATCTGGTTCAAGATGTCCCTGCTCATTGCAGGGGTTTGGAAAAGATAAGTTTTAAAGGTCTCTTCCAAGCCAAACCATTACATGATGAAAATTACCCATGTAGACTTTGAAAATATTTGTACAATTTTCTGGGTAGAAAAAAAATGAGAAAAAAAATTCCTGCAATTGGTTCACAAATAAGAGCCATCATAGTTATACCACAGGAAAAATACATGGATTGTTTTTAAATGATTAGGCAATGGATGGATTTCTCTACGACGCTTTTTATAAAAATAAGTGCATTGAAAATAAGAATTGCACATTACTCAGGAAAATTACAAATAGATGACCATGAGAAAACACTCAAACTGCTTCAATTTCATTTTTCATTAGAAAGAGAACAGTGATCAGACAATTAATCACTATGCACTAGGAAAAAGAAGAAATTGAAAGCTAAAATGAAGTGAGCATTTCACCATATTCTGCATTTTCAAATCACAGGCCTGATGAAATTAATTTTTAGAAAGCACACTAAAGGAAATTTAGAGCACTTAATACTAAAGAAGACTTGTGGGAAAGAAATGTAGCTCAAGGAGGTTGGAAAAAAACAAATCAAAATACTTCTCTTCAGAATGAGAGAAAATTGAAAGTTTTGGGAAATATGAACTACTCGGTTTAAGCTGAAGTCTCAGAAAAACACTGGAGCAAATAAAAAGCACCCAGAAGATAGGACAAGTTACATAAGTATTATAAGTATTGTCAACACGAATTTTTAAATAACAGAGTGCTGAATCAAGTTGATTTTCTCCAAGACAGATAAGAGCCCTTGTGCAAAGAAACAAGTCAGTTGATGTCTTATTTTCACCTTAGCAGGGATTTTGGTACCATCTCACATGACACTCCCATTAGCAAGTCTAAATGAACTCTCTAAAATTGGTAAAACTATTTTGAAAAACATATTTAGACCTAGCAATGGATAAATGTCAAAACAGGATGGCAGAAAAGGCACTACCAAGGAAGATTGTGAGGTGGGTCTGCCCTGGGTCTAGTAGTACTAATTAAATAATTCCATTAATCATTTTAGATGATGGAACCTAGTGAATACTTATCAACTGTGATGCTTCTCTGCACAAAACATAGGGCCTGCAGCTTCTTTCAAGCCCCAAGAAAACAAGATTAGGATCAAAATAATCTTTTCAAATTGGAAAAATGGCATAATAAAAAGGACATGATTCAGTAGGGAGAAATTTGAGATGCTATGCCTGTACCTAGGTAGACATAATGAGCTGCACAACATACAGAACAGTCATCTTGAATCTTCCTGATGAGAAATTTAGGAATTTTAATGGACTACCTACATGAGACATCATTATCACACCTTTACAAAGCATAAAGTTTAGCAAAATAATACTTATCTTTTCTTAAAAGAGACATTGGTATGAGTCCTAATGTATTAAATTTTCAAAATATTTAGAAATTCTTAGATGTAAAATAAAACTCAAGTTTATAATAACTCTATATATTTTTTGTGAAAGACTTTTTTTCTTCCACAACACAAAAATATCAGGTTCATGTGAGGCAGAGAATCATATAATTATGTAAAACTATCAGTCAGGGATGAATCATCACCAAAACAAGGTCTGACAATCTCTTTTCACAAGTAGATGGAGGAGCAGCTAGTAGCCATCTGGAAGCAGCAATTTCAGATGCTCACTTGATAACTCAAATCAAGTACAAGACTTACTTTCCCACCTTGGGAGCAGCAATGCCATCCTCAGATCCACATTACCAACAGAGCATGAGCATACTTGTTTATCACAAGAAATGCTTCCAGTTGGATAGCTGTAGCTTTAAAGATCTGAGCAAAACTCAAGAAATCAAAGATTTAAATAACCTTCCTCACAACAAATGAAGCAAAGTGGATCCCTCCTGTTGTTACCATTATCGTGCTTATAAATACATATCTATGCCTTCCATGAAATGCCCCTTACCTAATTTATTTTCTCTACAGTGGATTTTTATTCTGCAAAGTATTTAATGATTACAAATTCCAGATACCTCTGAATTAATAGTTTCGGTTTTACTTAGACAAAGGGGAATGGCAAAAGTGGAAAAACTAGTCTTCCTCATATCTTTAGTTTCTACAGCCAGTATACCTTCCAGCTGCTTACAGGTAAGATTACAGGTCCCAGGATTCTTTAGGCGAGAAAGGTTTCTGCAGAGAAAATATTTAGTCCTGGTTATAAAAGATGACAAAATCTTTATAAATGTGCTAAATTTTTTATCACACCAAAATAATAAATGCAAGCTTATATCTAGAATTTTAAAAACTCCTTTTGATTATTTAACGATCATATATCTACACAACATCTCTAAACCTGTTCTAATTTCTGGCCTTTGCTGAATTTTAATCCCACACACAGTTATATTAGTATGAACACACAGAGCAACTTGAAGCAAAGGCAAATGATAGATGAGCTGTGAGGCCATATTGATTCCCTCTGCTGTAGTGCAAGTCAGGAGTGAAGTACAGCATCCTTATTAGAGATGCTGTCCATTAACTTTTCCTTGCTCTACAAGTCCTTAATTATAACATATTAGCAGTGTATGCCTGAGTGAGCACTGCTCTAATTTGAAACTGAAACAATACTTGCATCCCACAGTGAGCAATATTAATTAACATCTTTCTTCTGTTTTCCCTGAACTCTCCTCCTAACATTTCCAGGTAAAGTTAAATAAAAATGTATGTCAATATGTAAAAGCTGGCTATCGGCAAATGCGCCATGTAATTGAAGTACTGGATGTTGAACGTCAATTAAAATTGTTTCCCTTTGGAAACTGAGTCTGTTTATCCATAATATGTTATGTCATGGTCTTTGTTACAACAGTGATCATAGCAGGCAGTCTTTGCACTTTTGACAAGTTGATAATATCACAAAAGATACATGCTTGCTTAAGTAAGCTCTTAAGCAAGGTAAGAACTCATTTGTCCATTTATTGATATACCAGCCATGTCAAAAAAAGAAATACGTAATTAAAAAATTGCAAATTGAGGTGGTCCATTACTGTTCTGATGACAACCAGATTAAACCTGACTGTGAGATGCAAAATTCAAATGATGTCAAATTAAATGTTTTCTAGAAGTGCTTCATATTTCAGGGAATACATCAGTTGGCCTTGAAGTATTTTATTCTTTTTTTAAAAATTTCTTTTCTTTCAGCTACCTGGATAAAAGATCTCAAGAAAATGTAAAAAGGCCATACAGAATCACCTTCTAAAAATATTTTTCCATCACAAGCATTATATGCCTATGTAGAATATAAAAAAAGCAAGCATATCAATCAACAGTAGCAGCCACTTCTGGCTTCTTTTTTTTCTGCTGTCTGAAAACCAAGCCAGTAGGTTGTTTTAATGGAGCATCCTTCTATAGAAAACAGGTTCTTTGTAATGTAATTATCTAGTTAAAAATATAGGGGGAGTGCCAGAAAATAGGTTCTGATCACCTCCAACAAGAGGAACTCAATTTGTAATTTAACTGCCCCCAGTTTAACTTAATATAACTTGGCAATACATTTTCAATTAACATGTAAGTACATTAAGCTCATGTAAAATTCAAAGAGCAAGAAACTGAATTAATACATAAATATAGTTGAAGAGCTGGGAGACATTCCCATGGCATGCAGAAACAGAGCCTTGTGTGTCACCTGCTATTGAGCACACATTCAATTCCTGACTATAACTTAGTAAACCAATAGGTTTCCCTCATTTTTTGTGTAAGGTATCTGCAAAAGGACACAAATGTACTACAGCCAGTCACACATACTGGTTTGTCACTCCCAGCTGCAGGGTGCCACACAACCAGCTGCTGGCTGAGATGACATCACCAAACTGCAGGTGGTCAACGTCCATTGATCTCCCATTACCAGGTGGATATCACACAAGACTCCTTACACTCAGCTTACTGAGGGGCAAAGGGATATGATCACCTGCAAGCCCAGAGATACAAGAGCTGGTCCGATTTTATCCAGTCACAATCCCAGCTTTTGTGGCTTCACCTGTCCTCACAACTCAAGTCCCAGCCGTGACTGTGGTTTTGTGTCATCAAAGAAGCCTCATCCTTAGGTGGTTTACAAGCCAAACATTTATCAACTACAGCAAATGAAAGAAGAAATGCAGTGCCTAAATATAGACTGGAGGTAATGTTTTAAAAACACGAGGTGACAGAAGTTTCTGAGCAGATCCTGGTACAGTGCCAACCATAGAACAGTTCCAGTTTTCTCATTGTGAGGGCTTTTTCTGCTTTACCTCTCTGTTTCAGAGGCAAGATAATTCTTGCATTTATGTGGCAGAGAAGCAGACTGTCTAGAAGACAAATGGCAGAGTTCACCTTTCTTCTGCTTGGACTTAACCCAGAAATTTTGCAGGACTTCTAGGGGAGTGGCTACAGGGATTTGGACCTTCATGTAACTCAGTTTCTCAGGTGTTTTCTGACCACTGGTGGATGACCACTGCTAATTTACAAAGTACTGTTGAAAAAAAAAACAAACTGAAACTAAAGTCACACCTTAAAATTCAAAGTAGACCTCATCCACTTAAATCAATAAACCAAGAACTTAATAAGAGTCTGACATTCTATTAATTAGTGGTGGTAGGACAAAGGGAAATGTTTTATAAAGTAGCAAGTAGCAACCTTTGAACTTGTTACATGTAAATAAATGCAATTTTATAGGCTTTGAAAAAGGGTGTGAGAATGTAGTTGAAGGAAGGAAAATATTGAAAAAAACCCAAAAACTTTGGTTAGTGTTATTGCAAAAACTGATGACAGCAAGTTCCACAGATAATTGCTGCAGTATTTAAGGTTAAATCCAGCCACCTTCAAAATATAAAATGATTCAGGCTAGTCAGAAATATCAAACAGCTTTCCACAAAATACTTCAGTATTTGCACAACAAATTTTCAACAAACCCACTTACAAGTAGGTACAATTCCCACAATACTGATGTCCATGTATTTATTTAGTATAAAGCCCAGTGATTCATAAACAAATGTGCTACTAGGTGTCTTAATTGCTGCCCTTTAACATAAACTAGAAAAAGACTTTTGAATCAGATATAAACATTCACCAAAAGCCAAATCAGTCTGCTGTGCAACCCCAAAATAAGGTACTGCTGTACTAAGGAATTTCAACATGCTATGTGGAACACAGCTTCTTGCACCATCCTCAAATGTCCTGAGACTTACTCACTTTAAAAATCACCAGAAGATGAGTCAAACATAAAACTCATTGTGTTTTGTCACTAAAATAAAAATATATTTCTTTTTGCAGTTTTATATAGTTATTTAAAGAAAATCACCTGCTGCACTGTATACCAGTATGTGAGGCAGGATAAATACCAGGAAAAAAATTTAGTTGTATTTATGTTAAAATATAAAATGTTCTGCAAAAGATATTGATAACCTCAGCATAAAAGGCCAGAACCACACAGCCAAAGACATTCATTCTTACACAGACTATTTACTTTTTTAATTGTTCCAATCTGCATTCATTACAGAAAGCAGCATTACAAATCAGACAAATCACTTTATTCACAATATTCTCATCATAGATCTGAAATCATGCCCTCCAGTCCAAATCTGTGATATAAAATCAAACCTTTTGAAAGTCTGCAGAATGCTTGACATCCAAAAATACCACAGTGACTTGCAGTGTACCAGCAGTGTCCAAGCCAGTCACATCCCATGGGCATACTCAGAAAAAGGCAGCAGATTCCTTTTCTGTGTCTTGTCAGGGCAGGAACCACAGCATCCCCCAGTGGGCATAACCAGAGAATTAAAACCACAACACACATTTTTACACAGATGCAGCACAAGTATCATCCTCATTTACCTGAAGACTACGAGTGCTGTGGGCCAGGGCAAATCCCCAGTATGAAGTCAGTGGGAGCCAGAGTGCAACTGAAAATCCATCCCATGCCCAAGAAAGATCATCAAAGCCCTGTATTTTTCTGCTTTGAAAAAATATGATCCCCACTGCCATCATTCTTGGTGGCAAACTAGAACTGCCTCTGAACAAGGCAGGAGTCCAGTTCCCTGAGTGTGCTGAGAGCATCCACTGGATCAAAATGCACAGAGAGAGGGTATTCTCAGCATCTTTCTTAAAAGCAGCTCTTGGCTGATAGGAACTGTGAGGAAGTTACACTTAGGCATATATGTATTTTTTATTTTTAAAAATATTTTTAAATTAATATATTTTCACATATATATAGAGAGAGACTACTGACTAACACTTGTACTCAGCAAATAAGAAATCTATGTTCTTCAGCCTGAAGGTGGTTCACTCCCCGATCTGCCATATCACAGATATGTGATAGTCCCAGGATAGTCTCAGGCTATTAGATTTTAAGATGGATTGGGACAACTCCTTTTTCCTGAAGGAGAAGGAATAGAAAAGCTGCATAGAGCTAGAAAGGGAGAAAAAGGAAAAGCATGACTCTGCACCCTAATGGGATATTCAGCTGGGAAGAATGCAATTATAATTCCCAGCTTCTTCCCCCAGGACTGTTAATGTATTGTACATTGAGTAGCTATTCAGTGAAAATGTGACATAATCTTGGGAATGGGACTCAATCACTGCATAACCACAAGGGTACAATCCTGTTCCCTTGTCTTCTTTTCCCAGCTCTGAAAATCTTGTCTTTTCTATACAATGACTTTAGCAAAAGGCAAATTCTGTCTTTGCTCTGTGCACTCTGTAGCTCAGTAATTATTGTGCTGCCCCAAGGATTTAATAAGACCTTAGGCTGTACTTGTGGGTGTTCCTGCTGACACTTTTTAAACCGTTGGCATTCCTAATCAACCGTGCTTGGAGAGGAGAAGGGTGCAAGGCAACAGCTCCCTTCAGTGCCAGCAAAGGTCTGTTCTCCCTGTTTGCTTGTGGTGTCAGACTCTGTGGCCAAGGTTACAGTGAGTTTTGCTGTTCACTTGCCCAACATGATTGGTACTTGCTTTACCTAATTAGAGCAAGTTTCCCTCACAGGGGGTAGGTTTTCCATTTCCCTTTCAGACAATCAAAGGAAGAAGACAGGAGTTATCCTGGGGAGTGCTGACTGCTTTAGGTACTTGGTAGCTGCCAGATCTTTTGTTTTGCCTGCCAGTACCAGGAACTGGCCATTATCCAAGACAGCATGGATGGGATTCACAAGGTTAAAAACAGGTCTCAACAGCAGACCCAGTCATCCTATCCACTTTGCTTGCAGAGATGCAGTCAAGGGAACAAATTATGTTCTCTTACTGAAAAGATCTAAAGCATGTTAGATCAGCTATCACCTAAAAACTGCTTGGTTTACTCTCAACTGTATGGCAACATCTGGGCAATCAGCTCAGAAGTTGACATCCAAACTTCAAATATCTAAGGTTAAGGCTGATTAATCCCCCTCCACATGTATCTTTCTCTGACTTCATCCTTTCTCCTCCTGTATGCTGACATGAACATACTGACCACAATCCTTCATTGGGCCAAAGCAGAAGACAAACCAGCCCCTGAAATACACTGGGTTATTTCATAGCACATTGGGTAAATTTCAGCTTCAATAAGCACTGGATCAAACCTTACAAAGTTACAGGTTCTCTTCCAGTATCTCACTCCCTACTCAGCTCTCACAAATTTAAATAACAAATTGAAGTAACTCTCATCATAAGAAAGTCCAAGTACTCATCATAAATTTGCAGTTCAACCATAAACTTAAACCTGTATGTTGCACCCAAAGGAAAAAAGAGAGCACAGTTTCCCCATTAGATTTAATGAAAAATTTCAAAAGCCCATCACTAGTTTTGCAAAGGAAATTAAACATATCTACCTACTTTTTTTTACCTGTTAAAGATGTTTTTCAAACTGGAATGTCAGATTGCAACTTGGCTATACCATCAGTGCTCTGGAATAACATTCTCATCAGTGGCAATTTCTTTTCAACGAAGTATAATTGAATGGACTAGACTAGGAATGGCTATCATACATAACCTAGACTTTTAAACATGGTAAGAAAGCTGAAATAAACCTGTAAATTATTCTGAGACAAAATTTATGCAGAAAATATTAATTAAGAAACCTGACTAGAATGCCTTCAAAAGTGAAGCACTAGACTTGGCCAGGAAAAACGTGTTCACTCCAAAGAAAGTAGTGAACAGAGGATTAATTTAGAAAGTGGCCCAGGACAGAAATTTCCCAGTCTTTCCCAAACCTCCTCTGCTCAAGGTATTTTAATGAAAATCCTCTTCCATCCTCGTTATTGTAAAGTGCAGCTCTGCTGTTAATGGCAAGGCTATGATTAATGCAACAGCCTTGCTCTAGGAATTGGGTTATTCAGATCTGAGGTGGTCAAATCCAATTAGGGCCATGTTAAAAATGACAGTGATGGCCCAAACTCCATCATAACAAGCCATGTCACCCACAGTAGTATGCAGTTCAGAGACAGGCCAGAAACAGTGCAGAACATGATCTCTCTTGTTCCAAAATTATATTCTAAATGTCCTTTAGTGCAGCCAAAAAACCCTTTATTCCTGAATTGCAGTCTGTGTGCTCCTATTCACTGATAGAGCAAGTGACCCAAACTGCTCCTTTGCTTTGGAAAAATTGAACAGCCAGAGTTCAGGCCAGAAGAGATGATTTGGCCATTTAACCAAACTGCTTATGCCACTGAGATTCCAGCTTCACTCTTCTCTTATCAACTACCCAAAACTGAAGAAATACACATTCAACTCAAATATATTTAAAAAACACAAACAAACAAAAAACCACAAAAAAATCCCCACCAAAAAATAACACGAAGCTTATTTGAAGACAAATGATAAATAAATAATCTATTTACCCATTCTCAGTCTTTGCCTACCAATTAATATTTAGACGTGTCTTTCTTTGAACAGATACTAATGTGTGGTATCTGCTGAGCATTAAAATACTATCACACAATAGTCATGTCATGCAATCCCACAATATTCTTTGAAAAAATGAACAAACTGAATTTTATGTACTTTAGCATTTTCTCTAGCTTAAAATCATTTCAGCTACTCTTGTCTGTCTCCATTCCAATTTTTGACAGCAATTTAAAATGTTGTCATGACAGTTCTATGCAGCATTCTCATAGCAGCCTTATCATTGGACTTGGTGAAAGTTAAATCAGAGCCAAGCCCCAAGTTACTCTCTGTTCTCACATCATGAATTATGTGAACCTTTTGTTGCCATAATGCCGGAGTAAAACCTTTACCAAGCTCTTTGTCATCTGTATCCATCACCGAGGACCTGCCTATTTTTCCCCAATAGTTATACTGGATTCATGTCCCTAAAGCTCTTCAGGAATTTTTATTCCCATAATAATGACAGTGACATTACAGGTGAGTTTTCTTTATTTCACAAGAGATCTTGGAAGGGAAGAGAGAGCACATAACATGAAAAGATAATTACATCCTGCATAACTGGAAAAATACATTTACCTTCATTAATAGATCTAAATAATATAATTGATATTTTATTTTAATTTAGGTTAATTTAATTAACATAGTTTAAAGTATTAAAGAAGCAGAATTTAAGAAAAATCAACAAAAGCTTCATAGACCCACATTCTGTCTTATACAGTTGTATTTTCAAAGAATATTATATTATTACTGGGGGTTTTTTTTGTTTGCATATCCCACATCCCCAGAATCCCTGACTGTCTCCTTTTGCTTTGTATGTCCATTGGAAGGAGGCAAGGAAGCTCCTTTCCCTCCTACCTGTGTTGCATTTACTGCATGACTGCAGCTCCCTGCTGCTGGAGCTGTACAAATGCTGAAAACATGGAAGCATGCAAGAGGTGAATATGTTGATTATTCATTTATATAAACACATACCACACCTCCAAATTCATGTTTACAATTGCTTACTATTGAATTTTTTAAAAAAACAACAAACAACAAACCATAAATCCCCAAGTCCAGCTCTGTGTTCACTACAATCTCTGTTGCAATTACAGATCTAGTTAGCTTCCTAATTTGCTTTCTAAGACCTTAAACTACTGCTTAACTTTAATTTAGGTGCCAGTTTCAATGCAGATGTTCAGCTTTCTGCTTGGTTAAAGGATTTGCAGTTACATTCTGTAGATTCGTTCTTAACTGTCAGCTCTATTACCAATAAAGCAGAACTAAGTTCTGGCTCAGTGTCATCTCTGCCTTCTTGAGTTATGCATGAACCTGAGCTTTTTGTCTGTTAGGGAAGAAAAACAGCTGCAATATGGGAGCTTAATTTTTTTTTTTCATTTTCAATAACTAAGATGTTAAGGAGATTTTGTTTTTTAATTTGAGCTTCTATACTTTAATAAAAATTTCTTCATTTTTATATAAACTTTATGCATTTATACATGTATTTGTTGGGGGATTTTTAGATGTTTGGGCTTTTTTTTTTTTTGTTTGCAACACCTGGTCATTCAATATGCAAACCTTGCTAAATTTAATTATGATACTGTACATCTGCACTTCTGTTGCCAGAAGACATCCCTCCCTGAAAAAAAAAAAAAAAATAAAATAAAGGAAAGAAAAAGCTGACCCTTCGCTTCAGAAGGTTTGTGCTTTGGCATAGCTGCTCCTTGCATTACCAGCAAGATTTTTTTCATTTTTCATTACAGGTTTAATTTCAGAACAAAATCAAGCAATGCCAATGAAGACTAATAATAATCAGCTTGTAAATACTTGTAAAGATTTAAGATTTAATTTTTGGCACTATAATGAAGCAATCCAGAGCCTACCAAACATATCAGGAGTTAAAGGCATTGCACAATTGGTACTTCCCACACTGGGACACCTGGATTTGGGATTTTTCATTATATCATTGTACTAGGGCTTAACAACCTTTAATATTAAGACCACAGGTTTATAGAAAAATGATCTGATGAGTGCTGTCCAGCCTTTAGGGGACAGAAACAATCTCCCCTACATATGACATGTAACAATCCCAGCTAGAGTTCTGGGTACCAGTGAGATCAGCAAATGCTGGACAGAGACTAATTTATCTTTTCATTCCCAGAATGAGGCACTCAGCTGAACCTAACCCTAAGTAGCCTGAAACCTCTCTGAAAAGCTTTTCCAAAACCTTCTTCAAAATTCAAATGAAACCATAAAATCCAGTTTTAAAATGTGTATTTAACTATTCCAATACTACTGAAACTTCATTGAAGCTTGGCCAAAGTTTCATGCCCATTTCATTGCCCAAACTTTGATCCACAGGAGTTCCAGTTATGCACTAGACTTACACCTTTACAAGCCTTATTCACTGCAAGATAAAAGTAGCCAGTTAAGTAGCTGCGTCCTCCTACACCACACACCTTACGGTGAGTCAAGCACACCAAAATGGTTATGTAATTTAATTACACCCTTGGATAATCTCTTTAAAGCAGGTTGCACTTTTAAAGATTGAAAGCCACATAAAGCCTTCACAGAAGTGCCACAAGTCCAACACTCATTGCACAAACAGCACACATTTGTTCTGTCTTCTGCTAGGAGCAAGCTGACCTGTGAGGTGAAAAATTTCAACAGAATTTCAGTTATCTCCTGTTTTGCATACTTAACTCTAAATTTAAATAACAACAACAAAATCTATTTCTAGAAAATATTAAACCTCCACATATTCTCAAAGCAGAAAAAGTTTAATACAGTGCCTTGTTTGTAAGCAAGAAAAGCTCAACTCTTGCTTAGAAGTTCCAGTTTACGTTTATGCAGGTTGTTTCCATTTTACAAAAAGGCTCCTCTTTTGGGGAATGAATACACTTTTTAATAGTACAACTATTTATTCCCTAATGATATCATTAAAAGGACACATTTACTCTATGAAGAATGCAGCCCAGACAAAATCTGTTATTATTACAGACAATGGTGAGCTTTTCCATGTTCCCAACTGTGTTTTAGGTTGCTGACTTAAACACATTTAATAAAAGATAGTAAAGACTTGATTTATTGCTCAAGTCTCTCATAATTACCTCCCCTGAAAAAAAAAAGAAAAAAAAACCAGAATTAATTTGATTTCGACCTTCTATTCATTTATACTATTTAGTTTCTAATGTGGAAAAATTGAGCATTTCAAACCCCACACTTCCCGTAGCAGCACATGAACCACAATGCAGAAGACAAGTTCATTAAACTCCATTATTTCAAATGAGGTTGCAGAATAGTAGGAGCAGAGGCCATGGCTCAGACCTCTGCAGTGAGAGGCAAAGTGAAATACCCACAAAGCATGGAAAAATAATTCTAGTTCTGGAGCTGAGCTAATAAGGAAGCTGCTCAGCCTCATATGTAAGGCAAAATTGCAGGCAGCAAACACAGAATTCCCTGTTCCCCAAACAGCATTTTGGGGATGCCTGTCACCCTCCCTCACCTACCTATGCAGGCATGGTCCTTATCCACCAGCCAAACTTACTGAATCCCAAAGGACTCTAAAACCAGAGAAGAAAGGTGTGACCCAAGGGGACCATCAGGTGCTCATGGCTGGGGGAGAAAGATGAGACAGCAATCACCCCAGTGGTGAATTGCACCCCAAAATTCACCTCTGAGGAGAGTTGCTTATGCCAATCACAACACAACGACACCATGAAGCTGCACAGGGTCCAGTTTCAAGACCTGTATGGTCACCTTCATTTTACTAGAAAACAAAACAAAAGGCTTTGTGTGTTGCAGACATAATTTGATGTGCTTACTGTGCAAAGGTAAATAGTAAATCTAAAGGAAAGTGTGAAATTAGTGAATGTAGCACGTTATCCACAGAATTCTGGCAAAGTGCTTAAATTTGTGAAATTTCTTTCACAGAAGGCTTTCCCCCTCAAACTGCACTGTGCATTGTGTTTCCTCAGCTCAATTTTTGAGCCATTTACAAAGTAAAATGGACAGGGAATTAATAATTTACATGCTTATGTTGAAATCATTACTCTAACTTTCCTGTTGAGAAAAAAACCACAAAACAAAAGAATATCTGAATTTGTCACAAAAGTAGCTGCATATTTGGCACAATTGATTTTCTCATTTTAAATTAAGATGAATGGATTCAGATGGATTGATGCAAGATATTTTTTCATTTAAGGTATTTACCAAACTTCACAAAGGTACATTATACATGCTAGAAGTACAACCCACCTCCACTTTTGCTGTATAGTTTTCTTCTTCACATGCAATACAATAATCCCATGCATGAGAACCTGGAAGGTGGAAACAACCCCTGGGAGGCATTTACATTTAGCTCAAGTGTCTTACTAACAGAGCAAGCATTTCAAATTAAAGCATTTACCATGTAGATGGTAATAAGACTGCTGTTGCTCTTCAAAGCATCTCCTAGAAACACAACATTGCACCTGAAGATTCTACAATGTCAAACACTGAGAAAAGAATAAAACTTGTATAGGTTATATTCCTTAAGCCAGTCCTTTGTACCTACGTGTTATGAAACATTATTTTGCCCTCTAAAACTGTTTCCTCATTCATAGTTTTTTCCCCATTCATCTCGATGTAGCTGTAGAGGGTGTGAACTAATTTCTTGCTGAATAAAACTTTTGTGAATTCAAAAGTAGTATTTCCTTGTGGATTTCCACAACAGCATCTAAAATAGATTGCAAGATACAGCCATAAATGAACATGTATAAGCAATTCCAACAGCCTTAGCAGGAAATATTCCCCCTTGGGGTTTGAGTTGGGTCTCTAATGGTTATTACACACTCTCCATTTCTGCTGATTTATATGACACATACTTGGTATAACTTTGTGCTGACACACACCTGAACAACGTTTTGATAAACACATACTGGCACTGCAGAAACCTGTCCAATTACACACTTGTGCTAGTACGAATTAAACAACTCATTCCTGTATTCTGTTTGTGCTCTCCTACCACCTGACTGCTAGTTAGAGAGCTGCATTTTGAGCTTCAGCATTGTACACTGCCAACAAAAAACTCCAACTTGAATCCTCACCTCAAAACCTGAAAACCCTGTTGCCACATCAGCTGATCAAGAAGAACAAAGCTTCCCCACTCACACTCCTGGCTTTCCCAAACACAGCTAAATAAAGACAAAAGGAAAGTAGTGGTAAAAAAGGACAAGCACAAAATTACCCCCTAACCTTTTGAATCCACTCCCTCCTTTTGCAGTGGTGACTGATGGGGTGTTAATTAACAGCCTCCTCACACCATTACAAATCAGTCAGAGCTCACTGTCAGTTTTCCAGCTCTTTTGGCAAGGCAGTTCCTTGCCTCTAAGCCGGTGCCTTCTGCAGGATTAGCTGCTCCTGAGGAAAGGTGCTGCACAGCCACGATGCCTGGGCTGCTCTCCAGTCAGCTCAGCCAGAGATGCTCACAGTGAGCTCATTGTGTCCAAGCCTCTTAGCCTAAGGTTTACTTTTCAGTCTTGTTGCCTTTCTCTGGCACAGGTACAAAATGTTTTCCATACCATCTGCTCATTTGTGATATAAGCAGGGTCAGCAAAATGTTACATCAAAGTAATTTACACCTATTGGTGCTGAATTACCAATAAGTAACACATCAGTACTAAGATGAAACTATCTACAGCCTTCCTCAGGTGGACGAGCCTTTCTGAGAGTTTCCCCTTGCTGCATATGTAACTGCAAATCACATACAATAAAAATATTTACCAGGTACCATTTGCTCCAGCTACCTTTGAACATTGAAAGGACAGTTATGCTGCTCTTATGCTGTAACAATCCTAATTTTAAGAACTCAGCTCTGCAGCCTTCTAATAGGTTGCTTTTCTATTAAAAACAAAACAAAAACCCAAACATACAAGTGAAAAACACCAAACCCTACCCCCTCCCTCCAAACAACAGAAGTCAAGTCTTTCTTAAATAACTGAACCAAGATGGGTTGTGGGGAGAGGTGGCTGGTTTCTTGCTTTTAAAACTTGAGTTTCAAGACTCGCTTTCTGTAGCAGGGCATTTCCACACCCAAGCAAATTATTTTATTTAAGGAAAAGAGTTTTGGTTTACCTTTGAACATATAAAGAAGCCAAACGCGAATCTTCTATGCCCTTCTCATTGGCATTGGCTCAGTGCCAGGACAGGGGCACTGGTTGGGCTTTGGAAATGTTTCTCAAAACCTGTAGCTGTTTCTATTGGCAGTAAACCAAATTGTCCCTCCTTGATAGTTGCATACTTAAGAAGGAAGGGGCTCAAAGTGCTTTTTGAGGTGTCTTAATCAGGTGTCAGATGCTTCTCTGACACCTATGTTGGGCTTTGTGGTTTTTTGTGCCTTTTTTTTTTTTGTTGTTGTTGTTGTTGTTGTTTCTCGATCATTTGTTATTTTCTCTCTTTTCCCTTTTATTAAAACCTTTGCTTTACAAAACACACCAAGGAACCCTCTGACAATATTATTAAGCCACTCCGGGAGGTTACAGGTCAACCTTCAGACTTGATATATCTTCATGGGCTCATTACACTCTGGCCACCAGTAAGTCTGTATCACCTTTTCCTGCACAATTTCAGGATTTACCACAATGGCTCAGACTATGAATTCTGCCTATGACACTCATCAGGGACATTCACAGGGCATATTTGGATCCTGAGCTGTGGCTCCTGTGTTCTCCAGTCTTGCACTTGCTTCTGAGGGATGCCTGCCTCAGCAGGGTACAAGAGGGAGAGGCTGATGAGGAGCCAAGAGACAGAGCTGCATTAATGCAGAAAGTAAAAGGTCAGTACTCAAGGAGGGACTAATGAAAGGGAACGGGAGGAGAGAACAGTTCATTCTGGGGGAGAACATACTGTTTGCTATTTTAAATTTCATGTGAAGAATTTCCTCTTAAATTATTGGAGTTTTTTTCAAGACGACAGTACTGCTACACAAATTCCTTTTCAGTAAAAGTAGTCCTCTTATAATGAAAAACTATTAAATGAAACCCCACCAAATAATTATAATGCAAAACATCACATTTTGCTGAAACATTTCATTTCTCCTCTATTACTACCGAGAAAAATATTAAAAACTGTAAAATTATTGATGAATTTCAGCAGTTTTCAGTTTTCCCTACTTTTATTTGCAACTATTTCTCATATAGAAGAGCAAATAAAACATACAATTTTTATCATATATGGCTTTATTCTGCCTATTACTGACCAAGGATGAGCAGCTACTTAAAATACAGCTTGCATGTATTCATAACACCTTGAAAAGAAAAGTGCTGACAGAAACCTAACAACAACAGCCCCCCTAAACACCTCTCATATAAATTCATCTGTTTAATAAGAATGTCCTCTAATAAGCAGGTCAGAGAACTGCAAAGCAAACAGGGCTGCTGCTACTGCTCCCCAGACAATACTCCCATCTCATACAAGATAACCATTATACTACATACACGATTATTAGAAAATAAGTCATTTTAGATCTACATTTTCTGAATACTGATGTATTTTCTTCTTTAGAAATCAATTAGTTTGTTAAAGCCATGCTCTTGGATGTGAGCACTGCATCTCCCTGGACTCTCTGAAAACAGGTCTTTAAATCTGCACCTGTGATTATTACAGCAGAATAAACCTCTGTGTATATGGCAGAGGGAAATAAGGGTCAGAACTGTCCCCCAAAAGGTACAGAAATATTGACTGACTATCAACAAGGTAAAATTATTCTCCAAATTATGCTCCCAAAGTACCTTCAGCAAAAGTCTTTTTGATGATTTTCAGTTTGGTGTTGGAAAACAAAATATATATGAAAAGTGCTATCCCTGCTCTGTTCTTAACACAGCTACAATGGCCTCGTGCTGTGGGCACATCTCCAGCCACAGGAGGATTTCCCAAAGCCACATCACCAGCCTAGCAGAGATCACCTTCAACAGGGACGTGCCTCCCACCAGCAGCACAGCAACAGGCACAGTCCAGAGGAACTTCACAAGCCAGTTCCATGCCTCCATGACCCCCAACGCAAATTCTGGCCCACCTGGCAATCATACTCCCATAGCCAGAGACAGGCTGCAAATCTGGGTCTTTGTTGGGTCAGGAGAGGAGAAGGACATTCCCCTGAGCAAAAACAAGAGCTGTGCTTCTGTGCATGGATTTTCTGATCATCTGGACCACCATGGGGTATGGAGCTGTGTGAAGGGCAGAACACACTCTTCAAGCTGAGTTTAAATCCCAGTATCACCTTAGCTCTGTGCTCAGGGGTTTCTGAGCTCAGCCCACAAGACTTCACAACACCAGATTTCTGGCTGACCATTTCACTGGCACAAAGATCACATCCAAGCTACATATGGACACATTAACTTGCCTCTGGTTGAGCAGAAGACACAACCCAGCTAAATAATCAAGCCTATTCCACCCTTTTTAAATGAAAACCAAAGTCTGAAAACTTGGGGTATTTCTGGGATGAAAGCAAGAGGAACACAACAATGGCCAGACATAAGGTGTTTTCATAAGGTGTGTCCAGCCCAACAGGCGACCCTCTTCATCCTAATGCCCTCTGGACTGCACAGTCCACACAGGACACAACCCTTGCAGGGTACAAGGTGAGAAGGTGACCCCACATTCTGCCTGCCAGCATCAGTCACAGACACTGAGATGGACAATCCAGCCACAACAGTCAGGGAACAGAAAAGAACCAGTGCTGCTTTCACATTAGCAATATTTCTGACCAGAGAAGGGGACAGATAAAAGGCAGAGACTCACAAAAACAGCCAGGTCCCTGCTTTTATTCATGAAGATGCCAGGGAGGATGAGGAAGGACCATCTGGAGGTTGGAGAGAGCAGCCAGGAGTCTCAAACAAAGCTTAGGATTTAGAAGGGACATCCTGGCCACAACAGCACAAATAAGGTGGATGTGAAAGAATCACATCTGCTGAGGCCATGCCCAAGACCAAAATATCTTGCCCAGGTAACAACTTATTTTAAATATGAGTTTTCAAAATGTGTAGTAACTATATCACAGACATGGATAACACAAACATAACAGTTACTTCTCATTTGTGTAGTCAGAGAACATCTCAATTCTTTGACTTTTTGCACATCATATTTGTCCGTTTTCATTTTGCTTACAAGTACACATAAATATTATTGTAATACTGGTACCATGACACACACAAAAAATTAAAAATCTCATTTCAACAAGTTATTTCTAAGACATTAGAAAACTTATAATTTTTTCCTGATGAACCTGTGACCTTACGCCTTACAAAGAGATCCCAAATACTTTTGAACAAACAACAAAGTATGAGTCACTGCTGCCCCTTGCAGCTGATGCTGAACCATTCTAAACAGCAAAGATTTGCAGAGTTGTAAAGGTTCACACAAACACTGTAAAACTTTGCCATCTTGGAATTGCCTTTCTAAGTATTGGTGATTTTTTTTTTTTTCTTTTCTTTGTTATCTGCCAGCTCTATCAAATTCTCTGAACATTCTGCAGTTATGAAATTCTTCGGTACCTCTACTGCCTATTACCAAAACCACACCTGACTCCATCAGATTTCCACATTCTGTTATTACTCCTAGCTATTGCACACCAATTTCACCAGTTTACTTCCATTCTCTGACAACTAATTTCAATGGGAAAGGTACATGAATATGCAACATTAATCAGCATTTCTAACTCTCTTAGGCTGATCTTAAGCATTAAAATTTCTTTGGATTTCCTTTCTACCACACATAATGACACTACATCTGCTAATTCAATTATGTCACAGGAACAAAGAGAGACTACACAGCAATTATTAGAAATTCAGTACTAAAAGATACTTTTGAAGCCATATTATTGTTACTCAAGATCACCTTAAAGCAAGTATTTCTAAGAGACAAAAACTTGTTAGAGTAGTGGATTCACCTTTGCTACTTACTTTCTTACCAGTTTCACATTGTCTGCCACTGTAATAATGATGGACATGACAAGAAGGCCATTATATAGTTGTGGAGTAGAACTTGGCATCTGGCTGCATCCATTCATCCAGAATTTCCCACAATATCAATGGAGCTGCCTTTATGGCACCCATCCACCACTCCACATTGGCACCAACCCCTGACAGGATACATTGCTGCTTAAGTAATGGGGTTTTTCTGCAGACTCACGGGTTATGCTGCTCCATTTATGCTTCTCTTTGCAGTAATTTCTGTCCTGACCACTGTGGGGCTGTCACTTGAGCCTCTTTTGCTACCAGCTGTACCCTGTTTGCTCCCTTCAGCCTAACCTAACAAGGGCACCAGGCAAAGGGATGCTAATGGGATTGAGAGATTGCCTAATTCATCCAGTTGCTGTTGAACCACTGCTGGTTAGGGCAAGGCAACGAGAACAGACTAAACCTGTCTAAACAGGAGTGGTGATAGAGGCAAACAGAAAATGAACCCACTGTGCCTGCTAGTGCCTTTACCCAGCACTGGTGACAGACTCTCAACTGCACACAAATCAGGTAAAAGTCATTAAAATACAAGCAACCATTTCAACTCATCACATAATTTTTCCTTTGTTGACTGACTAGGAAAACAAACAAGCAAAAAAACCCAAACTGACCTCCCACAACACCTACAGGACAAGGGACACTAGTCCATACAAGGGCTGGATGTTACAGCCTTTTCCAGTATGTTCTTGAGTAACCTCTCACTATAGACAAAAATTCAATTTGCTATTTTTTCATACTTCCTATTCATTCAGAATAAGACTTCAAAAGATACAGAAGATTCAGGAAAATAACCTTTCTTGTCATTATGGGTATATCTTGGACTATCTTCCAGTCTTCTGGCACTGAAGCTCATTCACTTCTCCCAAGATTTTTGGCCCTTTTCTTACACAAGCACCCTTGATCCAAATGAGCAAACAGTGGCTCATGGAATAAAATTAAGGACCAACTCTATAAATTATTTTTCGCAAACGTCCTGTACTTTTCCCCCATAAAATGCAAGTTTCCTATTTAATAGCAAACATTCTTGTAAAAAGATGAAAATAAAATACCTGGTGTATTTTAAAATGATAATAAATTATGGATTGATTTAAACATAAAATAAGAGTTAAAGGCTGTTTACAGAAGAAAGTATGTAGATCTTGTTTCTGAATATATACAAAACCCCTCATTAGGTTCCATTTTATACAGTTTTTTTCTTGAAAGTTGCTGGTGAGGTGTAGTTGTACCAAACATTATTTATATTTCAGGTCCATATAAGTTTTTAGAAATGCCTAAGCCTCTCATATACCCTGGCAGTTGATTCAGGAGACAAGACCTAATACAGTAATTTGTGTGGAGGGCTCCTTTGAACTTAAAGAACAAATATCCAAAATTAATATTAGTTTGGGTTAGCAGTTGACCCCACAGATTTGTGGTTGGAAGAAGAGTATAAGGGAGTGTCAATGGAAACAATGTCCAAAGTTTACCTGTAGAGATCTGGTAGGCTAAACAATTTCCTTGCTTTTGACCCACCTGGCTGCTGCAGAAGACAGCAGGTAAATTTATCTGAGAACCCAAGAGAAGCAGCTTCTTTATGCCAGTCTTGATGAAGCAAAAATAGAAGTTACTTACTCTGTTTTCACCTGATGTCTCCACCATCAGGCTTTCTCCACAGGTGTCCTTTTCATGTCTTCTCCTCACCCAACTCTGAGGCTTCTTTCAGTGCTTTAGAGTTCTAAATTAAATTTAACTGTTGGTGACACCCTGGGAAAGAAGGGTGGGGATGCTCATGGGAAGGAGGCTTGGAGGAAGCCAAGCTTCCCCCAGCCTTTTATGACCTTTGGGATTCCCTCATCTTTTCCTCCATCCTGTGCATGCCTCCAGGCTCCCTCCATAAACCTAAAGAACATCTTTTCCCCCATTCAGGATCTTTTCAGCATCCCTACACCTGATTTGCAAAATAAATCGTCTTCTCTTCCTTCAAGTAGCAAGTGCTGCTCACAGAGACAATGCCAGGCTCTGGCAAGGAGAAAAAGTGTCAGGTCACAGTCAGACTCTGCTCTGAGAAGGCAAGGACAGCATGGTCAGATACAGAACAATGCTCTGGGGAGCTTTGGGGGACAGAGCTCACTGTGACCCAGGTGAAAGAAGAGCAAACCGCAACTTCTGCTGCCCCTGTCCCCAGTGCCAAATCTGCAGCAAGGACAACTAAAGTCAGAACATCTCATCATCCTCTTCTCAGCCTTGAGAGAATGAGCTCCATTCTTCAGTTGAGTCTAAAGTTGATTCAGATATTATCAACAGCAAAAGATGAGATTATGAGTTGTTTAAGTCTCACTCAGATTCTTTTTCACCTTCCATAAAAACAGCCACTAATCAATATTTTCAGAGTGACTTCAAGAGCAGTAGTGTAAGATGGGGGGAGACTCAGCTCTGGGCACACAAAGCTCAGACCTGTGCAGAGCACAGACCCAGCCCTGCCAGACAGCACGGCTCACAAGCACAGGCTGTAAACAAGTAGAAATAAATCAGTCTGTTCCCTCATAAAATTGCTGCCACTTGAACTGCAGTATCTCACACTCTGATACTGTAGATAATTTGGTTTCATCTTGATTACGACCTGTATTAACATCCAAAGTAATAAAATCTTTCACATTCTCATTTTACTGAAGCCAAAGGACAAACCCTCTGCAGTGACATATGGCTCTGCTCCTCTGCAAGTATGTTAGACTGCTTACAAAATCTCCTTGTCTAGCAAAGGATAATGCTTTGTAAAATAAATTACCTGCATTAATTTGTATTTTCCACCAAGAAAACCTCACATATCATCATAATCGTCTATCTATACAGATATATGAGTTTCTCACATTGTTTGCACTTTTTTTCTCCTTTAATAGGGTGATTTCAGACTATGTCATTGATTATATAGCTGTAACATGCAATTTTTTCCAGCACAGAGTCAGCTTGGGGCTCACAGACTGCAGAGCAATTCCCGCATAGTTCAAACAATATAAAGAATGGTCTTGGGGACATGAATTGAGATGAGAGTAAGTTTTGCAGAACTTTGAAAACAAGAGGTGTTTCATAGCTGATTACTGAAGTACTACTTTCAACCTCAGGGGATTTTGGTATTACATGTAATTTTGGGGTGTTTTTTTATCCAAAAGCTTTCTCTGTAGTGTGTGTTGTAAACTGTTGTAAACTGTTACATAAACTTAAATACAAACATAAATACAATCTTGCATAAACTTTGGGATACTCTCTTTGGTTAAAGACTCTCCTGCTCTTTTCTTGGCTGCATAATTTCTCCCCATGCCTCTGCAAGATAACCAGCTGCCAGGGGAGAGCAGAGACTATTCTAGATCACTGTTCTAGGAGCAAAAATTGACACTTCCACCTCTGGGAGGCAGAGACAAAACCATGGTCCCCAAAGTCCTGCAGAAGATCTCTATAAATGGTTTCTTGTAAGATTTCTTTGTGGCCAGGGACCAGGGTTTTTTTATTTTTGTGTGGTGAGAAAGTATTTCTCTGCTTGAAGAGGCAGGTTCAGATTAAAAAAAAATAGGCAAGAAAAGGTGAAAATAAATCTATTTATATCTCCACTTGTTTTTCCATCTAAAAAGCTATACTTCTGAAAATACCCAGTTTCAGATGAAGAAAATTCTGTTTATTCATTGTTTTTAATAAAACATCTTCTACCTGTGCCAATGACTTTTAAATAGCAAACAGGATGTGAACTGCATGACATATAGGATTTTGTTTAGCAAATGCTTAATGTCATTGTCATGGTTCCTAAGAAGGCAGCTTTCAGCGGCACTGAAATTTGCAATTACTGCAGCTTAATTAACAAATGCCCATTTCCCATTTACATCTACTTTGGAGACATTCAAGTTTAAAAAAGGGAAATATTTATTCCTGTACATGAGTGAAATGCATGATGAAAGCCCCTCAACTGCAGAATTTTGAACTATCATTTCCTTTGGTCTATGATGACCTAATGAAGTCATTCTCCCCATAACCGGGGAGAATTCATAAGGTATTATTTGAGCCAGCTGATCTGCATCATTTGTGGCAATCTTGTCTAAGCAAAGCAGGAAGGAACCACAACATTAACTTCATAAGCCATTGCAGCCCTGTGAAACCATGTCATGTTGTAACCCAGCCAGAATTTAAGCACCAAACAAACAGCTGCTTTTCACTGGCCCTCTATAAGGATGGAGGGGTGGAGGGGAAGAGAATCAGTAGGGTAAAAGCAAGAAAACTCCTGGGTTGAGATAAGAACTTCTAAATAATTGAAATGAAATAAAAATAATAAACTGTAATGAAAAGAAAAAGAACAAAACCAAGAGAATTAAACCCAAGAAAGACAAATTATGCAAATGGAAACACTCTCTCACCACCAACCAGCTGACGTGCAGCCAGTTCCTGAGCAGCAGCCCCAGGTTACGACATTGTGGGGTGTGGGACATGCCTGTGGGCAGCTGGGCCAGCCCCACCAGCCAGGTCCTCTCCCAGACTCTTCTGCTCCCCAGACTCCTCCCTGTGGGGTCATATGAGAGCAGAAGAGGCCTTGACACCATGCAAGCCCTGCTCACCAGCACTGAGAACATCCCTGAATTGCCCACACTGATTCCAGCACAGATCCATAATAGCCCCATACCAGCTACTGTGATGAAATTTAACTCCTGCCCAGCCCAAGTCAACACAGAATTCAAGAATTAGTTAATGGGCTGGCAAAGAGATGCCTGGGGATAGAAGAAGAATGCTTTCTGTTAGACTGATTCTTTCCACAGATTTTTGAGATGAGATAGCATTTTTGAAGCTCCAGATTTCTTGCCTTCTAAAATATGCCATTAACCTCTATGCCAGTCATAACTTATTTTCAATTACCAGGCCAACAAAATACATAGAGCCAAGTAAATATTTTTTGGCATCATATGTGAAGGGTAATATTTCACAGAACAAGAAAATAATTTTCATCAATGACCTTATTCCTGGGAGGGGAACAACCAAAATTTTGGGGCTACTATAAATCTCTTGAGATATTTGAAATAAAACCCAGAGAGAAGTCCTGACTTCTAATTGGGTATGCAGTGAATCCAGAGACATGAAATGGGCACTAACTGCCTGATTACCTTTTTAGTGAACATGGATTTATAATTTGTACTGCAACATTAAGCACATCCATCAACCCTTTGCCACTGAGAAAAAACAGTGCTTAAAGAGGGATCATTTTCTGCCCAAACTTCTTTCAGAGCTCTCCATTTCTTCAGTTATAATAATTTCTGCCTCAAGTGTTTGGGTGGGGGAGCCTAAACTGGAGGAGCAGAAAGACAATGGAGAAATCTTAGTATTAGACACCTTCAAACATTTGTAAAAAAAAAAACACTGTGTGGAAGTTTGACATCAAAAGTCAGATTTACTGTAACAAAACTGAAATTAATAAAAAATAATTTGAGACATGGAATAGGACTGGTGTTTCTTAACTGCATATTGATCCATTTTTGTCCAACTATTATTCACAGAAATTTTTAAGTAAGGAAAAAAATAAGTGAAAGAGTTTAAAAGTCAAATATTTCTAAAGCAATTGTTCACCAAATACATCAATCAAAATTACAGGTAAAAATTGAGAGGACACTTTTCTACCAGGTACTATCAGAGAAAGAACAGTTTGTTCCATTAAATTACTCAGCATAAGCCATCACCAAAATTCCACTATTATGAAGGCAAGCTGTCAGCAAAGTAGGAAGTCTTAATTATTGTAGAAATCTAGTAAATCTACACATCTCTAACTTGGAAGTGAAACAGCATCCTAGAAAGAGAGATTAAATCAGAAGATTAACAGGAGACTTCCATAATTTGGAAAGGTTTGGGGTTTTTTTAAGTCAGTAAACAAGGAGCAGTCAAGTTTACTACTTAAAGCTGGAAAAATTAATTAAAATTTAAAAACAACCACTTTGAAAACCACTCCTCCTCAAAAGAAAACAAATCAATTTAATTTTGGAAGTACAGAAGCCATTTAAACTGCTTCCACAGTGACTGGGTATTACAGATTGCTTTAAGTGTTCAATAAACTATGAAACTATTAACAGTCTTGCCATCCAAAAATCCATTCATCAAATTGTCCCCTAATACCTCTCCTATCTTAACCTCACAGAAACAGAGATGCAGCAGCATAATGTGGAGTAAAGAGAAAGGACTACAGGGCAAAGATAAAAATCTGAAGGAAGGCCTCAGTAGTTTTCAACTCCCCTCAATTTATTTTTACCCATCAGTACAGTATAGTTTCTGGTTGGATAATACACCTCTTTCTCATCCACTACAGAGTTTAGGATAGAGAAAACATTGATTGCAGCTCAATAACAGATAGAGAGAACAAAAAATAGACATTTTTTGCCATTGAAAAAATCACACAGCGTGCAGCTGTTCACAATCATACCTGTACTGTTACTTCTAGGAAAAAAACTAAGATGATACAACCTTATCTCTGGAAGACTCAGTGAGATAATGCAGTTGAAAGTCTAAATACAATCTTTAGAGGGTTAACATTAAATAGAATAAATTAGGTTCACATTTTAAACCTTATCATAATATTGCAAATTCATTACTAACACAAATGTTTACTGCATTACATTAAAAGCATTTTGCATTGTACCTTGAAGAGTTATGAGTCCAGACATTAGATGTTGTATCCCCTTACTCAGCCTCAGCATCCACTGCTGTTACCAGCCTTAAATCACACTGATGCTACCACAGGGCACCAGAGGAACACCCTGACACAGCAGCAAAAGCCACCAAATATTCCCAACTTACACAGAGCAGCGGCCAAAGCTATTTCAGCAAAGACCAAATTACAATAAATAGTTTAGGACCACAAAATATATTTATTGTTCTGTCTACCTCTAGAGCAACTTTTGTTGCTGTTGCCATGGGGTTGGAGGGAATGAAGGAAAACTCTGTTTAAATTAGAGGTTTGGCATGTCATATAATGCAGGATGACTTTTCATTAACAGGTCTTTTACCTGTTAATCAACAGCACCATAATTAGTTCACTTTCAGATTGTTCTTGTTTATTAAAGGAGGACATATAACAATAAAAGCCTCTCACAGTTCTTTATTACAAAGCATTTGTTCTAAGCACTAGAATAAAGAGAGGATATATTTTCTCATTCACTTTGGAAGAATCAATCCAAATCAAGGACTCTAAGTATTAGGTACACAACCCGGAAAAAAACTTACATTCTTTATCTTAAAATATTTTTTTTTTAAAGGCAAATGTTGAACCTCTTTAGTACATCTATTCAGGATAATCATGGCAATTAAAAGGGGGTTTTGTATATCACGTATTTATGTTTTTCATGTGCATATAAATGTGCATCTCCTTTAGAATATTGTAAAAGAATAGCTTTCTCCTTGGCTTCTTACTTGACAGAATGGATGTCAATAACTACAGCATATATTTTTCACACATGAGCTGACCTGAGACAAAACAAATCCCTATTTCCTGCAGACTCATCACTTTTGTCTGCTGCAATAAATACAGTTTTGGGTGAACCATGTCATAAGGTTTTCTCCTATAGTCTCTGAGAAGCTGCTTAGCCAGGACCACAACATCCTCCGGCTTAAAACCATAAATACTTTTTTTCCTATTATGTTTACTTTCTAAAGGCAGACTGAGAGTCAAAAGACCGTTATTTCTTGTCAAATGCTATGAAGTCAGGAACAAAATGATGTTCACCAAATAATTATTGTATTGCAACAGCAGTCAGGGGATGCACAGTTTGTGCACCAAACAGGGAAGGATTTTAAAAGAACATTTGAAGAAAAAAAGACAGAAAAAAAGGAAAAAATATATGGCATCTTCTGCACAGAAAAACTTGTAACTGTGAAGAATCATCCAAAAGAATGTTATTCAGAATATATTTAAGAAATCTACAGCTTTGCCTCCTACACACTCAAGAAAATGCAGAGTGAAGAGTTGAGTCATTCATTAATGTCCTTGCAAAATTGGTACATTTTGAAAATATGTTTGATTCATGACCTCATGTCTTAAGCTTATGTACTGTTAGACAGGATTACTGAAGTTTTCAAAAAGAAAGACACAAGCAGCATGAATATTTTAAGAAGCATAATTTTCCCAAGCAGGGGATGGGTTCAAAGTTTTCTAGTCTGCCTTCTTTTAGACATTACCATCAATGCCTCAGTTAATTACCAAAGTACCGCAGTAATTAATCTGATTGACTCAACTAACCACTGCTACACTGAGACCATAGTCACCCATACTTAGGGGACAAAGGCAAACACCAGTTTCCCTTCTGACAGAGAACAGATGAAGCCCAAAATAGGCAAGTAGTTGTTAAGCGCTTCATTTTTGGAATTACACATTTTTAACTAATTGAAATGCTAAGTAGAAGGTATCCTTTACACCAGGAGAAAAGGTCCTATCTCACTCAAGTCTGGGGCTGCCCAATGATCACAGGATGGTTGTGTAGCCATCACTGCCAATGCATTTCACATCTCTTCTCTTTTGAAATGTTTATTACTACCTTTTGTTCATAAAAAAATTTATGCATTTTTATTGTTGGTGGTGTTCTGGTTTGGTTTTTTCTTAGTTAAAGTGAACAGTTAAAGGAAAAAGAACTGCCTATTATTCTATTTTTCCAAAAGCTGTAAGCCAAACATCTTAATCATCATGAAGCGAATCACACTCATGAATGTCCCTTGACAGAAGAAGAGCACAAACTATGATGGATTTAGAGCAGAGGCACACTGCTGCAGTGTCACTCCAAACCAGGATTCATTTGCTTTCCACCTCATTGCCAGAACATTATCCCTTGGTGTTCTCTCCTTCTCTCCAGACCACACTGTCCTTTTCAGGCTCTCGTGTTTCATCATTCATCAGCCTCAAACCTTTCTGAGACTCCCTAATGCCTTTATCAAACAGGCTGTACTTTTCCATGGCCTCTCAAATGTTAAAAGATTTTTTTTGTGTGTGTAATACAATAGGGAAATAGAGAACATCTCTGAACATGCCCAGTGAATGTGCTGCTATGTAGCTTACCCAGAAGGAGTTAATAAAAAGGTCCACCAGACACTGATAGGACATATGATAAAAACAATATCTTTAATACATTAATATATTTTCATGGAACATTTAGCATGCCAGCTTAACATACATGTTCAGAGATACTCTAAATTGTATTTAATATGCCTAATACATGTCCAAAAAAAACAGCAGAAAAACGAGAATTGGTTGGATTTTTAATTAACACATCTTGTATGGCTGAAGACTTCATATCACCTCAAATATTTCAGGGAGAAATACTGAATCTAAAAAAAAGAAAAGGTAACTCCAAAAATTTCAGAATGTTAATCATACTTAACATCAGATCATTACATTAGATGCTAGAGATTCATCCACCTTATCACTACAAACGCCTAATTTTGAATAGAGAGATACCAGATAACCATGGTTATTCTCCAGTGATGTCAAACCTTCCACCACACACCCCACATCCCCCCAGCCTGCTGGTGGAGAGGAGGAATCTTGTAATCTAAATTCTTGAATGGAACACGAAAATGCCCCCAAAATCACTCAAAACCACATGGTTAAAACGTTTTTTTTTTTTACAATGCTTGTCCTGGTTCTGTGAAAGCCAAAAAAATACATTACCACAATTTTTCAACACTAAGAACTAAAGCTTCCTTGTGACAGCACAGCAGAGTTTGTGCCTGAGCTCTGAGCAAAAGCAGATCTGTCCACATGAAATAACACTGTGCAGCACTCAGCAGCTCCAAAACTTATTTACTAGCACAGGACACGGGAATATAAAGGATTACCTATGGCTGGTGGGAGATTTATGGCTGCCTCCCATACCTGGTGCTGAACAGTGCACTACCAGTGAAGTCTGAGTGATGCTTTCCTGCCATGCAGGAGCTGCACCTTGAGATTTTCCACAAAAGAAACCCCCACAAAAAGTTTTTACTGACAGCTGGGGCAGTGGATAACCACAATTGCATTATCACGTTAAAATTCTTTTCCTAAGAGGAGTGTAACTTCACCTTTGATCACTATCCCAGTTCTAATGCCAGTTGTGCTGGGCATTTCCATCCCACAGGCAGCTGTTTTAACACCACATTGAGACAAACATGACACAAATACATGGTTTGGAAGATAGATGAGGCTTTTTGCAATGAGGAAAAAAACCCCATCACACTGTTTCAAAGGAGATGAAGTCATCACTGCACTGACATTTTTAACCTTAAGACATAAAACGTTAATTTTTCACCTCCAATACCTCAAATAGCTCAAGGGAAGTGAGAGATAACACACAGGAGAACACAGGCTAATGGGAAATTGGAGTCTTCCTCCCAAACCAACTCTATTTCATGTAGTTGCTCCTATTACACCATTGTCACATAGCTTCACAAAGAACAAGTATGGGGAACAAAAAAAATTGAGCCAATTTTAATCCTGGTGTTTATTTCCACAGACTTGTTTAAAAAGGTGTGTGCATTTCCTTAAAATTTATAAAATATTCCTAATAGCTGACACACCATCCTCATATCCACAGATTCACAGCAATATTTACGTGTTAACTCACCTTTGATTTCAGTTGAATGAGGTGTATAAGCACTTATAGAGATGTGGATTTTCAGAATACCATTACACAATGACAGATTTTAAGCTTTACTCCTTGAGAAACACACAAGATTGCGACTTTTCTGACATTACGTATTCAAAGCATATTTTGAAAAATTAAATGTCAGACAAAAATGTCCCATTATTTCTTTGAACTGGTATGGAAGAACCACGGGAAGTACCTCCTAATATTCAAATAATTGGTCAGGTTTATGCACTGACATTCACTTCAGAACATCCATGCACTCTCATTCACTTCAGAATTCAGGTAAGAAATGGCATCAGGTGGTATTTGAACTTCAGTTATTTGTGAAGAATCCCCACATCCTTGAAAACCACAAAAATTCTCTACTAACAATACAGCAAGAGCATGCAGAGGTACCACTTAGTGTTACTCCTCAGAAGTCTGAATTTATTCATAACAAGCACTGATGCTCACTGAAAGGGCTTGGAAAGCTTAGGCCCAGATTTATAGTGTCATTTGACAAAAATTCAATAGCTTTTGGAGAGCTGTGCCTTGCAAACGCAGATGTTGCTGCAGACATCTGTTAGCTAAACAATGCCGAGGTGCATCTCCCTCTGCAATCCCACCCTGCCAGGCAATGGTCTGGAAAACCTCAAAGCAGAACACATTAAGTTCAAGAAACCATTTCAGGGATCCTGACTTCTCTCCCTTATCATCTGTAGCACATGTTTACCGTTTATGGCTCATCACCAGCACACGCAATCACTTATATTTCCAAGTGCTCAAGCCGAAGAAGAAAATGTGTTAATATTCTGAACTACCTGCAGAGATTCGGGCTTGGAAAGGTTCATGACTTTGTACTGCAATGCCTGGGTGCCTCTGACACACCGTGCTAACCTAGGTCCCTCCTAACAAGTGCAGCTTGCATACATAAAGCAATATTGATTCAGCTGTGTAGGGCTGTTTGCCCAGCCCTGCTCCCTCAAACACTGCTGCAGACATCAGACCGTATCTGCCGAGGAGAAGGTTGGTGTTTGTCAGCCAGGCTTCACTTAATGATGCACTCTGCGCCAACGACTGCATTTAATTAACTTTCCTTGCTTGGCCTCACAGAGTTGTTTTCTACTGTCTGATCTTGTCTGCATGAACCCCATTATGATTTCATGCAGGAAGAAGACTTGCAGCCATACATAAAACTGCCCTGATTTATAAAGGATCTGTTGATAGGAGCAAAGATATCATGGTATCCATGCCCGCATAAAAACACGGCACAAAGCTGCTTTCTGAAGCAAAATATCTGGAGATTAAAGGTAAAGGAAAGAATGCCACCCTTCTAAATGAGCAGCTCAAACAGTTTAATAAAGCGAAGAAAGAGGTCAATAAGGGATGGTTGTTTTGAAACGAACACTTTTATCTGTACCACATGGTGTCTTTCCCAGTGACACTGCTAGAATTCAACAGCATGATTTCATGAGAAAGAATAAGAACTTGTCTTTGTTTTGCTGTTTTCAGGAGCCAGTTTGTTTAAACCTTCCAACAAGGAAGATACACGAGCTGATGTTTTACATGAACTGCTTTATCTATCACTTAAAATGCAAAACAAAACATGACATATTCTTACTTATCCAGCCGTACTAAATTTAGTATATAAATACAAGGACTGTTCAAGGGTAAGCAAAGGATTTCTGTCTCAGTGATCCTCTAAAAATTCCTTCTTGATGCTTTTTTTTCATTCCTTTTCACACAAACACATTCTAGGCATAACTGTTAAGGCAAAATTACACACACAGGCAAAGTCTTTTGCTTTAACTTCTAACCCAAACAGCAAAATGTATGTGAACATGTGAAAGCTGTATCCCTCTTTTCCCACCCAGCTGTGTCACAGCACATACCATCACTGCAAATACTACTCCTTATATTAATATTTTCCTTCTATATATCTTCTTTAATTAAGATGTAATTCACTTCCTGTTGTGTCAGTAACAGCTTCTGAGCATTTACTGGGGGGACAAGCACTTCCAAGCTTATATGCCAGGTTACTTTCTATCAGAGTCAGCAGCTCACAGGCATATTCACCTTTCCCATCAAGTCTTTTTAACTGCAGGCTTTCAAGTTTCAAGCATTTTAGATGGGTGAAAATGTCAGTTCCTCCAACTCTAAGAAAGAAGCGATGATAAATAAATGACATCTAAGTCACTTTACCTCTCAAAGTCCTGGCTTTGCTTAGGAAGAGTCCAGGAAAACTAACTCAGTCTTTTTGCCTGGCTCATCCTTATGCCATTAAAATTAACATGAAACAATATGTTCCTTTTTAACCACTTGATGAGTCAGTGCAGCTCAGAAAACTGATAAAAGGTTTGTGGAAATAAATTAATATTGCATGAATGCTGCTGGAGCTATTAAACAAACATAAGCAAGAACCCATCACTGAAGCCAAAAGAGACCTTTATACGATGAGGGAAAGTGGCAGAAAAGTCAACAATCGTTATTACAGCAGGCCCTTTGCCCTGCAAAAATGGCATATGACCTAAACAGATGCAAGCAGTGCTTATCTCACATCTCACAACTCTATTACACTGCTTTTAACAATACAAGAGCCATTCTTTTAACACCAATTTTTTCTTCATGGAAAGGAAAATTTATCAAAACCTTTCAGTCAAAATCTCTCTTCAGAAGAAATGAGAGGGAAGAAGAGTAGTGGGGTTTTTTTAAGCTATGAAATAGCAGTTATTGGTGTTTTAGTTATGCTTTTACAAGTCTGATGCATGAAATGCACTTGAAATCTACAGTTGATGACAGATGTGAGACAGCAAATACTGTGACTTATGTCTTCAGTAGGCAAACCTGGCTTTATTCCTGAAAACATGGTCAGTTAGTTGCCTCTGCTGGAGGCAGAGAAAAAGACCAAAATTATCAGCCTTCCTGCAGGAGTCAGGAGCAGATTTGCAGATCACAGATGCATCAAAGGTGCCATAGAAAAGCAGCTGCTGTTTCTTACCCACTTTCACACTGTACTTCAGAAATACCCACTTGTGTGACAAGAAAGGAGGCAAACCTTTTCATGACCTTGAAATACACAAAGTAAGCTCTGCTTCTGAGCACAGTGACCTCCACAAACTTCAGTTCTTGAGCTCTCAACCCAGCAAAGTGCTCACATTGTAATAAATCAGAATTTGTGAAAAAATTCAGAGATGCAGGTGAATCAGCAGCAGTTTGGGCAGGTAAAATATGAAGGATTGCTCAGAAGCAAGAGGCCCACTTCCTTTCTGCTACATATAAAAGAAGTAAATTCTGATAGTTTCTTAGTACTTCAATGTATTATCTTCCAAAGATCCTGTTTATTTTCTCAAGAATGGTTGGTTCACTTGCATCAAGGACAGCATTTAAAATACACTCTAGACAACATTTGCCCAGTGGGACAAAAAAGAATGAAACATTTTACAGTTACGTTAAACACATTGACAGAATCCCCGCAAGTATTTTTTTTAAAACAAGATCAGATATTAGCAAATATTATTGATCAACCATCTTATTCATTACTGACATTCTTTAAGTTAGTTGTGCCAAACTATGAGTAGATCTACACAAAAGTTCCATTCAAATTCAAAGATACAACTTCCATAATTTAATTTTGCATGCTAATGAGTGTCATGCAGAGATTTTACAAACTGCATCTTCATTTAAGAAAACAGGTAGAGCAAGAAGTTGGGAAGTTATACGTATAGGAACAGCAAAGTCTTCAATAGAGAGATCCCTTAAAGTACAGAAATCACTATCAATTGTTGCATAAATTCCCCATTATGCATTGTCTGCCACATATAACAGTTGCCTATGATTAAACCTGGTTAAATCTGCTTGCACTGAGGAAGACTTCAGCCCAGGCACTGGAAAATATTGATAACAAAATTCACCCTGTAGAAATCTGTCACTGCTCTTCCTGGTGCAATCATAGGAACTATCAATACAGAATTCTTACAATTCTGCATTTGTCTGATGTTGAACAGTACTGGAAATTTAATACAATTTCATCTTAAATGTTCATTAGGTAAACCTTATTAATATCTTAATTTATTAATAGACCCATCTTATTATTTCTATGTTTGATGGAAAACAAAACTTCTCCTTTACAATATGAAGTCACAAAAAAAAATTTCATATAAAATACTTAATTTTAAAAATTAACCTCCCCCATTACACATCTACATATATTTCCATGGCAAAAGACACTATTAAAACTACTCCCTTCCTCCTTTTATCATGTATACACATTTTATAACAGTTATTGTTTCAAAGATCTCTCTCAAAACATCCTCTGCCCTTCATTGGAAATTATTTCATATAGCACATTTAAAATCTTCATTAATTTCTAATATTATTAAAAACATCTTTCCTACTATTCCATTAGCCTCATTCATATGTTGTGTTGGCTTTTTTGTCTTACTGAAAATAAATTATGCAGGACAGCAGAAGAAAGCTGTTTCCACATAATTCAAATAAAATCACACTAAAAGGAAGCAGTATAATCAACAACTGCTCCTTTGAGACCTTCTTTCTTATTGTGAAAAAAAATAGTAATCTTTTGAAGAGGAGACTGATAATTACTCAACATCATCCTCTAAAAAGAAGAACAAACTGAAGGTAACAAAACTGTTATTTTCACCCATATTAAGACAAATTAAATGTGAGCATACTTCAGTGTGTTTAATTGAATTAAAATCTCTTTCACATAAAAGTAAATGGTTTTGCTCGGGGTTGAGAGAATATTTATTTATTTTCAAATCTATTGAATTTTTCCTAACTGCTGACCAGATTAGTCATACCTGGTACTTTCCTTTTTCCCCTCCTTCTCATTCACATATGTATTTGGTTTGTTGAATCAAACATACAGCAATTACAGAGTGGAGAACACACCAATCAGCAAATAAAACATGGGAGACTTACCATTTACACAGACTTCAAAAGATTTGCAAAGGTCATCCTCAAACAGGCAGCCTAAAAAACAAAAGAAAGGTAAAAATTAATACAGGTTTCAAACTGTGGATAATTAGCGCATATTGAAGACTTGTTATGTGCTCTGCAAGAGTCAGACAGTTGGTTGACCTTGGGAGTTCAAACTGGGCAATAGAGAAAGTCCAGAACAGGTCTCATTAGACAGCACATCTTACTAACTGGCTATGTCCAGAATAACCTTTGAGGTTTTTCTTCCCCCCATTCCTTTACTGAAGGTTCTGGTTTTTCGTGCATGTGTCTCTCATATAGTAATTTGAGGGATTTTATGTTCTATTAATTCTGAATACATGATTATACCACAGTACAGTAATGCTGCAATACAATACAAGAATATACACTGAGAAACCAAGAGCATCCTGACAATATTGCTACTATAGACAAGCCTATAAACCAGCCTATAAATTGCTCAGATTAATCTTGGATTTAATAACTGCAACCACTGACCATACCTAAGACTTCAGGAGTGCTAACTCCTTGGAGGAAGGTTTCCAAATTAAGCCATCCCTACCAACACCCTGATACCTCACAGACAGCAGACAAATCAGTATAGGTCCATGAAAAATATCCTTGGATTTTTTCCATTTAAAATACGAAATTTGTTCCCAAACTTGCTGCTTGATGAGCCCCTGTTGCACAAGCTCCACTCTTCACCCCAGAAACTTCATCTAGGTTGGCAATCCCAGCTCTTTCACTTGTACACATCTTCATGGATAAAGTATTCTGTTCCCTTGTCACCAAACTGTTCTGTTGCTTTGGTGTCTCCCAACCTGGTATTGAGACAACAGTGACTATTGCCTTCATCCTCAATCCAAATAAGGCCTGATATTTGTGAAGGCAGCAGGGAAGTGGGCAAGATGTGCCTCTGCTCTGGTCACTCCACACTGGGGCACAGAGACCAAAGATCAGGATCAAAAGCACTGTGAAATATCCTGCTACTGGTAAGAGCACTCCCTTTGTTAACCCAACAAGTAATTTCTTTATTTTCTAACAAAGTTGAAGAGCTAGGACTGGAGAAAATCTGAGGAGTGAAGCTATATGTTGGACACAAACACTGCCCTTTAGAACACATTTTCACAATTAAGCCTTTTAATTTTCCTGGAAAATATCTTGTTCATAAATGGACACATGGAGTTGCAGATATTAAACAATATTGAACTTTTCCACACTTTGCATCAAGAAACCAGCCAGGAACTACACCAGATCCAAACAAATGAGCAAATCCCCTCTCCCCAGCCATGCCCAGCTCCAGGAAAGCACAGAGTACAACAACTCCATTCACTAGGGAGTCCAGTGGATTATGTAAGATGTCCTTAGAAAAAGAACTGAAAAGCTCAAAACCCTCTGACCATGAATTACCCAACTCCTAATCCTGCTAAAAGAAAAGTTTTGGTGAGATAGAGGGACTTAGGTATTTCTGCAAAGCCTTTCAGCAGATAATTGTATTAGCACATCATTAAGCCTGAACTAATATGGTGGCTCTCTCAGCAGGATTTAGAAGCACATGCCAGGTCTGAGCAACAAGAACTCAAGACATGTTGGAGAACCAACAGAGTCCTTTATATCCATTCCTGCAAAGACCACATACATCATATACCAAGATTTACAATATTCACACACCTTCAGCAGATTTACAACATGCACGTGAATAAAAGAATCCTCTCATCCTCTTACCCAGTAAACTGTGGATATATATTTGCTACCTTTTGAAAGGGAAGTTTCAGACCAGGAAAGCTTCTTCACACAGAGTATGGGAGAATGGCATCTGCCTACACAGTACACAAACTGGTTTGTAACATAACCTTGAGACGTGGATGATTTTGCCCCAGACAAGTCGGCTGTAAGAACCATTTGACCTGAAACAGTATCTAGAAACTCACTGAAGATACCTGACTGCAGCCCTGCTACTGACCCAGCCAAGCAGGAGGATGCCTGAACTGCACATTGACTCATAAAAACATCAGACAAGAATGATGACAGGCAGTGACCAAAACACATCTACAAAGAGCTCACAGCACATGAAGAGTCTAATTAAAAGAATAACAGTGATCACTTTAGAAAGGTATTCTTGCAGAAAAAAAAAATAATAATAATAAAGACTTCAAGCACCAACATAAACTAGGCATGGAAAGGTATACTTCAGTGTTCCTGTTTCCAGAAATCTGAAGTTATCTTTTCAAAAAAAAAAAAAAGGCCTCATGCCCAGGAAAAATCAGAGTTCCTTTTTTTCCTGAGAGATTACAAAAGAATTAAGCCAGAATCCTGAAATATCTGTTTCAGGCAAAATGCTGCTGAATTTGTCCTGTGATGGAGGGAAGACGGGCAGTTTCATGGTTATTTCCCCTCCTGCAGTGCTGTGGATCCAAAAGATGTCAGATGAGAAGTTTCAGCCAGGAATATTTCTAGTGCAGTGTCACGTTAAAACAGTGACTGGTTCACCCAGACTCTACTGATTTTGAAGCACCTGGGAGCTGGGATTACAAGCACCTGCTGTCTGTAGCCACCTGCCAGAGGTAGACCATCCTATAATAATATACTGATACTCTCAGATGCAGAGAACTACAGATACAAAATGAACAAAATGAGCCTGCTTAGGTATAAAGAGACCAACAGTTAAGCTACCTCTATACAGAACTCTGATTTTGCTTTATTGACTAATATATTTTTCATGAAAAGCACAAAAGAAAACTGGCGTTATCAAGTTTTAGTTTCTCTTTTAATAACTGTTGTTTATTTGATGCTCAGTGCAGCAAGGAATCTGATGCAATTAGACTTGTAAACGTATGTCTTGGAGAGCAAATTAATAAAGTCAATGCATAGTAAAATATATCCGTGTAGGATTACTCTAAAATAGACAAGGACCTCTGAAATGCCTTGAAAAATATTTTGTTTCAAGTTATTCATTGCTAGAGATGATTGTTATGCATATTTCACCCAACCAGTCAATATGCTAATTTAGATACTAATTTATCTCCTGCTGTTTACTAAAACATTAAGAAGCATCATATTTCATTTTAAGTATCATCTACCTACTATTAGTAATGGTGGTAATAAGTAAACTCCGAAGAGTGAAGTGGTATCATCTCCAACATATATTTAATTCAGTTCATGCCTAATGGGAACAACATAACATTGCATTTTCTATTAAAAAAAAATATAAAAATCTCTACCAAAAAAAATCTCCCAGGACACATAAACTGTCAATACAATTCAATACAAACACCAAACCTAAAGCCCCAACCTCACTTCTCACAGCAGCCCTGAAATAACAAAGTCTCCATACAATTATCCAGCATACTTTGTCTGGCTAAATTTAGAATTTAAAGAATTTTCTTATCTTCCTTGCATTGAAATTGAACTCTTTGCTAACATTTGCATGGTCTCCACATCTCAATAGTGAGAAAACAGTGCAATATCTTGTATATAATGTATACCACAGTACAGGTAAATGGTGCATTATTAAATAACCACAAAAAGAGATTCCACAGGCTGTTGCAAATTCTCCTGCCTTCCTTTTCTCTCCCTCTATATCTCCAGTGCTGTTTCTCAGAAAGGCAGCAAAACAGAACCACAAAACACTGCTGCAAGTACAGGACCTAAAAGTTTAAATTTCTTTTTTTCAACTTATTCTTGTAAGGCGACACAAATAAAACTATTTCCTTCTCTTCATCATACAGCAGTTCTGCTTTCCTAAAGAAAAAAATAGGAGCATTTAAACTGCACTGGAACATATTGTTTGTTTCAATTTGTATGAGGAGCCTGTGAAGGTTAGGACAGTCAAGGCAGCAGATGAAATCACTTGAACTTCATCTAGAAAAAACTAAAAATTCAATTTTCAGGAAAATATTTTTTTTAAAAATTGACATTGACTGATGGTTCAAATAGCTTATATTATGTTTATTTCTCTGTCCTCTCCCCCTTTTAACCAACTCGTGATGATCCTAAACTAAGCATCTCTCCCAAGAACACCTTAAATCTTCTAAGTATTTTTCTAAATAAAAATTAAAAAGTAGGTCATAGACCCTCTTTATCAAAAATTTTCTTCTAATCATCAAAACAAAAAACCAAACAACAGGCAAGAACAGCTACATTTCTTCTGAAACTGGGAAAATATAAACCTTTTAAATCTTTTGTGTTGGTGAGGGTTTCCTGCCTTTTCCTTTCATTCTCTTACTACAACTTCCATGGAAGCATTTAATGTCTCCCCACATTTGTAGACCTTCACAACCCCTCCCCATCACAACCTTTTAGCCAGTACACGTTCCCTTCATCAAAATACGCCAACACTCTTTAACATTTTAATAGTCTGAATGAAAGTACACCCCATATTTCCTGTTTATGTCACATTCGGCTGCAAGATAAGGTCAGGAGACCTTGAAGGGTGAGCTCATCACTGCTGCTAAGGGTAAGAAACAAGGAAACACCTGGACAAGTCAATGCCTCCTTTAGCCCCAGCTGTGGAAGACTCTAAATAGTGAGTCACAAGTTCATTTTCCTATAGTGGGATTAATAAATATGGCCCAATAACTACATTTTAAAAGTGCTCAATTTACACAGCTGGGATAGCTTTAACTGAAAAAAATCGAGATGATGCCCAACAATAATGAATGATAATGTGAACACATTGGTAGGAAAAACTGAACAATGTTTTCTTGCAGAAAACTGATGGGAGAAGTCATCTGTTTGAGAGAGAAATATTCTCCTCACTAATAGAGGTGAGAGATAAATTTGCTCAGTCTGCTAAAGCTGTGATCTATTCAACACATCCTCATCTGTCTGCTATACATGTGTGCTTAACAAGTCTAGAATTACCCAAAATTGCAAGAATGTCTGGGGAAAATGTACTTTAAGCTGATCACAGGCTTTAAGCAAAGTTCATCCCATTTTCTCAAACCCTGGGGTTACATAGATATGTGCACATGCAATGTAACTATACGTTTATTACTCAAGACTTACCAATTGCTTGTGAAAAATCAGCTGATCAACCATCTTTTTTACTTTAGTTTCATTTTGGCATTCACTTTGATTTAAAAAACCTGGATAATCCCTTTAAATTTTTCATTCTTATCCCCTTTCACCCTTACTTTTTTTTTTTTTTTTTTTTTTTTTTTTTTCACAACTCTTCCATTTTTTTCCTGAGGAGAGATTTTTGAACTTCTATTGATTGCTCCTGTCCTGTCACTGCTGCAGGTGAGCAGCTCTGTCCCCTGATCACTATTGATTGCTGGCAATTTCTAGCAGCACAGTCCACCCATGTCCACAGGTGGCCTCCACTTCCCTTCTCACACATTCAGCCATTCCTCATCTACCTCCCTTCTGGTGTGTGACTGGGAGAGAGCTAAAGAGACAGGAGGTAAAAGAAGAGAAGAATTTGCTCTCTTTCTACCTCAATTCAGAGCTCTTTACAGCAGGAGTACATTCAGTCACCTTCTGGTTTGTCTCCTCAGGTTCTCAGGATATCCAGAATGTTTTGCACTGAAAAAGGTATTTTATCAAGCCCCCAGAATCTGTGGTGGTTTATCAATAACTGCTTGTATAATAGCTGAGTGATGAAAGAAGAGTAAATCAATGTGGTCAAGAATAATATTAAAGTGGCAGATAATACTAAAGGGGGTCCTTTTCCCAAGAGGGAAAGTGAGAAAAACATATGACAGCAAAAATGTACTGAGCTTTGATCTTCTTTCTTTACTCCACCTTTTATGTTTTTTGAATGTAATATGTGCCTGATGTTTTTGTCATACTGCAAACTCCTGAGAGAAGGGGTTTTGCCTTTCTTTTTTTAATTATGTGCATGTACAAAGCTTGATATAAAGGAGCACTCATCCCTGGTGAAGAATCCAGGCTTTACTCTAATCCAAATTAACAGTCATAAAGATGACAAAAGAAATCCCTGCAGTGGTTAACTGCAGGACTGTGCAATCTTTTACATGAAAAGTTTCCAAAGTAAAGTAAGGAAAGATTTCCCATAAGTGTTACCATATGGTGCTAACACTTTCTCATCTCAGATTTACCCCTTCCTTCAATCATTTTTCATACACACTGATTTGTATATTACTCTAGCCAGCATAATTCATCACAGAATAGAGTTTTCATTCATTTAGGAAAAATTTCAGTTCTAAAATTACAGCCAAGATTTGCCCTTGAAGCATTAATGACATCACATAGCAGAACTTCAGTTACCTTCTTTGTATCACTTTGCCCTTCAACATGTATGGATTGGTGCATGAAATAGGCAACCTAGTACAGAAATGCTCTGGTGTTTATTATTATTTTTTACCATGTAAATCTGTACTTTGTCCTTTCTGCATTTAGGGAAAAATTAGATCTTTTCCATTGCATATAAGTAGTCTGAGCATGTTCACCACTATTGAAAGGAATTGGTTTGTGGTGAGAATATGATTAGCTTATCTGATTACTAATGCTATGATTGCAATAATGTAGGGCTTTTCCTCTGGGGAGCACTGAGAAAAGGTCACTACTAAGAATAATTGAAGACATGAGCAGTAATAACAGGTCATGAAGAGAAGAGACACTGAAAGTCCATCACTAAGAAAGCTTTAGAACAGCATTTGCATCTGCCCAGGGCTCAGAAAGTGGCTCATACACCATTTGACGTGCCATTTTGTCATTTTTTCACAGTAAACATTGAAAGAACTTTCATTATCTCCTCTGAAAAATTACAATTGTCTCAATGCTACATTGTCTAACTCTGTTTCTTTAACAAGACCACCATTCACCCAAAGAAAAATGGGGAGCACAGATATAATCTGCCTAACAAGTAGCTCCACTAATACTTACTTATACTGAACACTAACATGCTCTCTCTTTATATTTAAAAAATAGGAGATTAATCCATTATTGGAGAACAAATAGAAGATAATTTTAAAACATTGCAAATATTACCTCTTAAGATCATGACTGAAATCTTTCGTCTCTAATTGTGGCAGAAGGGGTCAAATATGATTTACTCAAGTAACACAGCCACAAACAAAAGATCTTTGCCATTTTGGTGTCCCATATTGGGGAAAAAATAGTATCTTTACAATATAAAATGTAGGATCTGTTACTTCAAAATTACAAATTGATAATTGGAGAACTCACAAACTGTAGACAAAATGTCATAAAGGTCAGAGCAGGCCTTCAGTCACTGCAATTCAATACCTTCTGGTCACCAGTTGCTAAAATTAAATTCCTTACTGAGCAGGAACTGAAATCACCCAACACCCACTGAAATCCCAACTGCAACTAAGCAAAACTTTCTTTTTTTGTCTGGCAGAGATTTTGAAGGCTGAACACCATTGAGTCTAAATTCTACTTCACTGTTTAAATGCATCAACAAACAGCCTGATTTTTTTACCTGCCATTGTCTGTACAATATCCTTGCCCACTAAATCTGTTAGCAGCAAAGCCTTCTGTTATTATCAATAGCCAAAAGATAAAACACTGAAGCTTGCATACAGCAGAGTATGACATTACCAGCAATGCCTTCCTCAATATCATTGCACACAAGCCAGCAAGCATTGCACTGCAGTGCAATAAATATCACATTGCCTCTGTGATATTTATTCTGTGCAAGAACTGCTGCCATCATTATATCTGTCAACCTCATTTTGCCCATCACTAACTGCCAGTCTATTCCAGCATACTTGTTTTACAAAATTGCAGTACAGGAGTGAATTCTAAATCGTAATTATATCATAATTCTAGATGTCTTCCACAGTGAGGGTTAAGACAAGCTGGGTCAAAGAAGTAATGAACCATTAGCTGGAAACAGGAACTCTGACTGTGGGTTATGTGCTTTGGAAGATAACTCTCTTAGGTAAAATATCCAAAACACTTGCATGGCTAAGAAACTTATGTCTTATTCACTGAAGGTACCCAGTCTTCAAGAGCCAGATTCAGTGACAGGATTTTTTTCTTAAATGGATCATTAAAGTTTTGCCTCCTGTTTTGGGAAAACTCCCATTATTTCCATAATCAAAGCAAGGAAAAGAGACATGTTTATCATTTCCCTCTAACAAGTACCAAAATTTTCTTTTCATTATTTGGCAGACATTCTTAATGAGTATCTCCTTGGTGCTTAAAAAAACATAACTGGAATTTTCAGCAATTCTCACTCACTTATATTGCCTATAAAACTAAGCAATTACCCAATATTTAGGGGTAATATTCCTCTCCCAGCAATATCTTAAGCAGACTTCAAAAGGAGAAACAATTTTTTGCAGAGGACCTCTCTGCTATTATTGCCTTTTCTGTTCTGTTTTACTTAGAAAACAGTACAGCATCTTTCAACCAATTATGCCTATACCAAGAGCTGCAGTATGACCAAGAGTCTGTCACATAGGATCTCCTCTGTTTTCCTTCCTGAGACTTTTTTAAAAATCCCTCCCCTTTTGGCTGTATCTCTATTTCACAGTTAATTTGAGCTGGGTAAAATACCATGTGGACTTGGCAAAAACAACTTGGAAAGAAAAAAGAAACACATAAGTCTGAGAACTCTGAAGTACAAGGAGATAGTTCGGAGTCATTTATTGTAGGGAAATAATTCTAACCTGCACAACAGCACCCAGAGGTGTGGGAGCTACACTTACAGCAGAGCTCCAAAAAGGAAGGCAGGACCCAAACACTGATCTAATCTGTCCATTTCTCTGTATCTGTATGGAGGGCTGATAGATGTAGAAAACAGTAAAAATTGCTGTTCAGAAAAACAGCTTCGTGCCTTTATCATGCATTTCTGAATCACATTGTAATGTTAATTTAGAGTGTTGAAATCACCTGTGTTCATCTAATGGAAGAGACACTATTATATACACTTGGTAATTTCTTTAATAAAGAGTTTAAACAGTCCAGAGTTATCCACATTAATTATTCATGTACTGGAGAAACATAATGAAAGTCGATGAAGAAAGTCATAGTCTCCTGGAGTTCTTGAGGGAAAAATAATAATAGTAGGTAAAATTCAATGGAGTGTGACATCAAGATTTATCTCTACAATTTACCCTGGGAATCTGAATTGCGAATGAAGCTGCGGCATCCTCTAGGATAGGACAGAGTTATGAGACACAGGTCACACAAGGATACTGGTATCACATCAAAGTTAACAGTTCTTACGAAGATGCCCAAAACTTTCCTCTTTCCACAGGAAAAACAAAACCAAAAAAACCCAAAGAACCATATAAGTGTTTATCTAGCAGATATTTTTTAAAAGCTACCAAGAACTCAGCTCCCCCTGTCAATACAAATTATCTCTTGACAAACAATCCATGTGCAGCATCTTGTGGCCTTGTTCAAGTCCTGTTGGGCTGTAGTGTTTGCAACCACCTACATGGACATCACAATGACAAGGGACAGAATTAGGACAATGCTTTGCTCTGCTGGTAAAGAATTAATCTATTATGTATTGATTCAAAACTCATTTCAGACAGATGTTTAAATTTATCACAGAGCAAAATTATCTGCTTCTACTTACTTTGGTGAAATTACACCTATTTGAAAGAACTGAGAGTGAATGGTCTTGATTTTGACCAGTAATTGAGCTCTAATTACTCCTGACTCACCCTGATGTTTCTGAGCAGTAGAGCCAGCTGTCCTAGAATACATCCTGCTGTTGTGTCTGTGAAGCAGCTCTGCCTACTCTGTGAGACCAGTGAGATGGTTTTTTCCCTAGGCTACTTGTTGAGAGGCAGCCACAATAATGACACACATCAGAGATGTAGTTAAGAAAAAGCCTAATGATTAAAGCAATTTGAGGAGGAAGCCAAGAAAATTAGAGATGATTCTGAAATATGACAATTACTGTGCATGCTGAGTAGCACCAGAATTCATCTTCTGTTTCCTTCCTAAAAAGTACACAAAAGACTATTTTTCTCTGTCTGGAAAAAAAGGGAAAAGATCATTAGAAGACGAAATCTCTCAGATTCTAGTTCATCTGTTACACTTCTTTAAACACCACGGAGAAACTGCACTTAAGCAAATCCATTTATGAAGGAAAACAAACCTGAAGGCTGGATGCTGTCAGGAGTTTATATAGCTGCTTTTCCCCATTAAGAGTAGACAAAAGCCTTTGCTACACTGTAGCCATAGAGACACCAGCTCTCAAGAACAGCTTCCAACACCTGTTGATTTTGATGGAATTGAACTATCTGAGAGGGAATTAGGGTCTAAATACCTTTTTTTTTCCTGTTTAAGTTTCTTTGTCTTTGCTGACTTTCCTTTGTAAACTTTATTTTCATATTACAGACTCCTCTGTGCTCATTCCCTATCCTCTCCTGGATATCCTTTGCTACTGAGAGTTACCAGGCAGGAGGCACATAATGGAAAAGAGAAAGAAATGGAGATTTTCGTATTATTCACCAATCAGGAACTTCCTCCCAGCTCCCTCCACTGCTCCACCAAGCTGCTCAACTCCAGAGCAGGTTCTGTCTGCTGAATCCAACCTCTCCCTAATAACAATAATTAGCCTAAAACATACACAATGAAAAAAGAATGAGACCTATTAATTCATAAAGGAATTATCAGCATTTACTTCAGAAGTTTTGTTTTGGTTTGCTTCAGTTTGGTGGGGGTTTTTTTGTTTGTTTGTTTGTTTTGGTTTTTTTGGGTTTTCTTCTTATATGGCAATACAGACAATCAAGGGGGTTGAGGAAACAGAAAATTGGAAACAGTAAAAGACACATATTCAGAAGAAAATACTGCAGGGAGAATAGAGGTAATAGTGAACACTTCACTGTGCAACAGCTGAAGAAGAAAAATGCGCAAAAAAAGAGGAAATGGGAGAAAATAAGAGGGTCTGAGAAAGGAAGAGCAGGACAATAACCTCGACAGAAATGTCTGTAATGCATGATGTGTTAAAAGTGATAAAAAGTCCAAAGTACAGAGATAAGCCAGTGGCAGAGATAAGAACAGCCCTGCATTTCCCTCTAGCATCTTACGCTGACTTTACACGACGCTGTTTGGGATTTCTGAGAATTTAGAAGAAGGGGACTCTCTCATTTCTTGGAGGCATCCTGAGAACAGAAGTTGTTTTACAATAACCCCATTGATAGTTTTGCAAGTTAATTCCAAAGATTCATTAATTAAAGACTGGATTTTATTTTTGTCCTCCAAAAAATGCTTGATGTTAATATTTCATGAAGTTCCACACATGAGTCTTCAGTCTGCAGTTGACCAGCATTTGCATAATTCTGTGAGACATGATATTCAGCAAGGTTTAGAATCAGTCTGGCACCTCATATGGGAGCCCTCCTAAAAATTCTTAAATTATTCTAATGAACCAGCATTATTCAAAAAAATATTTTTTTCCCTTCAGGATTTGAACTTCAGCCAAAACATTAAAACATAATGTTTAAAACTATACTTGGAGACTTTCTATTTGATGAATAAATTACAAATCTAATTTTGTGTTGTTTCTCAATCCAATACTCGTCAGAAAGCAAGGAACGATGTGTATGCAATGCTTTCTTCAATGCAGTGGTTACAAAAAATCCTAGTTATAACTTTATAAAAACACACACCAAAAGAAGAAATAAATAAATCACCCTAAAATCCAAAGCTTTGTGACGTTTATGCTCCATTCTACAACCTATATATCATGCAGCAGAAGAAAAGGCACAAGAATATTAAAATTAGGCCCAGATGAATAAATGAATTCTTTTTTTTACTGTGCAATGTCATTTGAAGTATTCTTTCAAACCAACATGGGACTTTGACAAGAATGCCTGAAAGATCTGAAATTGTTTCATTAATGGTATGTCAAAAAAAGGAAAATGTGATGTGTTATTACACACTACTCTGTACAAGGAAACAACACTCAGCTACTTCTCTTCATTTAGCTTTGTTTAAAATAAAACTTAACTACCAGATTCACATAAGCATTGGCCTGTTTTGAGAAGGTGGCTTCAGTTTCCTGCAGGCAGCTGGACAGTATCAGGTGAAGGACCAGAATGAGAATTTCTGTATCTACAGCTCGCTTCCTTTTGCTTAACTTCCTGGAACATTTTTACAGAGGGGTACATTGGGGGGGAAATGATGCTCATGGAATGTGAGCTGTATTGTTATTCTGCTGTTGAAAAACATGCACTGGCAACTCTTGGCTAAAATTTTGTTCAGGAGAGACTCAGGATTTTTACAGCTAAAATGTTTTGGCTATCAATTCAACTTGCCTTTAGCTATTCATGGGATGGCAGAACAAAATCAAAAAACCTTTTGTGCCATTTCTTGAGTAATTGCCACAACAATTTTTAGCAATTTCACATAACTAAAACCATTAAGTTAACAAGTAGGTTCAATGAAAAAACAGTCCTCAAGTGGCCCAAGTCTGCTGGAGTCTTTCATCAGAGTAACCCAGATATTTAAACAAAATATGAGGACAGGGAGCAACTGTGAGGAAGGGGGACAGAGCTGCTCATGGCTGAGGGTATGTGGACATCCCTGGATCCTCCCTGCCTGTCAGAAAATCCTCACTCAGCAGCTCTGCCCATTCACATCTGATGATGTAATAACACACAATTTATGTAATTCTAGGTTAAAGGTAGAATATATATATAAAAGAGAATTGCTGCTCTGTTAGTGCTGCTTTTAGTAGTAATACTTTAATTCCATAATGGATAGGAAAGTGTCCACAAGCTTTCAAATGACAGCTGGATACTGGAGCCTTTTATTGTTCCAGATCTCCCAAGCATTTACCTGCACTGTGGGTGGGATCTTCTCTAAGGATGCAATTCCCCTGTTGTCATTTTTTGACAAGACTATGACTCTATTCTAACCCATTCTCCCCCCCACCTGCCTAAGCCCAGACCCTACAGTTACCAATAAGGTCCTTAAGGGCAGGACAGTGACCTCAGGCCATGGATTATCCCACTAGCCCCTACTTTCCCAGGTGTGTGAACACCTTTATTGCTACCACTGATAGTCTAGTGTAGAACTACAGAATGCTACAGCCAACCTCAGAAAAGATTCCCCAGCCTTTTTTTCTCTTACAATCCATATAGCTCCCTTCACAACATTTGCATTCCCAGATGCATAACTGATTCTATACCCTGAAGAAGTTAAAAAGAAACATTAAAAAAAGCAACTGAAATATGTCACACAGAAAAACTTACGAGTTCATTACTTTATAGAACCTTTTTAAATATAATTTTTACTAAAATATCCTAAGAGATTTAGGGTGACTCACAAATGCCTAAAAATATGGAAGCTATTTTCCTCCTGTGTTCTTTTTTTCCTCTATGATGAAGGGAAGCTAAAAGTACTTTGCTTTTGTTTCTTGTTATTCTTTGCTTGGTTTCTCCCTCCCCTTTCTGTGAGAATAATAAAGTACATTATGTTTTCACTTGCAAAGCTCCTGAGTGTGCAGTGCCTGCCCCAGCAGGAGACACAGCACACAAAAGCACGAACCACACATCTGCAATTACAGATCAAAGATGATTGCTAATCTCACTAACTGCTGCACCTCGGTTCTCCCACCTCCAATCAGTGCCAAGCACTCTGCAAAACTCACTTGTCAGTGTCTGTCTTTGCAAACTATAACTATATATAGGTGCATTATACCTGCATGGATACAAATATATTAAACATGTCTATTTGATGTATTAAAAATGTATTCCTTATTACTGTTATTATTGCTATTATTGTAATAAAACAAGGTTGAAATTTGTTGCCAAAACTTTGTTTTCTACTGCCATCTGAGATACCACAGACTCAGGTACCCACAGAGCACTGAGAGATACTGCAGGAGATTCAGTCCTTCCTGGAGAGCCAGGGACATTAGGTAGAATATCCACAGCACCTGAAACAACTCAAGGTGCCCTTTGTCAGGCAACTGAACTCAGACTTCTTTTCTAAAATAACCTAAGTGAGCCATGCCATAAAATTTTTTTCAACTGGTCTTTCAGGTTTCTTTTACTGATCTTAAAAATAAATCAACTGCCTAAGGACTACAGTTTCCTGAGACGAGACCTCTCTTCTGTGTTCCTTAAAATTTCAGAAAACCAAAAGTCTTCCTTTTCAAAACTGGCAATTTTTTCAAGACTCAATCATTTGAATACCTTTGAAAAATACAGATTCAGATGACATAAGGAGTCAAGACAGAGGAAGAACTGAAAAAGGAGGCCCTGTACATTGTATTGAACTGCTCCATGAGGTTTCAAGGTTTGCTGAATGTCTCTGCTTGACACGAGTTCTGTCAGCACTGTAACCTTGGCTTGCCTGCTCCTCTGTGCCTCGTTTCCCAGTGTTGCAGGTGGTCATATTTCCACAATATAGAGTGGAACAGTCACCAAGGGAGTATCTTGTTCCTGCTATAGGCACTGACAGGCCTTCACTGACTTTTGAAACAAGAAGTTTGGATCCTAAATGTTCAGGACAGGAAGAGGAATTAAAGCAATCTGGGAAAATGCTTCTGCTGCATTATAGAAGAGATGCTGTTCCTCAACTACATTAGAAATATAAAAGTGAATTAACCTTTCTTTCTACTTGAAAAAGGAGAAATATGCTTCCCCTTTCCTATATTTTGCCCTAGTCACACAGAATGCCTCCTGTTATTAAATGAGCAACTCTCTGTGAACCAGAAATTACTCCAGGCTGGAAAGCACACAGTTTATCTTGGAAGGATGATGGTAGAGATGGGGGCCTAGGACAAGAAAGAGTAGCCTCACATGGGCCTTTAAAGGAGAAGGTAGAAGGTAAGTAAGTTTGCATTATATTTTTAGGATCCATTCCTAAAAATACTTGACATTATCTGCATATTACTGGATATTTTTACCAAAAAAAGAAATTTAAAATATGAAGATTTTCCATAGAGACCCTAGGGCTCAGAGATGGAGTCACCATGCCAGGTCACTGGCACATATTTAAAGACAAGTTTGTGTGATAAAAACAAGACTAATGGGTTTATTTTTAAATACAAGCATTTCATAATGAATATTCAGCAAGACAGCTGCAGCCTAAAAATCCTGGATACAGACAAGAATGGTTTCAAATAATCATTGCACACATGAAAAAATCCAGAACATTCCTCACAGATTTACCTCTAGCCTAGGCATTTGGGATTATGGTTTTATTTGTTATGTGTCATATCTATACCTAAACAGTACTTAAGGGCAGTTTAGAAAAATTAAAATAAAACACATCAGGAAGCAGTAAGATTCTTGATTCCAGAAATAATTATCTGCCACTTGAAAATTATCATCTGTGGAAGAAAGGTGATGATTTATAAACCTTAGCTTGGAGGTTTTTCTCCTTTCAACACAATGGGAATGTAGAATCTCATTCTGTACTTGTGCAGTTAATATTAGAAACAAAATTATTTTAATGGTATTTACCCTACCTTTGCTGGCCTCTGAAAGAACAGGAGAACAAAGAAAATTAACATTTCAATCTTCCTTGAATCACTACTTAGTCATTGTAAAATCATGGGGTAATAAACCAATCTGTGGAGAAGACTGTCATCAAGCACACATACACACACACACTAAAGGAAAAGTAATTAAACTTCAAAATTCAAGCAGGACAGCACCTACCAGCCTCAAATCAGGATGGATGGCTTCATAATTGTGTATGATAGGACACTGATATACAATACATTTCCCATCTATAAAGTTGTTTTAACTGTATGCAGAGCAATGAAATTCAGCCACCTTAAAACTAATGGCAAACTCCTACTTGTTGCAACGGGCACCAAGAATGTTATTTTGCAGATTTATACTGCTGATCAGAACATGAAATTTCCTTGCTGGCTACACTGAATAGGTATGAACAACAGTTAGCATATTTTTAGAACATCATCTATGCTGGTGGCAATCAGGCTTAAAAACTGACAAAGATCTCATGCATAGAAAATTTCCAGACATTTCTCTTTTCAAATTATAAACTTGGATATCACTTATTGAATTATTCATTCTGCACTTTCTGTGTAACACAGAAAGTAGGCACAAAACTGGGGATTCTAGTTATCTAAAGCCATCTTAGTTCAGAAGGTTAATTTTCATTTTGACAAGTGAGAGATTCATTCTCTATTTCTGTGCCCCACTGCATCTGAATCCCTGAATGATCCCTACAGAAAAAGTGTAAAGGAGCAAAACTGTAAGGCTATTTCAAGTCTATTTCAAGTCCTGTAGGAGTTTGACAGTATTTCATTTTTCAACATATGCTAAAACACCGTGGGATGACTTTTAGCTTGTGCAGCTTCATGCAGATAAATATGGCTAGATAGGATCTGGATGTTTCCTGCAGTCAGAGAGATGTAAGCACAGCACCAGCAGGTTCCTTTCTGCAGTGAGGTCCTAATAGAGAACAGCCACGCAGGAGCCCTCCATAACCAGTCACAGCAGCTGGAATCCAAGCACAAAGAAACAGAGACCACATCCAAGCTCATTTGCCCTGTTCACAAAGAAAGGCTACACAGGAGCTGAATTATACTTTACTACAGCAGGCTAGTTCACTTGGGGCCAATACCTCAAACACTGGAGGATGACTAATTTATGATGACTAACTGAAGTGGTCTCATTTTTAAAAGAAATGGTTCAAAGCCAGAAGAAATAATGAGAAAGGAAAAAAAAAAAAAGAATAAATTCCTGTTATGTGACCCAGTTCAAGCTTAACTCTGTATATGCTATCCCTGCACAGTGAACTTTTTGGTCCCATTTTATCTCCTGTTCTCCTGTTCTGTTGAAGGCAGTGCTGTCAACCATTTCCAGCTGAGACCTTTTCAATTCTGATACTCCAAGGGCTCTTTTATATCTCCTCTGCTCAGCAGAAGGAAACACACGCAACAGAAGATGAAATGTTTTTCTTCCCCTTTTATGACTGTTGCCATTCGGTCAACTGAGGTGGCACTGATGGCACCATAAAACCACCAGCGTGGAACTTAACAGGTCCCACAGTAGTGTGCAAATTTGAGGAACATCAGGCTGGCCATTTGCAACAGGGGAGTTCTGTCTGGACCTGGATCCTGGCAATGAAAGTGGCCATCAGCAGATGTTCAGGGAGAGAGCATCAGATAACTGTTCCAGTGAGAGGCACGACACTTTACAAACCTAGAGTTAAAGGCTGTGTCTGGACTGTGGTGTTTGAAAAGTATCAATTCCCCTCCAGGGCTCATTTATTCCTTTGGTTTCCATGAGACTCTTCAAAGCCCTAGTGACAAGCAGGTAAATAAATATTATCTGCTTTTAACAGGCAGAAGAAAATGTGTTATATAATGTGTGCCAGATGTTGTGAAAACTAAGCAATTAACAGTCCTAGCAGTGGTCTATGCACCACTTGTGTATCTCATTTTGCCTTAAAGATCTTACAGTCTAGACAGATGGCATAAAATGCTCCAGCAGAATAGAAAAGTGTCTAGCCTGACACTTGGAAAAGTTTTTGTTTGTTTGCTTGACTTTTTTTGTTTTGGAGGGTTTTTTTAGGTTTCTTTTTCTTTTTTTAATGCAGGAGTACTGACTGCTTTTTCTTCAATTTTATTGCATTAGGCCTTCTGGTTCCCAATATCTGATACAACCCTATTAGATCAAAATGCTTTTGATCTGTTTTTCTCTTACTTTCTCAGTACATTCCCTCTCCACCATAAAATAGTCAGACAATTTTTTAAGCCATGAGGAGAAGATGAAGTATTTTACAGAGCAGAAAGCATGGCCATCTTCACTACAGCCCTATTACTTCATCAGTAAAGTGAATATATTATTTTTTTATTCTTCAGTCATAACTAAATTCTAAGTTATAAAAGAGCCAAATACTAGAATTTTTGCTAAGCTGGAAGTCAGGTTTCAGTGTATTTATCTTTCTAACTTTGAACAGCAATTTTTACTTTCAGTTAATTCAAAGGCAGACCTCTGGGATCTAAATGCCAAGGAGATTTAGGTAGGGTAGGGTATTTTTGCTCAAATGAGGAAAGTGATGTAAACATGTATAGGTTATATCCAACCAGCAGCATTTTTCATGCTAATGGTATTTTCTTACTTTATGCCCAAACAATATTTTCAAGTTGAGTAAATTTTTTTAAAAAATCACAAAGATTTACTTTTCTTTGAATGATTGCAAAATTCTGGCTTTTCCTTTCCAGTGGGCAAACATAACATACTTCTAATTTAAGTATTTGAAAGAACTTGTCACAGTTTTTCTAAGCAGATGAATCTTCCTGAAAGAACAAAACTTTTAGTTTAAGCTCCAGAGATGAAACTTTTGGAAATGTATTAGCATGTGACAAAAGAGATCAAGAACACACCTTTTCTACTCTCCACATAACCTGTGTCATCAGCTCTCCCATAAAAGTGCTCACTTTTCTTCTGCATCACTTCACAAGTTTTAGGTGAGTAGAATCTTTTCAATACACCTGAGGATTAATTATTACTGCTGGTATAATGTAACTTCTGATGTTTATAACATAAAGCAGAACTTCTAGTGTTTATAATTGTGCACTACAAGTCTATCACTTTGTGGAAAGACAGTTGATCCTGTCAAAGAGCACAGAGCACCCAACTGTGGCAGTACTGATGAAAAATGTCAAGGGGTATGAGAGTTGCCTGAAGTTGCTTGTATTCAGCTTTCCATATGACAATTAATAACGATCATAATTAAACTTCTTTCAAAGAATAATTGCAACTTATGTACAGATTGAGAAAAAAATTAGTATCTGAATGCATATTTAATGCTAAGCAATAAAATAGTGACTGGTATCTTCATTACACCTATGTTTGCTATAGAGATTTCAGAATTTAAAATTCAAGCAAAAACTATTATATTCAGTTAAACAAGGAAGCAAGACTCCCACTTTGAAAAGGGATAAAAGATATTTGTCACATGCTCTTCACAACACTCTCAACAGCCTCCCTCAGCAGAAGCCTCTCACCCATGGCAAAAAAATAACTGTAGATAACATTTAAACTGATTAACATGCTTGTGCCTTCTGTTTTGCTCAAAAGAAATTTCCATTCTGCAGAGGAAAAATTATACATCAGCTCCTTCATTTTGTGAGCAGCAGTGGTCATTCTGTCACCTGATTAGAATCACATTTGAGAGCCCTGGATAAAAGGCGTAACATTTTATTATCAGCAAATGTCTCCTGCTTGAACTCCACCTATTTTTAGCCACTTATGCTATTAATCAGCAGCAAGGATCCCCACCAGGGTGACAAGCCCAAGCTCCTGACACGGCCAAACAAGAAATGGAACAGAAAGCACAGCATGAGGAAAGCGAAGGTGACAGCCATAATACAGGAAACAGAACAGACCGTGAGAGAACCCTGCTCTACAGAATGAGCACGACTCAAACCCTTCATGTTTACTTTCCCTCTAATAACTGTGCACAGGTGACCAGAAGCCAAAGCAGAGAAGTTTGTACAAAAATAAAAATCAGCCAATTCAAAAAGGGTAGTCTGGAGGAGTGCTAAATTAAAGCAGGAGTATTATTCAGTGCTTTGGGATAAAGGATAAGCACCCAGGAATTTGAAACCAGGAATCAAATTGTCAATCTCTAAGAAGCCTAAGTGCTACAGCAGATTTTTATGGTTTTTAAGAATTGCTTAAAAAGTTACTTTGCTTTTAATTCCTAGTGTATGAAAAAATATCCAAATTTCATTTTACTATCAGGTAAAAAACTTCATGGAAGATCTTGTCTCCATCTTGCAGCTGTATTACCTCCAGACTTTCCTGCACACTGAATGCATTTCATGGCACACATCATCTGTGCAAACTGAGATAAACACACAACAGAAAAATGGAAGATTTTTTACCTGAACTCTTATTTCTAGTAATTCTTTTCTTCATTAATACATAACCAAAATACAAGCAATTTTGTAATGATATTCTTTGCATCTTATAATTTTCCTCATGAACTTGTAAAATAAAAACTAAGATTTTTTTCATCACCTTGTACAGTTTGCTCCTAAGTAGTCCTCAGTCAATATACTGCTTGAATGAAACAAAGCCACATGCTAAGAATAGCAGAAACAGAACTGAGGATGATAAAAAATACACACAGTATGAGCACAAGCTAAGAAGAGTCCTACCATAGGCTTCTGTCTGAAACTGAATTTGTACTATACATTTTTCAGTCATCCTGACATGAATAAGACTTTTGAAAGAAAAAAAATTGCAGTGTAAAGTTCATTGTAAACAACATGTTTAAAGCTCATATTGATTTAATTAATCCATATAGTTTTCAAGTGTGCGTGAAGTTAGGTGCCATAGATTCAACTACTTTTTCATGCCAAGAGGAAAAATTACTATATAAATAAATAAAGAGATAAGTTCTCTTCCAGAAAAAGATATGCTTAATGAATCCAAGGCTATTTAAAATATTTACACCCAAAGTAAAACTTCACCAGTCACCCCAGCAAATTCTTAAATTGTCAGGTGGCCATGCCTCTGGCTGCACGCAACTTTTCCTCTAGAAAAAAAAGGATGTAGGGGTATGTTTGCCTTGTGTCATTTAACACCACCATCATAATTTGTTAGGAATGTCTTTATGGGGTTTTGATGCTAGATTGTGTACTGGAATTCTGATAAATTACCCCAACTTGTGCACTCTGTTAGCATGTTGGTGTACTGTTCCCAAATGCCAAGTGGGCAGTAATATCCGCATTTGATTATAACAGTTTTTATCCATAAGAAGGAGGGTCAGCATGTTATCTGAAAGAGATAACAAGGTATCCAACACTGAGAGGCCTTCGGAGTCCATGGCAACCTTATTACAGAGCACCAATCTGGGAAAGCCAGAGAGGTAAACTGCACTGAATTATCAGCAGTGCAGGTAACTGAAATAGCTTCAGTTCTCCTACTGTTCTCACAGCCTGGCTGAAGTCAGCACTGGACTGAAGACCATATGGCTACCCCCAAAAGCCAGAAAAGATGAAGGAAGTATTGTGAAAAACATGTCATAATTTCCATTGATGTGTAGAAATTCCAATACAGAGAAGGACACAGTAACAGTGAGTCCCTTCCTAACATGTCTCAGAGAATATATATATTAATTATACATTAGTATTTCTGTAAATTTAATTTCCAGGTATTCATAAACCAAACTTCTAAAAGCTAGAGTGGTAGATGTGACCATGTAATCTTAAATAAAGTCTTACTCACTGAAGAGATGCTGAGAGAGAGATCTGTGAGGAAACAGTCTTAAAGTACATAATTAAAAAACTATCTCAGTGTATATATCAAAGGGAGCAATTTAAAAGTAGGTGTTTTACATCCTTAAGTGCCAAAGACTGCCACAAGAGACTTGGTCCATATCACAAAGGAGGTTAATGTTGTCTTGAGCTACATTTGAGGAGTCTGATCCAAGGGGTCAAGATCCAAGAGGTCCCTCCCCCCTGCTCAGCACGGGTGGGACACACCTGGACTCCTGTGCATGGACACATGGGACAGAGCCCAAGGAAGGGCCTCAAGGATGATCAAGGGACTGGAGAATTTCCTGAATTTCTTGTGAGGAAAACTGAGACAGCTGAGACTGATAAGCCTGGAGAAGGCCTGGGGGAGATTTTATGCATAAATATCTGAAGGGAGAGATGGCAAAGATGGAGCCAGGCTCTTCTCAGTGATGCCCAGAGACAAGACCAGAGGCAAAGGGAACAAACTGAAACACAGGAGGTTCCCTCTGAACATCAGGAAACACTTTCACCATAAGGACAGCAGCACCAGCAGAGGTGGCACAGAGAGATTGGGGCATCTCCCCTGTCAGAGCTACTCAAAAGCCAACTGGACACAATCCTGGGCTTGAGGAGGCTCTGCCTGAGCTTCTGGGTTGGAGACGAGGACCTCCAGAGCTCCCTGCCAACCTCAACCACACTGTGAAGAAAAGACTAAGTCACCAGTTAAGCTGAACTCAAAGAACATCACTTCTGAGTGCCCACACAGAGTGTGGGTGTCTAACAAATGTGGCACAACAAATCCTCTTTAAATTCACACTTTTAATAATTCAGGTTATCTTGTTTATGTAGGCACATGCAAAAAAAAACCCCTAAGCAGCCATATTTTCATATTTGGGGGATGTGTTTTCTTTACTCTTTTATTTTTTTAAGGAAAAGAAATCAAATTATCTGCAACTGCTGCAGATCCTGTGCATCAGCAGCTGAAGAGGCCCTCACCATTTAACCTATAGGACTATACCCTTTGCTAAGAGTAGTAGAAGATTGAGAGCCTGGCACTGCTTCAAGCTGACCTTGAGCTGGGAAATAATTTTTAAGAGTCCCTTCTTTCTCCTCGTTGTGCTTTAATAAATTTTAGGCTTTCCTTCTTCAAGGATTGTTTTTGCAAGGCTGGTGTGCAGTCACACTAGGCTGCTTCATTGTGTTATTCCATATTGGAGATAAAAGTGCAAAGAACACTTTCTGAACAAAACATCTGTCTAAAAGTTTAGTTAGATTTCTAACTACATCAGAATAATTATTCCACAAATTGGGGGACCAGAGCAGTTCTGTACTTTTATTTTAAAAATACCAAATAGAGTATGGTTGTATGCATTCCTTAAAAACAGTTTCTACCTGGAGCTATAAGGTACAAGAATTTAACTAAAGCAAAATGAAAGCCATGTGCCAGCTAGTGCAAGAGATCATCTGCAAAGACATTAACCAGGTAAATGTTGCAACAAGACTAAAATGAAATCACAATAAATATTCATTTTTTGCTAATCTATTTTATCTAAAATGTCAATAAAATACCTTAATTATTTAAAAATGGAAACATAATTTTCCAGTTGAGAGCATTTATTCAGCTTTTCTTTATATCAAATAATATAATTTTTCCTAACTTACTTTCAATAATGAGAAGGCAGATGCACACAACTAAAAGCCTGTCACTATTTCAATTTTAAGTCTGCTCAAGGAGAAGGGACATCGCACTTAGGGGGATTCCAAGTTGTCAGCAGTGCCTTTGTTTCACAGCTAGGTCCTTGCCAAGCCATTTGAAGGCAAGCTTGTTATTTTGCACATCACTAACACCCACCCATCCTTCACATTTCCCTCCACCACTGCCCTTTTGTATTATACATCAAAGCACAGACCTCTTAAGTAGCAAGAAGAAAAAAAAAAAAAAGAGAGACACTAATGTTACTCACATTCCATCACACTGTTACTCTTTGCTTTTACTTGTCATGCCCTTTGAATCCCCTATTGATGTGACACATTGGGACGTGGCTATACTACAGATGCAGCATGATTCATCAGGAGTGTATGGCTCCACTTGCAGCACAAAAATGTTTTTAGGAGATACCCAAGTTCATTGACTCCGTGTTTCTCACTAGGAGGCCATTTTAACAATTGCATTCTTGGCTTTCTCAGGCCACTTTCCCTGCATCCCTGCTCTGCAGTCAAGGCTAGTGTTCTTAAAGAGCTGTGGGCAGTGGGCTGAGGTAATGCTGGATTGTTCCCTTCATTCTGCCTTCAAATACCCTGAGCTGGAAGGGACACACCTGGATCACTGAAGTCCAGTTCCTGGCCCAGCACAGGACAGCCCCACAAATGCACTGTGTGCCTGAGAGCATTGTCCAAAAAATGAAAACAGCCTTCTAGGTGGGAGAAACCAGAGCAATCTAACCACAATAATGCAGTAACAAGAGATAAAAGGACAGAGGCAAAATAAAATAATCCTAATAGTTTGAGACAATAACAATCCGTAATAACAGATTTTAAAAACACACTGTTGGCAGAAAATGTTCAGAGCCAGTGGAAATTGTGACTAGATCTGATGATCTGAACTCCTGACACCTGACAAGTTAATTGAGTCATTCATGCCCCTTTACCAGCTCCAGCTACTTTCATTTTCTAAGAAAAAATACCTTTCCTAGATCAAATCTTTCTGTGATACAAGAATATAATATCTCCTTGATGATGAGTAGCCTTGAGGAGCTTATATTGTGCATCTGTCTCAGGAAGAAAGAAGACATAAGTATCTGCAGAGATAGAAGGAAAAAAAACACGGAAAATAACAATTTCATGAGCATTTAATACTGGCATAGAGTGGCAAAATCACAGCCCTGACTGTTCTTTCCTGCCTGTTTCACCTCTGGTTAGTTTTAGCTGGGTTTAGCTCTCCCAGCCTGCAGAGGACAGGGCAGCACGAGGGCAGCACGGGAGCAGAAGTGATTGCCAGCTCAGGAGAAGGCAGATCCATCAGGAAGCTTTCTCAGTATCAGGGGAATTATGTGCTACCTTAAAATGTGCATGAAACTACACTGTTAATACTTATGTGTTCCCAGAACCCAAGAGCACTACTTTGTTCTGTAGTCCATTTTCTATAACACCTTGGAATTCCACAGGATGAGTACTCCAAGTACCTGACTGAGGTGGTGGCCAAACTAAATCTGAATTCTGTGAATTCTGTGAAGCCCAGATGTATTCCTGGAAAATTACCATCTCTACTGAAAGCCCTGTGCCTTCCTGATGCTTTACATTTTCATTTCTCTCTGTAGTTTTGTCAAGTTTGCATCTAAAGAATATAAGCTTTCATGTTAAAGGAAACATACATATACTCTGTAAAGTTGTATGAATTTTTCTGTTTCAATTAACTGAGGACAAATCTGGCTTCCAGTTTCTTAAAAAAGTTTGTCAAACACTCCCTGCAAACCCCTCAAACAGTAACTTGTTGAAAGTTTCACCATTGAAAAATTTGTGAGAAGAAAAATCTTTTAAGCTACACTACACAGGCAAAATTATCCCAGGAGGCTTTGGGACAAACAGGAAGATGGAGTGAGACTTCTTACAAGGACATGTGGTGACAAGACAAAGGGGAATGGTTTAAAACTGAAAGGGCAGGTTTAGATTAGATATTACAAAGAAATTCTGTACTGGGAGGGTGGTGAGATGCAGGATCAGGTTGCCCAGAGGAGCTGTGGATGCCCCATCCCTGGAAGTGTTCAAGGTCAGGCTGGATGGGGCTTCGAGCAAACTGGACAAGTTAAAGATGTTCCTTCCCTTGGCAGGGGGGTTGGAACTACATGATCCTTAAGGTCCTCTCCAATCCAAACCATTCCATGACTCTAGGACAGTAACTAGCCCAGCCAACCCATCAAACTTAATTGTCACCAATGAAATATGACTTAACATAAAATAACACAATATCAGTTTCCAATAATAAGCTTCCACTGCTCAAAATTAAGGAAGGAATCCATAAAACATGATTTAGATTAGATTACAAAATTGATCCCAACTTAGGAAGCATTTCCTAATATTTCCGATTTTTGCAATACTGACTTTATATTATTTGCAATCCTATTTAAATATTTTCAGATCTAACCTCATTTTACGTCTGTATTTATTAGAATGAAATTTCTGAATTCCTAACATATCAGGGCATGTCTCTATCCCATTTCTGTTTGGAATTTATGATTAAAAATTATTTCATGAAAAAGTAGGTTACAATGGAAAGAATTATTTGAATGGCATTCTAAAATAAAAAACCTAAAAATTATACGAGCAAAAGTATCTAGACTTTGAATTACTACAGTAACATAAAAAGAACTCAAGATTAGAGGGACAAGCATTGAATGATATGGAATGACAAAATTAATTACAGCCTAGGATTTAGTTTTTACTAAAATGCTAAATCAAACTTTAAAATTGTCCCACCATTTCTTTCAAAATTAAACACTATTTAATTTCTAGAAACCTAAGTAAACAAGTGAGAGTGGCAATACTAGCACATCTATAAACCTCAAAAATCCAGGGTGAAGACAGAAGAAATTACTTTTTGTCCCCTCTGATTGACCTCAGTACTAGTCTGGAGCAGTTTGCTTTAAAAGCTGTTCAGTAACCAAATGCAAGATGAATGAGAGCTGCTTCTTGCAGGAGGTCAGTGGTTTGACTCATCCCCGTATTTCCATTAAATTCAACAACTAAATATCACACATCCATGGGACAAATTTAAAGGAAAGAGAAACGTGTCACCTGATTCGAGATTTAGCCAAACAGAAGAAAGAGATGGCTAAAAGCTGTGATTCTGAGAGATATTAAATAGCACTGTGTCATAATACTTTCAGTAAATGATGACACAAGACACAGAAAGTATGTTCAGAGAATGAAGAATACGTTTTTCTCCTGGGATGCTTGTAAATATTTAAAGTTAGGGGAAAGACACAGTAATTTATTGGTGATTGTCAGAGGAACAGAGAAGGAAATTTTCTCACCAGTAAATCACTGCTCTTTCTGCCAAGAAGTAATCAGTTATTCCACACTACTACATCTCAGCTGCTCTTACTTGTCACTATGATGTATCTCCACTTTGAAAAAAAAGTTTCTGAATACAAAATTTATAATACTTTGTAATTAGTGCAGTTTATTCCTTAAGCTCTAATGTGGAGTTACTATTGTAGCTCAGTGGAAAAAATTATAATTGGCCAAATTCTATCCCAACATACTTTATGAAGAATGCAAATCAAAGTAGTCACTCAGGCCCTGTGATGATGAAAGGGAACAGTGCAAATCAGAAAACTAAATCCTTTGGGATGGAACAGGTAGGGAGGACTGAGAGCATCTGGTACCCTGAGCTTCATCCAGAGCTCAAAATGAGAGGTGAGAAATCCCAGATGACCTCACTTCAGAAGCAACTGGTATATATTATCTTAGTTTAAACCTCTGTTTTTCAAAGCTGGCAGCTCTGCTCCAGGCTATATGCAAAAATGAGCTACTTAGGGGGAAAAAACAAAAAGAGAAAATAACATGAATTAAACCTAACATATCATCATGAAAAGAGAAGTAAAATATTCTGGCAAAGAAATAAAAGAATTTACATTTTTGGTCTAAAACGTTTCTAGATTTTTGTACAATTTTAAGTAAAAAAATAAAATTATAATCAAACTTCACTTAATATTAATGAAAATTTATTACTCATATGAGTAAATCTAATCATGACAAAAAATTATCATCTTCAAAGGAAAAATTCTCTTCAAGATGACAGCATTTATTTATACTTAGAACCCCAGGATTTTTATGTTCCAACTTTTGCCAGAGCTAGATTCCAACTCACTTCCATTCAAAAGCCTCATAGATTATATGAGCCTTTTTTATCTCAACCATTTTGTCTGAATCAGGCTTTTCCAACATACAGCAATTAATATAATTCTACTAAAATAGCACACACCTACTGCTTCCTACTTTTTGCACTTACCAGCAAATTTGGAGATTTAGATCCACGCTAGTTCAGGGCACAGTATCATCTCATTAATTTATAATTTACTTTTTCTAAGTATGTCCCATTCATCAGTCTTTAGGTCCCATTAGTATCCATGTGTAATCTCAGGAAAAACTGATCTTTTGTTATTATTATAATGCAGTGATTTAAAAAAAAAAAAAAAAAAAAAAAAAAAAAAACAAAACATAGACTGCTCAATTTGTATAAATGGTCTTAAAAAGTCTTCCTAGTGTTGAAATGAGTTTAAATTTTCCACTTGTCTTGATGCCTATGAAATTGGATTTGTGTAAAACTGCCCTCAAAACTCAGGCAGTTAATCAATGTCCTCTGCCCCACAGTGCTATTTATTTTAGAGCTGATTTACTTAAACATTATAAACAAGATAATAAAGAAGCCTCAATGCAGGAGTTTTCATGGGAATCACATCTGTTTCCTATTGATTTAGAAAACCTTTGGTACCCTTAATTTTCTTCCCCTCAGAAGAGGTAGAGTTACAAAATATTTCTCAATATTAGTAAAGTCCAAAAGGTAGAATTACCACTATTGTGAAAAATTGCTTTTATTAACATGCTTCTTATGAAGTTTATTTGACATTAGTGCAAACTAAGATTAGAATAACAACATTTAGGATGTAAATTGTATTTGCCAAAATAGAGGTTAGATGAACAGAAATTCACCTCTCCTTTTAGAATTATTACTAGAGAACAACTCTTAGATTTATGCTGCTAAATTAAAAACAACAACAACACAAAAACAAAACAAAACAAAAACCACACTATGTTATGGTCAAAAAAGTAAATCCAGAAAAAAGAGTGAAAGGATTCAGCTTGTTCTCCAGCTGGAGGAGGGACTGTGTAAAACAGAAGGATTAAAAATTCCTAAATAGCATGGAAAATATAAACATGAAGAACTAAGTTCACCATCCTGTCAACACACCAGAACAGGTTTTTTTAAAAAGGACTCATAACATTCTAGAAATTAATAAGCAAGAATGTGATAGATTTTTTGATTTAGCACTTTCTGAGCTGAAACTTCCTGGAAAAGTAAACCAGAGAAATGTGAATATGTGCTTGCCCTATTTTGTACTCTTTTAGGTAAATTCTACAAGCCATCAGTGCTACAGGCAAATGCTAAATGCAAGAGAGAATATATGGGCTGTGTGGGTCCTAAGTGTGGTCTAGAACTGCTCTTATCAGGTCCACTAGTAAGTACTGATGTTCCACAGTTAAAAATAGGACCAAGGTTAAACTGAAGAAAATATACACCAAAAATAGATATAGGAGTTCCATGGAATATTCAGTTCCATGTTCTATTTCTATACAGCATATGGGTATAGATGATCAGCTGGCTACAGATCTTGTAGTGAAGGGATTTATATTTTAATTAGAAGAAATAGTCAAGAAGACAACCAAGGTATGCTGGAGATCACTCTAAACCCTTTGCTTAAAACACAAATGTTGCAGAAGTCTCCTGTGATGAATTTGACCAAAAAAAGACATATTCTCTCAAAGAATGGAGCAGCTGTGATAGGTGACGAAGAGACACAGTAGTCAAAAAAGTCCATAGCTATCCAGCTCACTCTAAGTGAACACCCCACATGTGATCAGCTGAAAAGCCTCTGGCCTTGACAGATCATATTGACTAAAATGGAAGCTTTGGCAACTAATTCATTACGGGCACCTACGTGGACACATCTAAACATGGGTGTCATAATCTGAAGCTGAAATCAGCCACACTTAATTCAAATGTGCCTTGACTATTCACATTTAAGTAATGCATATTATGATGCTTTTATGATTTTATTATCTCCCAGCCAGGCTTGAATTGCTGACCCCATTTAGCTTTCCACTTAATAGCTGCTTGATGATTTGCCAAAACCAGAATCATGTGTACGGATTGTTCTTTGCTGAATTGATTGATTCAGGACTCATTTTCAAGATCATGTCTTCCCCATTTGCAGATGTTCTGTTCTTCTTAATAAGGACAGGAAAACTGACAAGACTTGTTAGAAAATTCATATCACTTCTCTTCTGTTGTTCCAGTCTGCAGCTTGTCTGAAAACTTGCTTTTTTTTTTTTTGGTCAGAACCAATAAATCCTACACTTCATCCAATTTTTATTTTCAGATAGGATTTTTAAAGAGACCTAAGGGATTCTCAGGTCTTATTAGAAGTCCCTGGGAACTGGGCTTTTAAATTTTTGAAACTTCTTATCTTGCTCCAGGGTAAGCTCTCACATTCTACAGCCCTGAGTCAACACGGACAGCAGATAATCTCTGACACGAAGCAAGGTTTAAAGGACAGGTTTTAAATCAAGGAGCTGTTTACCTGACCACAACCAAAGCTGATGCCTGTACCACTACAATCTTGCTATCAAGTCTTATGATTCCTCAATACATAACTTCAAATGTCAAGATAACTCTGGGATGCTGCTACCTGTCCTTTTAGATTGCTCCTAAAATAAATGAAATGGTCCAGCAACGATTCTCTGACCCTGGTATTTATTAGCAAGCATGGTTCACATGCATTTGGCTGACTTCTGTCACTCTATCTCCTTTTTCACCAAAGTAAAACAGCTGCATCCTACCTCCCTGGATCCTTGGCCCATAATATATCCCCAGTCCTTGCCTGGGTATTGTCTGCAAAAGGGCTTATTTAACACTCCAAACTGCACCCTGGACAATGACCATGCTTGTAGTTCAGGAGTTTGGATAATCTTATATCTGTTCTCAAGCCCAAACTGTGTCCAGGATTAATTCATTAACAAAGACATAACTCATGCTCCTAGAGGATATTGCAGTTTGGATGATAGTTGGATTTTTTTTGCCTGGAATTGTAAGGAAAAGTAGACTTCTTGATGGGTACATTTCACTGAATACTGTTTTTTTCATAAAGCATTTATATTCTTCCCTGAGGAAGTAGATTTCTCTGTCCTTTCACAGCCTGAAGACATAATGACATTTTCTGAAAATGGAGAAATTACTCAAAAATTGCTTAGTCGTCTCTTCAGTGTGGTGGGTTCTCTCTGCCAAGGGTTGGGTGAGTTCCATAAAACAGCTTTAACAAACCCCTTAACAAAAATATTTTGAGAGATGTCATTTCATTCACCATCACAGTGAAACTGTCAAAGCTGAAAGGTGAAGGCTTGCAGCCTCAACATGGAACTTTAACCACAACTTTGAGACATGTGTCAAATTCAGATGGGAGAGAGTTTAGAGTGCTGCTTCTTCTCAGCCCTCATACTGATGTGTATTTCCATTCTTAAGAACCCCATTTCTATCAGATGTTTAACGTCCTGTTCCTTGTTTGGAAAATGCTGTTGCCTAAACTGAAATTGCTTAGCCAAATACTTAATTTATATGCATGTCTGACACAGGTGCTCCTAACAGTGACCAAATCCTTTGGATCTGGATCTCAACATTTTTGCTACCTTTCTTGCCTAATCCAGATACCACTTTCCCCTTTTCCTGTGCTATTCTCATTCTCAGCCCCTTCTTATTTCTCTGGTTTCAGTTCTCCCATTTTGAAACCACCAGTCATTCCTTAAACATGTTGTGTTATCCCACATCCTTCCTTTCCCCTCTTCCTTCTGCAACTTTTCTGGGGGAAAAGTGTTCCTTGTGTCAGGTCTGTTATCTGTCTCTTCTGCCCTATATTAAAAAAAAAATAATAATAATCTGTATATTCTGATTTTATGTTCTTTCAATCTTCTTCTAGACACCCAAGTCATATATTTTATATGTGAGTTCTCCCTTACACAAATCACCATTTTACTGTGATGTCCTCAGGGCTCTGAGTTCTCTCCCCTCCTAGAAGCAGCTCGAGGCCAGTTCACTGCTTTCAGCTGTTACGACAAAAAAGCTGGAACTGTGGACTCCCTACTCCAATGGGGAGCTGCTATTCAGCTAAGACCATGTCCCCTGGTCTGAACTGCTCTGCAGCTCTGTTGTCACCATATCAGTGCCTTGGCATGGCCCCTATTGATCCAGGCCCTCACTCAGACCTTCAGATTTAATATCTCAGCCTGATCTCAGACCTTCTTCATCACCATGGGCCTGTTGGGGCCCAGACTCTCAGCTAAACCTGGGTGGGGTCATCAATCTGCCCTGTTTGCCTTGCTCAGGTGTGGTGGGACTGGCTCCTTGTCTGTGAGGCTCCTGCCCATGTTCCCATCCTCAGCTGCCAGCTCACTTTCCTTCAGGGAGCAGACTGTCTCTGCTGTTCCCTGGCAGATCCTTTCTGGGCCATTTTTCATTCAGACTTTTACTTCTGCTGAAATAGCACTTGGCTTCTACCGTGTGAGAGATAAATAGTTTCAAAATGCTCTTGCTTCTTTCATTATTCTTGATTTAAATACTTTATTTAGATAGTGTGCATTGATGATAGAAGGTTTGTTTTTTCTCTTTTAGTAATCCTTCAGGAAATATGGAGATTTTAATTTCTTTCCTTTATTAATAGGCTTCTCCCCCGAGTCTAGTAATTTCCTTTTTAGCACTTTCTAGTGCTTTTCTTCTTTCACATGCCTTTCCTAAAGTGGCTTTCCTCTCCAAAGTTACAGTTTCTATTCTTAAATCAAAAACATTCCCTTCCAGTCTTTCTATACTATCTTTACTACTACTTCCTTGCTTAGTGGTATTGACTCCCTGGAGAGAAATAGTTGAATACAAACATAAACTAGGAAAGCCTAGTTTTCTTCAGTTGTCACCTGTATCTACAACTATAAAGTTACTTTGTACACACCTACACCCTTATAATTCAAATGTGAAGGTATACTATAAGACCTGGTCTTGCTAGGAACTGTTCAGTTATTTAATATTGTTATAGATACTTTTCTGTCTCTTGGTTTTTACTTTTTTTTTCATATTTTTACCATTTTGATTCTATTTCATCAACTTCTATTCCCTTTAATATCCATGCAAAAGACTGTATATTCGCCAACTTACTTTGTTGTAAAAGCTATTTCACTGTCACACCCTGCTATTTTTCTAACCTAATTTTTTAATTTAAAAAATGAAATATCAGATCACAGAATCATAGAATCACAGAATGGTTTGGGCTGGAAGGGGCCCTAAAGATCATCTATTTCCAATCCCCCTGCCATGCGCAGGGACACCTTCCACTAGACCAGGTGGCTCAAACCCCCATCCAATCTGACTTTGAAAACTTCCAGAGATGGAGCATCCACAGCTTCTCCGGGAAGTTTGTGCCAGCGCCTCATCACCCTCACAGTAAGGAATTTCCTCCTAGTATCTAATCTAAACCTGTCCTCCTTCATCTTAAGACCATTCCCCCTTGTCCTATCACTCCACACCCTTGATAAAGTCCCTCTCCAGCTCTCTTTAGCCCCTTTAGGTACTGGAAGGTGCTATAAAGTCACCTCAGAGCCTTCTCCAGGCTGAACAGCCCTAACCCTCTCATGCTGTCTTCACAGCAGAGGTGCTCCAGCCCTCTGAGCATCTTTGTGGCCTCCTCTAGACTCACTCCAACAGGTCCATGTCTCTCTCTTATGCTGGGGCCCCAGAGCTGGATGCAAAGTTCCAGGTGGGGTCTCACCAGAGCAGAGCAGAGCATAGCAGAGGGGCAGAATCCCCTCCCTCACCTGCTGCCCACAGTGCTGGTGATGCAGCCCAGGATGTCGTTGGGAGTCAGGTACAAGCATATCATTGTTTACTCCACCTGAAAGCCTCAATGGTTCTCTAATGCCTCTCCTGTTCTTTCATGCCCAGGAACACATTATTCTCCTTCATAAGTTTATTATGGAGAAGGTAGGATACTTATGCAAAACATGAGACCAAATTAGAAAGTACATGTGATTTTAGTTTCTTTAAAACAAGTTCTTAGTTTCGCAACACAAAGATTGCATAAAAAAAGACTGGTTTAATTGGGCCCTTGGAATACATCTTTATTAAGAACATTTACTGTCAATGATTCAATCTTTTTATGAAAGAATTTATACCGTCATGATCTGCATTTGTGTAAAACCCTTTGCTCTGAGTCATTCAGCTGATGGCTACTTTCCAAAATGCTGAAATTACTCACCACAAATCTACTGCAGTGACAGAAATGTAAGTTTTGAATAATGGATTTAAGAAGCCTATATTACAGTTTGGCTCATAAGCTGTATTACCATAAAAGAGACATTAAATATATGCGTGCAGTACAGCAAGCTCCCAAACCTCATCAATAGGGTGACAAATGACATGAGAAATGTAAGGGTTTGAGTTTCAGAAGTCAGTTGGGATCTAGTTTAGAAAAAGTTAGTCTTATGATCAGAGACAACCAACCTTTAATACCAGAATTATTATTACTTTCAAAGGGGATGTTATTTGAAGCTTTCATCTACTTTTCAGAGCAATGAATAAACCTGATGACAAATTTCAGGTTTTCTTGATGAGCAAAAGTAACAGAAGACACAGTACCTTTCCATTTTCTCCCTTCTTCTGCCTCCTTATTCTGATATTTCAACCTTCTACGTTCTGCAAGTTAAATACAAGCCAAAGGAGGGCAAAGGAGGATAACCCTCAATAAAACCCAACAGGCTTCCTCACCCTTCTGAGCTCCAAGAAGGATATATATATATATATATATATATATATATATAGTGTTTTCTAAGTACAAGAAGGGGAGAAGGAAGTGGGAGAAATTTTGAGAGACCAGCAGCAAAATGTTGAGGGTCTCATGTGCAGAAGCAGCCCTGGGGGAGTGGAACAGGGTTACTGTTAATGTTCTTATTGCTTTTGGTGTTCAGAATGCAGCTGGGCATTAGTAGGCAGCACTCCTAAAATTACTTAATTCTGTCAATAATTTACAGCAAAGCACAGAGAGACGTTCATCATGAGAATTGGTGGCCTGACCACAACGATGAATCAACCTCTCAAATGTTTTAATATGGGAGAACTGTACTGACATCGGGGTGGGTGGGGGCTGGGGGGAATCAGAGAGTGGAAAACAAAATAATAAGTAATTTTTTTCTCAAGGGTGAAGAAAACCATAAAACCTATTTGCAAAATACTAATCCTTTTAATAAGTCTTATAAAAGTAGCCATGGACCTCACCTGCAAATCAAATGGTGACAATCGTGAAGATAATCATGGCTCTGGCTGCCTGCTTCACAGCATTTTCTTTTATTAGTATAATGGGAAATGCATGTTTCTGGCAACATAAATGGTGAAATATATTCTGAACCAGAACAGTACTGCCAATCTGACCAGTATAATTAGTATTATGTCCTATTTTCATTGTGCTTTTTGTCTTTGGGCAGTAAGAAAAATAGAAACTTATTATAATGCTAGATCCCCCACTCTGGAATGAGATCTAAATATCCTAGATGTATTGGGAGGAGTAAGGCCTCCTGCCTATATTGGGGGGTTTTTGGACACATTGGTGAAATTTTCATTGAAACAGTCCTTTTCAACCCACAAATGCCAATAAGAAAACATATGGAATGCCATTGGTCTTAGTCAAAGATTATGATAAGACCAGGAAAAAAATCATAAGAAGGTTGTGAAAAAAAGAGGGGTTGGCAGTTTTTTATTTTAAAAAGTAATTTCTACCCTTTCAAGTCATGAATAGTCTCTCACTATACACTGAAGAATCTGTCTACACTGCAGAAAGAAGATAAATATAAACTCATTACTCTTTTCTGGCCTTTGGAGGACTTATGCATTGAGAAGTTTTTTAATATAGGCTTACAAGCACTGTCATAAATTATTCAGAGTTTGATTTTATATTGGATTTGTTCCACAATGCAATGATCAATCTGGGCTACTTTCAGAAATGAGAATGGCAGTTTCTGTGAAATACAGAAGTTAATAAATCCTGTTTTAATTGTCTATAGTATGTCACTGTGGGTCAGACAATGGGTCAGACATTTGGTTTATTAGTGCAGACTCTGATCACTGTGTTTTGCTGCAAAGTCGACAACGAGTTTCTCAGTTCACTTCTGGTTTTTCATTTAATGAGATACAGAAGAGACCTTTCATGTGTATTAGTGGCTCTGTAACTCTACTGGCTTGCAGGTTTTGAACAGGATTTCATCATTAGCAGATAATTACCATTAACACTTTCTGCCATTTTGCTCTCCTGTTCTCGCTGTAGTCATAGAAAGGTGCTTCATTTGACACCTACTTGACTTCCACAACTATTTTAATATCAAAAATTTTGCTAATTTTCAGTGGATTAGGAATAGTGTATTTTGCTCAGGAGATAGCTTGGCTACAGAGAAGTATAGTCAAAGAAAATAAATTACTGTGCCTTCCAGCTTAGAATAGATGGCATCTCATGTATCTGCAAGAAATGTGTCAGTAATACATTACGGCTAAAATAAGAAAAACTTTTTTCACAAGGCAACACATAGGCAAAAATATTCTTTATCAATTTTGATGAGATCTGACAATATACATCAACATTTCTCTTCTTAAATGCTTGTAGATTTTCCTGTGTTTTCCAATATTGACATAATCTTAATATTTTAGTAGATTATTATCAATCTTTTTCTCTCTATCCTCACATTCCTCTTCTTACTATTGGTGATCTGGGCTTGCCCTCTCTCATGATTTCCTCATCGATCCTTTCAAAACTTGCTTTACTTAATGTTGATTATAATATTCTCAAAATATACATTCAGCAGTCATATGAAATAGACTAGACTAGACTAGACTAGACTAGAATATTTCAGTTAATAGGGACCAACAAAAAACATCTAGTCCAACTGGATGACATGCAGAAAGTTGCCAGTTAACCTTCTAAAATCTCAAAATATGGAAATTAAATCACAGCCAATATCCACATTAACAACTGCAAGTAAAAACTTCTTTTTTCTTTCACTGTAAATTAAACTTTTAATGGAAATAGAGCAACATAAGAGAACCATATCCTTTTCAGATTCAGGAACAAATGCAGCCCATCTGAATGAGGAAGCTGCACATCTGGCTGGGTATGACATGGAAGGGGCTGGATTTAGCAGCAGGTAAATTCCTTCATCCCTTCAAGTAACCTGTACCTGATAGCAGTGCCAAAATCCTGAACAGAAAGACAGATGTAATATAATGGAAACAACAGAATGAAAGCACGAAAGAAAGCAAGCAAAAATCTTCTTAAAAATAATAAAGGGATATGATGAAAATTCCTCTGGGAATGCAGTTAAGGTATTTCTGTGCTTTTACCAGCACAATCCTCATGCACATTTTTTTGTGAAGATCTTGGAATTTAACATGTAACATTTATTGATTTTGAACCTCTGTAAGGTAAAGGGATTTTGTAAAGCTTTGTTCACTGAAGTGCATTGCAACTAATTTAAACAGGATATAAATATATCCCAGAGACTTCCATGGCAGCTGGGTAAAACCAAATGAAACTTTAAATCAGTCCAGTTTTTACTGGGGAGATGAGGCTCATTTTACCCATCTTGAACCATGTATAACTTAGACCAGCAGTATATGATCTCCCTGTGGTACAGAAGCACTTCAGAGAAATATTCATCAACACAAGCAGCAGGAAAATTGTGTTTATGAGCTGCCTTCCATCCAGCATTCACAGATAATCAATTTGCACAAATCAAATCCATGACTTGTGCAACTTAACAGCATATAAAGCTATGAATCTTATCTTTTACTCAAAGTCTCTAAGCATTCCAGGCTGCTTGGAAAAGGTATGGGATTCCCAAGATTTTCACAAGTTTTGCAGTTGTTTGTTTTTTGTTTTTCAAATACAAAACTACTGACAAAACTCCAGTCACTCACACTGCATTACAGATACAACATTTACCTGCCTTATCCTCAAATCCTATTTACCTTGAACTATAAGAAAAATGTTGACCAAGCTGGGGATATGTCTGTGGTATATTTCTTTTAGGTATATTTGTAACTGATGTTTATACAGCCATGCAAACATACCTAAAAGCTTCCAACTGATTTTAAAGTATAAAGATACAAATGTAGGCCAATCTTCTGCTGTCTTATTCCAAAAGAAGTCAGAACCTCTCAGAAAAAAAAGAACCTCTCAGAAGAAGGCTGCTGTATTTCTATCAGATGCTCTGGCCTTTTGCTCAAGTCCTGGTATGTAAGATAAGCTTTTCATTAATGCTCCAATTTTCCAGAAAGCTTCCTTACACTCCTGAGCCAACAGGACTCCAGTCTTCTGCCTTGGATACGGTCCAAAGTATTAACAATGATTGCCGAAGTTTACTTAATACCTCAGTAAATAAACGAGTTTTACGTTCTACCTCCCATGGCTGTCAGCCATCCCTGTGTTCTCAGACACGATGGGCCAGCAGTAGGATTTAGCTGCTACCTTGGAAGAAATGAATCTGTGAATATCTCTTCAGAAAAACAGTTCATCAGGGTGTCCTCACGTGCATGGCAGTCTTAACACTGGTTTTACTCTGGTGTTTCCCTGTGAACTGTCTATTTCCAGAGCAAAATAGATTATATTAATTCTAATAAATGATTTTATTATCTTTTGTTCTGTTACTAAGCCATATATTAACTCCATGAGTTAATATAAATTAACTCATGAACAGCATTTTTTCATATTAGGAGCTGTGGGTAAGAAAGACAAACTGTTTTGGATTCCAAAGGAGAACCACAGGATGATTTATTCACACTGATTAAATTAAACCCTGAATCTTGAGTATCTTTTATAATTAACTATGTGATTTATCCAGACTGTTCTACTGGGTTGTTTTTACTGCATTCATTTTTTTCACTTGTATACACTTTAGGTCCAAGACAATATGTACATTTTAACGGATCAGACAAGCCTAATGGCTCTTTGTAGTTTAGCTTTTCTTTTTCACTTTAAACTGTGTGGTTTTTCCCAGTTGCTATGTGATGTTTGAAAATCAATTCATTAAAATGCACACTTTTCTCATGCAACTGCTGCTTCATATTTGAGTGGACATATTTGAAGGGCTTTTTCAGATGAATAGTGCTGTGCTTCCCCAGCAAAGGAGCTAAAAATGGTTTCCAGCTTGGAATCACAGACACGTCACGTATGTCAATGTTGATCTTTTCAACTCACTGCTAATAAACCCCAAAATGAAAAAACATGTAAAGATAAGAGATGGAAAAATCTCCATCTGTGGAAAAATAAACCTTTTCTATCTGCCCAGCCAGATCTGCATCTTCATTACTACTGCATCACTGAGAACAGACATTAAATCATAAACTGGCTCTAGTAAAATGCTCAGCACTTTCTGTCCAAAGATAAATATAATTTCCCAGTAATTTTAGAAAGGGTGGGTATTGTGAGAGTACTAAGATCTAGTTGGATGAAGAGAAATAGAGAAGGCTGAAGCAGAGCCAGTAGTCTCGCTATTTTTAATACAATCACTAAAGACATATTTTTCATTAAAATCCCCAATAAGGATGGACATTTAACTCTCTTACGTTCCTTAGAGAACCAGTCCAATCTTACTGTGCTCCTAATCCATTTTACAGGTAATAAAGGAAGACTGACAAATCCTGTATTACAGAGATTATAAACAGTCAGTCTGCTACATATTTACTATGGCATAGCAACAAAGACAGTTGCTGAGATCATTCAACATCTGCCAACTAGTTAAAACTAGTTAAAACACAGGAGACTTTCCGGTTATTTCAGCCTTTCAAGTGGGAATCTAAATTCTATGCAAAGAAGTCTGTCTCACATTGCTTTTGTATTAAGTCTCACACCTCAACAAGCTGTATTTTGCACTTTTTTGCTATTCTTAAAAGAAAAAATCAACACATAAAGCTGTATCAAAATCCATCTAAAGATTTCCTTCCTTAAGCAAAAGGAGAATGAATAGTCCAAACTGTCAGTTCTGGCTTTCTACATTTTATCAGTGTCCCTCACTCCAAGATGAAAGGAAATATTTGAATTAAGAGTGTGTTTCCTGTAGGAAGAGGAAGGCAGAGGAAACCAAATTGTACATGGCCACTTGCAATTTTATATAAATCAGAACAATTGACAAGTACACACTGCCTGAACAAAGACATGCAGAAGAAATAAAACATAGCCTGTTGTTGACATTTATAGCAACACTTTCAGATGGTCAGAAACACCATGTTCAGTCCTCAGCCACTAAGGTGTTTCTGGCTACATATGTCATCTCTTACAAATCACTGCTTCAGACTGTCACATATTAAATTCTTTCAGTATATGTTAATGAATCAGTCAACCTGATATAACTGCTCCAGCCTGGCTCTGTACATCTATTTGTCTCCTTCATATGTGTCTCCTTCTGAGCTGCTTACACTTGGAAAATTGACATCTGTTGGAACCAGGGATGGTAAATCACTACTAACATTGTAGCTAAGCATGAGTATGGATTTGTAAGAGTAGAAAAATCTCGCTAGGAAGCTAAAAGAGCTCTATTTATTGGGGGAAAATGTATATACTACTTTCATACAATAAATTCTTGCTCTATATTATATCTATTATAAACCAAATATACTTACTTAGTCTTGGACATCACACTCAAATTGATATATCCACATTACCAGCTCATCAAAGAATTGCGTGTATCTGCAGAAGCTGGAATTTGTTCTGTAAGGCCACCTAAAACAACTCTTTATTGAGTTACTCCCTTCATCACAAAAAGCTTTTGAAACAGAAAAAAGAACCAACCCAAACCAAAGCGAAAACCTCAGACATTTACTATTACAGCCTGTAAAATAACTAGATACAGAGTTTTCCTCTAAGTATAAAATCTGATTCAGATTTTTTCTTACCGTCTTAAAGACCAGCCAGTGGAGCTCAATGTCTCTTTTAATCTTCTCTTCATCCTATTCTGCAGGTAGGTTTCTCCTCATTATATAAAACTCAGCAATAGTCTGTGAAAAATTGTATTTGACAGCTCATTCCAATCTGTGCCTCTAGGACTGCATAAAGCAGCAATTCTCAAACTTTTTGGAAATGCAGCCCTCCTTTGGTAGCCTGTCCTGGGTATGATATCTCCCCTCCTTGACAGCTACTTAGGTTTAACCTAAGTAGATCCAGGAGTGCCAGATTTCATAATTGTTAGCAGAGGACAGGATCCTCCAGGGCTGAAGGGTGAGAAGAGGCTGTAATTACTAGCTATAAGTTTTTTCCATTTCCCATGGAGTTGTTAACTATCAGCAATTAAAAATAGGTACTGCTACTACTGTGAAGAAATGGAAATATATGCTTCTAATAATGATAGCTGCCTGTAGTTCTCTTTCCTGGAAAAAATGAGCTGCTCCTGTCTTGCCTGAGTAGTACTCCTATGCCATACTCCTAGAATCTCATCCCAGTGCTGCATGGCAGAATTACTACCTGTATGAAAAGCTCCATGAGATGAGCTCTAGTTTGGTACTTTCAGAACATTGCAAACAGTCCTGATGGAGAAATCACACTGTGATTGGAGTTCTCTGCTATGCTGCAACTATGCAGTGAGGTCTATCAAGAAAATGTGAGGATTTTGAGAAAAAATGTCCTTGAAGCCTCATTGAGACAAAAGACCTGCACCCCAGTTTCCACTGACAACCCAAGCCAGCAGCAGTTCCCCTGGGTAACACCTGGCTAGTTCATGCAGACCACAGGAACAGATTCAAGAGGACCAGCTCAGCTTTGAGTATCCTTAGACCTCAGAATTAAATAGATCAGCTGAAAAGTCTGGTAAGAGAAGCAGAAAGCACCATCTTTATCATCTTTACTATTTTGGAAATTATGCCTAAAGCCTCTTGATAGTCCAGCTCTTAATTTCTTTTTGTTCTTACTTGTAAAATGTTTGCATTTTTTCCTCAAAGCGCATCTAACAAAGCATCTTTAAAAATCAAACAATTTGATTTTAGGATGATATAAATTTGGCACATTTCACTCCCCAATAACTTATGCTGTTCTGGCCACACCACCTTTTACGATGGATTCAACTAAAGCAATTTTTTTATCTCAAATTTATGGATTCTACTCCAACAATGCCCCACCCTCACATCTTAGTTTGTATCTCCAGTGATCTCATGTTCTAAATAAAGTGATATAACTTTCAATGGTGTTAAGTCACTCAAATTTTGACTACCAGAAGGAGAAATGTCTCCTCTAGAAATAAGTGGCAAGAATGTGGGCTTTCCATGACAGATAGTTGCACCACAAGGGTCATTCTCTTCTGGAAGTAGGTAAACAAAATCTTGTAAGAATTTGGATTTAATTCACTAGTGTTAACTAAACCAATAGACATGGAAAGTTTTCAAATGTCCATAATTATATAGATAGAACCACACATATGTGCTTTAAAATTTAGGTTTCCCATAATTAATATTTTTTAAATTCTCCTTTTTTCTCTTTTCCTACACCAAACTGCCCTCCGTGATGTTTTTAGCCTTCATTTGGTGAGCTATGAGAGTGTGCTGTGTCATAGCAAAAATTTTAGTAAAATTTCCCCATGATTCTGAGGGGAAATCTCCCAACTCCTGAATCATCTCACTCCTAGCAAGGCAATTCCTTCACTGTTTCAAGTAACTCTCAGATCCAGAATCAACACACATTGCCAGTGACTCTGGCTTTGTAAGCCAGTGTTGCACCAAGTACTCTGAGATGTGTAAAGTTTCCAAAACACAGACCCTCTAAAAGGCATGCAATCACTCCTAAAATAAATATTGATATTTCTAATGTTGCTAGGAAAAATTAATAAAATAAATATTATAAACTAAAGAATCAGTCTTAATAGGTGCAATAAAAAGTCTTCACCATAAAACAACCAGCAAATTGTCTGACCAAGAGTAGCAGAAGGTAGGTCAGTATTTGGGTGACATGGGGCCATCACCAAGAGCTGTCCCCTATGTCACCAGGCACACAACAGCATTCTCTGCAGCTCCAGTTATAGATATCAGCAACAGCCTTCTTTAGTGATCATTGAGTGTATTCTTTCTTTGCTGCCTTCACTGTCCAAACATTTTCTGGCTCTCTTTTGTTTCCTGTCATTTGGCAAAGCAGCTGTGACACTTTTGCACCATGAGCTCAGCCCAGCTGAAGCTGCCCATACATTAAGACTGGGTATATAAGGACATGCTTTTCTTTAGGACAATATGCTAGCACAGCACACTATTTGGAAGTGCTCCTAACACTTAGGAGATATGACACTTATCTCTTAATAATTTTTAAAGGACAGAAATATTTCAGTAGCTTCATTACTTCAACAGCTATGACATAAAAATTTCAATAGCTAGAAAAAAATATGTGCAAGAATATGGAATAAAAGAAACCTCTGCTGCTTCAAAAATAGCTGTTCTTGTCTTACTTTTTAACAGATACCTGCTGTATCTTTTGGCATAAGAAAATCATACTATTATTTTTTAACAATGAAAGCTGGCAATTTATCTCCTTATTGACATTTTAAGTTACACAAATTTCTACACCACAAAATGGAAGCAAAATACAGTGAAATTATTTTATACCTCCAATTTTATTATCCAAGCGACAACTGCTCCTGCTCTCAACAAGAAAAGTTTAAGTTTAGTGCTACTGAAAACCATGTAATCTATTTTTGCAAAACACAACATGAGCTGAGTGTCAATCAGACTACACCTCCTAAGGACTCCCATTCCATTTGTCTCTACAACACCTATATTTTCAAGGAAAATGTTTTTAATAACACAGTTTATTTTTTTCTAGGTATGCTTTTGTTGTTACATATAAGATTCCATTTCAAACAAGCTAAGGGCAGGTAATCTTTTCATGCTTCTGTGGTCATGGCCTTTTTTTTTTGCTATTATTGTATTGCCTACCAGTTATTTTTCACGTCATTTGTATGAAACTTAAAGCCAGCAGTAGGGGGTGAGTCATTAGGAGTAATTTTTAAAAATAAGAAAATTTTATTACCTAATCATAAAAAAAAAAAAAAAATCAGAGGACAAAGTAGTGTCTGAAAAACTTTGTGTTCATTTCTGAAAGAAGACTGCACTTCAGCCTCTTCTTGCTCCTTAAAATCTCTGCAGCAGTTGCAGAATGTGAGCAGATAGAAGTTTAGATACATTTCTCCCCATGCAATATGGGGAACACCTGCTGCCTTCCCTTCCTTTGATGTGGAGTTTGGCAGTAAGAAAACTAAAGCTCCATATGAGCTGGTGATGCAGTGCCCACTGGGGCATGATCCTGTACTGACCTGAAGTCACAGGACTCACTCTCTCATTCTCTTTCTTCAGTGAGAAACACCGCAGGAAAAGCTGAAGAAGGCATAGAAAGCTGCACTGCAGCAAAATATCAGGCCAAAACCAATAACAATCCCTTTTCCATCAAAAGAATAAAAATTCATACAGTGCTTTGGGGTCAAAAGCTATTATTGCTATATTTGAAATTCAGATTAGCCAGATTTTTCTCTGTGTAACCTCCTTCCCAGTTACCATCAAATCAGCTGGGCTGATTTGGATTGTCTGACCTCAAACACTGCAGAGGGAACTTAACAGAAAAGTGCAGAAGAATCCAGAGGTAGCTCTGATGCTTTGTAATGTTGGTGGTGAATTGCAACCAGAACTCAGAAAAAGAATTCAGTGTGGAGGTGTCTGTAATGCAGTGAGTATCTAAGGGCAGTGAGTAGCACTGAGCACTGCTGAACCAGAACATTAAAGTATGAGAACTCTGGGCTTGATTTGATACTAATAATACATATGTGTACGTACACACACACACATATGGAAAATTGCCACATACCCCAAAATGTATCAGCTTAGACTGAGCACTACAAGTGATGTGATTGGGGGCTACAAGGCTCATTCATTCTGATTTTCAACATAAAACTAGATGCTCTCATTTGAGTACTATCTTGATAGTAAATAAATCAGACTAGTTTTGTTCTGTTGAAACTCCACTAGAAATGCCACTACATTACTAAGAACAACAATAAAAGAGTAACCTTACAAAGTTTTGTTGGAGCTGAAATCCACTTTTCTCAAGGGCAAAGCTGTTCTTGGAAAATTGAGCTCTTCTCCAAGACTTGCCCAGATGAAAATCAAGAGCTAGAAAAATGTCTTATGGCAGTTTATTTAAGAAATAATTTTTCTGGTTTACTACTCAGGGATTTGTTCCTTGAGTACTTCAGTGTTTCACAAGCAAGTCTTCAAAATCAATTTTAAAACAGTACAAAAGGTAAAAAAATATTTTCCACTTAGCTTTTGCTATTACATATAAGGACCTTCATCCTTTCCTTTGGCAGTTGGTACAAAAATAATAAGAAACATTTAGCTATGTTTTCTTATAAGACTACAAGCCATAAATGACAAAAGTATGAATACAAAATTACCATCCACACCAACTTCTACAACCCATTAAAAATACATTCAATAAAACAACATTTTGCAATCAAATGAGATTGTAACTTAAGCTGATAAGCATTTTTGTCTTTGTATGCTGGTAAGATGAGTAAAATTTCCTTAGACATTATTTAGCATAATTAAAATTTGCCTTTTTTAATAATAAAACTTTCTCAGTCTTTCCTCATAGGAGAGCTGTTCCACGCTCTTCTGCTGATCTTTCTGGTTCTCTGGACTCCCTCCAACATTTCCATGCCCTTCTTATTTTGGGGACCCCAAAGCTGGATGCAGCACTGCAGGTGGGTCTCACCAGAGTGGAGAAGAGGGACAGAATCCCCTCCCCTGCTGCCCAGGGGACTCTGGATGCAGCCCAGGACACATTTGGATTTCTGGGCTGTGAGTGCCATGGGTGGCTCATGTCCAGCCTCTCACCCACCTGCACCCCCAAGCCCTTCTGAGCAGGGCTGCTCCAATCTGCTCATCCCACAGCCTGTGTTGATAACAGGGGCTGCCCCAAACCAGGTGCAGCATCTTGCACTTCATCTTATTAAACTTCATGAGATTCCCATGGCCCACTTCTCAAGCTTGTCCAGGTCCCTCTGGATGGATCCAATCCCTCAGGCACGTCAAGCACACCACTCAGCTTGGTGCTGTCTGTAAACGTGCTGAGGTGCATTCAGTCTCACTGCCTGTGTCATTGGTGAACGCATCAAATAACACTGGCCCCAGCACAGACCCCTGAGGGCACCACTTGTTACTGATCTCCATCAGGATCTCAACCACTGACCACTACCCTCTGGATACAACCATCCAACCCACTCTCTACTCACTGGACAGTCCACACATCATTGGAGAGAGAAAGCTTTCTCTCTCCAGTTTAGGGGGAAGGGTGTTGTGAGGGACTGTGTCAAAGGCTTTATGGAAGTCCAAACAAATGACATCTGCAGCCCTTCCCTTGCCACTGAGGGAGTCAGCCCATCATAAAAGGCCACTAGACTGGTCAGGCAGGACTTGCCCTTGGCAAAGCCATGCTGGTTATCCCAAATCACCTCCCTGTCTCCTGTGTGCCTTAGCACATCTGCTAGGAGGATCTGTTCCATGATCTTTCCAGGTTGAGAGTTCCCAGGGTCCCGCTTTCTATCGTTTTTTAACATGGGTGCAACATTTCCCTTTTTCCAGTCACCTGGGACTTCACCTGACTGCCATGACTTTTCAAATATCACTGAGAGTGGCTTGGCAACTACATCACCCAAATCCTTCAGGACTGTGGGGCACATCTCATCAGGTCCCATCCACTTATATATATTGACATTCCTTAGGTGGTCATGAATTTAGTCTTACCCTACAGTGAGAAGCAGTTTGCTTCCCCAGTCATAATCAATAGTAAGTATAATTTCAATAAAAATACAAGTAATATTAGCAGCAAATTGTTTACTTACTGCAGATGAGAGAAATATCCAAATACTAACAGAAAGAAAAACTGTTTTCATTTTAATTTACCTAAGCCACCAACTGATTCAACAACCCACAAGCTGACTCATTCAGACATAGGTTTTCTCCAAATCTCTCAATCATTTTGCCTAAAATGTTAACTTTAGAAAAGATAAGTTTTCTCAAATGTCAATAAAATTATTACCATCTTCAAACATGAGCTCCATGGTATTTTTATAAAGAACTTTTTGTCATTATGTGGTTTTGGATTGCTGTCATCTCCAACTGTTTTCCACTGCATTGACGTGCAATTGACATGACTAATATGTAACTTTTTGAAGTTTTCTCTCTATTGTTCTCTTTCCGTGTGAATTTCTCTCAGTCTTGCTCATTCGGTTCCAAAGGTATTCTTACAAACAAGGGTGTAGGCTTTGAGTTTAATCTGCAGGAAACCAGTGTTCAAAACAGAATCCAACTCACCTCTGCCTGTGTTGCTGGATTCACCCAGTGCGTTTTTCTGGATTAGCAACCCTTTATTAAAGAATGATAACTTTAAACCACAGTGTGTTATCCTACTGAAATCCAGATGAGAAGCAGTGAAAAGATGTAAAATCCAGCTTTGGTCATCATCTACCAGCATGAGAGACATGGTACTATAGCCAGCTGGACTGGGAGACAGGAATTCTTAGAGATAATATTGTGAGAGATCATCATTGATATAACGACAATTCTTGAACTTCAAACAGATTCAATTCTCAGTATTTTTAAACCTTCAGGATAAGGAATGCCTATGTAAAGCCAAGTATTTCCTCCTGAACATTGTAGTTTCTCTGCAGTACTGTATTTTGCTTTTACAAACTGCAGTATTGTATTTTGCTTTTACCAGTCTGAGCATATCTTATGTGGTAAGTTCTTATTTGGAAAATAAAATCAATACATGCAAAGATTGCTTCTGCAGCTGGCAATGGTACTGCACGTTTCTCTAATGTAATGAATGGGGACACTAAACTTAACAGTTAGTGACACAGTGTAATCTCCTACCTATTTTTTTAAAAAGCTAAGAATCATGAAGTACAAAGAGAAGGACATTTCCTCATTAGCTATTCAATATGGCTACAGATTAGAAAGAAAATCACCTTGCAGAAACTTGCTTTCCATAAATAAAAAGCTTTGTATACAGAAATCAAGCTCTGCAGAAATCTTGATTACAGAAAAATATGTTAATGAGTACTACAAAAAGTAAGTTCAAGGAAAGTGTGAATCTAATGCTTTTACATCACCATGTTCATTTAGGAATTTTTAAAAACTAATAAATTAAATATCTCATTGACATTGCACCAAGATCAGAGCTGTCACCACAGTTTGCTACTTGGTATGCAAGAATTATCTACATTTTTGACTCATAAAAACCAGAGAAATGTCATTATTTGCCTAATGTCACATAGCAGGGAAGAGGAATCAAATCCTGTTGTATGGCCACTTGACATTCAAAGCCCTTCACAATCTGCTTCCTCATATTTCTCCCTTCCCTCATCACCCCCACCTCTCCAGTCAAACAACTTGAGTTTGTTGACTGGAGTCCTCCAACTCACTTTACTCTCGTCTGCTGTTGCCTTCCTATTAATATATTTGGAGTTCCCTTTCTGAACCAAGTTACAGCTTCTCCTCTATTTATTAATGCTCATCTTAAAATTCAGCCCCTCAGGATTGTCATGGGCCAGCACAGATGTTCCTGTGTGTGACCAGTTCTCAATCCTTCCTTACCCATATCCATGGACTTCTCAGCCCCTCAGGCCTGGTGCAAGTGGGTTTTCAGCCTCCAGTGACTACAATATTGCTCTTTCTTCAAAGACTTAAATATTTTTCTTCTTACTACACTACAGAAAAGAATTGACTGTCAAATTAAGTTGATGTAACGAGCATATTGTTAACCATTTTTACACTACTATTAATTTATGCAACCGATAAATCCTTGCGTTAATTACACATCCTACCTAATTTATCAACCCCTTCAGGCTGGAAGTGCATCTTTACAAAGAGATTTAAAATTTTCAATATGTTGGGTGGCAACATAAAATAAATGAGCACTATATAGATATTTGAAACAATTGGAGTGTTTGTATATACAAAGCTGTCTACATCAGATTAAAGATGGGTTTGTTTTCTAATAAGCACAGGTGAAAGAAAAATCCCTAAAATGTATCTCTGAACTTTTTACAGTAATCCAGATAATTAGTACTGGGAAAAAAAAAAAAACCAACAACAACTAAGCTGAATATGAGCAAAGCATGATAAAGTAAACAATCACCAACAATTATGAAACTTGTTATACTGCAGAAGAAGGAAGGAATGTATTTGCAGCCAAGTGTGTCTGTGCTGGTACATTTGCATGATTATATACCATGGCCAAAAATTTTTTGAGCTTAGGAAGAAACTGGAATTTAACTGCATCTTTTCAGTTTAAAGTTGATGGTTCCTTATTGCTTATTATATTTTCATTGCTTATTTCAAACTAAGAATTTATTTACAAAAAAGATGATTACTTTTTTAAAAAAGTCAAAATAAATTACTTCTCAAAAATATAATTTAATCCCAAATCATAAGGTGCTCCATTACTGCAGAGCCAAAATGTGCTTCAAGAGAAGGAAGACAGTGCTATCCTTCTACACAGTTCCTATTTGTGTGGTTCTCTTAGTTTTAAAAACTTTGCATGAGAATTTATTTACCTTCTACATTATATGTTTTTAGGTGTAACTAAGGCACCACTAAAGATTATAACCTTAGCACTACAAAGTACTCTTAAAATAGAGGATTTGGAAACAATCCCATTTGAAGTTAAGACGCAGATCTGAAGTTTAAAAGAGTTCATGGAGATATTTCAGAAAGTTTGGATGGGAGCTCATACTTCTCTAAATTTCTCTAATACAGCCCTTGCTCACATTTTGCTGCTTCTGCAGTTGAAGGGAATTCAGTCAGTTTGCCAAATGTTCCTGGAGTACCACTCATCTCCTCCTGACGCAGACACGTAAAATAGGTCAGATCAAACATGTCCCATGAGTATCTTCCCCTTCAGTGACTATAAATGGGACACAGTGACTGACTCAGCTGCAGAGATCTGAAGTAAGATGAATCCCACACCACACAACTAACAATCCAGCAACTTTTCCCAAAAAAAAAAAAAAAAAAAAAAAAAAAAAAAAAAAAAAAAAGTTGAAATCTTTCTTTATCAAAAGCAATTTGATAAAAAACATCAGATTTTTAAATATCTAATCTAACACAGTCTTATTTCTGAGAGAGTACTAAATTGATATAGTTGAAAAGGAATTTGGTACATGTTGCTATTGCCCATGAGGTTTGTCAGTAGGTGTAGCTTCCAGTCTGTCTGGGATTAGAAAATAATTGAAAAATTGTGCAGAACCCATTTTGCTGTAATTCTCACTAGAGGACAGATATCTACACATTTTGTGATATTATGTGAAAGCTGCAGCTTTTGAAAGCACATAAAAACATACTTTTTTTTTTTTTTTTTTTGAATCAACATATTCTTTGAAGACAGTTAAACAGGATTTCTTTTCCTGGTATGAAATAAAAACAGACCAGGTGACAGACACCTCAAGAAGCAGAAGTTTAAAAAAACCCACGATTTTCATGAAAATTTCACTCACATTCTGCTCTTATGTGAGAAAAATGAAAAGATTGCTTTATTTTGCGTTGTTTGGGTTTTTTAACAAAACCAATTGACTTCTCTGAACATTCTGATCCTTATATAAACTAAAGTTGACAAAGACTGTCAACAGATGTTTGAAAGAAATATGTAATTTTCAAAAAAAATTAGGTTCTACAATACAGTTCTAATGAAACAAATAACAGAAACAAAATATTTAATTAGAGGTGAATTTAACAGTACAATGCATCTGAGCCAGATATGAATGGTGGGACTTTAGATAAATAAAAGAAGTTGGGCAGGACTCTGAGCAAGGTGATATGGTTAAAGATGTCCCTGCTCATTGCAGGGGGATTGGACCAGGAGACCTTTAAAAGGTCTCTTTCAACCCAAACCATTCTGTGATTCTGATTTTGTGATTTTGGGGCATTTCAAATGCTCCTTCCAGAGCGTAGCCTCCCGGATCAGGTGAAGAGGGAACTCTGGCTCAGTGACAAGATTGGGTTCTCCTGCCCATCAGGGACACACAAGATCTGAGGATACAATTTCTAGGATAAAGGCAGGTAAATCCTTCACTCTGCCCTTGGGCTGAAAAACCTTGCAGTTCAGGCTGAAGAAGTTCGGTGTTAACATAAAACCCTCAAATTATTAAATATTTCAGTATTTCATCTGCTGCAAAAATAATGTTTTTAAGTGGTTTATCCCATTAATACATTTCAATTTACTATTTTATTTTTACCCTGAGATGGAGCAAAACCAAATGTTGCAATATGAGAAGCTCCCATAAAGAAAAAATTCCACATGTTGAGCAGATAAAATTAAAACCTCTTCAAGGAATACTCTGCTACAATTAAGGAATGAAAGCAAAACCCATGAAAAACTGTACAGGCAAAGCCTCCCAAAATATAATGTATTTCCTTGTTCTGTTGGGTTCTGTAAAACATAACTTTAGTATCCGTTCTACACTTATTTTTAATCTAATGATTACACAAAACCAGTGGCTCAAGAAGTTAAATACAGCAGCTCTAGGCAGCCACACTGCACTTGGGAGCAATTTGAGATCTCTCGCTCTTCAAGCAAAAATTCATAATCATTGTTCAAATAACCTATACACAACAGCCAGAGATTAGAGGAACTGCCATCTTCTAACACTGTAGTAATATTTTGGGGAAGAGTTAAATGTTTTCTTCATTTATTTTAATTTTTTTTAAGTGATAAACACATTACTATAGGCTTGTTTTAGGACAAACCTGTTCTGATAGCTGGAAGATTTAAGGAACTGTTCTGTTTTAAACTGCATATTCAAATAACTAGAAGTGCTATTAAAAGGAGCAAAGAAGTCTGATTTTTTTAAAATCTTTCATCTGCCTCCTTTATAAAAGCCTTCAAAAGTTATACCTCTTTAAACTCTGTGACTTCAAGGTTACAAAAACAGTAACATCTTGAATCTGAACTGCCTTTCTTGTTAATATTATCATCTTTGGTTTGTTTGTCTCCAGACTTATTTTTTAAGACTTTGTTCACCTGTGAAAGTAAACCAAGGCAACGAAAACAACCTGGTTCAGCTGTGGTTATAATATGCACCAATTTGATATAAGATCATGATAAATCAGCACGTTTGCTGCACCTCTTTCTACTTTATTCAATTATCTATTTTCTGAGTGCCCTATTGGGCTATTTTCTCTTAAAATTCAGCACACTTGCAACTTAATCTTCCCTCTCACACAGACATCACACACAAAGATGCACTTTTATTATTTCACACCCAAGAAGTAAAACAAATCTTAGTTCTGTTCCTTCCCATCACCTAGAGCACAGAAATCAGCTGAAGGCCACACTGAAATCCCACTTGCACTTGTTTACTCCAAAGCCCATGTTTTCAGCAGCTCTCACACACTGGTGGATGCAGAACTGTCACACAGTCCGAAGGCAGAGGCAGAAGGATGCAGGGGAGGCCTGGCTTAGCTGGGTACAATGACCCAGCTCAGCAGACCATAATACTCTGTATGTTCTGCCTTGATGTAACATTTTACTATTCACACTTTCCTATCTGGACTGAAATCCAACCTACAATGTAAATGCATGGCTTTTCTCTCACCAAAGTTAGTTACATACTTTCCATGGCTACAGGGACCCAGTGGGAGCACTTTAATATAGAGACTTCTGGCCAGAACAGAGTTCTAAAAAACACATTTAACCACTGTATTTTCTGCCCACACTTAGCACTGCATAAGAAGCTCAGTAGCAAACCCCCATGGAATCTTGTTTCTCTTGAAATATTTCTTATTCAGGGCCTGATGAGCAAATACTAGCATAATTTTTGGTTCATGATTATTGCGAATATATCTATTTCTCTTTCTTCTAAAGAAAGTTTTCAATACCTGCACCTAGAATCTTTGTCCACATCAGAATGTCCTATCATCCTTCAGAATTCCCTCAGCACTGCAGTTTTCTGGCCCATCAGTCTGTAAGGGAACCCAAGCATTATTCAGGGCTGCTATTTGGGCTTACTCAGTTTGCTCTTGTCAAAGGGGGCAAACCATACAAAGAATCAATTCAGATTAGACCGAAATCATCCTCTGACAGAAACCATCAGCATTTGCTGAGGGAAAGAAGGTAAGAATGGGGCTATAGATCATAACACTGACATTGGTGTGACCTTCCCAGCTGCCAGCCATCCATCACTGTGGAATATCCTCACATCTGCCATACCAGCCTGGAGAGCTGATCCACCAACAGTGTCCCTCAGCAGATCCATGAAAAAACAGGAATCATCACTTTATTAATATTTTAAAGCCTTGTATAATGGAATGGGAACATATTACTGTAGGTAAGATTATTTTTTAAAAAAATAACCATCCAAAATCATCCTTTTTGTCTTTGCATCACTTGACTATTTTTTGGTAATTCATCCAACAAATACCATATGTGACTTTGGAAAAATTTCATACTGTGAAATCTGGAAGATACAGTCAAGAAGGACACTAAAGCTTTTTTTTGCAAATCTGAAAAATATTACTTTTTCTGATGCTACAGTAACATCTTCCTAACAAACCCTTCAAATTTAAACACTGTCTTAATAGAGTTCTAGGTCAACTTAAAAAGCAAAGTCAAGCTCTACAGAGGAATCCAGTTCATATTCAGCATGGGTAAGGATGGAAAAGAAAAGGTGAACTAAAATTTTTATCTATTTCCATAATGACTTCTCACTTGCTGTGGTCTGTCCTACTTTCTTTCCCCTTAGCCACCCAGTAGTCTCTCTTGTAAGGAGAGAATTCTCAATGGTCTCTAAGGAAAATTCCCTAATAATTTTTTATCCTAGAGCAACTTATCATCTTCATTAAAAAAAAAAAAATAAAGCTTACATTTGCAAAAAGATATATTTGCAGAAATAAGTTTTCGCCTCCCAAGATGAAACCAAGAACAAAAAGCTAATTCCAATTTGTCACATATGGAGAATAACTACACACAGATAATATATGAACTGAGAAATTGCAGAGTGAATACAAAATTCATTCATGAGGCACCTGGGGATCCTGACAGGAATTTATATTTATTTTTTCTGTAACTATGCAATTATCTCACTGGTCTGTAAGGTAAAGTCCAGAGCTCAAGTCATTCTTCTGGGGAAGAATTGGCAATATGCACACTGAGGATCATCTTTGGAAAAGGAGGAATAACCTCTTTCAGTTTTCATGCAGCTGTAAAGCATCAGTTAGTGGATATTTGGCACCAATCTGGTTTCAGAGAAATATTCAGTTCATTTGCATCTTCCCAAATGTAGGTTTTACCATCCTTCCTGGATGTCAGCAGACACCTACTCATTGGAGAAGAATGAAAACCAAACCTTCTAGCTCATTAGATTTGTGCCATATCAAATTTTAAAAAGTAAGTGAATGAGACAAAGTATTTTTATTGCACAAGGCACTTCAAACAGCAGATTCAAGGCAATTTTAGGAATTTCTATCTAGTCTCATTTTACAAACCCTGTTCTAACTATCTTACTTGGAAAAGCAATGAATTCTTTGAATAACCTTGAACATGTAGGCAAGTCACAGCACTATGAAGTTTGAATTATAAGTTTTTCTAGTGTGTAAAATTCTGATGTCATCAAAGTGCTCAATTCCCAACTAAATGAGTGAAATAAAGGTCCAGATTCTCAAAAGTTCAAAGAATAATCAAAACTGCTGTGACCTATATTTTTCCATGCTGAAAACATAAAGGGTGAACACTGATGTTTACTTAATGACAACAGCATTTACTTAGAGTTAGGGACACGTTTAACTCTTTGCATTGGCAATCAGTACCAAAATTAAACAGACAGACTTAATCACAGCTTTCAGGTAATAAACTATTACAGAAATAGCCCTCCTTTGATTTATGAAGTGAAAAAAAATCATCATAATATCTGACACACATTATTCACAAATGAAATGTGACTAAAAATGAATTATGAATAAATATAATGTAAAATACTGTGGAATGAAGAAGAGGTAAGAAACTACTGAAATTAATCTTTTTCCAACAGAGCTGCCAGTTCAACTTTTACTTACAAAGACTAGGAAAAAGAGCTGCTGCATACTGACTCCAATATAACAGTTTAATATTAGAGTACTCTGACTCCCAGCCTAATAATGTGTGTTCAGGAAAAGTTGTATTGGCGCTCTGTAAATGGTTTGGGGGATTCTTTTTTTGGTTTTGTTGTTTTGTTTTGTTTTTTTCTCAATCTGGTGTTTAGTTGACATCCATACAACTGGGGAGGGTTTTCCATAAGTTCCATGGCAATGACAAGGCTGGTCAAGCAGAGTTCTGTTAGCAGAGCTGAGAGGAGCTGAACGGCTGGAAGGTGGGTAGAAATCACAGGTATGAATGAGCCTTCTGCCAAGAGAAACCACAGCAGAAAGGCAGGTATTTCATGTAAAGTCAGTATGCATTTTGGGGGATGAGACTTGACCAAAAATAATCTGTCTCTGGGAAAGGTAATTAAGCATTCTGATAATTACTTTACTCTGACACTCTGGTAAAGGTTATGGAATGTTACGTGATCTTTCTCTGCATCTATTTTTTTTGTTTTTTGGTTTTTTTTGTTTGTTTGTTTGTTTGGTGGGTTTTTTTGGTTGTTTGTTTGTTTGTTTTGTTGTTTTTTTTTTTTTTTTTTTTTGTATAATAGTTGTTTTACTGAACTCTGCACAGAGTAGAATACTTGCTTTTCATTTGAACATGAACATTGTCTAAGCTTGGGGAGTGACTTAGGTGTGGCCAGCAGAACACTGCCCTCTGTTTCCCAGAGTGACATTCCCACACAAGGTAACACTCACACCCCATTCTATGGGATCAGATTGTAAAATGAACTCTATCAAACCATCAAAGTCCATCATCTGGGAAGAATTCCCCACACTGAGAAGAATTAAGCAGAGTATCTTTGCCAAATAGAAGGACAACATGGGAGCTCCTGAGCCAAGTCTATTTTCCAGACTGCAACAGAGACAATGGAAAACTGACTAGAAAGAAAACGTTCAAATATTTATTTGGTAATGCTTTGTCTTAAATAGAGCTAAACATATTCTATAAAATCAGGCAAGCCCTGTTTAAATATTCGGTGTCTTAAATCTTCTTAGATTCAGGAATCCTGGACTAATACCTGTGGCATCATAAGGAACTGAACCAGTAACCCCTCTAATTTACAATAAACACAGAAGCAAATTCAGGAAAACTGGTGAAGCTACTTATTAAAGGTTCTATCTTATATGCCTCTCTTGATAGCAGAGTCTTCTTGTGCAGGGATGAACTTCCATCTGAATAAAATCATTGATTTTATTCTAATTCCAGATGGACAAAAAAGAAAGACACTGAATGACGAGAGTGTTAGGTGGCCTAACATATGTAACATAAATTCAGATTCTGGCAGTTTCATGCAGACTTAGGTGAAGCTCATCCCCTTTAATGCACTACTATTTAATTTATACTCTCTGGCATGGGCCTCCTTAAACTGCAAGTTAAGAGAAAGAAGAACAACCCCACAACATCCTATTGCAACCTGCATAGTGGGTCCTTTCAGAGCTCTTCCCTACCTGCTAAACTGTGAAAATAGTTCCATAATCTGAAGAGGAAAACATATTATTCTCCCATAGAATTCTCCCAAGTAATTCTTCAGTTGGGAAAGTTTGACAATTGGGTGTGATCAGTTCCTTCATTGAAGCTGAATCAGATCCTCCATCAAAGCTCTGTGTTCCACTTTCTGAAAGAGCAGCCATTTGACAGCTGTTTATTCTCAAGTCTTGTGTTGTGTCCATTTCCTCCTCCCTGCTCAGTTATTTACTTTCAGATTACAAACTCATTAGAGCAGGTGTTACTCAGAGAAACAAAAGCAAATGGACAGAAAATAACCCGCCCTCATCCCTAGATCTTTGTTGGGCAGCAGAAAACCCAGCACATGTAGTACTAAAACAACCTTCCCATTCTGCTCCTCAAATACCACTTGATTATAGCATTATAAATTTTATATTGTCTGAAAGTGTGAGTGATTGCTTCCAAAGAACATGGTTGTTTTGTTTTTCTGCAGCTCTTATGATGGAAATTCACCAGACAGCATCAGTTAACTTTGGGTTTTCCTGTAAAATTTCAGTTTTCATTTGTCACATTTATTCTGAATATGCAATTTTTATAGCTGCTTTTTGTCCTTGGAATTTATCCCCTGCATCTAACATATGTTGGTAAACTGTAATTATGAGCTGACCTAGTTAACTAAAATAAATTTCCAGGTAACTAACTAGGTAGTACTAACAACAATATTTTAACAACTTTAAAATTGAGGCAAGACAAATTTGCAGAATCTGACCCCAGTTTTTAAGAGGAAAAAGAAAAAAAAAGGAACAAAACAAAACCAACACAGCCAAACAGATACTTCTCAAATACAGACCAAGCAAAAATCAAAATTTAATGAATACTCTGCACTGAAAAATATTTGGGGTGGAGTTAGGTCTGTCAACCTCCAAGGTGACCTACCTAAATACTTGATGATATTTAGCTTGGTATCTTATTTTCATTAATATTCAGCTATCTCAAAACAGTCATGGCAGATGACTAATTCCCAAAGTTCCTTTTCCCCTCCTTTTTTTCATCCTTTGGGACATTAAAGTAAGAATTTGGATAGTCACCAGTGAGTACAACCATCTCAAACAAATAGAAGGAGTTGCATAATCCACAGATTGATGTCATGGACATAAGAGCCAGTGTTTAGGTAAGAAGTTCAGCTGGGAGGTGTGGCCAGGTGTCACAAGAGGCTTGGTGGAACATTTTGCTAGTTTGAGTAAGGAATTGACTGCCTACATACTGACACTACAGAGTTTTGCTGAAATCTAGAACAGGAAGGAAGATTTCTTAAGGTATTGGAGGTATTTCTCACTGAAGGTATTTGATAGTTGACATCTACCACATCAGATATCAAATAAAACTGAAACATAAGCATTTTATATACAGTGTATTCTACATGACAAATTTAAATTATAAAAAAACATTTTTCCAAGAGAATAAACAATAATGTATACATTCTTCAAAAAACAGAATAGACATTCACGTTATTTGGTGGTGATTTATCCACATTAATCAAGGCCTACAACCTTTGATGCTATTTTTTTAATTCAGCACTAAAGTGCAAATACAATGTAATGTCTGACATAAATCTACTCAGTAAGAGAGACCAGATTAATAGGAGACTATCTTTTACACAGACACAAGCCAAGATTTCATGCCTTTGAGACCTTAAGATAAATAGTGGCATAAACTAACCCTATCCCCAAAAACATCTCCCTGTTGCATGTCATGGACACCAGCACTAATAACAACCTTAGGTGGTTTAGGTCCATGTTTTTATATTTCATCCAAACCAATACCCTTTACAAAAGCAAGATCAACAGTCACTGTCAGGAACAGTGTAAAATTTTGTTACTGCCATTGTGTACTGCAAAGCTGCAGGCTGGTAGTCATTGAAAAAGCCACAGACAATTGCTTAACACACAAACTCTTCCTCAGGCCTGAAGATGAGGCATGATATGAAGTGAAGTTGTTGCCTGAAACAACTGCTCCGAGTTTAGCTGAATTGTATCAACCAACTAAAAAAGTTGTAGAGAAAAGACAATTTCTGCTCTTGTGGCAGAGCAGAATAGTAAGAAGAGGTTATAATATCTTTACCCCTTTTAGGGCATCAACAGACAGGTAATTATCTCCTGCAGAATAATGTGAGCAAAAGATTTCTGTGCACCAGAAATTCAAAACACCTCATTCAGCATCCACGACTGATTTTCAGGTACTTTGCGGAATATGTTGAGGTTAGTTGTATCTGGATATGTCCTGAGTTTTGTTGAACTTGGTAAGTTCATTGCAATGCTTAGTGTGTGATTGGTCCTCTCTGCATTGTCTTCTATGAGGACATCTGGAAGTCTGTGACATTTTGGGAGGCACATCTATCTCTGCATATTACCTTGTGCTTGCTGGCTCTGACTTCAAGCTTATGTAACTATCGTTGCATGCTGCTAAGCTGTGACTGAAAGAAGAGACCTTACACCCACTACAACCAGCTGTACTTCCCATAAAACTTCTAGTTACTCATTTTACATGTAAAAACAGCTTGTTTGATCAATGTGTTACTTGGAAGCAAAATAGGTAGGCATTGTAAGCACTAACTCTCTGTCCAGAGAGACTGTGTAACAACAAACTATGTTTGGTATTTAAGTACCATTTGCTGAAACAAACTACAGGGGGAAAAATCATAGTAAGATTCAGTAATTTACTAAGCTACTTCTCAAGAAATTCCTTCTCAAAAGGAAAAAAAATCTATAAAGTTAAGTTCCTCTAATCTTTTCAGAAATTTAACTCCCTAAATGTTGGACGAGTAAAGCCAACAATGGCAAACTCTTACTGGGAATGCAGTAATGTATTGACTCTGTGAAATGATTGAGGTAGATATAGAACCCTTCCACCACCTCACAAATAAAGGCGCTAAAACTCACATAAGCTCATTAATGTATATAGACATTAACATCCATTCCCTTCATGCTTTCACTTGACTGTCCATAACTCATGTCTTCGCGGTCCCCTTCCTTCAGCTCTCCAATATCAGACTCCCCTGCCTTTTTCTCTGTCTTGCCTGTTTTTTTTTCCCTTTCCTTGCTCATTCTGTTATGCCCATTTCTCCTCTGTCTCAGTTGGAGGTCACCTTCACTTGTTTGCAATTAACAGAGGCTGATTTTCTCAGAGAAATTTCTTTCAAGTATTACAAATATCCCTCAGCCACCTCACTTCAGTCCCTTATGTGACAAATGTGCTTGATACTCACAGAACCTCCCTAAACAGCTCACTGGGCAAGACCTATAGATCTCAGAAAGGTTTTGAAGAAATAATGTGGCTGGTGATCCTCAAGAAACCTAACTTCAATTTAAGCTACTTCATTAGTCTCCCCTAGTGGGGAAAGACAGGTGAATCACTCTGCAAATGTGTTTAGTTTGGTTTTTGAAGAGCTGCAGTGCAGAACCTACCATGCAGGTATTTACAGATACTTGCCCTAGCCTGGGAAATGTATTAAGATAACACTAAGTGGAAAGCAATAGCTGCACTCAGGGAGACATTTATCTGACCTGTGTTAGATATGTACAGTTGGGTAAAATTAATTGAAATTTATATTCTAGAAACAGGTTAAAAAGGAGCCTAGAGTGATTAGCTCAATTAATTACATTTAGTAAGATGATTCCCAACTGTTACATTATGAGAAATAAATCCTTTCTATTCCCAGAGCAGTTTCTCATAGTGTATATGCATTTCTTGACTCCATTTTTTTTTTTTTTTGGCCACAGTTTTGGCCTGAAATAGAGTTAGTAGTTTTATTTTGCAAATCCCTTATCCTTCTAGTCACCTTCCTTCATCTTCTCATGCCTCAAACTGATCCACTGAATATCTCAGGTTTTCCACTGCAATTGACTGTTTCTTCCAAGAGAAAAAGTAACTCCATTTAATCTTAAATTTACATCTTTACAGATCATATATAACTCACCAATCTCCATTTCTGATCTCCTATTCTAAAGATTTAATTTCTCATTCCGTCCTTTAAACATCCACATTTTGAAATGCCTCTCTCTATTCCTTGGCTTCTCTTCTGCTTGCTTCCCTTCTTCATCTGCATCTTCACCTGCTTACTCCTCATTTGCAAATATAAAACCGTTTGACCAACAACAATATCGTTCACTGCCTTCCTAGATTAATTAATAATGACCATGCTGAGCCCAATCAATTACACATCCACCTCAGCACTCTTGTGAAGCCAGCTGTTAATTTTGCCTCTTGGAGGCTTTCCATCCTCTACCAAATTTGTGACCAAAACCAAATCAATCTTTCCTCCAGTTACTGAATTTCCTTCCAAATCTGCCTGTAAACAACAACACAGGTTTTAGCAAGACAATAGACAACACTGATTTTGTATGAACAACTGCAGAGATTTTAGCTAAATTTTAGGCTACATTGTAAGTGAGATGAGACCAAAATATGTATCATTCCCAGGCAGCTGGAATATACACTGCCTTTTGACTTGCACAAGTCTTCTTATGGATTTGGATACATATGAATGATGGCAACCACCTACATCTGATTCATGTTCTCATGCTCTCTTTCCAGGCAGTGGAAATCTGGCAGCCACAGGGGACCTCAGCTCCTGCTTCTCCATGAGCTCAGCACCCCCAGGGACTGCAGCTGCACTTTCCTGTCCGTGGCAGTCTCAGCACAGTGCTGTCTATAACCCACACTGTTGACAATCACAAAGTACACAGGCCACTGCCTGTCTATCAGCACTGTGTCAACACGACCTGCCCTGGGCTGTTTTAGAGGAACTGCCCAAATGTTCCGGGATCTAAACCACCAGCAGGAACACAATTCCCCCTCTGCAGGCTGACTGACGTCATGGCACTGGGATGGTGTGCAGTGGTGAGGCTCAGAACTGCTGGGGTGAACTCAGGTAGGAAGCAGAGACAAGCTTATCTTGCAAAAAACTTCTGTTTTCTCTTAGTCAGTAAGACAAACAAGGACACAAAAAAACTTCCAAGAAATCCCATCCTATGAACAACCTTAAGAGCACCCTGTAACTGCTTCCTTTGACTGATAAAGAAATAATTCACTTCCTGTTCACTTGCAACTTTGAACACAAATGAGTTATAGTGAAAAAGCTCCTGTAGAACAGTCATGGCATGATGCCAATAATATTAATGCATGTTCTTACCTGTAATTCTGTGGAACTGACAGATAGACATGCCTTGATATCAATCTACCTTAAAGCTGCTTTTTAATGTAACTGATAACTTACGACATGCAAAAATATTTTTGATGAAGGGACAAATCCAGTTCCCTACACTGAAACCTTCACATTCTGAGCACGTAGCCTTGTCTTAATTAAATTATTTTGCTGTTATTTTTATTTTCTTGTATTATATCATAAATGACACTCCGCCATCAATAATTACATCAAATAAAGACATTATTTAAAAAACTGAGTGCCTATGAGAAGTTCCAAATTAATGCAACTGGAAAGTCACGCAATTTTTTTGTACTGAACAGATGGTAACACTCTAATTCTCCTACTTTCTCAGCCAGTCTGCTACAAGTCTCAAACCAGAACTTTGATCCAAATGCTACTGAAGTCAATGAGAAGGTTGACATTGACTTCAGTGAGCTTCAGCTCAATTGCTGCAAGAAGCAAAACTTGTGTCCTCATGGATCTTCAAAGCCATTAACAGTGATGGCTGAGAACAGCTATGGTAGTTTTGTTAAGGTAACATCCATCCAACAAGAACTAACCCAAGATACACTTCTTTGCTATTTCCCATTAAACATCCATAGACAACAGCTCTCTGTCACTGCCTCCTTTGGATAATGTTTGAAACAATTAATGAAATGCAAAAAATCTAAATAAAGAATTTTTTCACCTGTCCTACTCTTTATTTCACTCTCTTGCAATTTAAGAATCAACACTGGAGAAATGCTTTTCACCAACAGTAACTGAAGTCCCTGCTCTCGCATTTTCTTAATTCTGATCAACTTTAGCCACTTGGAACTCCTAACCCACCTCTAAAATATTTTTTCAGTGGTTAAATATGCACACAGTACTTTGTAAAGTTCTAAACTTAACATGCAACATTTTTTAAGCCTTTGAGTAAAGTTTCTATCCTCAATTACATTTAAATCCTAGAGAAATGTAAGACACTGTCTTTGCTCACTGTGTGTGTCAGGAACTCACAGCTAAAGGTTTAGGAGTATATTTCATATTTATAAGCTGAAATGTGACTTGTCTTGTTGTTAGCAAGTTAAAATTGCAACTAAATTCACACTCGTTTGACAGACAAAAATTCTTCCTGTGATTACTTCAATACAACTCTGAAGGAACTTCTACACAGTGTATGGAACCAATTTACGTTCAGTGTGGAACAAATGTTTCTGGAAATCTCCACAGCATATCAATGTCCTGATTTAAGAGGAAAATGCAAACTGAAAAATGGGTTTGCACACAGCACAAAAGATCAAATTATATTGCAAAATTATATGCACTGAAGGTTATAAGCATCATTTTACACATTAGAGGTCAATGTGAAGGCACTGCAGCAAGCACATTTACTCTCTTCTGAAACATATGAGGACAACTCCTGCTATAAAGTACTGGTGGTTTAGTACTAATGAAAGAACGTGATTAAGAATGTCCACAGCTTACTTTGTTATTGAGTTCTCTATCTCACCCAGCCTGCCTAAAATGAAAACAAAGTACCACTGCAACTTTCTGAATCAGTCTACTTAAAAAGCTGTACAATGAAAATATTTCAGTAGTTGGGAGCTGCAGTTTTTTATTGAAGGTACTGCTTAGTGTAATGACCGTCAACACAAGAATGGAATAACCCAAACCTTTGGAATTGATCATCAAAAATTATCAGGATATATTTTTTCCACAGATGATTACTTTGTAAAACACTTAAAAAGAAGTTCCGTGATCTTAAATGAACTGTGTCTTATAAATGAATAAAGATTTCTTTAGAATATTAAACTCCCAACCCCAGTGCTTCATTAAAGACTAATGAATACCACTATGTACTCAGTTGATTTTTTTCCTGTGGAAAAGATAATAATCTCTCTCCTGGCCTAGACCTAGGCAAGAAAAGAAGAGAGGAAAAAGACTGTACTTCTCCTTATTTGTTCACATTTAAAATATTACTATAAATCATCACAGAATGATGAATGATGAAAGGTAAATGTCAAGAAATGGAAGAATACATGCTTCTGTGGGTAACTACAGCTTTGGAAAACACCTCCCACAGAAACAATCTACAAAGTTTCATGAATTATAGAGGCAGAAGAAGAAGAAGTAGAAATCTAGTATCTTAGTTAACTCCAACTTTAAATCTTCTAATTTCTTGAACAAGTTTGTAATTATGTTGCAAAATAAAGGTCAACATTTAAAGATGCTCACTATACTGGAAAGTGCAGACAAAAGTTGACCATAAAAAAGAGGGAAGGAATGAAATTGGATTAATCCATCCCATGAAATGGTAAAGGTCATGAACTTCTGCTTCTGAAACAACTTCCAGGAAGAGTTCCTGAAATAATGGGGGGAGAAAAAAAAACAATAAAAATACATTTCTAGAATTAAATTACATTTAAGGCAGTTTTCAGCACACATTCTAGAGGCCTCATCTATCTATGCATCTATCTGTCTTCAATTCTCAATGAAAGAAGATGGGACTGTGCATAAGAAGAAACCAAATTAGTATCTTTCACATGTAACCACAAATAATCCCAAAACTTGGACACCTTGTACAATTACAGTTATGTCTCCTGATTGTGTCTAAAAATTGTACTCCAAAATTGAACAGAATCTACAGTAATAAATAGTTTGAACTCAAGATTAATGAGATCTGAACCACTGGTCAATAAAAGAAATAAAGGAACTCTAATGGAAGAGACAGCTAAAACTGTTTCACTTCGAGCAATGCAAACGTTTTCCTGCATCTTGTCAAACACAATCAATCTCTTCCCATCTTTCACAGAGAGCCCTGAGGTATCAGGGAGGTCCCTATCCCAGCAAGAAGTAGGGAGGCTCAGCTCGCTTTGCTGCCACTGAAATGCCTCCAGATTATACCCCCAGAGCAATGGATTCACTGTACAATCAAGGCTGCTCTTCCCCCAGTCCCTTCCAAGCAAGGACAGCCTTAGCAGGGATCCCTGCCGAGGCAGGAGCACAGGGAAGCTGGAGGGAAGTAACAAACATACACATTGTTTTTGTGTTTCAGCCACAACAAACGGAAGAAATACTCTGTGACCTGCACTGATTTGCAGTTTGTGTTTAGGGAGAGAGAATAGAAATCTGACCACTCTGAGAGCACAGTGCACAGGCTACTGCATTACTAAAGGTAAAAATTACAGCTATTACTTGCAATATTTTTATGCAAGCTTTCTGTTCAGCAGATTAAGAGACACAGCCTATATCTATAGCAACCAGGAGAGAGGAGAGATGGATAAATCCTGTCCAAACCATTTCTCCTTAAAACCTCACATCACTACCTCCACTATAGCAAGCATAATAGCTCATTTTTATTGCCACTTGACTGAAGCTTCATTAAAAACATGGTCAGCTGATTTTAATTCCTTCTTAATAAACAGAATGTGCATGAGGAAAACTGCAACACTATTCTTCTGGAAGGCTTCCTTTGTTTCTTAAAGGAATTTTATTTTTTTGTCTTGGAAATAGATTTCTTAGGTTTAGTTTGTTTAGCTTTCATTCTGATCTCCATAGCCGCCCTAGGTAGATATCAAAATGGGAAAAAAGCCCACAAAATTGTCTTAGTGATGACCTTCTTGACTTAAAGTCAGCTTTGGGAACATACTGTAAGTGAAATGAAATCGACCCTGTTAATAGATATTAACATTAATAGACAATCCAGGTGAGCATACAGTGCTGAGTGTCTCAGGGCAAGGGAAGGACTGCCAGGGAGAGTGTCACAGGAGAATTGCATCGATTTGAAACACACAGAGTTTGTTTTCAGGTGTGGGTCACTTCGGAGCTGGGGATGCTCAGTGCAGATGGTACCTGCTAAATGAAGAAGGGGCCGGTCGAGAATGTCTCTACAGAAAGCAGCCCCTTAATGGTCCGCACTGGGCAGCGCTGGGGATTTTCTGACAGCCCTGAAAGAGCCTTAACCCGGAGCCAGTAACTCCCACCTCCAGCAGCGTGAGTTGGAGGGGGACCCCACCACAGGCTGCACTGGGGGATTGTGGCCCGGAGATTTCCCGTCTCCTCCAAATCTAAGGGCACTTCAGCGGGCCGAATCCAGCAAACTGGGAGAAGGGTTAAATGCGTGGAGGCTGGAAGCGTTTTCGGGGACTCGCCACTGGCGCACTCGGTTTTCGGGGCCTGGCGGAAGTTTTCCGCGTGCGGGGACAGCGGGGAGAGCGGCCCCGCAGGGATGTCCCCGGGATGGGACCCGCCGCCGGGGCAGGGCCGGGGGCAGGGGGTGCGAGGGGCCGGGAGCGGGTCCTGAAAGACCCGGGGGACGGGGACAGGCACGGGAGGCGGACGGGGCCGCTTATCCGGGGCCGGCGCTGAGGGACCAGGGGATGGAGCTCCGCATCCCGGAGCCGCCGGTGAGGGACCGGAGGAGTGGCTGCCTCTCCGGGGCCGGCGGACAGGGACGGAGGGACGGAGGGACGGAGGGACGGAGGGACGGAGGGACGGAGGGACGGAGGGACGGAGGGACGGAGGGACGGAGGGACGGAGGGACGGGCCCCTGGGTGTCCGCCGTGCGGGCGCGGCCGCCGGGCCCAGCCGAGCTGCCCGCGGGGAAAGGGCGAGGGGAGCGCTCCCCGCAGCCCCGCGCCCCCCGCCCCCAGCCCCACTCACCGATCCTCTCGGCGGGCCCCGCGGGGGGCGGCTGGATGCGCGGGGCGGCGCCGAGCACCTGCGGCAGCGGCGGCACCAGCAGCAGCAGCAGCAGCAGCAGCGGGAGGACGGAGCCCAGCGCGCCCATCATGCCTGGCCCATCGCACGCCCCGCTCCCCCGCCCGCCGCCGCCAGCCCTCACTCCATGCCGCCCGCCCGCCCTGCGCCTCCCGCGGCCGCTCCCCGGCTCCGGCAGCCGCAGCGGATTCAACACCCAGGACAGCGCCCGGCGCCGCCCGCCCCCGGCCCCGCCCCGGCCCGGCCCGCCCGGCAGCCCGAGGGGGGGGCGCTCCCCGCCCCGCTCCGCCCTGCCCGCCCCGCCGGGACCGCGGGGAAGCGCCTCCGCCGGGCCGGGGAGCGCTGGGGCTCCCCGGAGCCCTGACCCCCACCGGGATCCCGCCCGCAGCCCCCTAAAGATGGGCGGGCACGGGAGGGGAGGCTCCGTGCGTGTTTCACACACCTGTGCGGGGAAACAATGGAGCCGTGCAGGGCAAGGGCCACGAACTGAAGTTTCACCTCGGCAAGAGGGAGAAGTTCCCTACATTGAGGGTGTCAGAGCACTGGAACAGGCTGCCCACGGAGGTCATGGAGTCTCCCTCTCTGGAGACATTCCAAACCCTCCAGGACATGTTCCTGTGTCACCTGCTCGGGGTGCACCTGCTTTGGCGGGGAGATTGGACAAGCTGATCTCCAGATGTCCCTTCCAACCCTCAACATTCTGAGACTCTGTGAAACCAGTTCACCCTGTCAAAGTTTTGTCCTGAAACATGTGCCAGCTGAGTGGATCCTCCCTGTGGCCTCCTCAGGAGCTGTTTGTGTGCCAGTGCTTTCTCCACAGATAATTACTGGCTATTCCAAAGGATTTAATGACCCTTCAGGTAAATACCTCTGTGAGTTTGCTGGGAGACATCCACATGTGTGACATGCTCATCCTCCCTCTCCTGTCCCCAAATCACACAAAGTGGGAGCATCAGTCCAGGCTGCCAGGAGTGATCAGGAGTCTCAAGCCCATGGAATCCCTCTGGGTTCACAGGCTCTCCTTTACTCATAAATTCACTGTAGTAACACTCATCCTTTAACACAGCAATCACAGCCACCAAGGTGACACAGCACAGGTGCCATCTCTCCATACAGGGGGATGTGTTTTTGGCCAGGACAGCCAGCTCCATGCCACACCAACTGACCCTGGTCCCAGCCCCCTCTGTCAATTAAACATCATCTACTTTATTCCTCCCTGAAGTTCCAGATTCCCACAACCTTCTTCATATTACAGGTAAACAGCTCTAACTACACCTGACATGCTTCATCTCTGACTTTAACCAGACTGAGATACACTTGAGGTATTTAAAAAGAGTAAAAATTTTAGTACATGAAGTGACTTTGGCATGAAGCAGAAAACCAAATAACAAAACTCCCCAGAACAGAGTAACTCTGGAAGAGCAGAGACCTTCCTCCTTGCTCATTTCCAAGACTTGGTGCAGGGGGGCTGGGTGGCAGCTCATGGGGAGAACAAGGAGCACTTACAGACACCTGCAGACAACTCTTATCCTCTCAGTTTTGTTCTGTGGGAAAAGCATGAACCTCTGTGCTGGAAAAAAACCCCAAACATTGCTTCTAGAACTGGTGCAAAGTCACCTCCTTTCTTTTGTGGTTAAGGTTGGTAACTCAGACTCAAAAAAGGACAATACTTGATTCAGAAAACAGAAAATTTAAAAAAAAGTATTGATACTGGGTGGTCTTTTTGAACATTTCTGCTCTTGAGGTCTGTTACATGACTGCTTATGTCTTGCAGGAGAGTGGTTTCACTAACCCAAAAGGTCCCTTTGCCTCAGAAAAAATCAATTTTGACGACATTGAGAGAAATCTGAGCACTAAAAGGGGAGAAACAAAAAAGGAGGGAAAAGCGTTCTGTGGAAAGGACAAGATGAGAAATGAAAGTGCTGAAACATAAATTAGTATATTCTCATGGGTTATGCAAACCATCTGGCTTTAAAAGCTAGTAGTGGGAACAAGGAAAAAGGTCATCAGAATTAGCAGAGAACTGCAAAACAACTGAAGGTAAGAAAGCAGCAAATGGCAGGCACAGCGAGAGAACAAGTTGTACGTCAAAATACAAAATAGCAGTGATATTACTGGGAATCGGTGCAGCTCTGCAAGGAATGATTTGCATATTTTCTGTGAATTTGTGATCAAATACTATGCAGATTTTAAAAGGAAATTAAAATTCTCATAGCCACTCCGTGCAGAGGATTAGCAAAATAATGACATTTGTTCAAAAGTGTTTGAAGCAATGTGAAAAATCAGGCCAAGAAAAGGCATTCATCGAGGACAGGAAGAAATCCTTGAATATACAAATTCAGTAAAGACAGAAGTCAAGTGTCAAGGAAGGAGTAAAGAGTCAATCAGTAGGTGGATAAGCCATTTGGAGATAACTCAAGTAGCAATTCTCAGGACTGGGAAGTGCAAGGCATTCCCTGCCTGGCTGTACTTTACAGTTCTGTAGCAGGCTTCACCTAACAAAGATACACAGATCTGTCTTAGAGCCCCAGGAGCAGACAGATTGAAGTAATGTGTATTAGGTATAATGAATTTTGTTAATGAAGTGTAAAAACTGCAAGGCTTGAGTCTGTGTGCAAATTAGATGAAAAACAGTATCACCCTGTAAATAACATGTCACATGCAGCCTCCTTGCTGGTTCACAGTCATTTTTATCAAGACAATTATCAGTGCCAAGGTTTTCAATAGTTTGTATAATAAATTAAGCATCCATGTTTAGGTCTACCAACCTTGTGAGGTTGTTTTGATTGTGGTTTTTGTTATGTTTTCAATAAGTTTCTGAACTGTGGAAAAAGAAATCCTAAAGTGTGCAAGTCATTTGTGGGAATTTCTAGAAAGACTAGAGAAATTACTCCATTCCTGAAGTCAGGGATGTTGTAGGGCTCAAGCAGAACTGAAAGATTTGATAGTTTTGAAAAAACAGTATCAGCAAATTATTTCTGTAAGGGCATATTTAAATCTTTTTGGTAAGGGATTCTAAAGATATTGAATGGTGGCTGAGAGGGTAGAATATCAGCTCTCCCTTGCTAATGTGTCTGAGTGTGAGGTGAGTGTGAGGCTTCATGAAAGAATGACATTGGAAATTACAGAACTGAAAAATTCAGCACAGTGAATAACACACTGAGGTTCAGCATGTCCTTAATTGCTGGAGCTAAGTCTTTTTATGATGCCCATTTAGATGTGAAAAACATGCTAGGCAAAGTAAAAGGAGAGCTGGATAATCTATACGATTTTATGCATGTGAAAGATTTACATCCTTATCCATGGCAACCACAGCTGAACAGGAGTTTTTCAAGGGAACACTTTTCTGTTTGAAAATGCTGTGTTGTCTGACTAAGGTTTTTCATGAGAAATATACATGTTTTAATCAAAAATCCTCTAGTAAGGGCTAAAAAAAAAATCCAGAAGGGGTCAGAAATGCTCCCAGGATGGCTAATTAGCCCAGTAGCCAGGACACCTATGTGGCCTGGTATTTTAAATGTTCAGATTCAAAGACATGAACTAACTAACTAACTAACCATTGGATATTTAGGTCAGCCTCTCTCAATTTCACTGGGCCATTCACAATTATATTACAACTAAATGACCCTGCTAGAAAAGACCTTGTAGGTAGCAGTTTAGCATGGGAGAGGCAAGAAGGTCATTATAGGATTTATTTTGTTGATTTATTATTATTTAGAATGAAATATTAAGAGTAGTGAATTAATCAGCTGGGAATTGAGTTAATAGTAGAATTTTTTAGAGATGTAAGAACAAAAAGTGCCAAAATTACACAAACCAGACATTGATTGGGTGTAAAAAAGAAACACAGGATTCAGTTGAAGTAGAACATTGCCAGAGAATATGTTAGGCATAAAGATACACAAAGGGAAAGTATTCTTAAGACTTACCAATTTGTAATAATTGTGATATTAATAAAATGTTGTAAACATTTAAATAATACAGGCTAGTTAGAAGTTAAGTATTAGAAGTTACAACACAAAGGTACTATTTGAGTTTTACTGTGTACTTAGTTAGAGAGGTCATGTTTGAAAGGCTTTGCAGGTCTGTTTCTTAATTACAAATGGGAATTATATTTATAAGCATAGGTACACTGTGTGATTGTAGAAATTGTATATTTTTCCTGGATAGAAGTGCATGTTTCATCTAAGGCTCACAGAGTTATTTGTCAGTTTATCCAAGTATAAAGAAGAGCCTGAACAAAAGGTCAGTTCCAGCTATGCTAAATACACTCTACCTGCACAGACAAACAAGCCCTTAGAGAAAAAAGAAGCATTAAAATTTCCTTCTTCATTTTCTTTCTTCCTCTCATCCCCCTGTCCCCTCCAGTCCCCCCTCCCCAAATCAAGACTTCTGAGCATGTTAATTGCAGATCATTTGTCCTGCTAATGGGCCCAAAGTCCACAGGGAACAATACCTATCAGGCAGTTTATCTCAGATTCAGTAACCCAGATATCTTGGCAGAGCTTTAAGATGCATTGCAGGGTTAAGGGTGAAAGAAGAGAGAAAGAGATAGAGAGGCTTGTGCTATATCTGTGCCCAGAAAAGAAAGAATTTTTACTGGTTTATTATTTCCATGTTCTGGCTTGAGAGGATGTAGGTAAAATATTCAAAGCCTGTGGATGTATCTACAGACACTGAAGGAGATTTTGAAGGCTCTGATGCTCGTGTAACCTTCACCACACCTTTTTGAGGGCAGAAAGAGCTGCTTGAGCAGCAGTGAGCCTCCAGCACCTCCGGTGTGATTTGAGGACTTCTTTCATAAGACTTAAAAATGGAGCCACAAAACCCATCTCCAGAGCCACATCCTGGGGTGCCGTGGTTACAAGAAGAGCAGCACCAATTGCCACTCTGCAGGTTGTTGGTGTGGGCAGTCATAAACTCTGCCCTGGCAGCTGACTGGACACTGCACTGGACACTCTTCAGGGTGGTCTTGCAGAGACACTCAAACAGTGACTGCAGAACTGTTCACACGTTCATATTTCAGTTACATTTATTCACTATTGTTGATGGAAAGTTTAAAGTCACAAGATTTATATTCAAATTATGTGAAGGGGGTATTGGTATTGCAGAGGCTGTAATAGCCCTTGGTATTAAAAATTATCAAGAAAGTTTAATAGAAATGTTGTACTATGCACTTAACCAGTAGCTTCTTTTACTCAGGTATATTGAAAAAGTACAGGTGTGGTTATATAGCTTTGTGTATTTGATCCTTCCAATAACAGAAAATGTATAACTTATGTAGGCATTAATTTAAATAATTAATATTTTAAAGCTATTAAGAAGGAAAGACTTTACTCTGCAATAGTTATGAACAATATATCTAAAAAGCCTGAGACAATAAGAATGTTTAAAGCACAGGAAGCTCTACAGAAGCCTGGATTACTGAGACCTAAAGTCATACCACTCTCTCCACAGCAGTACAAATACTCACTTGAATTTCAGTTTGGTGGTTGTATTCTGAATCCAGGGACAAAGTTTTAGGACAAAGGAATAGAAAGTTCCTAAAGGGAAAAAGTCTTTAACTGTTGTGAAAATGTATAGTCCAAGGTCATATCAGCAGTGATTGTGGTCTTTCTTTTTCAATTTTTGAATATTTCATAGTGTCACTAAAAGTACTTGAAAGGATTTTAGCATTTGATACAGAAATTAGTGACTTCAGTATTTTTATTTAATGTCTATAAAACTAGCAGAGCCTTAGAAAATTTTTAATGAATTCATACTGAATACAGTTTAGCATGAAAATAAATATTTGCAGGGTCTAGAAGATATCAGAGTGCTTGATGGAAGATAGTGGTATGATTAACTTTATGAATATCATAGCAATTCTATTGTATCTAAGAATGATGTTGTCTGGCTGTCCTCAGCTATTTCAAAGCTTTTTTTCTTGTTTACAAAATTGTATTAGAAAATGTCTTTGCTCTGGTACACACAAAATGTTTTATTCTAGATATTTCAGCATTACTGAGGAACAGGAGTTCAATACAGAACCAGAAGGAAAAAAAAATCCTAGACAACTGTGCAAGTGCTCAACTGATAAAGTTTAAAAAGGTAAAAAAAATAAAAAAAATAAGAAAAAAGGAGGTTGATTTTACTTATGACTGCTAAGATGTGAGCCAATCTTTTATTCCCTGTGCCGTAACTGAATGATAATGGGTTTTATGTGTTTCTGGAAAGGAGCCTAAAGTGGAATGTTGAAGGCCTAAGAGATGAAATGCAGCTAGAGAAAATTACCAGTGAGAATAGGAGATGTGACTCACATTAACTGAAGACCTAAACATCTTCGTATATGAGTGCTCAGGGCTGACTTCCAAGGCTCTAAGAAGCCTTGGTACCAGACCAGCCACTTCAGTGTGCATGTGTGAGGAAAATTTCCATAATCTCTCCTGCTGGTTTGTTAGGGATGCTGGAGAGAGCAGCTTCTGTTAATGTAGGCATTTGCAGGTCTGGATTGAACCCAATTCGTTTAAGACTCATTTAAAATTCTAGCTGACTTGTTCAAATACCACTTATGGTGATACCTACAGGAAACAGGTTGCTGAAGCTGCATTTAGTGTGAAGCTGTTGGAAGAGAAGGCAAAGGTGGAGTGAAGCAAGTAACCATGTGTGGATGTCCAGAACCGGAGAAGAACAGACCCCTGTGTCTCAAGGCAGGGCTATGTAACTGATGAGTCCAACTCTGAGGCCATTCTGACATCTTTATATCTGGTGTCAGGCTATAAAAGGGAATTTGGGCTTCCCTGGGAGAACAATGGCTTCTGTGAGAACAAGCACAGGTGACTGAGGTGCTCCAGAGCTGGTCCCTTTTGACTGAGAAAGCCTGTATTTCCTGCTAATACCCACTGTCATCTCAGTTCAACACAGGCTGAACTGTGATTTGCCTGTTTTGTAGTCACTGGGGACAGATTTCAGAACAAACCACCTGAATTTCTGCTGATTTTCATGGGCATTTAGAAGGCTCAGCACAACTTAAAAACTTGCTGTCTGAGCACACCATGATGGGATATCCAGGTGAAAGGATTAGACAATTGTAATGTTTTCTGATAATAGGTTCTTGATCTTCAGAATCATCTTGAAACCCTTAGGTGTGCAATGAATAATTAGATTTGGTTACCATTGATCAAAATTGATTTGAAATGTCAATAGGGAGACCATTTTTAAAATTAATTAGGTTCTTTTAATGGGAGGGAGTTCAAAAACAGTTTAAAAATTCTATTTTCATCCAGCTTTGCTAATCTGTAAGACTTGATACTTGGTGAATGGATTTTACAACGAGTAAGTACCCCCCTGGGATACCCACTCCTTTTGTGCTCAATTAAAGGATGAATGACATTACTGTACTTTGTCATTCTGAAAGAATTGGCCTGATTGAAGTTGCTGGGGAGGCTCTGGTTATGTGTCCCCCACTTGCTGTACCTGACTCAGGACCTGCAGCTTCATTCCAGTGCTAAGCACCCACAGCTGGAGATGGGTGCCTTGAGGCAACAACTGTTATAATCTGACAAACATGGGAGAAAACCCATGGAAATTTTTTACCTTAGTGTCACTGTGCATTTTTAAGATGGTGATAAGTAAGCCTAGAGGGAGCTGGAAAGAGACATGAATCACTGTGAAATTCTGGGACTGCAGTGAGTAGTGCCATAGTAACGCCATTGCAGGAGCTGGGTATGAACACCAGGCAGCAGGCTCAGTGTGGAGCTCTGTGCTGAACCATGAGAAGATAAAAGCACTGACCATTTGCTATGTCATCAAAGCAAGGGGTTTGCATGATCCACAGAGCAGGTACAGGGAACAGTTTGTGTGGAATGAGTAATTTCTCTTAATGGGATTGAAGATACACCATTTGACACATAATCACAGGAGAGATTAAAGCTGTGCACATCTTCATTTTGACATTACTTGACTTTGGAGTGTCTGACTTTTCAGCTCTAGTAACACTCTTAAACCACGTTTTTATGTGCTTCAAAGAATCATAGAATCTTTAAGGTTGGAAAAGACCTCCAAGATTGAATCCAGCTGTTTACCCGGCAACCCTGTGTTCGCCACAAAACCATATCCCCAAGTGACACATTTACACATCATCTGAACACTTTCAGGGATGGTGATTTCATCCCTTCCCTGGGCAGCCTATTCTAATGCTTGACCACCCTTTCAGTGAAGAAATTGATCCTAATATCCAATCTAAACCTCACTTGGCACAGCTTGAGGTTTCATCCTCCATGTTCTATCCAGGAAACATTGTCTTGCTTACTGCAAAACACAGAAGCAAACCTGGTGTTTGCCCAGAGGTTAGAATATTTGCTATAGCTACTATGTATCTATAAGCTTGGAGTATCCTTGAGGCTATTTTCCTCCTGGTACACTGTAAAGGAAATGTAGAATTGACCAGTGGATTTGATAGCAACTCAGAATGTAGCAGGAGCAACTGAGCTCAGATCCTTTTCACTGCAGTTTTATAACAATGCTTATTAGCATGGGTTATATTGAATAGCAAAAATGAATAAAAAATAAAGGACATTATTTCCAGTTTAAAAAATTAGAAAGTCTTGCTGAAAGCATTCTCATATCTCAGAGTACAAGACTGCTTGAGCCATTGCCTATGATATGTTTCTTTTAAAGGAAGGTCACTTTTTGAGAGTATGCTGTGATCGGGGAAAAAAAAGGGAAAGTTCATGGTAATGACAGCTGGGGAGAGGAACTTTGTTTGGACTACACTGAAATTACATTATGTGTCTCTGCAAGTACAAGATTATGGTTGAGAACAATCATGGGTTTCAGATAAAGTATTAAAAGTTGAATAACAGATTTTCTGAATCACTACTTCAAAAGCCTTCCTGTTGCTCCCTCTTGTACTTCAGTGTGTTCCAATGGAGCACCAAAAACCAAACAAAACCACCTTCTTTGCTTCTCAGTGGAATCTCCCTCCTAGGCTGGGTATTTCCCGTGAACTTTTCTGCTCTGTATAACAGAGCTTCTACTGTGAGTGATGAAGAGGTACACAGATGAGGTGTACCTGAGGTGTGTGATGGATACTTAATATTCTATCATTTGATCTCCTAGATTGCCTAGATTGAAAAACAAGAAAATCATGGTGAAGAAAATGGTGAAGGGACAAAATTCTACTGACAAGAATTACACTTAACACAATTAGAAAATATACCAAGACAAAAATAAACTTGTAACTGGTATTTTATTTTATTAGCAGATGAATAAAATTAGAGATAGAAGAGCTGTCCTAAACTGGAACTGCAACAGGAAGCTTGAGAGCCAAGAGGCCGAAAATGGTCTTCACAAATAGGTATATGAAAAAAAAATTTCTTTGCTTCCCTCTTACTATAATTAAAAATAAATAAATAAATAAATAAACCAACAAAAAACCCCAACCAACCAACTAACCAATAAAAAAGGTTCCATGTATTTTTTTCCACGAAGTCAGTTTATTTCCAGAGCCAAAAGCATCACACCTGTTCAGATGTGCTAATTGCCCAGGAGAGTCTCTCATCAGATAGCACAGAGTGCTTTCTAATATTAGATCACGCTGAAACAGGCCTGCTTTTAAGCATTCAATCAATGCATCATGATCCACTGATAAATTAAAAACTGCAGGCTAAGTTCCCTGATCTCTATGTGCCACTCAGGCAGTTTAAGGCTCTGTGATCTCAGCTGGGAAGATAAGAATCCCCCAGAGGCTGGCTGACCTGTGATGGATGGCTTAGGAGCCAAAGTTTGCTGTCAATTCCAGTGTAGATCAAATCAGGGAACCAGAAGGCTGTAATCAGATCCCATGATCTCTTTCTGGCATCAAATAGTTCACAATTTCATTGCAGATAAACTGGGTTTATATCCTTTTTGAGCCCTAGCATAACATTAACTTTTAAAATTCCGACAATAGGAGACACCTACCAAAGAAAAAAAATCTGATCTGGAATATGGTAAACCCGCCTTTAACCTCTTTCATTTAAAAATCAGATTCTTGGAGCATAGTGTGCACCATGCAGTTTCCATCTCTGACATTTTTGCTACTGTCCTTGAGTTTGAATATAGGTTGTTGTGGTCATTGCACGTTTCCTAGAAGCTCTTGTACACAAGGCAAACTCATCTGCTGTGCCCAGTGACCAGCTCAGGCACTGGCAAAACAAGTGTTTTACACATCATGGGGGGACAGACCCATGAAAATCATTGTCCTGCAGACCAAGAGAGCAGCCCATGAGAGGGAAACTGGGGACAGAAGAGAAAGGTAATAATTTTTGTCAGGAACCATGATCCTCTTTCATAAAGGACCCTTTAATAAATAACAGAATAAGCCTTAGAACTTCTCGTTGTGCAGAACTGAGAAAATCTGAGAGTAAAAGCATTTTCTTTATCCTGTTGTATTGGTAGTGTCCACCATAGAGGATGGTCTAAGAAAGGAGACAAGTTTTTGGCAGTGTGATCAGTAAAAGGAGCCTATCCAGTCAAAGGATTGTCCTTCAATGCAGGACAGTCATACTGTCCTTAAATATCCAGAACTAGAGCAGGAAGTAGAGTTACTTCAGTTTTTTTGTTTTGTTTTGTTTTGCTTTGTTTTGTTTCTAAGTACTGTCCTAGACTGGTCTAATTGAATTTGTAGGCTCTTACAGATGCTGTATTTTTCCTTTAGACACTGTTCTGAGAAAATAAAATTGCAAACACCTATTTTTAGTAATCATGGCAAGACTTCAGAGAGACCTATGCATGAAGCCTGAATTTCTCACTAAGAAGCTTGTACTCAGGTACCATTTTAGGCAGTGGGTAATAAGGATGTCAACAGTAGGAAACAATAATTAAAAAAAAGCTAAATCAATATTCTTTATTCAGATGGGAGCTGAGCTAACACAAACAGTTTATCTAAGTGTTTAATAATTACCCCAAAAGGCAGGAAGCACACACCATCGCACATTGCAAAGAACTCTGAAGGAGGCTGGGGTGGTTCTATGTCCTTTGATATGGGCACGGGGTCACACAGGATTCATGTACCTCTCCAGCAAGAGCTGCTAAAATGTACCTGCTTAAAATGTAAGGCTTTACAGCACAGCATCTGCAGCATAATAAAAATATATTAACCCAAGACAAGGATTTATTGTTGGTATAGTAAGATGGGTAAGGAACCAACTGAATGGAAGAGGGAACTAGATTAGGCTGGAAAGCAATTACTAATGATGTTTTGGAACAGCATCTTATTTAATATTTTCATTAATGACAGCACAAAAAATATGCATAAACTAATGAAGTTTGAATACATATTTGAAATTGGGACACGAGAGTATAAAACAAAATACTAGAATTTTACACAGAAGAATCTAGTAAAGTGATGTCTTAAGTAATGTAAGCACTGTGATATAAACAATTGTCAAGTCATGTGTTTGAGAACCAAGTTATTTTGCTAAGAAAAAGGCAGTCCTCTGGTGGAAAAAAAATGATAGAGAGAAAAAGATTGGTAACAGCTTCTGCTTACTAGCGTCATGAGCAGTAACAAAATAAAAGTAACAGAATTCCTACTGCCACACTATTTTAAAACAGTGGTGACAGATACAACTGAGAATGAAATTTTCTCTGCCACAGTGTATAATTTCTGCAACTTTGCTAGAACCATGATGTGGAGCTGGAGAGAGACAAAGGACACTGATTAGAGGAGACCCAGAACACATCGATGCCGAACACCCTAACCAAGTGAAAAACTCCCAGTGACTGCTGAGTGAAAGCCAAAGCTACAGCACTGCTGGAAGCCTGGGGCTGTACCTCAGGTCATACAGCCACGCAAAGCCCAGGACCAAAAATTTATATCCAGAGCAGATGAGGCAAGACCTGTGCCTATTTGCAAGGGCTCAGTGAACCTGAAGAACTGCTGGCCTCCTGTGGAAAGTTCTGCAGCTGCTTCTGAAAGCTGCCCTTGGCCAGCTGCTTGTCCAGGTGCCAGCACTAAGCCATGCTCTTCTCTTGGACATGGGCAGCTGTCACAACAGGGGCTCCTGGCACACGCACTGGACAGGGCTGGACTTTGCAATGGTCTTGGTTTGCAAGGCACTGGGGCAGATCAGCAAAGAATGTGGGAAGTTCACTGCTGTGTGTCCTGATTTCACATCAGTCATTATCAGGAGTGTCCTTCACTAAGCATCTTTGAGGGTGAAACATTTTGTCAGAATTAGTCTGCTTTCCTTCTGAAAGTCAGACCTCAGAACACTTGAGAGCAGTAGCACATCTGAGTTTAAATATGAAGTGAGTTGCAGTTCTCATGGAGTAAAAAACAGGCGCAAGGTGGATTTTTTAACTTCCCTGGCTGTTTTGAAGGTTTGTGTGCTTGGATCCATACCTGAAAACATTTATTTGCTAAGGCAGAAATTTGAGAATTTCTCCTGTTTTTTCCTTAGCTCACAAGTTGAAGCTGTGATAGGTGGCAGATGCTGGGCTTTGTTTCCCATCCAGACAAAAAAGCAAATGAATGTTGTTACAAAAAGAGCTCAAGTCCTTACAAACAACATTGATTTCTGAAAGTAGTTAAAAGTTATTGCCTTCTTCAGTCTCATGGATCCTGAATGCATATGCCCAAAGGGAAGAGCTCCAGACATGGCACTCACAGGTACAACTGTGACCAGAACATTTTTTCTGCAGGCAGCTCTTCATCACCAGCACCTGCCAGTTGTCCAAAGGAGTGTTATAAATGTGTTTTCTTGCTCATTTTTCAAGCAATTTTATTAATCAAAGGCAGGTTCAACTTCTTCAAAAAGCTGAATAGATCTGAAAGGGTCTGTCTCAAGATTAAGGGAAGTTTTCAAACATACCCAAAGAACAATACCTCTTCCCCAGCAGCACTTTTGATTAATAAGATGAAACAAATCTGCTTTGCAGGTTTACAAGAGATAACAGCTTAAGAAATGTTTTATTTATTTGTATCTCCCAAACTGAAGGAAAATGTAGATTTAAATTTTTGCAAGATTAAAGTATGCAATAAGAAAGTGAAAGAGAGAACTCCTCTGATATTCGTGTGAAATTTGCCACAAAGGCCTAAGAAGAAAGCCCTAACAGACCTTGGCTCAAGGAATCCCAACACCATTATTTGTGTTGCAGAAAGCCAATGTTTTTTCATGGCAGAACAGTTTAGTGGAGCTGGAGTAGAAATTGAGTTGAAATATGTTCACCAGCTGCAGGACCAACAGAAAATTATTTCAACCCTCTTAAGAACCACTTGAGAAGCAGCCCATAGGAAGACAATGGTTTATCTTTAATTTTTTTTACTCTTCCTAGCAGTATCACCTCTGAGTTCTTCAAAGGAAATCCATGTATTTCTGATGTTGATGGAACAACCTTTATTTCCTTCAGGCACAGGGCTACTGCATCTGTACCATGAATTCCATGAAAAAAGCAAAATTATACACTGAGGAAAAACAAGGCAATAAATTTGGATTCTTTTCTAATCTAATGATATGAGCAAATACTGAGACTGAGAAGCAGAAAAAAGAAACTTATTTACATATTCATTGAGTAATTTGTATAATCAGAAGATTTAAAAGGTCATTACCGGAACACCTGCCTGTTAACAGATGTAGAAGAATGAAGGCCAAAGAACACAGTTTTTATAAAGATGTTGATAGATAAACACTTGGCAGATCTACAGCTACCTGCTGGGGCAGCATTAGTTTCTTTGGTTAGGCCACTGTTGTGGATGAGGTAAACCTGGAATTCATGAATCCATGCACACACTGTCTATCCTGTTGCAAAGTCTGCCAGTTGTTTATTAAGAACTGCTTTTAAAAATCAACATTTCAGCTAAAACAGCTTTTATCCACTAGGGGAGTTTTATGTACCAAGGTCAACTATGGGTCTGATGTTTGCACTGAACAGCAGATATTGAAAAAACCTTACAGTCTCTTACCACAGAAATAAAACCAGCAGAGTAGATGTTTGTTTAGACAGATGGGAGGTACAGCTCTGCACAAATCTTAATCAATGAAGAGCCTGTGTTAATTTGGCCAAATTGGTTGACTTCAATGTCAGTGCCACTTAGTAACACTGGAGACTCAACAGCTATTTGCACAGGCCCACGCTGAGAATCACTTCACTTAATTGTAGATAACCAAGTGCTACCTGTCCATGGCTCCAGATCTAAGCTGGAGGATGCAATCTTGGCCTGTGGCTGAATCGTTTTCTGGAGATCCCCATTAAATCTCCTAAACTAGACAAAACTAAAGCATCAGAAGCTGTGGTTCTGGCTGAGATAAATTCCTTCACAGTAGGAAGGGCTGTATTTTGTATTTGTGCTGGAGACAGTTCTGGTAACACAGGGATGTTTCAGCTATTTCTGAGCAGGGCTTACGCAGCATCTTGGCCTCTCTGCTTCTCACCACACCCCTAAGGAGGCTGGGAGTGCACCAGGAGTGTGGAGGGGACACAGCTGGGACAGGGGACCCCAAGTGACCACAGGGATGTCTCACACCATATGCACCATGCTCAGCAGGTTGGGGGAGGGCACTGCTCAGGGACCAGCTAGGTGGTTTTATTTCCCTCTCTTTATCTCTTTTCCTCACAATTTGAAAAAGTATTATTATTTTTTCTTAATTATTCAACTGTTTCTTTTTGACTTATACCCTTTCAGTCGTGCCCCCATGTCTGAAGGAGTGGAGGCAGTGAGGGAGCTGGGTGGTGCCTGGCTGCTGGCTGGGCTTGAACCACCCCATGAGCTCAGACAGGTCATTTACAGGTATCTCCATTAAAGCAAAATAACACTGCAATCAGCATTCTATTAGTCTTGGCACAGATCTGGTTGCATGACGAAAATTAAATAAGTGGCTTAGATGCCTGCATTATTTCCATCATTAGTACTAACTTATCAAAACAGCTATAATTCTTAAAAATAGGTAAATATAAAATAATTTATATATTACTCAAGTCTATGTTTAAGAGTTAAGACATTTCTCCCCAGTGTACTGGCCACTCAATCACTTGAACATTCAAGTTATGAGGAAGCTCAGGGGAGAATCTGGTCCAATCCCCAGCTCAGCAGGGCTGACTCCAAAGCTATGACATCGTGGAAGGTCAGAGCCCTCCTTGTCTGCCAAGTGCTGCACATCTCCAAGGACAGGCATTCCATAGGCTTTCTGAGCAACCTCTTCCAGTTCCATTTCCAGTTCCAATTCACTCTTACAATGATTGTTTTTCATGTCCAACAAGACATTCTCTTGCTCAGGTTGTTTCTGTAGCTTCATCTTCTCCTCCACCCATCTCTGGGGAAAGTCTTTCCTTTATCCTCCTGGAGGCAGGTGCAGGCAGCAAGAAGCTGCCTTCGTGCAGGTGCCTGTGTGGGTGATGCAGGATTTGTCCATCAGGTCCAGGTCTTTGCTGAACATCAGGAGATGCCCCTCCGTGTCAGCTGTGGCTCCCAGCTGCTGTCATCTGCCATCAGTCCAAGGCTGCTGCTCACCCTGTCACCAACCAGCCCTGGCAGCTGGGCCTGCCCTCAGCAGTGCCACAGCCACAGCTGCCAATCTCACCCTTTAGCAGATTATTCTTCCACTCTGATGGTCCAGCCAGTTTCCCACTCATCTTCCAAGTCTACCTATCCATCCCATCTCTCTCCAGCCTGGATGTCAGGATACTGTGTAAGACTGTAAAAGTCTGCCAAGGATAGGAAACAGGACATGCTGTGCTCTCTCTTCTACAAAAGGGATGGAAATCAGGCTGGTTAGGCAGAACTTGCCCCTGGTAAAGCCATGATGGCTATTCCCAATCACCATTTTGACCCTCACATATCTCAAAATAGGATTCATTTCCATAACCCCTAGGAATATGCTCTAGTCCTCACAGGGACTGAGGTTATGTGGGACATATCTATCATACATTTATTATTTGTTTTACAAAAACAAAGATACAAAAATACTGATTTTGCACTCCTCCCAAGAAGACATTTTTATACAGAATACCCCCTTTACAGCTGTTGACAAATCTTTACTATTACATAATATCTATACACACTTTATACATTTTGCTTGTTTTAAATGTACAGAATAACAGAAAGCAATCTTAAACAATTCACAAGTTTACAAGATAAGTTTTTTAAAAAGCAATACATCTTCCCTCAATTTTCATGACAAAAGCTTCTGCATGGTCAAGGATTCGAAAACTCATCCAAAATTTTCAGAGATGATTCACACAGGAATCTGAAACGCCATAAAACAATGCATAAGAGAATTAGAAATGCTAAATGCCAAATCAATCCTCAACCATTTGATTCTGAGTACAGCTACCACATGATTTCATTGACCAGTTAGTTTATTTAAAATGCCTTTACAAATTACTTTTGAAATAGCTAAATTCTTTTTCTTTCAATTTTTCCAATTTTCTGCTGATCATCTCTGTCTCTAGAATAACCAACAGCAACCCAGTTTAAATTACTATGTAAATTCAAGCACATTTTCTAATACGTCATCATCTAGTTAAAGAACCCATTTGTTTTCTGCACAGCATTGTTACTCTTTTGTTCAAACAAAACAGTGAAATCCTTTACAGGTAATCCATTCTAAGACCACTTTTCATTCTTTTACTTTCTTCAGTTCTCCCTCACTCTTCAGTCTTTATAAATTTTTTTCTCACTTGTGGCAACTTTTTCCAAGCCTGAGCTTTGTGTCTTTTCCTTATTAGCAGCTGCCTCCTCCAGCTGCCCTCAAAGTCCTCTTAGTCCCATTCTGACTCTAATCTCCAATCACACAATTCTCTCTACAGTGCCACAGCCTTTAACTCCAGTGTCAAAATAAGGTAGAGTGTTACAAGGTACTAAAGAATTAGGATAATTAGTAAAGTTCTGTGGGTTTAGGCACAATGCTGCTTTGTATGAATTTTATTTTATTACAGTTTAAGGCTAAAAAAACAATGGATTTGTAATGCAGGAAGACTGGCACATTGGCCAAAAGCCATCAATTGGAATAACTGTGTTCCTCCCAAACAAACAATCTCAAGGCAGTTCTACCAAGTACCTTTCTAGGGAACTTAAAGATGGGAGGCAGAGAAATCATACCCAGAGTTATACAACAAAACAATTCAAGAGCCATAATTTACAGATGCAATGAAAGTGCAATTAAGAATTTGGGAGCTAGCTAAATGATAATACTAAAGAAATACCTTTGAGCACAGCCATTGGCTAAATTTAAATTCTAATACTCATATATCAAAACGACAAATAAAGTAAATACACAGTATTAAGTAAAAGTTATTATCCTATAGCACATTAGGTTTTACAAAACATGAGACATTTTTCTCTAGCCTCTAAATGACTGCACTGACAGCTTTATCTGCATTTTTTTGTTAGGCATAAATATTTGCATTTTACAAGCTAAACTAATGTGTGTGCCATTACTCTTGAGGAAATTCTCTCAAGATACAGTATGTTGTCCAGAATTTTTAAATGCACTGAACAGCATTTTTAAAATACAGACCCAGAGGACCATCCAAAACCACTAACTCAGCTGAAGAGGGAAAAGTAAATTGCAGTGAAAAGTTTTGCTTCTGAATTAGTGCAACGACTCCTTGTATAAAGGGCAGCACCTTAATTACCATACCAGACAGCTTTTTTAACTTTTTTCTTTCATTGCTAATATGTAAGAGATTACTCCTAAGTCTGAAGTTAAGATGCTGGCACAGAATGCCAGTTCTCTTGGGAAATTAAAGAATGTCACCATTTCCTGGCATACCTGGGTATTGAATAAAATAATCCCTCAAGGAGTTATTAGGAGATAATGCATTCAGAAGCAAAAAATAGTAATATTATTAAGAATGAGTTAAAACCCAGTAATGTATTTTAGCAAGCAGCAGCACAGTACTGTGTGTTAGAGGATTGTCTTCAAATTAATGACCAGTGAGCCAGCTTGGAGCATACCATAACTAAAATTTGGTGTTTGGTAAGCCAAGTAGGATGATAAAATAGTTTACAAACAATAGGGCATGCTTTAGACCATGTATAATCACATTTTAGCTGTACATTAGCACACAAGCAGTAGAGCACTACAAATGGCACATCAGAAGCCACCAGAGGCCCAGCCTAGTCTGACGTTCTGTCTTAGCTGTGAGACTGCAAACACTTTAATTCATTGTGCAAAACCTAATCGCTGCAGAACTTCCTCCAAACCTCTTTCCAGCATCAATTATTTTACCCTTCTGGAGAGGAAAAAATCCCTAACATAACTGTACAAATATGAAGCCCCTCCAAATTCTGCAAAGCTGTCTGACAGCTTCTGAATTTTATCATAGTACAATTCCGATTCATAGGAAAAAATCTTCCCATTATCATATTTGTATCCCTAACCCTTGAATTTCATCTGCAACTGTCTCCTGGGCTGGTATTATACAAATGTAGCCACTCATATATCACAAAATTAAAACACTGTGTAGCGTCTTATACTCTTCATCTGCCCCAACATGCAGGTTGATCTGTCCCAGTTCAGTGGGCAGAGACGATCCTATAGATTCATAAAGCAATTATCTGTGTTCTCACTGAAATTTATAGTCAGTAGTGCTCTCAAGTAGCAGCAATTATTCACTTTAATGTGCCTATTTATTTAATCATGTTAAGATTCACTTTAATTTCACAGCTTTTTCTACTGTCTTGATTAGAAGTGCAAACTGAAACATGATATCCTGCCGCTCTCCTTTTCCAGATAATTATTACTATTATTGTTAAAAATATTCTAGTAGGACACTTGGCAACCCATCATAAAATGATTTAATGGGAAAAAGAATGGAGTTTTGTTTATTTGTGTTTGATTTTGTTTCTAAGCTAGGTCCTGACCAAAGGACATTTTGCTCACAGACAAGCAATCCTCCAGCTTTCCTGCAGGTCTCTTTCAGGTAGTGGAAGCGATCCCAGAGCACCATCCTCTGGATGGAGGCACAGCTCAGCCGCCAATGTCTATGTCCAGTCACTAAAATGCCAGAGAACAACGTGCCTCAGGCCAGGGATCCATGAGGAGAACACACTGGGAAAATGTGCTCATGCTGGGAGAACCATGCACGAAACTGTTGAGTAAATGAAGCTCCTGTACAGTGAGATTCCTATACAATGGGCTTCTTGGCTTGTTTGGGAGTCTTTGTTTTGTTTTGTTTTGTTTGTTTGTTTTTTGTTTGTTGTTTGTTTGTTGGTTGGTTTTTTGTTTGTTTGGGTTTTATTTTAAAGCCTGTCTACTCTATATCCATTGTTTGACTGAATAGTAAGGATCACCAGTTTGAAGAACAAAAGACTGCAAGGGCCTCTGCAAGTTCAGGCCTTTGGGGTGCATTACAAACTTTCTCAGTAATTTTGGATTAATGTTCATAACCTCAGTCTGGTTTCTTCACATTCTGTGCCTCCTTTGCACCCTTCTTGATTCCATGGGCAGTGCAATAACCAGGCAGAAATCAGATGTTCACAAATTTTAAGACTTAAGCAAGTTTGAGACACTAAAGGCTGAAGCATTCATCATGATTCTCTAGACAGGCCTGAGATAACAGATTGCAAATACAATGCAGCCAATCACTTTCAAAAGACTCTTCACAAAAGATACACCAGCTATGACACTTGAAATCCCCTCCAACAAAAAGAGCAAAAAAAAATCGACCGCGGAAAGGTCTCAAAGTCATCGTTATAGTCAGTTAAATTTTTACTGCCTGCATAGGTTTGGATTCATATGCCCAATGCCAAAGTGTAGGAGAAAAATCTTCAAGTAATGAGAAATAGTAACTGGACTATTTGCTTTGTTCTACCCCTGCTGCAAACAGACCTGGGTTTCAGAAGTGAATCCTGCGATATACAGGATCAAGTGATAACACATTCAAATCAAATGAAAAAAGCCCAAAGCTAAATATGTAAAGATTGCAATCACAGCAGATATAAGGGCAGGAAATTTAATACTGTGCTGGGCTCAATACCTCCTACTTTCCCCTCCTAGTATTTTAAACCTTGAAATCAATCACTCACAATGCTCTAACAGTGTTATGTAAGTACAGAACAGAGCCAATTATTGCAGAGAGGGGATGGCAGAGCTCAGTGCTCCTTTCCCACAGCACACCCACCTTTCAGTGCTGCTGGATTCTCCTGTGGCAGCATCCTTGCAAACTATCAGCTTCCTTTGAATGGCAGGTGCAATATCCTTTAGAAGTGAAGTTTTGTGCTTACCTATTGGAAATGAGTTGAAATGTTGGATAAAAATATTAATTTATCAAAAAAACCAGCCCCACTCTTCAGTATTTTCATAACATAACTTTAAACATAAAAGATTGCTTAATGGAAGATTAGATATTAAATTGGATTTTCACTGTCCTGGATTAACTACTCTGTATTTCAATGTAGTACATAAAAAGAAAGATGGAAAAAGGACAAAAATGTTTTAACTGACCTTTAATTATAACCACAATGCAGACAGTAGCTGTTAGACTAAAAATCCCTTCAATTTCTTCAGAAAGAATGCTCTCCATTAATTCATTTAAAATTGACCTAAGGAAAAAAATAAAGAAAAAACATGTTATAAACATATTTCTTTCAAAACAGAACTGAACAAAACATGTTTGTAATTATGATACCCTGCCACCACAGCTTTAAAGATACCACACAGAACAAAGCAGTGTGAGTGGGTAACTGAAAACCATGTGCTGCCTCTGGAACTGAGAATATCAAAGCATAGTAAATTGCCTGGGAAGAAAATAAAAGTCTGCAAACAGAAAAAAGTGGCTGTTAAGAGAAGTGAAGAGCTTATGGTGTATTTTAGGAAAGTCAGTCAATGAAAAAACTACTGGTTCTACTGGAATTTAATTCACAGAATTTGTACTGAAATTTCTAACTCAAAATTCTACTGAAGTTTGAAAAAATTTATTCTATGACTCCCTGGTTTGCTAGCACCTACTCAGGCTTAATTAACATTTTGACCTTAAATATGTTTCTCATAAATATTAAAATAGATGTTTTTCCAATTACAACCCAGTGAAGATCATTTTTAACTAAACAATGTCCTGAAACACTTCCAAGAAACATTTTAGTTACTGAAACTATGGACAGAATAACAGAACTATGACAGCAGCTCCTCATAAAATACTAACTCAATAAGTATCTTATGAGATTTTGTCACTCCTAGCAAGAGATGAAAGTATTACCACCAACTCTAGTGGTGTTTTGGGATATATGTCAAGGTAAGAGAAATGAAATGAGAGTCACAGATGGGGTCTAACAACCAAACTAAACTGCAGCAGGGAATAAGTCAATACCACAGAATGGAAACAGTAACTGGTCATTAGTATTTGTGGTAAAAAAAATAAAATTAACTCAGAAGCAATTCTCAAAATCAGAGAAAAATAAAAGAACTAGAGGGATAAAACAGGAGATGGAAGAGATCTTGATACTCCTCAGAGCAAAAGCTAAATGCTCGGTGAAGAAATAAAACTGAGAGCAGCAGTTACAGAAACTTTCCCTAACATATTTCAAAATATCTTTAGCACTATTATTATATGTTATGAAAACTGAACATCCTACATCACCAGTTCTGACTTCAATTGTTCTTCAGGCTTTTATTGTGCTAAGATATCAAAATGAAATATGCAGTTAAGAACCAATTCAGTAAAAACCTTCTGCAGAAATTCAAATATTGTTTCTAAGAGCTGAGAAAGATGAAAAATCTTTAGCTTCAGAAATAAGCATTATGAAGTTGCTCATGCATTGCATCAGTTTCATTGTATCTTTGCGGACTAATGTGACCAAGCATTGATTCCATTTCACCTTGCTCTTAAATTGCTAATGGACAGAACTGGGATCAGGGTCCTGACTTCATTGTTATCATTGTTTGGGTCACTAAGCACATCCTTAACCTCCATGAAGGAACACTGGAATTTCATTAACCTGTAACAAGACTCACTGCAGCTGCCTTTCCCCACCTCCCACTGAAACAGGGTCACATGAGCCTGCAGGCAAAGATAAAACAGAACAGAACAATAAGCTATTTAAAAATACATATAAGGTTTAGAGGTAAGTAATTGGTTCCCATACAGATAGCTCCCTACTAAAATGAAGGCTACTCACACAATTGGACAGATATTGCCAAGCCTCCCAGTATTATCACTGCTGTGGGGATTGAAATTCAGTGCTAGAGACTGAATTAGTACTGAAAATAAAACAGATTCTGCAGAGCTCAGAACAAGATGACTGTCAGCTCACAGAACAGAAGCTCACATCAGATTTTGTAATGTCAATGGCTTCCATGTTGACATAAAGATTTCTGAAATATAAATGACTTACTACTGGACTCTGACTATGGCCTATCAATACAGATTTATAAAAGAGCCTTAAAAGTAGTCTCTGTTCTGAGGCACCAGTAGAACCAGATGGAAATCATCTCCAAATCTTTGCCCCAAAAAGATAACTACTAGAAGATACATTTTTTTCCTCAAGTACTAAGAAACAGTTTGGGCCAAACTTGCAGTTTTCTCCACCAAGAATGGACAAGATTCACGTTGATTACTACAATAAAGTTTCAGAAGAATTAACTGATGTTCTGCATCTCTTTCAAAAAGAGATGTGTAAAATAATTGTTTCACTAGAAGAGAACACCTTGACGGAGAGCTGCTGCCTCATGGAAGAGCAAGACTTGGATTAGTTGAACTATTGCTGGAGTCTCTGGAGTCTTTTGTTTTGCAAGTTCAACTAGAATTAGAGAAGGATTGAGAAGAAAAAGAACACCTCATGACAGCAGAGACAGGGATATTCAGTGCTGTCAGAGATGTAAAAGTTAAGAAGAGGAATTAGTTGTGGTAAGTCAGGGAGAGCAATAAGACTTCTAAGCCCCTGTATAATTTAAAACAAGTCTAGTGTGTACAGTCATGTTAAGCAAAACCAAATATGAACAAACCATGCAAAATGAAATTAATTCAGTTGTGACAATTTTAGAAGATATTCAGGTCTCCCCCATAGTAGAGTAAATACCCTTCCTCCCTGCCCAGTTTAAATCTTAAAAAATAAATACCATAAGCTCACTTGTGGAAGCTTTTAGCACTCAGATACTTTCTATTTTGAATGTTGTGACTTTTATCCAGCCATAGGTACATGTCACCTCATTGCAGATGTTCAGCTAAAGGATTAATTCTATTTCTGGCAAATATTTTATCTCAATATCTCTTTGTTGAGGGGACTCAGCTTTATAAGTATCTTATAAAAGAAGCAAGCCAAGATGTATGATTAAAAAACTCATCCTGATTAACAGTCTTGTAAATAAGAAGTACTCGGTTAAAAAAATGGACTCAACCCCAGCAATCAATTCCTACTGCAATGTGTCAAGAAAAAGGGATTATTAAATAGTCCTGATAAATTTAGCAAACAATTAGGTTGTTCAAAATTTATTTAAATTTAGAAATTAAAATTTTTTGACAGCATATAAACTGTTCTGTAGTAGCAAAAACCTTGGAAAAACTAATCTAGAAATATTTACCTGACAACATTAGCTGACTTCAAAATTACAGCCATTAAACTGCTTGAAAGAGGGGGGAGGTCTGAAATAGTCTTTGGCATAGTCAAGTCTCTTTCACTGGAAGCCTAAAAAAGAAAAAAGTCAACAACCACTATAGTTCAAGAAAGATATGTATGCAGAATACTGTAGTTCAATAATTACACTAACCAGGACCTACCCTTAAATAATTAGAACATTCACAAGTGTTCTCTCAATAGCTTTAATCCAACTGTGTTGTGTCCAAATAAAAAAAAAATATTTAAATTAGGAAGACTGAAACTAAACCACATAAACAGTATTTGTACCAAGGCAAATATTCTCTGCAGTTGCTTTCACCAGAAGTTTCATTTAACTACACTGGTGGTCACTCTTTATAAAGGCACAGCCTATTAAACACAAATGAGTCCCCTCTGTGGCTCAAAGATGATGTGTGCATCCATGATTTCTAAATGTAACTTCAGTGACAGTGATTTTCTGGATACCTGCTCTTGTTGATAGAAAGTTCTGAATAGTATGACAAATATTTAGTTAGAACTGAATTTTGATTTACAACAACCTAGGGGCAGGGAAAACCCCAGCTCAGGTGAGTGACTGGAATGAACACTCAATCTATGAACACGAATCTCCAGTATATTCAAGCCCAGAAATGTTTCCCCTACATCAACTGTAAAGAGCTCCTGTCCCCCCACAGCCTCTCAGCTGACAGATCAATATCTGCAGGCAAACAGCTGGTCCTCCTTCAGTACCTCCTGGAACAGAACCTTAGAAGCCACTCTGTGGTACTTTCTGGCAAATGCTTCTTGCTCTGTTTCTGACACATCCAGAACCCACAGCAAAAGTACAGCCTCTACTAAAGAGCCTCTGCTCTTCCTTTTTAGTTCTCAAAGCTTCTAATCTTACTAATCACATTTGTACCTAACACTAGCTTCATTAGAAAAATGGGGTGGGAACGTTGCCCTTCTCCTTCAAGGACAGTTGTGGTTCCTTGGACTTTCAAAACATGAAATAACCTCTGTCTCTACATTCTTTTCAGTATTAGAGAATCTTTCTTTACTTTCCAAAGCAACACAGATCGGATATTTGCACAAAAACCAAAGGAACCAAAAAAGAGATGCAGCACATGACACGTTTCTGTATGGAAGCAGACAATGCACAAGTGATCAGTGCCAAGCAAGGCATCAGCTTGCTTTGAAATAGGACTACAGAACCTTATGGGACCATTCCAAGAATAGGGAATGGGAATCTGTCACACATCAATGGTTCACTTCCAAAGTTCCCTAATGCTGGGTGAGATGAAGTGAGGTAGGTTTAGAACAAGCTCCTGTTCTCTTCCTTTCCCTGAGCTGTAATTGCTGCACACAACATCGTTTGGTGTGGCACAAGCCTTTGATCAGTTTGGGTCCATGGTCTCAGCTGTGTCCCCTCTCAGCCTCTTGCCCAACCACAGCCTTACTTTTGTTTAGAGTGCAGGTGAAGGAACCAGGGAAACATTGACACTCTGCAAGCACTGCTCAGCAACAGCCAAAACAAACTGCTGTGTCCTCAACAGTGCCTTGGCCACCAGTGCCAACCACAGCAGCACAGGGACTGCAGGGAGGAAAGCTGACTCCTTCCCAGCCACACCCAGTACAAATGCACAGAGGGAGTATTCCAGAACTCATGCTGGTAATCTCCAATACTGCCTAACTGCTAAGTTCTCCTGTCAGAAGCAGATACTGAAATTGGTATCAGGACAAGTCTGTTCCTACACAGCTGTAGTCAGAAAACCGAGAGATGAACTCTAATATGAAATTACAGCAAATAAAATTTCCTGTTTGTTCCATGCCAACACACACAAAATGCTCATCTGCAGTACAAAGATCAATTTTGTGAATAAAGCTCTGTCATTCCAACATAACATCTAAAAAGCAGAAAGTGTTAAATAGAAAAAAGAAAATCAGGATTAACTTTACCTCCCGTAGCACACAATTTATCTCTGCTATTATTGCAGCCAAGAGAGTGGAGAGCACACCCTGGTGAACTGCTGGGAATGAGGAATGCCAGCACTGCAGTGCATGGATGAATTCTCCAAGAGGCATCTGAATAGACTGAATCAACTAAAACCAAAAAGAAAAACACTTTTTTGGAGTATAACTGAAACACGCCAGCAAGCCTCTATGTGAAGTGCAGACCACATCTCGAAAGCTTTTGAGGTTTTCTAGTCACTTGGGATCAGAGGGGGAATCAGCAACAATAGGGATGACTACTCATAAATTTGTGAGAAAAGAACAGTGCCGTGGCTCTTACAAAAAAGAAGTGAATGTTTTTCAGAAGTTCTGAAAAGTAGATCATCAAATTTCCCAGTGATCCACCCATTTCACTGCTATTTAGTATCTGCTTTAAAATACAAGAAGTCAACTTTTCTGTGAAGATGTGAAATTTTCAAGAATTTTTGGTACATCATATATATATTGAAGTTGATATCATTCAGGCTAAAAGAAATGAATAATAAAGAAAATTTCTCCTCCTTCTATTTCTTTAAAATCTATATAAACAAATCCTTTGCTCTGGATTAAGGAAGTTCATCTAATTGCAGGTAAGATTAGCAACCTAGAAGTACCCGCACGGTCCAGGATCAATGACAATAGAATGCATTTGTTCTGGAATTTACTGGTTCTTCTGTCATGATGAGACCAAAATGAACAACGAAAAAACCAAACCAAACCAAACCAAAAAAATTAACAAGAAAACTTTGAAAATTTAACTGAAAATTTAACACATGTCTACCCAAACAGTAGGTAATAGTGAGGTAACAACCTCAAAGTGTCTAAGGATGCCCCTTTGCAGAAAAATTATGGATTCATCATTCATACACAATAGCAATTACATTTTGAACTGTAATATGATACCTGAATCCCTTTTTCCTGTTCTTTCTTAAGTCTATGTGCCACACATTCTAAAATTTTCTGAAAGACGTGCTGTAGAGTTTGGAAAAGATTTGTCACTTCCTCTTTCTCAGTATTCTGATTTAAAGAAGCTTCAATGATTTCTTTTAGAGCACACAGCAACACTGGAGCACAAAAGCCACCTTTCTCTAGAGAAGGAGAAAAATACCACAATATAAAAGTTGTAATATTCATCAGATACAAGCATAGAATGAAACTCAGTTAGATACAACAAACAGTGATAGTTTACAAGTGTAGACAATACATTTAGTTTCTGAGCACCCTTAGCTGAAATTTGCATATAGACCAATTAATATTTTAAGTATGAATCCAGTGTTCCCTCCAACCCTTAAAAGTTAGGGATTAATTGACTTCCTAATAAAAGTCATCTAATTATAAATGCAGATGTTGCTATTGGTACAAAATAGGGTTTACCTGTTTGCATAAGCAGTAGAGCAATTTCTAAAAGGTGTGTCTGAAATGTGAGATTTCCCAGGCCCACCATTATGAGATCTTTACACACTGTCAGGTAGCCCTAGAAGAGAGGTGCAAAATTATAGGAAACCCAAACTTTATGTAAAGTAACCATTCAGTAAAACTCAAAAATAATAAAACCACAAACTGTTAGCCAAGGTGCCCTGAGAGCTGGTGTATCTAACTGGGGTTGCTCAGTTCACACCTATTGAAAAGCACAAATTCCAGCCAGTCTTTCAAATGCTTCCACTGCCCTTTTCCAACAGTAAATGGTTTCTCAAAAGGCAGTAAATCCTCTCTTTTTCATTCAGGCTCAGATCAAAGGCATTGATACTTAGCAATTACTGAGGCAAACCATGACATCTCTACCCGCCTTTAATAGCAAAATTAAAACCAGCAGACAAAAAGAGCTTTTCCCTACAGACATACAGTTGTCATATACTAAACAGATGATGAGACAGAAGTATAGACAAAGTGAGAACTTTTAATCAGTCTGTGTTGGTTCAAGGACATTGACTGGGATCAAAATTAGCCAAATCTTTCCTTTCACCAAAATCTGGTAAAACATCAGGGCTAGAATCCACCTTTGATTAATTGAAATGTCAGAGGAATGCAACAGAAAACAATGCAGAACTAGCTAAAACCTCACCCACATTATATCATCAAATGCTTTTTTTGAAGGGCAAATCAAGATCAGGGGTGAGGGACACTGTAAGTGATGACACAAATGCCAGTGAAGTTTGTCTGCATACAAATTGCTACACCTACAGCTTTTCAAATTGAAAGCAGCTTGATTTATATTATAAGAATCCTCTAACCTGGATAATTAGTTCAGAAACATCACTGTGTTTTGAAATACCATCCTCTTGATCACTTGCTAGTAGAAAAGGTACAACTTGACTTTCTATCCAAGCACCCGTCTCCTTCAGAAGTGAAAGGTAATCTTCTCCTTCTTCAGAAAACTGAAAAAAAAACCCAAAGTGAAGTTTACCTATTGTCTCTCCAGTTGTTCTGGAATTTCCTTATACTGTCAACTTATCTTGGAAAGCTATAACCATACCTTGTGCTGAAGATGAATACTCAATCTGCAAAAGAGGCTGAAGGCTCTTAGGCTGGTTGCTTGATTCCAGCCACCAGAATCTGTTCCTTTCATAATTGAGCCAAGAAACCTCTGAAATATCAAGGTTTACATTTATATTTTTCAGAAAACTCTTTCAAATGTTTCTTTCCTGTACAGCTTTAAACAAAAGGTTAAAAAAACTCCAAACCCATAAAAACAGCAAAGCACCAACTCCAAAAAAGCAACAAGCATACTTTAATTACTTCCATTTTGCAATGCCATAACTGATTTTCAGACTATTCCTTATTCACATATTCTGAAAGTCAGGTCCCTTGAAAACACTCAGCACTAGATCACAAAAATTTTGAGACACCCAAAACTGAGAAGCTGTTTAGAATCTGCCATCTATAAACAATTCTGAACTACTATACTTCTAGTTTGGAGTATTTGTTGGAAGTACAAATCAAAAGGAAAATCTTTCTACAAAGGGAGAGGGGATCATGAACCTTATTTATTTGTTCTTGCAGGCCTTTAGTTTGACTCAGACAATATATGATGTTAAGCACTGATTTATAAGCACTGATTATGGTAAGGAGAAAATTACCTTTGCAGCACTGAGGATTTTCAAAAGCTTCTTCAGTTTGTTTTTAGGAACAGAAAGGAGGCAACCACGATTGACAGGATGAGTCAATAAATACTCAATGTAATCAACTGCTAAGTCTGGCTTTGATTCATGTGTTACGTGGATTCGTACTCGACGCTTCGGTGTTTTAGCGTTCTGCAGAGGAAGGAAGCACAAAACCAGTACAGCTCTGTTATTATCTGACTTTAGAACTGATTACAAAGCAGAAAAATATAGCATAACTTATTCTATTTTAAAAAAGCATGATGCCTTAAAGCAGTCTGGCAGTTCCAGTACTCCCTGTCCTAGGTAGATGCACACCTTTGTTGGGGTGAGTGAATCACACAGCCAATCACAGGCTAATTCCATAATGTGCCCTACTTGGCCCCAGCGGCACAGGCAGTCAATCAGGATGGAATATTTGCTCTGGTCAGCTCCACTGTCAATATTTCTGAGTTTGGAAACCACACCACGGCTTAAAAGAAAACAGACAAAAACATACATTACCATTACACCCATAAGTGCAGAAAACAATTAGTTTCCTAAATCAGTTTTTATAAAAATAATACAAACAAAGGATTCACCAATGACTTAGACAGACTTGAAGATCACAAATTTTACTGACTTATCACAGTTTTTTGATATCTTAGTTTATCTAAATGCATTTAATATATCAGATTGTGAAAAATTAACGAATACAGTCATCAAGAAATTTGTCATTTGTATTTGTACCTGAATGTAGGAATAGCAGCAGGGGGCATAAAGGATGCCAGAATAATCAATGGAGTCATGCACCGCTCGTCCTAGGATAGAAGAATTACACTGTATGATGTAAATGTAAAGGTACACACATGCAAGCAAAACTAAAGAGAGTACTGAAAAAGTATAATTACATTTTCTCAGATTAAAGATTTCCCTTTTTCACTACAAATGAAGCTGAAAGAAGCTCAAAACAGTATGTGGCTTGCAATCTGAAATGTCTGATTACTGGTTTTGGAGGTCAATTTTTGTATCTTTCAGCTTTCTGACAAACTGCCAGAATAGCTACCATGAAGAGTCATGGCTCCATTGGATAATTACTCGTTGCAAAAGAAATAGCAGCTCTACTTTACTTTTTTTCCCAGTAGTGACTAAGGTTTAATTGCACAACCATGACACCTCTCAAGTAACCAATGCTTTAAATGAATATTCATTCACATCACAAACTTACTTAAAACACTCTAAAGAAAAGGGTTCTTATATAGCAATGGTAATGTTTAATGCACTGTTATTCATTACAATGTGTTATAATACATGGTTCTAGGTCACAATATAATGTCACTCAGGTTATATAGAAACCAATCTATGTTAAGAACTCTTCAAAAATGGTTTATCTCTATGTCCAAGCTTCATGGAAACCGCCAAAAGAAATTATCACTTACTTAGCCATTCCAAGATCTAAAACTTTTTAAAGCTCATATTTTTAAAAGAACCTTTAAAATATATTTGTAGCTTTTTCAGGAAAGAGACAGGCTACTTCAGTATGTTTGTAGCCTTTCAGGAACTAAGCCTCTGATAACAGGTCCTTTTAGATCCAAGCTGCTTACTCACTATAAAAATATCAAAGTCAAAGAGGTTGCTTGCTAAAGCTGGATATCTTGTCTGTTCACCAAACCCCTTCAGAAAGGATGTTACATCCCCTACCAAAAAAGATTTGGAATGTCTTGGACAACTTCCAAAAGCTTTCAGGGTAGAGAGCACTTGTATGTCTGTGCTGCAGAATAACACGTAGCAATGAAGAATTGCTTTTCATTCCCTGATTATCTAAAGCAAAGTTGCAGTGGAACAGCCACCATATTTCAGGATACTTCAGCATAAAAGCCATCAACTAAGAAAAATATATCCAGTACATAATCCAAATTCACTCTGGGAGCAGCAGCCACTATTGGCCACTCTCAGGACAGCATCCTCCTCAAGAATAACACTAAAACAATTAAAGCAAGGAGTCTGACAATTGGAAAATGACTGATTTTAAACTGCCTATATCAAACCAAAGCAATAAATAAATGCATCAACAGATCATTAGAGTATTCAAATTAGCAGAAACCTCAGAATCACAGAATGGTTTGGGTTGGAAGGGACCTTAGAGACCATCTTGTTCCAACCACCCTGCCAAGGGCAGGGACACCTTCCACTACCCCAGGTTGTTCCAAGCCCCATCCAACCTGGCCTTGAACACTGCCAGGGATGGGGCATCCACAGCTTCTCTGGACAACCTGTGCCAGTGTCTCACTAACCTCACAAGAAAGAATTTCTTCCTAATATTTAATCTAAACCTACTTTCTTCTAGTTTGAATCCATTCTCCCTTGTCCTGTCACTACATCCCCTAGTAAAAAGTGTCTCTCTGTCTTTCTTGCAGGTTCCCTTCAGGCACTGGAAGGCAGCAATTAGGTCACCCTAAAGCCTTCTCTTTTCCAGGCTTAACAATCCCAATTCTTTTAGCCTTCCCATTCAGGAGAGGTGCTCCATCCCTCTCATCATCTTGGTGGCCATTCTTTGGACTCACTCCAGCAGGTCAGCAGGACATGTTTTTCTGGGCTGCAAGTGTACTCTGCCAGCTCATAGTCAGTGAAGAAGAGCCACAGCTGCTTCAGTTGCAGCTGAATCATAAGAAGTGGTGCTGGTGGAAGAGTCTGGGGGACAGTGGGTAGGAAAAAATGTGGACTCTAATGTACTGAGTAATTATTCTGCAATGGCACATTTGTATTCACTGTTTCCCAAAAGTTCTAAAACATTCAAAAGAATAAAATGCTAGAAAAACCTTACAAGGAGAGCAATTTATTGCATAAGTATTTCTGAGCTGACTATTTAGATAATGGTTTATCAGTCAGATACTGCAGCTGAAGAATAGTTTCTACCCATTTGTTAAACTTGCTGCTGTTTATAGCAACAATAAAAAAGAATACTTAATACCATAAAAATAGAGAAAAGACATAAAACATGAAAGCATCTGAAGAAAATACTGAGAAAATACAAGAAAATCTAGGCTTTCTTTACCTGAAATACTTTGAAATATTCAGGAAGTACAGAAGCAAACTTCCTGATAGCATAATCTTTGGCATCTTCATTGTGATCCAGTGCTTTGTGGATACTTCTCCAGAGTATTACAGTGATCTCCAACAAACTGGCCATGCTGGCTACATCATTTACTGACAACACATTATCCAACACCTGAAATACAAATACTTAGATTATATTACCCACTATATTTTCAAATAGAAATTTAAAGTAAGGCTTAAAAGACACTGAAAATCCTTCTAGGCATTGTGGTTGCTGTAAAAAAGAACTCCACAATTCAGTCTTAATCTTTCTAACTTCACATACCTTGCAATGGTAATTTTAAAAATAATTTAACTGCAAAACCAAACCAATTTATAACCAGCTCTGGAATTAGGCAACTAGTAATTTCAAATATGCTTCATCCTCCTTTTATCTTATTCTAGCTACTTGACCAAATTTCTGCTACTGCAGGACACGAAAATCCAATAACAGCATTTCCCCCCTTCCAATTCCAGAGATGCCCAAGGGCTTTCCTTTAGACTTTCTGTCACATTCTGTCTCACATTAAGCACCACTGAACTGAAGTTACCAGAAATTAGAATGAAGTGGACTTTCTTACACTGCTGTTCTCACTTTGACTTCTATCTTCATCATCATCATCATCCCCACTATCATGAAGACTCTCTTTCATTGCTTTCTGGATGCAGGCATTCAGGCAGCGCCGAATCGTGAGCATCAGTTTAGCTACATTTCAAGTGAACAAGAATAAATTAGACATTTGGTATTTGCTAAGAATGTTGGTAATAAATGCTTCTAATTATAATGCTGGAAAGCCAGTATGAAAAAGTAGGCAACAGGACCAGAAACATCTAGAAAAAAATGGAGAAATGGAAAAAATGTGAGCAAGTTTTATATCCTCAAGTATGAAGAAGAAATGTCATTGTCATCAGGCTCTGTAATTTTATTGTTAAAATAGTATACAAAAAAAACCCCACCCTATCAAATCAGAATCAGAGAAAGTTCTCACAACTCCTACATTTAATTTGGTGTAAGTGTTAACTTAATGACCCACATTCAAGAACACATTCCCTCCTATGTCAATGTTCATTCCTATGTCAATTCCCTTTCTTTGGAAAAGATGTCATAGCCCAACCATTGCACTTCTAAACGAGGAACTCAGCTCTAGAAAAAGTGAAAGGATTATACCCACTCTGGTGGAAGTACAAGTTGATTTCATAATTGTGATTTCCTAATGTTATTAAGAGGATCAGTTGAAAGGCAATGGTTTGGGCATTTCACCCAAGTCACTCCATGCTGATTACTTGGGTTTTGTCAGATCTGCTCTGAAAAAGAATTTTCCTGATTTTACCTGGTTCAATAGGCCTTTTCTAAAAAGCAGTGACATTCTGGGCAGTACATGCCCTCTTCACTGAAACTTTTTGAAGGAGGACTTCTTATGATTTTCTCTGAATAACTTGAAAATACTGATCCACAAATCCCAGATAATCAGATTATCAGATGTAAACATTTTTTCATTTTCTATATAAGTCTTTCACATAAAGATCTCAAATCACTTAAGGCATCAAGGTATTCGCTACCCTATTTCTACATGAGACACAGGTATCAACTGAGATAGTTTTAAGGTACCTGTGGGGAGAAAGGGGAGCAGAAGGTCCAGATACCACCATGGGCTGGAGTGTACAATACAGCATCTAAGAGCAGAGATGAAAAGCTTTGATCTCAGTGTTGAAAAACCTGATGACTTTGCCTGCTGTGCTTATGGCTGGTCTCAAGAATTTCAAAAACTACAAACTAATATTATATTCAATCCCCAAAAAATCTAGCAACAATGTACCACTGTTACAGAAACAAGAAGCAAAAAGCCTTTCCATAGCGTCATATCAGTAATTCCAAAAGCTCAGAATATTCTGTACTTTACCTATATTGGTGGGGGCAGTAAATTCATAAGCATATTGATAGAACTTCCTGGCTGCTGCTGGGTTCATCTGGATCAGGGTGACACAGCGCTCACACCACACATCCTCGGGCTGGCTGGTGGGGAAGAAGGAGTTCAGCAGGAGGTTCACGATGCGCCGCGACACCGGCCGAGAATCGGCCTCAAGGCGAGACAGGAGATGCTCCATGGGGCAGATATTCCAGAACTGTGGGAAGTAAGAAGAAGATATTCAAAGGAGTTAAATCAAAATAGAGGAAAAAAGTATCACCTTCATTAAGTGATTCCCATGTCAATAGTTCAATCAAATAGAAGGAACATTAACCTGGAAAACATAAGCTTTTTTTTATTTTTACACCAATTATGCTGGAGGTCAAATTCTGCTGCAATAATGTTATTTTGCTGTGCTGATGTTTTAAATCTCCTGCTATCTCTGACTCACTGGTAAAACTGTGGTTCAATTCGAGTTCAATACACCTGCAATACTAATGCAATTCCAGAGATACAGGGAAGAACTATTTACTCTACTCTAAGGATATTACCATAAAATACAATTATTTGCCATTATGTGTCATGTTTCATATTCTCCTCACAGGATAAAATAGGACCCAACTACTTACAAGTATTGTGTACACCTTAAAACCTGTATGGATCAACATCCTTTCCAAAGCTATCCCAAATCCTACATTACTAAATATTGAATGCATCCCATTCATTATTTGTAATGCAGAAATCAAAGGCTATGAAATCCAAAAAGACTGCACAGCTGTTATGCCAGCTATAAACACTACATTTTTAATTTTTGTGAGAAGATTCTGAATTAATTATGCTGGACAATTTCAAATTTAAAACAAACAAACAAACAAACAAGAAAAGGCTTTTTCAACGCCAAGGAACCTATTTTACTCTTGAGTAGAATATCTGCAGCAGTTAATTACCCTGTGACTTCAAACTATGGATGTCCCTGTTACAACTGTCATAAAATATAAATTTAAAGTGATCCCAGGACTTGCCAGAGATACACATTACAGTTTTTAAATCAACACTTACTAGAATATTTTTTTCTTTATGTAAACCTGATCTTTCCTTCCCCTAGAAAATCCCTGATACTGAGATTAATCTTTTTTCTCTGTCTGTAATGGCAGCAAACTCAGAATAATTCACAAACCAAGTAACCTCAGCCACTCCTTGTCTGGCTTCCCCTCCACATCTTTTACCATCTTCAGAGCCATCCTCTGCAGGCTTTCTAATAGTTTTATGTCCTTATTAGGCTTAGCAAGAGACAAAACTGCTGTTAAATTAAAATATAAAATTGAAATTAAGAAACTATTAACATTAGAGAGTGGAATAAGAGCTCAAAGATGGTATAATGCCTGTGGCTGGACAGTATCACCCTAAATAAGAGCCCACAGCAGAACACAAAATACATTAAAAATCACTATAAAAAGACACCAAAATCCTGAAGGATGTGCCCAGAAAATATAAACAGACATAAAAATAGGAGAATCAAAGCAAAAAAGCTACTGGGTTAAGGTGTTAGGCATTTAGAAGAGTTGGGTAGCTGAGGAAAGTGTGGCTATGACCCACTGCTCTCCCCTGCCCATCCACAGAGCACTCAGGATACCACAAATATTAAGAGTATTACCAGAGCAAAACAAGTTTTTTCTTTCTTTTTTAGGAACACTGCAGCAGCCTCAAAATGCATTTATTGGGTTTTTTTTTTTCATAGATGCCTTGATTTTGTCTCCTTGGCACTTATCAAGTGTCATTATCCTACCTTAGCAGCCTTGGTAGCCTTCACTTTGAGCAGCATTTCCACAAAAGCCACTCGCACTTTCTCAGAATTGTCATGAAGACTGTGTTTGGTTGCAGGCAGGAGCTGTTCCAGGAGTGGGTGACTTAGTTTGTTGTCCAAAATTATTGGCAGGCACTAAAATAAAAAAACCAAATCCAGAAAGAGTAGAGCTGAAAAATCTATAGCTAAAAATTGTTGAAGTGGACCATGACATTTCTCACGTTAAATGAAGCAGGGACAGACACTGTGCATGTTTATTCTTTTTGCAATATTCTTAGGTAAAAACTGCTTTGATTACTTCAAATTTACAGTGAAATGCATTCAGTGAATTCACTTAGGCTAATCAGCTTCAGACCTACAGCGAGACCATGACCTTGCCCTTTACCTGAGGGCACACCAGCTCTTTAAAATATACTGATTTCAAATTAAAAATGTATTTCTTTTTTCCAATTCATTTTTAAATCAGCACTTTCTGCTTATCCAGGATAGCTCCCGCATGAAGGAACAGTGGAGCAAGTGAGGATTAACAGGACGACAGCTTCAATTTAAGGCTGAACTGACACAGACACAAAATCTTCAAGTGAAAATGCTGCTTTGGGAGTTCATTTTTCAGTCCAAGCTATCAGTTATTTCTCACATGCCAGAAAGATGTACATGATGTAAAAGAACTATTTCTAACATAGTGAGCAATGCATAGGGGGAGGCATCACCAGACAAACTGTGGAATTACATCTATCCAAATCTCACACACACAAAGTGGGGTACAAAACCCTAATTGTGTATGCCTTTGGATGTCTTAAAGCCAGTGATGTAAGAACATCCTGGAACCTGCCTACATATATTTTCAAGTCTAGGCATAATTTCTAATAACTAAAAAAAATAAGTTACTGGATCCAAACAGCATGTGTACAACTGAAATTGAAAAATCTTAGAGAGTCAGAAACCAATCAGTTACTATTTGAAAAGACAGTTGTGTTTTCCAAATGTGGCCATTATGAAATGTGGAAAACCTCCATGTATTAGGAATTCTATTGCCTAAGACATTTTGAAGAACATGTAATTTCCTTGATTTAAAGTGGCCTGTAGTAGAAACCTGTACTTCAAGTAAAACAGAAAAATGACAATCATGATAAAAAACATTTACTTTAAAAACAGAGCATCGAACATCAGCAGATGTTATATCACATGCCAGCTCTCCAGTTATCTTTTTTAGAAGATCAGCAAGAATTGTTGGAGGAATCATCTCCCAGTACTTGGATGTGATCTGAGTAACTCCAAGTATCCCTGTGGAGCGGACAATTGGATGAGGATCTTCTAAGAGACTCTAAAATAGACAGAGCATATAGAACATACTGTGAGCATATAGATTATTGTGACTTTACTCTGTTTGACCTGAGCCTATCATAAATAAAATGCCTTCCATTATCTTTTAATCACTACGAAAATTGTCATACAATAAAAGAACTGTAATATTAATAGTCCCTCAAGGCATTTTATTATGCAAAAAACAAGGAAATGTAAATCAGAAGCGAAATTAAGGTAACTATTTGCCAACCTTTTTCATTGGACTTTTGAATTTATTTTTTTTTAATAAATCAAGTCCTCTATTTGTGACTTAATTAAGAATATTTGGACTTCAATTTATATGAGTCTACACTGATCACTGTTCCTACGGAACAACATAAAAACTTTGAAATTCATTAAATTATCTGATCTTTACTCAGGAATCCCCAAACATTTTCTTAATGAAAATACTATGCCCATTCTCACCCATCTGAACTGGTAAGGAGATTTTTAGGTCTCCATTATACTTAATTTCAGAAGTATTTAGTAATACAGTACTGAACTTCCACTGAGCGCTTCCATAGTAACTGTGAAGCTCTCCCCTCACAATCCTAGGTTAAGTTAGGATCAAGAATCATTACTCGTGCATTTAATCCTTCAAAGGCATCTCTCATGCACAGATTATTAATTAAATATATATATATATTTCCTTTTTAGAGTTTCAAGTAGCGTATAACATCTGCAGAAAATACACTATTAGAAATTAGTAAATTTAGAAATTTAAAATATTCATTTACTTTTGTATTTTCTGCAACACAGACCTCTATTTCCTTACAATTATCCAGAAATTCCATAAATTTTAATTGCATCAACAATTTTTTTTTGAGTTAGCTTTGATAAAAGTTTCATCTTTAACATTTTAGTTTCATTAAGACTTACAAAAAGTTCTTCAAACTGTTTCTGAATTTCACTGTCCATCTCTTCAGAAGTAAAACTGGGATCACGAAGAGGAAAAACATCAACAAACAAAAATGCCGCATTTGCTCGAACTTCTGAGTTTCTGGCCTGTAACAATGGAGGAAAAGATATTTTTTCCATAAGGATGAACTGTTAATATCCAAAGGTGTATTCTGTCAAATACTGTTCTCCAAACATTTTTAAAAGTGTTTTTAATTAAGTAGATGGAAGAGATGAATTTATAAATGGACAGAAGAACTTAAAGTCACATATGAGTTTGAATGTCTTTTCTTACATTTCTGCCCATTCAGTAAAACCTGAGTTACTGTTACAATCAGCTTTCAAAGCCATCAACTTCAATGATCCTGAGGAATCAGTCAGAGCCCTCCTGCTTTCTGTAATACTGAATAAATTAAAAGCAGTTGGGATTTCTCTTGGTGGCCCTAACGCTCCTCTTCAGGACAGAAGACTCTTGAATTCAATCAGATTTGATTAATTAACTTGCTTGTCAAGAGGTAAATGATTTTATTGAAAAGCTCAAGCCTATTTCTTCAAGAAAATAGTATTGAGCAACCAAGTGCCAGAAAGCTTGGAGAGTAACTTATCCAGCAAAAACATATTCAGCTCTGCGTCTCTGAAGAACATAAAACAACAATAACATGAGTATTAGGACCATGTTCTGAGCCCCAGGCAGCTCACCAAAAATCTATGGGAAGCCTTACAATATTTTACCATATTTAACAATTTTCAGTGTACTCCACCATATATTTTACTGGTTGTAGAGCCACAAAGGCAAAAAATGAAGAAGAAAAAGGTGCATATTTAGACATTCAGTGCAAGATAATTGATCCTGTGGACCCTTAAAGGACAGAAAAAGAGAGCAGACAATGAAACCACGAAGAAATTCAAGGCATTTCAAAGAGAAAGCTGATATCTAACCACCAAGCTGCATTTTATTTATCAAAGATAGCAGTGCAGTGATTAACAGCCTCTGCTGAATTTGCTTGGAAAGAAGAGAGAAGGAAAAATTTTGTCCAGATTTCAGGTCCAATAAAAAAAATAAATCTCTCAATAACAAGCAAAGTAGGCCTAATTTTAACAGCAAGATGAAACAGTTCACAGAAATTCTTGACTATTCTAATCACCCAATTTTCTTCTTCCCTTGTCATAAAGCACATTGAGATCAAAGGCAGGGAAAAGAAACATGGCAATAACCATGTAATATTTAGACTTAAACAAACTAATGACAATTAAAACAGAAAAACACAAAAGAAATGAGTAACAATTACTTCATTTACAATCTGTTTTGGATTTCTCTTCTTGACTAATCCTGATTTGGTGGAGTAGAACTGTAACATTTCAAATTCTTCAAGTCAAGAAAATTAGTAGGAATTCTAAATGGAATACCACAAAAGCAAATAAAGCACATACATACATTCTTTAGTTAGGGACTTGTGTTTCCTTTATTTACTATGGATAATGCAAACAGTTTAAAGGTGAAAAGATCATCATTCTTAATTCTATCCTAAAAAGTTGCAGAAAATCCTTTAACTCTTAGGCTCGTCAATATTTAAGAATTAACAGATAAGATAATATGTGAATTCAGGGTGAAATAGCTCTTCTGCACTAACATTGCATGTGAAAATTAATTCAAATGTGTTTTTGTGCAATAACCTAGACCTTGTCTACCATAGCCATTCCAGAAAGCTAATTTCCATAAACTTTTAAATTGTATTACACTGAATTCCATCAAGCTCACTTTTAATTCTGAACTGAGTACCCACAGTTCAAATTCCTGCCTTTAATTAACTGGAATTTATCCCAAACATATCTGCATATTAAGGCTCATACAATGTCTTCACTGAGGTAGAACCTAAGACTTTAAATTCATGGCCTCTTTTAATCCACAGACTTTTCCATGCCAGAGCCAGAACTTATTTAAAGGACTAATACTTTTTGACCATTATGCTTGTACTATTCTGAGGAACTTTCAGAATCTTTTGAAACAATATTTTAATTTTTTCTTCACTTAATCTTCATAGCTTGCTTTTATCTGGTCCTACAGGTTCTGAAATTCAGTTCCAATTATTTAAAACACTGCTTCCCCAGGACATGTTAGTTCAAATGAGTGGGATGTTAAAAAAAAAAAAAAAAAAAGACAACCAAACACTTTAAAGGAGTCACTTCCTTCAACAGCTCTATTTCCTGGAGGAGTGGTTCTTGACTTTTTCAGCTTGATAAGAAATAGCTTAATCACTACTTACCTCACACTAAATATCCATATTTTTTATATCTATATATCTTCTCATACTAACAATCAATCACTGCACATCTCTTTTATGCTTGCATGACACTTGCTTTTCATAATAAGAACATGAAAAAAGATGAAGACGTTACATAGGGGCTTATATTATAAAAACTTAAAGTTGCATAAAGGCTTATAAAAGGTGTGTTGGTAAAAGCCCCAACAGAATCTTGTGCAATCTAAGTACTTGCAAAACAAGCAGTTGAAGAAAAAACAGAACTGCATTACAAATGTGCATTCTCAGTTTAAAGATGTCAGAGATGAAATAAAGTAGTTTCAGCACCAATAGTTCTGGAATTCAGTGTATTCTTACAACTGAAGTATTTTTGTTTTCTGCAAGGAGGAGGAGTAAAAAGGCCTTGTGTGTCCTTTCTGTTTCATAACCAGTATTCTAGAGCAGAATTTGTTCTTCACTATATTAAATTAGGGATTTGGCTAAAATAGGAGCATCAAACTGGTTATCTAAAATTAAATTGACATTTCAAGCTTTGGAGTAGAATCCATAACAGTAAGAACAGTTATAAGCTTCCCTTCTTAGTTCTGTATCTTAAACTACTGGTGATTCTGAGTCACAGCAACAATTCAAAATGCCAAATACTTCATGCAGTACTACATGATTTGTTCTAGCAATGGAACCATTAGTGATGTGAAAATTATGAATAGCAGCTGTTAAAAATTTCAACCACTTCTGGAATCAGGAATTCTCCATCTGTCTTGCTGCAAATCAACCATTAACCTTTTTTTTCCATATGACACACCTTCTGTTACATTTCTCCAAATAAATGTATGCAGATTTCCTTAGGTTTGACAGAATCTTCCTCCAAAAAGTAGTCTAGTCTCACATTTGAGCCCTGGGCTTTGGAAAGTGACTACGACCCTCCACTGACAGGCAGCAACTCCCTTAAGAATGGAACAGAGTATTTTGTTAACTTACCAAAAATCAGTTAAAACCCCTGTTCTTTTCAGAGACAGAAATGTAGAAACTAAAAGAAGCCATGCTTTGTAGCTATCATTCTCTGGCACTAGGACATAAATGGTTCACCCAGAAGATTCCTTGTTTACATTAATTTTAAAAGACGAGATTCAGCCTTTAATGTAAGACCAAACAAGATACTGGGCTAGCAATGACTCTGTTCATATTCCCACCTCTACCACAGGGTTTTGTTGAAACCAAACAGCTCCCAACTCCTTCCTGTAACTCATAAAATCCATTCTAAACAACTTTTGAAGTTAATAGTAAATACTTCCAACTTTGACAATTTCAAGTACCTTTCTCCTGTCTAGAGAAGATGCTTATGACCAAGAGGTAAATGAAATTGTCAATGTTCACAGAAATGAACTTGGCCATATGTGTACACTATCACAAACAGGATTGCATAACTTCAGACAAAATAAAAGCTGTCACCAAATAAGGAAGCTTGGCTCCCCTTAATTCACAGAGTGTAACAGAGTACACAAACTGCAATGGGTCCCCTTTAGTCCATGCATGCAATCCACAGAAGGACACACACACACCACAAAAGAACTACCAGTAAGAAATTCCATTCTGAGAGCACATCCACACCATGAATGTCTGTCCATACAATCCAACTAGAATAAAAGTTTTCCTAAATTAATACTCTAACAAATTCATTGAGCTGTATTCTAAGGCTGGTAATTAATCAACAGGTAAGACTAAACCATCCTCTGAGCATTTCTGGCTTTGATCAATAAAACTGATAATTCCCTAAAGATCTTGGAAAAGATAATACAAGATTACACAGAATTTTCAGATTGAGAAGATAAGAATACCAACTGCAATCCTCAAAAGCACTCTAGGTACTTGTAAATAAAAGTGACTTTTCCAAGTAAATTATATTAACAAAATAGAATATTATTGTGCAGGCTACACCGAATTACAACTTCCAAAGTTACTCAGCTGCATCTGTGATGTTAAACCTTCATTTTGGTTTTCGTAGCCATTTCATTTTAAAAGCAAATAATAAGAACAGAAGATGTGGAAGGGACCCAAAATTTAATAGCTGGAGAAAGACAGTTGTATTTTCTGAAAAGGATTATTACCTTCAGTGCTCTCCAGAGAATGGGCTGATACAATCTGTAAAGCATTTCTTCAACTCCTTGACGAACTTTACTTTGTTTATGCAAATAACACAGCACCTAAGAAAAAACAAATAAAACAGGCCCCAAAGCCATGTTAACATTCTATGTTCAGGAAGTGGCAAGGGGTTGTCTCATTCCATAATTATGTAAGACCAAAGTTTTCATGCCATGAAAATGATAAAACTAAACATATTAATTGACCCCATATCTTATTAGGAAGGCTCAAAAATAGTAAAATTAAAGCAATCTAATAAATACAATATTTTATAAATTTATAGAGTCAGTAAGTTTATATAAATATCGACAACAAAAGAAAGAAACATAGCTAGAGAATGTCACAGCAACACCTCATTTTTGTTACTGTAAAAAATTATTTTTAAAGTAACTGGCAGAAACACTTTTGAAACCATGAAATTATGAACTACAGATAAATAAACCTTTTCTCTGTTAAGAACAAAGGAACTTATCTGGTAAGTGGAGTTATCCAAATACACATGTACAAACCTAATACATTTTTTATGCATTGATGAAAAGCAAGTATCAGCACTCCTCAGGACTCAAAACTGTGCTTAATTAGCTAAAAATCCTGTTATTTTTGCATCTGAATTATGCAGGAAAGAAAGAGGAAGTGGAAGACCAGAGCAGAATATGAGAAAGAACATCATGTAACTTGATATGAAGAATTCCTCCATTTGAAACACAGAGCAGTCTGAGCTGTGTTCTAAGGTTGGTAATTAATCAGAAAGGGAGACAAGATCATCCTCTGAACATTTCTGGCCTTGATCAATACAGCACTGATGATAACTCCCTGAAGATCTTGCAAAACAGAATACATGAAATTTGAAAAGAAGCTGACCCTCTAGTGGTCAGTTCAAATTTATTCCAAGACCTATTCCACTTGCAGCCCAAAGACATATTTATTCACTGTCCTCTTTCAAGATCATAAGCCTCAGAGTCTGAACAACATGAAATGCCCTGTCAAAAGACTGTTCCATCGATCAGGAATCACAGGACAAGGAAATCCTATAGCTATGAGAAAACAAAACAGAACAAAGCCCCTAAAAGAAACAACTCCAAACAATCCAAACCAAAACAAACAAAAAACTCACTACAGTATTGTACACTGGTATGTTCAGCTGTATATTGCACACATTATAGACTCTGGATATTTGGGGGAAAGCATGGGAGGGGAAGAGGCACTGATCAAATACAAATGTCCTAAAAAGCCTTGTGCACTTCTCATTCTGCTTCAAATGTTCTGCTCGTGACTAAACACCACAGACAGACAACTAGAATCAAAGCTTATCCTTATAAACTTATATAAATCCCCTACATAAAAAGAAAAGCCAAGTTTCATTTCAGACCCATCTACTAAGTTTGCCTCCACAAGGTTATGCCTTTTGTCCCTGTGATCATCCACGGAAAGGTCAATTCTATAGGTAAAGAAATATTGGACAAAAGACAGCAAAAACTATTTCTGGCACTCTGGAAAATCTCCTTCTATTTCTATTTTTGAGCAGCAAAGACAAATCTGGTGCAGAACTATAAGCAGGCTCCTCCTAAGATTGGTTCTAACATTGTTTCACAGAATATGCTTTTTTTAAAATATTTGTGGTGCGTTGGCCCCAGTCACCAGCTAAACACCCACAGCCATTCACACACTCCCTGCTCAGTGGGGAAGAAAAAGAACTGGAAGAGAAAATCAAGTTCATAGGCCAAGATAAGGACACACTAATAAATGAAGCACAGAGGACCAAAAAAAAACCCCATAGGAGTGATGCAAATGCAACCACTCACCACCTGCCACAAGCAGACTTATACTCAGCCAGGCTCCAGCAGTGGCTGCCTCCCCAAAACTCACTTCCCTTCAGTTTGCTGAGGGGATGATGCTTGTATGGCATGCAATATCCTTCTGGTCAATTTGCCTCAGTGTGACCTCTCAACTTCTTGCTCATGCCCAGCCCATTCCCAAGGGAAAACGTGGGGAGGAGGAAGCCTTGAGACCACCCAGGCACAGCTCAGCAGCAGCCAGAACTTTGCTGTGCCACCAGCACACTCCAAACACAACCCCAGACAGGCTGTGAAGGGAAGTATTTCCATTCCAGCCACACCTGGTATGGTATTTTAGTATGAAATGGAAATTTCCCACTTTATAGCAACTGATCTCATTTTGATCTACTAGTTCAAGTCATGCTTTCCTGGAACTTACCTCTCTAACTTTAGAATGAACACAAGAACTTCTGGGAAGATGAATTCCATGATGCATGAAATCCTGAATGCAGTTATATTCAAGTACCTACAGTAAGAACACACACATGCTCCTGTTAACAGAATAAAACAGTAATAAGGACTGTAGCTGTGCAGCAACTACATTTTCCCCTAAAACAAGTAACGTAAAATAGTATCTGCTATTATTTCTTACTTGGCTTCTGCTTGGCCCAAATTTTGCATGCTGAGGGCCTCAGTCTGCCTGAAATGATTTTCAAAATTTCAGAATATACAATTAATCCAATTGTCAGAAGCTAAAAGCAGGGTAAATAAGAATATTTTGGTATCTGAAATTTTGCTCTAGCATTGTTGTGATCTGTAATTATGCCTTTAATCATTTCCACAGAAATCCACAAAAACTAGATAAATACTTGAGCTATCAACTATACAGACTTGCACATACTGAATAAAAGCTTCAATAATTCAACTAACGGGTATGTTTATGAAAAACATTGTGTATATGCATATTTATGTGAACCAATACTTCAGCGGCAGAATTAAAGGTGTTTAACTGTAGCCAAGCTGATCTCAATGGGAAAACATCCAAAGTATGACATAGTTCCTCCTTGACAATGCTGAAGAGGCCCCTTCCTTAGGGAAATAATTTTTTAAGGCTTGTTAAAAGAACTTCTCTGAGGTACAAAGTCATGAGTCTTTCCCACTGTGAAATTCAAAACTATCCAAATGAAATTTCAAGCAGTGTTACCTCTATGAATTCTCCTGACACCTTCTTCCAAGCCCTGAAGTAAACTTCTGAAATATATTCCACCAAGGATCTGTATTAACATATAGGAAACACTGTCAAGAAAGCATACTAACCATATCTATGTACAATTCATAAAGCATGAAGCTTTGTATAAGAACCAATATTGTTCTTAATTCTGTGCATTAAATTGGTTTTTAGAAGAAGAAATTTTCTTTTTCAAGTCTACACCCATAACTACCAAGTTAACTCTTCATTAATGAACCCAAGAACTATTACATGATACTTGAAATATCTTTTATGGTGGGAGAGTCAAAATATTCACAGGGATACTTCACCATTTATGTCATGAAGAATGCCCTAAATTATTTATAGAGATGTACAGGAATACATTATTCTACCTGAAAGCAGTATAAAGCCTCTGATTTTAACACAATTACTTCGGCATTACTTCACTGAATAATCAAAGGAAAAAAACTCCATATTTTTCATCCATCAGCCAAGTTCTCAGGCTATGATTTATCCTACAAGTCACTTCTTATTAGTGTTTCTTATATAGAAACCTAGCAAATTAAATTAGAGATCGCTTGTAGGAAAAAATAGAAACACCCTGCAAAAGGAGAGATGGACCTGCAACTCTCAAACAAGCACTGCAAATAATGCAGTCCAATTTCTATCAGTCATTTGCTTTAGCTAATGGCAAATAAACATTTACTACTCCTCTAACTGTACACCCAGGCACATCAGAGCTACTATTAAATGAAGCTGGTGAAACAATATAGCAGTTATCCTCAGAAGATTTGTGGGTTTCTGGATACTGATATATTTTTTCAATACACTAGGTATTTTTAGAGTGAGAGAAGATTTTAGTCAAGCTCTTACTGATGAAGTACTCTAACTGAGGTGCATACCTTGGAAAGAACTGTAATTGGTTTTTAACAGTTCCATGTATCATTTTAATGAAGTTAACATTCCAGCTGAACAAAAAACTCAAGAGTCTTCTTCCCTGTGGGGAGAAGAAAAGAGGAAAAAACAAAGCTCAGAAGAACAGCCAATTTAAGAGGTACCTCAAAAATGAGTAAATACAAAGGCAATTACATACTTAATTTTAAAATGCATAGGGAAAATGGAAAAAAAACTATTTAAGATTCTTAATTATTAAACAGAATTCAAGCACTACTTTTAGTCATACTGTAGAAAAAACACAGAACAAGTGAACACATATGTGGATCACGTATCTGCCTCCACTGTTTCAATGTCCTTTCTGTTCTGGTGTGCCTTCAAGCAGCATTCCAGGATGATAACAGGCTGTGCACTCAGCACCCTCGAGGCCGGATCACCGAGCTCTGCCAAGGGCAGAATCATCCCAGGATGACACTGGAATGATGGTGAAGGCAAAATAAAACACTACAACAACTCTACCAGCACTGGATATAGAAGCATTTTTAACAAAGCCACAGAGAACAGCTGGGCCACTGAGGAAATTGAATGTTTTGATCAGCAAGGACAACTCCTTTCCTCTTGCCTCATGAAAGGCAATACTGTAAACCTCCTGGAGCTGCTTTCATTAATGAAAACAGAAATTATTTTTCCCAAATCAGTTTTCTTCCATTTTAACAAGTCAGGAACAATCATGACAAATCTGATGAGCAACAGAATTTTGCAATAAAAGGCAGTGAAGGCTGTGGATGAAGGAAATAAGCCAATGCTCTTCCAGAATCAGCAAGACCTGCCCAAGGAATTGGAGCCTTGTACAGTATCTGTACAGGCAGCCTCACTCTGACTTAGCTTACAGATGAAGGTGAGACTTGAAAATGTTTGATCACACATAAGGGTGAGTCAGCCATTTGTAAGGGTCCTTTGAATAGGTCAGCTTTCTAGCCAAAATAAATTTGGAATATTAGAGGAAGTGCAACAGTAAAGAGCACATTAGCCAAAGTGCAAAAGGGTCACTGAACCAACAGCAGAGGTTCAGAGGCACTTCCATTGAGAGCTGGATCAAGAGTTGTGTTCACACCTAAGACCAAACAGAAAATAGAATGCCAGTCACACCTGGAGCTGGAATGCCACAGAGTAGGGAAGGGAGATGGAAACACATAATCAGAAATTGCCCTGTAGTGCAATTGCTGGGTGAAATGCAAAGGCAAAGGGTGAATTAAGTCAGAAGCTCATAAAAATAAAGACCTAAATAAAGGCTAAATACAATGTCAAGATTCTTGTCTACAGGTCTGATGGAATCCTTCCTATTGACGAGAGTAGTCTCCATCTCTGACTTTGGTGGCCTAATATAAACATAGAGGAGTCCCACTTGGCATGTCACACATCAACAGCCCTGACAAAACAAAAGGTCAATGGAGTTTTGACCTACAGTTCTTTCCTCAACAAGGAAAGGATGAGGACACACTCAAACTCATCTCATCTTCTACAATATCAGCATCAAGACAGATGATAAAAAGCCAAAAAAAAAGCTTTCAACCACTTATTTTTAGCCTTAGGTTTCAAAAGATTGAGCCTGCTCCTGAAAATGAAGATGTCTCTAACTTAATCTGTTGCTTGTGATTAATGGATCTGAAAGTGGATCTGGATTATTGAGATCAATAATTGATACCAATAATTGGAATGGATCTGAAATTATTGGTATCAACATTCTCATTATTGTGAGAGGTAACCTGGTGATAGGTGAATAAGACTCTGAACTTTGGGATAATGCAGATGACCTTTGGGGATGATGCAGTATCAGTGTTGGGTGTCTGGTACTGCTGTGCTTGTGGACACAGAGCACCTCACTTTATTCTATATCAGAGAAGGTTAGCAAGGAGAGAGTACAACAGACCCACCTCTAAAACATAAGAACATGCTCTGCAGCTGTTTGACTGGAAACCCAATCTGAACAAGAATGTTTTCATAAATCACAGAGAGATAAATCCAGAGGATCACTCCACTAATGCAGCCTAATAATAAGCCTCTCAGAAATATTACTCTGTGTCGAATAGCACAGCCTGGGAAGGCAGAAACACTGAACTCCCTGATCTTGCAATGAGGTATAAATGTGCAGTTTTTTTATCGGTGTAATCTGATTTAGAACTGATACACTGCATTCCTGACCCTTCCCTTCCTTCACTCTTGCATATGATGAACCATTCCAGACAGTTAATCTGTCTGAAAAATAATCTTACTAGGAGAAAACAGCTACCTCCCTCAATCAACCCATGACATTGCTGCTTGAACATTACACTGTGGAAAGGAAAAGCGGAATGCTGGCCCATGGCAACACAGGATCATTGCAGCCTGGAGCTACAGCAGCTTAAACTGCTATGCTGCTGTGCTCTGGGATATGTACACAAAAAAAAAAAAACCTAGGATTACTTTTCTTAGGAACTGTAGGACAAGTCTGCAGGCATTAAAGGGAGTATTAGGCCTGATATACAGAAGCTCAGTTATATCTCAAAGCAATTCATACATCATGTTGATATTTGGTATTACTATGAGCATTTTAGAAGCAATATAGGACGCTAAAAAAAGGTCCAGCAGAGATACTGGGGGAGTGTTGGTTGGTTTCTTGTTGCTACAAGAAATCTATCATTAGCGAAATGAGCCAGAAAGGGAAATTAGAGAACACACACGTGGAGTGTTATCAATTGAAGTCCCACAGCACGCAAATCCCAAACAAAAGGACTTGCAACTGAAGTGCAATGGCTTCATAGCAACAGGAAAATGCTTTGAACACTTTGAATCTCCTGTCTGCAGAGCTATGAAAATCGAAGTTGGTTACCATTCTGAAGTTTATATAGTGAAGTTGGATTTCTGCTCACAAACTGAGAGATGTGAATTTGGATGTTTAAGTCCCTGAAATGTTGTCTTGAAGAGTGATTCATGTGATCAGCAGTTTAGTTACCGTTTTTATGGAGCTGAATAGTTCTGTTGACTCTCTTGACTAGGGTTAATGTGGCACACCCGAAACACAGAGCAATTCTACATGCCCAGATGGTTTTCCAGAAGGCAGAGATCTGTGACAGTGTTTTATGTGCCAGCCCCACATGGATGTCTGAGGCAGCTCAGGTCATTTAATGTAGCAGGGGTCATTCACATAAGCAATCAAATCCTTCCCAGCACCTGTACTGATTATGCTCCTGCACAGATGTCTAAATTTATTTCAGACACTTAATTTAACTGAACCCTGTCCTGGGATCTTTCCAGAATGGGTTATGACTCTCCTTTTATTTTGAACTGTTATCCTCCAGGATGTAAAGGGAATTGTGCATTTGTCTGTCATGGCAAGGTTTTCATAGTGGAGGCCTGCAGAGGTGGTTTCTGTGAGGAGCTGCCAGAAGCTTTCCCTGTGTGGACAGAGCCAAAGCCAGTGGGCTGCCAGGCAGACCCTCCACTGGCCAAGGCTGAGCCCTCAGGCTACAGCTGGAGCTGCTGCTTTCAGTCAATCCTTCCAAAGGAAAGTGAAGGACCCAGAATTAAGGATTTAAACCACTAATGATCAGATGACAGAGCAGAGAGTGCAGTTAGGTGCTCACTGTATGTACCTAGAAAGAGACAGGCTTATGAAAATACAAACGTGACAAAATGATCAGAACCAGAAATCCCTGGGAGAGCAAAGAGAAAAATCTTGGGAAGAGAAGCAAATGTGCAACATGTGACCAAATCTGCACATTCTTGTGGAGCAAAGTGGATGAGTTTTAATATGGCAGGAAAAATATTCATTACCAAATCTGATAATCATTGTTTTTTCCCCTCTTATTAAAAAAAAAAAAAAAAAAAAAGCACAGCAAAACCACAACTTTTATACTGAAGGCTGCTTCACTCAAAGATTCAAGGTGCAACAAACTTCCGTTATTAAAGCCGTGTAGTAATTAACATGTTATATTAAAGTCTTACATGACATGGAAGAAAAAGACTACAAGAATTTGCTTCTGAAGTCTAGATAGCAGTTATATTTTACATATATAATTACCAATTATTTACTGTGCCTATATGAATAAGAAATATTACAATAATACAGTGGATTCAAATATAACAGAAGAAAAAAAATACAGAATCAAATATAGCTAGTGCATTTTATGTACTGTGTCAACACACACAAGTACACACTTTTTTCAGACAGCAAAAAATGGCTTAAAATGAAATACACCAAGGACACAAAATTAATTGTAAACTCTGTCAATTAAGTCTTACCTGTCTTTTCTCCTTCCACCCACATTTTTCTCTTTTTCCATTCCCACCTCTCATGTTACCTTAGTACTTCATAATTTTAGTCAAACTAAGATACCTTACAATATGATATGTAAGTAACAAAAACACCACCAACTCCATGGCAGGTATCCAAATCCTGCTCTACCAAACACTTCACCTAACTCCTTTGCTATCTCCATTTATGAAATGCCACAGCCTTATATGCCACAATCACGCAGCAATCTCAGGGCTCATTTTATGACAGAAGTTCATACACTCCACAGGGAAAGGAATATATCTATTTTACACATGCAGGGAGAAGTTAGAAGTTCAGAGACAAAGTCAGGTTGTCTGGCCACCTGACCAGAAAAAAGGGTTGGACACCACTATTCTGGTGCACAGGCACAATCTAAAAACAACAAAACAGCAGCTGTGCACTAAGAGTAACACATGTAGTTAAATAAAGTCATTCTCCTTTTCTGTAAAGCTGGGTTCTTTTTATGCTACTTTTAGAACAGAGTATGGCAACACAATCGTGTAGATGGAGTAATTTAGAATGAAAATTATTTTGCTACAGTTACTTGCTTTCAATGAAAGAAAAACTGCTATAAAAGAAAAGAATTACACTAGGGAATGATTTTAAGTATTGAGGGAAATGCACTGGAAGCAAAGCACTTGATTCTTATTGCCTCAGGATAAAAGAAGTGGACTGAAGATTTAGACATCAACTTTCACACTTTAGTCTGGAATAGGAAGTTTTCCAAATAAAACAGAATCAACCATTTCTAGCTTGGAATCAGAGCTGATTTGTCACGTTGCTACCTATTGTACAGTAAAAAAAGACAAACTGCAAAACTATTAAAAGCCACCAAAGCTCAGTGGCACAAAAGCACAGTAAGATAAAAGTTGGCTTACCTCCTCTTTCTTAATGTGTTTTACACTCATAAAACACTGAAGCAACAAGTTCTTGACTTCATTACTCTCATCAGACTCATAATCAAAGCAAAGTAAGGCCTGATGTAGATTCCATACACGAACGAGATCTGCACCCTGACAGGAAAGAAGAAGCCCACATTAGAGTGGAGTAGGCATGGCTTTAATGCAAAGCAGCATTGAAAGGATTTTAAATAATGAACCTGAAATGCATTGTCACAGATTGTGAAATTATGAACATTCATTTCATCCCATTACTGGGAAAAAATATATGTAATTGCAGAAATTCTGACTTCCAACAAATGAAGACATGCTCAAGTACAGAAAAAAGTTGCCATTCCATGCAAAATATGTTAAAACCACATCATTCTACCTTTTAAACTTCACACAATACATGCAGTTAACAGGGAAAAACAGAAGAAAGAAATAAGGATACATCCATTGGGTTAGTGCAAAAGATGTGTATCTCAATAGTCCAAGTAACACACAATTTTGAAATATGAAAGAAAAATTTGTAGAAAGATAAAAAGCAAGTGAAGATGAAACTTCCCAGAAAAGCCATCTCTATGCTTAGCTGAACATAGTACTATAAATCTGAGTTGACAAAAAGAGTCAATTGCAATAAAAACCTTGGTCATTGCACTGGACAAAAGAGTGAAAAGATGAAAAAGAATGATAAAAAGAAAAATTCAGTTCACTTGTGAAACTGATGCAAAAAATCTTTAAAATTTGTTCTAGAGAAGGCAGCATGTTATTGGAAGGATTATCTTCCTTGAGCTATTCAGTAATAACCTGAAGGTCAATAGAGCCTCAGCTTTATTACCGTAGCAGCTTTATTCAGGCTTTTTCTCAGCAGGATGACAAACAGAGTCTTCCCCAGCTGCTCCTTCCCTTCCAGTCCCTTCTCCCACCACATCTGACACACACGTTGTATGGCATCCTGGAGGGTATTTTCAGATGCAGGTAATGCAGGAAGAATACCTATAAGAGTAATGAGATAAATATCTACTGCAATGAACCAAGTCATTCCTGTAAAACAGTAGTCTGTTAGCGCACTAATTACACCTCGCAGTGTCAGTTAGTTCTTGCCACATTTGCACACCTTCATGGCTTATGCTCACTGCAGGATTTAGGCAACTGCAGGTTTGGCCCAAGTTTTTGGATTAGTAACAATGGAATATTGAGTTTCCCTTAAAAGCAATAGAAGTCACATAATAATCAAAGTTACCTTTCACTGGGTGAACAGCTGGGAGAAAGAAAACTATTTACATTCCAGCTTCTAAATTGTGCAGCTGATTTTTAGGTAAACATTCCCTTCATTTTATCTCATAAATATGAACTCAAACCAGTACCAACTTTTCTCCTGTGAATTCTGTTTCACAGGCCAGCTGGATTTCAGTCAGATCAAACAGCCTCTGTAAAAATGCTGCATGCAGAGAAGTACTCACCGTTTAGTATAAAAACACATTCTACTAGAGCTTTGTAGTTTACATTTTCATCCATGGCAGGTATGGAAGCAGTAACAACAGCTGCCACTCCTTGGATCACTGCTACAGTTTTTTTCTGAAAAAAAGCAATGCTGAGGAAACACTTCTGCAGTTTGTTTTGGACTCAGAAAATAATTCAAACAAGAAATAAACCTTAGCAACAAAGAGCAAATCTGAATTGTTATTATGCTTCCATTTTAAAGAAGGAGCATACTGGCAGCCAAAACCTATCAAATAAGAGGCAAAAGAATAGATTTTTAAAGTACATCTTTTCAAAAAGTTTGAAAAGGGTTTTCAGCCAGCTAGCAGATAACTTTGTGACTGCAAATGTGCATCCATTCCTGCACTAAAGTCCTCATCTGCAAAAAACCCACTCACACACACACCCATTTCAGAGCTGAAAAGCCCATAACTAGCAGGGTTTAGTGTCACTCAGAGACTTGTACTTCTGGTGTGAGAGTCTATAGGCCTCTGAATGGATGACTGATTTCTCTACAAGCCTCCAGGTTCCTCTAATGATTTCCCCACTGCATTTCTTTTCTTCCCCCAAAATTAAATAACCTTTTCCCCCAGTATTCTCAAGGCTACATAGACTTGAGCACAGGAGGCAATATATAACCGTCTGAGTCAGAACGATTCTATATATTCCAAATTTGTGGAAGGGGCAGTCACTTAACATCTGTAACATTAACATTTGTTTACTGAAATAAGACATAGAAAAAGCTCATTCAACTCTACTGACAAAACTAAGTCATGTCTTTCATATTAAAAATTATCAGCAGATCTAGTCTTTTACAGTATAGACTAATCATAAGTTCAGCTTAACCCAAGTATAAATTAAGTCATCTAAAAAATGGGCAGGAAGGTGATATTTGGAACTGATCTTATTGGATAACCCTTGCATGTTTTCAGATGTTATGGAAATATTCCACTTTATTTCCCACAAAACATATAACACTCATCATATTTTCATTTTACAAGATTCTTACCATTTCTGAAACTGTTTCAACTTCCATGTCATCATCATTTTTATCATCTCCAAGCCTATCCCATGTTTCCACAGGGTTCTCCATTAAGCTCTCTGTCAAAAGCTGTGTCAGTCTCTGCCATAGCACTTCCTTTTGCTTTCTTGGCAATTCTTGAAGTAGCTCATCCAAGTCAAAATGATCAAATGTATTTTTCTATAAATAGTCAGAAGATACCACACAATCCCACATCAGCAAGTGGCTTGTACTTCATCACTGTATTTTCTACATTTAATGTGGGTTTTTACATTAATGATTAATTTATATTCCTCTGCAGTTATAGAGATAAAATACTTCCAAGAAGTTATATTTTTTAAAAATAGCATAAGAAATTCCTGCTAGTTAACTCTTTATTGCGAGGTAAAAGTGCTGCCTTTACGACAAAAGTCTTTAGCCCTTGATATCTATGAAGACAATTCCATACTCTTAGCTAAGAAGCTCAAAACTCTACAGAATTTAAGTCCCTGATTATGTCTTTGCTCTCTTAAATATCCATTGATGATGGCTGTTGAAAGAAAACCCTTAGGCAAGGACTGGAAACGTAGCAGTCAGTGGAGCCACAGGGACAGCACTAATTTGGGATACGATCGGCACACACCAGAGCTCTGCACACTGTTTTAAAGCTCCACATCAAACTCAGCTCCTGAACCTGCTGACAGGGAAGCCACCATCAATCTCCAGTAGAGGCTGCACCACAAGGCTGATCTGAATTATTTCCTGGTAAGAACTTTGCTAGAAGAATTTACCTCAGAGCCACAAGGAGTCTGTTAGCGTCAAAGAAGGGTAGGCAACCTGCTGGGAAAGGAAAGGGAATATGCAGAGAGAAGATGAGAAGGAAAAGGAGGCACAACCAAGAGAAAGAACAGATAACTTCTGAGATGTAATTTGCAGTACTGAAGTGAAGGTTTACTGGATCAAAAATGCTTCAGAGGAAAGAGGGAGAATGTCCATGATCTTGAAATAAATATATTTTTAGTTTGCAGATACACTGCAAGGCATCAAAAAGAAAAAGTCAAAGGTAGAAACAGAAAAGAATGAAAGAAGCAGCAATAAGTATTAGAAAGTTCCCAGAAGGGTATGAGAAGAAAGATCCTGTTACATATTTATAAGAGAATTTCTACTCTATTCTACAACTGAAAATAAATACAATAAACCAAAGGCCTCACAGGGACTCCTGCAGCCCTGTGCTTCAAACAAATCCAAAAGACAGGATATTAAGATTGTGCCGATTTGAACAGAAAGAATGAATTCATAATAAGACCAGAGCTTTTGGATTTTTCTTTGGGATGATATGAGATAGAATTATTCCAAAATCCATGAAGGGAAAGGATGACAGTGAATGATAATTGTATCTGTGATTCCTATTTTTGTATCCAAGAAATTACATATTTTCTTGAACTGGAATGAGATTTAGTGAAAACAATTAACAGTACCTGTTGAAGATCTCAGAGAACAGCACCACAATATGACATTTTTAAAATATTAAAAAGGAAAAAATGGAAAGCCCACGAGAAGCCCTGAAGGAAAATTAGCAAAGCCCTAGAATTTTAGAAGACACAGATGAATCTGAACATTGAGAGTGTGGAAAAGAAAAAATTCAAGGGGGAAGTAAAAGGGGGGTCAGGGTGTGTGCAGAAAACAGACACTGAAAGTAGCAGTGATGCTAAAACCAGAACTTTCATGAGAGTTTAAAAGGCAAATTCTAAGGCTAGAGCACCAACTAAGTAGCAAATATAATACAAAGACTAAGGAATGTAGTGGAGCTTTAATGATGATTTATTTAACCACAGCCTCCTCCAGAAAAACAGTCAGAAATTTTTCAAGGGAGACCCAAAAAGGAGGATCCGCATATTAAGGCAAGACATGGTCACACACCCTCCATCTCTGAAGGCTTCAAAAGGAAATTAATAAAATAACTCTTGGACAGTCAGAAAGTCATGTGGATATTTCTGTTCCCTTATGCTACAGAGGCAGGAATACAATTTTAATCAATATACTCATTGCAGCTGATGACATGAAGCTTCTAGAGATATTGGCAACAGTTGAACACTGTTGCAAGAGAACTTCTATGAATTGGTGATGAACAACAAAAGGTTGAAAAAAACCCCAATCATTTTTAATCCAAATAGCCCATGGGACACTAAAATAAATTACTGAATGTAGATGGCAGAATCAACACAACCAAATCAATTGAAAAGGAAACACTGCAAGTGAAAACTAAAATTAATAGTTTTTTGTTAAAGTGTTTAGATTTAGGGAGAAATGGGAAGGAGAATTTAAGCAGAGACAACCTGGTAATAAAATTGTCATCTGTAACTACATACAGGCACTCAAATGGAAAAAACAGCAAATTTCTTGGGGAAAGATTCAAGGATGTTGGGGAGACAAACTCTGTAAGTTTATTATACAGAACATGACTGTGGGTTTAATATAGTTCTTACGTTAAATCAGTCCATGCCTCTGTGCACAGAGAGGTCAACTGATCCACTTGATCCTGATACAGGAACTACTAGCAAAATACCCATCAGAAACCTTAAGAAACTAACTTAATACCATCTATGGCAGCAAGCAAAAAAAGAACTCATGTGTATCTTAACACCAGACAGACTGAAGCTGAGTGGAAAACACGTCAATGCAAATTATTCTTTCTCATTATTATGCAATATATACACAATGTGAGAAGGAGATTTTAATAGTAGATTTCAGGGGATTTGTTTTGTTGTTCTCCCCTGTTCACCCCAGATTTCATCTAGAGAGAGCCATCTACTCCCTTCTCTAAAGCCTTCAGTGATAGAACAATTCAAGTAAAATTGAACATGGACCAAAGAACAAGTGGAGAGCCCAAACTCTCAAATGAATGAACAAATACCAGTGAACCACAATTCTGCTACATCTGTACATTAACTCATATTCATTATATACCAATAAACTCTCTCATAGGTTGAAATTTAAACCTTAATACTTCAGCAATATCCAATTAGTATTTTTTATTACCACAGTACTAATAATTTATTTTTAAAAAATAGTATGTGCAACAACAAAATAAGTTGGTTTATAAATATTCATATTTCAGATTCCACAACTTTTTCAGCCTGTATTCCTTCAAGTGCTATTTAAACTCATTTTCTACAGCAATTATTCCCACACATCAGCAAGTGCCAGACAAACAGTTTCTGTCCCTTTGTCACAGGATTTTTGCACCTGTACCAGACCTATGACTCCAGAAGTGATAAATGTATCCACTGGTTCACTTACAGGACTCTGAGTGTAACGCAGGAAGTCTTCAATTGACTCTTTAGACACAACTTGCAAAAACGCTTCACGTTTCATCCTGGAATTGGGCTTCCCTGCTTTATAAACAAAACATAACATTTGAGAAGGTGCTAAATATCCAAACAAGATCATTTTGGTCTCAGTTGTAGTCATATATAGGTTATATATATAGCACTTATATATATATATATATAAAATATATTACAGTAGTAATACATGTACTGCATAATTAATTTTCCTCTCCAATATATTTCAGTTATCTGAATCAGCATTTAGAGTCACAACATCACTAGACTGCAGGGCTTGCTTTCTTTTTACTTTGTTTTCTGTTTTGTTTTTTTTAGTAAGTCTTAAAGCAGAATAAATTTTTAATGGACAGTTTGATTTTTAAAAAGTACAATGCATTCTCCAGCACACACCCACTATTTAAGCTGGTCATCGTTCCCAACAACAGTATTTATTTATATCAGAATCACAGAGGGGTAGTAAAATGGTCTCTTTTCTCGACTGTCAAGTGACAACCACGGGAAATGGGCAAGGCCACCAAGAGCCTTATCACGTAAACATTCCCTCCCTTCTGGGTGTCTCCTGACTTACACAGCCCTTAGTGTGTGTGAACCCCCATCGCAGAGCGGGGCGAGGGCCGCTCCTGGGCCCCGTCCCGAGGCACCCGGGGCCCCCGGCAGGCCCCGGCAGAGCAGACAGCGCAGGGCGGACGGGCCGCTTACCTCGGGCTCCCTCAGAGCGGCCGAACCCTCATGGGCCCGCGGGACGCGCCTCCAACACCGCGGGGCCGCCCCAGCGCGGCGGAACGAAGCCGGCGGACACGCGCGTAGAAGAGCCCGTGGAGCACGGCAGCACCGCCGGAGGAGACACTGGGGGGATCCCTCGGAGGGGACACCCGTGGGCAGCCCGGGACACCGGGAACAGCCGGGAACAGCCCGGGACAACCCCGGCCCCTCCGTCACCGCCACTTTTCGAATCCTCCCGCGGCCGACGTTGAGCGCGCGCCGCGGAACTCCCGTCCCGTCTCGCGAGAGTTCAGCCGCCGCACCCGCCCTTTCCCGCGCGGCCCCGCTGAGGGCGGGGTGGGGGAAGGCGGCCCTGGAAACCCGTCCGGGAGACGGGATTGTGTTCAAAACTCAGGGAGCCACAGCGTCAGCTGGGCTGGAAAAGGCTCCTGAAGTCATCGAGTCCAACTTATGACCGAACATCACCAGGTCAATTAGACCATGGCCCTGAGTGCCACGTCCAGTCTTCCCTAAACACCTCCAGGCACCGTGACTCCACCTCCCTTTTACGTGACGAATTCCTCCTGATGTTCGATCTGAACCTCGTCTGGCGCAGCCTGAGGCTCTGTGCCCTCGTCCTGTCACTTGTTACCTGGGAGAAGAGCCCGAGCCCCACACGGCTAAACCCTCCTTTCAGGGAGCCGTAGGGAGCCATAAGGTCCCTCCCGAGCCTCCTCTTCTCCAGGAGGAGCGTCCCGGGTTTGTGCCCCGGCCCTTCCCGGCTCCATGGCTGAGCAGCGCCCGGCCCGGCCCCGGCAGCGCCCCTGGGCACCGGGGCTCTGCTGCTCTCGGCGGCCTCGGCTGCGCTAAAAGGCTCCTTCCTCCGCTGCTTTTGAACACAGGCTGGCTGGAGACACGGCTTGTCCCAGGGGAACGTCCCATCAGTTACCCAGAGCTGCCGTGGTTCAAACGCACCGCCCCGCTCCCTGTTCCCTGTCAGTGTTCCCTGCAAAGTGTCACTGCTTCCAAATGGGGGTAAGACGTGCTCAGTTAAATTCCTGTCCATGCTTAAGAAATAGTATTCTTTCTTCCATGGATCTCTGGTAACGTGGACATAACTTCTTTTACAAAAACATCACACATTTGATTTCACTGGTGTTTTTTTCCTCCAGTAGTGTTACTGTTATTGCTGACAGCTATGCTTTTACTCACAGTCCTGGTGAACAATGTGAGTACTTTGCACTCTTCATCCAAAGCAATCAAGAGTTAAACACCCTATATGCCAGAATGTACAGGAAACTATGTAAGCCAGATGATATTCAGAGTTTGATAACTAAGGATTTTTTTTTTTAATATATCAGGAAATTTTATCTTCTTTTTCCTTCTTTGCACTGTTTGGAAATATACAGATCTTGAATTCTGTGATATTCCCCATTCCACTTATTTGAGCTCTTCTGCAAACCAAAGCCAAAGTATCTTGTTAAGGGCTTAATTTATATCTTTCCATTTGGCATTTTCAGTAGCATTTCTCAGTGTTGGCTGTTCAGAAGAGAGAGGTGCATAACTGAAGTAATTTAATTTCAGTCTGTAGGAGCAGTACAGCATGTGCTGCTTTACTGTGCAAACAAACAGAAAACCAACTATAACTTCTATAGAAGTTCTCACATCTGGTTAGACTCTTCAGGAATGTAATTTTTAAAAAGATGATGTAATTCAAATTTTATTTAGCATTAAATGTAAAAATTCACTCCTTTAAAAGTAGCATTTATATCTCCTGCTGTTTTGCTTTTTAACATAAAATCTTCCTTAATGACCCTGTCTTTCACAGTTTTAGTTTATGTTAAAAATTATGTTTTTTCACACTTTCTGCCACATTTATTTGATATAATAATCTTGCTTGTTTCAGATCCTGTGGACCTGACTTTATTTCCCAAGTTACGTATTCAGCTGAGTACAAGGAGCCTGTGAAACAGTTTGCTTGGAGTAAGTTGCATGAGCAATCAGCATACCTGTAGAATTGTAAAAACAAATAAAATAACACCTTACATTTATACATTGTGATGATCTCTGTCTATATTAAAAAATTTCTCCATATATTAAAAATCTTTGCCATTTTAGATCTAAACTGATGGATTTATTTATCACGACTCATGTAGACTGAATACTTGATTAATACCTTGATTAGTCTTTTAATTAGATGCTACAGTAGTTACCTGGTTACTGTTTATTTAGTTGGGCATGTATCCATTTAGCAAACAAATGAAAACATATTTTAGCTTTTAATTTCTGTTGCATAGCAACCACAGAATGATTTTTTCCATAGTATTGAAACTAGAAGTTGACACAGATAACAACAGGCTGCATAACACCAAGTGATTCATTTTAAAGGACCACATAGAAAAACCAGAGGCAGAATAATGTTTTCTAGGTTTTTTCAAGAACTGCATGAACTGCAAGCCAGTAATAAACCTACAACTCTATTTTCAGTTTCTCTAATATTCTCCCTTTCAAGAGTACCGAATTACATGCCTCTCTTTGACATATCTGTTCATCTGTTCAAAATAATCTATACCCTGTGATAATAATCTAATATTTATTATCATTTTCCTGTCAAGTTACAGCAAAAATGAAAAATGGGCCTTTTGCACATGGTTGCTGAGCAACAGCAAATAAAGATTTGCTTTTGTGCTCCTGCTTCATGAACCAGTCTTTATTCTTGTTGGTGGCCTGCATTAGAGATCTGGGTTACAGATGGCTCACACCACAATATCATTGTTTGGGCTACAGCAAGCATTCCATTTCAACCTCTAAGAGTCAACAATATAAATAGAAAATAAACAAGTAGCTCCCTGAACGTCAGACACTTTCTTGGCAATATTTTCTTATATTTACAATGTTATTTTGGAGATAATAGTTTCTTATGAGACTATTTCACGCGTTATCTACTAGCATGTTGGAGTTGTAACTCCTATTTCTTTTTCTTTGAATATGTAATAAAATTTGTTATAGTTAATATAGTATGAACAAAATCTGCTCATCCTCTGAGGCAGGCTGTTAATAATTTACATGCATGCATTTCCCTTGATTTTTTTTTTTTTTTTTTTTTTTGATCTTCACATACTTTGATAAATAATCCGAACAGCATGGGAGAGAGATGAAGTTTCACACTATTCCACTTCTCCAGATCTCCCCTTGCCTGAAGGTAATCCTGCCAATCAAGCCATCCTTTATTCAGAGGCAACTGTCACTTCTCAATGCTGGTGTGATTAGACCGTGAAAAGGCTTATTTCCCTTAAATTATTAATATTAACATGAATCAATTTTAGAGTTTAAGAGATTAAGCAGGGAAAAAAAAAAATCACTGCAGAAGAAAAAAAAAAATATCCGTGTTAACTCACACAAAAATAAGGAAATCAAACGCGCAGAGGGAATGCAAAAGCTGTTGGGGAAAGCCACTCCCTGGAGCCGGTACCGAAGTGCTGAACTGCCGCCCCGCGGGAGCTCCGCGCTACTGCCGGGCCTGCCGGGATCCGCACCCGGCCCAGTTCAGGCTGGGAGAACACAGCGACTTCTTCTTCTTTGCTTTGTTATGATGCTTTGAGGGCTGGAGCACCTCTCCCACGGAGACAGGCTGAGAGAGCTGGGAGTGTTCAGCACAGAGAACTGAAGGCTCTGGAGAAACTTTAGAGCACCTTTCAGTGCCTTAAAGGGTTGACAATTTTTTTGTAAGGAGAGGGAATTTTTGTAAGAGCATGGAGAGATAGAACAAGGGGGAATGGCTTTAAACTGACAGAGGGCAGGTTTAGATTAAATACTGGGAAGAAATTCTTTATTTTGAGGGTTGTGAGGCACTGGCACAGGTGGTCTGGAGAAGCTGTGGATGCCTCATCCCTGGAATTGTTCAAGGCCAGGTTGGTTGGGGCTTTGAGCAACCTGGGATAGTGGAAGGTGTCCCTGCCCATGGCAGGGGTGTTGGAAATAGATGATGTTTAGGGTCTCTTCCAACCCAAACCGTTCCATGGTCCTGTAATTATTATTTGCTCTATTATTATGCCCTTACTGTTATCACTCATTCCTTATAAGCAGTGTTTACAAGTCTGACTGTATTTTTTCTCTGTTCATTATTACTACCATGAAAATGGAAAGATTTCTGAAATGTTATAAGATGCTCACAAAAAGAAATTACAATAACAGTGTTTGCATAGCTGAATCCATCCTACTGTAAAAAAAAAGGGAGTGTAATTTTTCATTACAACTACAGCAAACATTTTCTAGTATAAAGTCATTGTTATCTTTCAGAATATTATGTATCATTGAGTAAATTTATAACACTAGTTTGTCATTTAATTTCAGGCATAAAACACTCCCATTACAAATGCCATGTCTGTATTACTTTAACCCTATTAAATTACATTCTGATAGAGATTTAGTGCTCTTATAAGAGTCCTGTCTCCTTGCAGCTCTCATTCTATTTTAGTCTTTAAGAGAAAAATTGCTTCTAAGGTACAAAATCGCTGTTACTGTTAATTTTACAAGTGTTTTTAGAGGTTTCATTGTGATAGACGTGCATCATTTAGATATGACACCATCTCTGTTCCATCTGTCTAGTACAAAACATGAAAATACTGTAAAAATATCAGAATGGACATGATTTGCTCATCCATATTAGTTTATACATACGTAAACACACACAACAAACTGCTTTACATTGCTTGGACATTATAGCAGCATTCACTTGTATCTCACATCCGTGTTGGCTCTGTCAGCAAGGGTGTTCCCCATGTCCCAGATCCAGACCAGGACCCTGAGCAAAGCCCACTGGGGTTTTTTATAGGCTGCATGTCCTGCTGCCTTCATGCAAAACTGACAGTAGTGTAGTATCAGCCTGGGGGGAAATGTGGAGCCAGGCACCCGTGAGGGCTTCCATATCCACTAAGTTTAGACATACTTGTCATTCATTCCTGTTCTGGGCATCAAACAGCTTTATCATCACAAGACCTGTGTTTTAGCAAACTTTCTGACCATGTCCTTAAACAAAGGAAAATTGATTCTTATTTTTTCTAGTTGAATTTTATCTGTCTTCCCTTTTCCCCTGTGTTTATTGTACTGCTCCATGATGGATTTCATTGTTAGCTATCCTGAGTTTCTAGCCACATGCTTGAATCAACAATAAATACTTAAAGCATACTGATGTTTCAAATGTGCTGGTCAAGGCCATTTTCCATGTCCTAAACTGTAATTTCACTTCTGCTTGCCTCTGATTAATTTCAACTTTTTACACTTAATCTCATTAAAGTTGTGTCAGCATCTTGAGGGAATTCTAGCATCAAATCTAATTTGGTATCTAAGGCATGAAACACCTATGGTGAATTGCTGACAGAAGCATGCAGAATTCCTGGTGAACTGAGAACCTGAATTCCAGAAGTTTCATGTTTCCTCAGGTCATGGATCATTTTTTAAATTTCCCTGTGCCTCATAACTAAATACCTCTACAAAACCATTTTGGCAAATTGAATCACACATTACGAAACTCAAAAGTTTTAGGAACTCTGGTGCCTCAGAGGAAAGGGAGAGAGCAGAGCACAGTGAGGACCACAGCTGTTGTTCACTGCTTTTAAGCCAGAGTGACTTGAGGCTGCACTCCCAAACATGCCTCTCATCCACACCACTTCCTTATTGTACAAGAAACGAAGTGCACAGGCAGCAAAAGTGGATTCTGAGAACAGGGTCTGCACCACCATCTAGTGGAATGTAACAGTACCTGCAGAAATAAACACCGGGCACTAATGACTGTAGATTGAAAAACTTTAATGTCTCTATGTGAAAAACAAGATAAGCGAAACTAAAATGTTTTTATTAAAAAAAAAGTAGAAATTAATCTGAACTTGAAAAAGCATATTGAATAAAAAATATGGCATAGAACAAAGTTGTCTAAAACTAAGATTGAAACTTGTCAGAAAGCTAATCTTAGTATTTTGAACTTGTGATTACAACTTATTTTACATGCAAATAAATTTTTATCAAATAAAACAAAGAATCAGCCTTGCTACCAATACCATTCATGATTCATAAATATCCATTTCCATTAACCCATTTTTCTTCTTTATTTCATTGTCATCACCTGGATAAATGACAGGTCTAGAGACAATCCAAGTCCTTTGTTTGGATGCTGTTGACAATTTTCAAATGTATCCAGTGGGACTCTGAGCTGAAAGCTACAACAGAGCACCCATTCTGTGGCTATCACAGTTACCTGAGCTCAGAGAATGTCATGATTTGTGCAAACTAGATAAACTTTCCTGTAACTGTAGATGGAAAACATTGCAACACAGTAACTTCAACTTAACCCAAGAGATAGCAACAATCATGCAAAATACAGGGATTTCAGCCTATCAGTTGAAGTATTTCTCCCATGGGAAGTCTGCATGAAACTGTCTCGCAAAATATTCTGTATTAAATTATTAATCATTGTGACATGCTTAGTAAGCCCTAGTTGTCAGGCTCTGAGAATCTGTAGAATAACACAACAGCCTGGAAATTCAACTAGAATAAAAGAACAAAAAAACTTGTCTGAAATTTCATGCCAGAAACAACCTCTGTTAAATGTGTGCACCCTTTTTGGGTTTAGGGATCTTGTCCCAGTTATCAAGTAATATTACTGACCTTCATTCAGTATCTACAATTACCATTTTGCTAGCATTAGCTACAAGTCAAGTTCTGAGCACAGATTAATGTATTTTTGATTCCTATCAAATTTTTGCATCCTGGCTTATCAAAGCTTGCAGCTCCAAGCTGTGTGACTCCTTGTTTCTGCCCAGCTGGAGCAGCTACATGCCCATCCCTGAGAGCTTGGGCTGAGGAACAAGAATGCCCAGGAAGAGCTACAGCACAGGCCAGGAGTGCACAGAGCTCCAGCATATTTACTGAGCTTACCTTAATGTTTAAAACAATATACTTGAGAGAATTGAGGTTCGAAGGGACATCACCGAGTCATCTGCAACATCCTGCAAGAAGGAGCTACTTTGATTAAATAATTAATAAATAAAATTGATCATCAATTAAAACCTTACCACGCTGCTGAGTGAATTCACAGGACACAGCTGGGTGCAAGGATATCACAACTTTCTTCTGTCATTTCTTGCACAGAGGCTGAGGTGTTTGGTGCCCAGCTCTGAGGGTTGCGTTACCAGGTCCTGCAGGAATGGCCCACGTGTCTCCAGGCCACAAACCACCCCGGGCTGGAACCAGCCCTTCCCCTGCCTGGCTGTGAAAGGCTGGAACCTTGCCTAGCTTTGGGCTGCCCATGGACATGTTTCTATACGGATCTTAAAGGGAAGAATGATCATTATTAGGCCTTAATTCCCTTGCTATAAAGTCTACAGCTACTGAGGACTCAAAGTTTAACATGAAGGACAGGTTGGCTTCACTTTAGTGGTGTCTGAGGAAACAGAGATGCTGGAGCCTGCTCAAATTGGATTCCACTGTAGATGACTGGCAAGCAATATTCCCTGCAGACAGTGAGAACAGAGAGTATCACCTCTATCACATGAATATAGATTAGAGAACTTTCCTCCCAGAGCTGCCATCTACTCTGGCAGCTAAATTTAATGCATAACACTGAAAGAAATACAACTGAATTTTTGCATTTTTCATAAAACATATTTCAGAAGGTGCCTGAGAATACTGCTGAGAGCCTGACTGCCTTGGAAATCAGTAGGAAAGCATACAACAGTTAGACACTTTAGAATACAGGAAACTACCATTTGGGATTAAATAACCTGACTGCTTCAGCAGCCAGCTACAACCACAAATGGGTCCAGGACAATCTGCAAGTTTTGGTTCTTTCTACCAAAGGTACCATCCAACACTCAGAGTTTGTTTGGTGGAGAATATAAGCAATTAAACTGATTAAAAGAGGTACTTCATAGGAAACAAATTTTGTATTCAGCTCTTAGTTGAGAAAAATACTGAAAATAGCCACATTGGTAACTTTATTGGCAAACACTGCTCCTAGGTGGAGACTGGATGAACTGAAAGCCCAAACCAGTTTAAACAGTATAGCAAATACAAAGAAGAATCCCAGGCTGGGGTGAGCCCATCAAATTAATTCCAAAGCCATCTGCACGAGTGTCTTGCACAGTTATTTCTGCTCTCTAATAAGATCTGTGAATACACAGCAGTGCTGATCCAGGTACCACCTGCCTTGCAGGAATGGAAGGTTTGATCTTGACCCAAGTCAGAAAAATGCCAACACCTGATGAGCACTGGCACTCCCAGGGAGTGTTGCAATCCAGGACCACCTTGCCATGCCATGAAGACAGCCACGCTTTTCCTTGGCTTTAGGTGCCTTCCCATTGATTAGCAAACACTTTTTATTCTGCTTAGAAAGGGAAGTATCTCCTTGAAGGAAAAAAAAAAAAAACCAAAAACAACCGAAATGGAACATAATTTTTTAGTTACTAACATTAAAGATTATCCAGTGGGGCCCATTCTAAATGGGATAGTGACTTGTTGATGAAGTTTTGCAGCTTTTATACTATGGCTGATGAAAACTGACTGAATATTGTGAGTTCAGACAAGCTGTAGCTGTTCATGGGAAGAGGCCTCATAATTAATTACAGAATTATAACTAATTATAAATTAAAGTTTAATGCAAAGAGCATCATTGCTATGGCAGTTTTTCTGGACTGGATAAAGGACGCAACACCTCTTTTCTTATTTATGCAGTACATCATTATATTTTCCATCAATATTTGTCTTACTAAGCAAATGAAAGAATAGGAAAGAACGCCTCAGATTTAGAATTGGGAGATTTCTACCTAAGGCAATTAAATACAGTTCTAGGTCCTTTTGAAAGTATAATTAATGACAGTTAATTAGTAAGTGCTAGAATTATGACAACTTGTTCAGTTGATCAATTAAGGAGGGAAAAAAAATTTAGACACCGAAGTTGAACAAAGGACCTACTAATTCTTATGTGTGAATCTGTTCCAGAACAAGCATAGAAATCTCCATGAAGTATCCTGCATTTCTCACTCCACTTTCTCTCATATAAGACCCAAAAATCTGCCTACAGACCTTACAGCAAGGCTCCCTAGGTTACAGGAGTCTGGATACAGGAATATTTTTAAAATTCGCTTCATTGTATTAATAGTTAGAACAGGAATATGCAAGGGGGGCGGGGTATAGAGGGAAGCAACACACCAAGTTCCATACGAACCATTTATTGAATAAATACATGCATCATAATGTAGAATTACATGAGCAAAAAAGGCAATCTGTACAAAATTGATTACCCTTTGTTCTCATTTTAACTCTCACCATTTGTTGCAGCTCTGATAAAGGATTCAAGACAGAAAATTAAAACTCTTTTAGTCCACCTCCAAGTGATATGCATGCTGATTTGAGTTCGAGTATACCACTGCTATAGTTAAGAAAGCTGGTTTTCTTGTCAGTGAAGCAGAGTAATTCTAAAAACAGTTTCAATAGTACAGAACATGTGTTGGTACATACAGGTAACAAAGCTTATTTTTAACCATTTCTTAAACATCTTCATATGTTCATATTTTAAGGCACAGGATAAACAAGAACTACATGAAAAGCTGTCAGTTGATATTGAATAAATGACTTGATAATGAGGTGCAATTTTTGCCCAGAGGCAAAATTGTCCTTCCTACTTCCATATAAATGGAACAACTGGAATTTGGTAATAGAAAAGTTGCATCCACTATCCAAAGAATCAGTCTTATCTAGGCACTCACAGTCTGATCCAAATTCACTCAGGAGAATGTTTCTGAAGATCTGGCATTCAGAACTGACTATGGGAATTCTAGCTGCTGAGTGGCAATGACAGTTCAATCTCTTTGTTTCAGATTCCTAAATGGAAAATGGGATCTCTAAGAACCAATTCCTAACTTTAGGTAGTGAGCTATTTTGAAAACCTGCTCTATATTCTTTATGCAATTATTCACTTTGTGCTATCCTTTCACATTTGCCTGAACACAGTATTTATTATTTTAACCTTGAAACTTTAAAAGACAGAAATTTTTATTTGTTCAAGTGCAGTTTTCTGTCTCCAGACTTAAGACTTGAAACACTGAATCAGTTTAACATCCTAACTGTTGGCTGCAGAAGAAACTCTGTGCAGTCACTGGCCAAGAAGCAGAGCAAAAATCCTTCTACCTCAGACTGAACCAAGGCAAAAGACAATTACATTGAACTGCTACTCTTAGACCTCATTTATTCAGATTAGCATTTGGTTTCTGCATTTTCATTCCATTAAGAACAATTCTCTGTCTTTCCATTCTTAGCATCTTAATGGAGAATTAGCAAAGAAAGTATGTATTTCATAATATATTTTATATTAATAGATGAGTGAATATACAGCTACTCATACATTCCAATATACAGTGAAGCCTTCAAACAGAAATGTTTTCTGACAGAGAATCTCTATCGTCCAGCCCAGTAACAGCAGTTACAGTACAATTTGCAATGTAAGATTGTTTGATAAAATTGTCTTGTATAAAACATGGCAATGAGAAAGCCATCACTCTACAGAGGTGCATGGTGCAGGTCACACATATCTATAACAAATGTTCATGTTAAATTGAATTTAGACAAACTTGAAGTTGAAAAAGACAAAAAGCTACATCTATGGTAGGCACTTTGGTACATCTAGTAATGTAGGCAAATTCTACATCTAGAGTTAAGGTTCTGTCAGTAGTCTTACAATAAAGCTAATTTCAGGAGTTTATCATTCTGCTTTAAAATTCTTTCTTGGCTGAGACATTCTAGAATCTTAGCTAAACAATATACTTTGTCTAATTGCATACTTCTCCAAGGATGAGGACACTGGCTCTGCAAAAGCCAAGCTGTTCTCTTGGATTCTTAATGCACATTTTTCTAACAGTCTGAAAAAACTTACCAGAAAAAGAAAAATCAGTTCTGAATACAAAAAAAATTTCCCAGAATTCATAAAATGAGAGTTACGAGCTCAGCTGTTGGGGCTGATACTCTCCCTTCAGATCCTGCCTGCCTGATCAGTTTGTGCTGATGGTGTCCCAGCTGCCCAGCCCAGGCCAAATGCTTCAGGAGAAGGACAGCACTGCTCAGAAACCTGTGTGGACCATGAAGTGCATTTTGTTCATGCACCAAACATACTCTAAGTAGCAAGGAAGTAACTGTCAAAGACAGTCAGTCTCATCTCAATTCCCCACTTTCTTACCCACTGGTGTTCACTTGGGGATCACAGAAGGTATCACATAACATACTATTTTAGCACAGTACTGTATAATAAAAATAACATATGTCTTGTACATATGCCTGCTATATGAACTTAACTTCCAAGCTGATTTGTCTACTTATAAATCGGTGAAACATGGTGGTAAGGACAGTTTAAAGTGGTTAGAGATCTTCCTTATAATACACAAAAATCCATGTCCTCATACCTTCAAAAGATCACATGTCTAGTACTCCAGAGTACAGGAATAAATAACAAAATCCAACTGAACCTGTATAATAAAACTGTACTGTTTGTTATGTTCACTCCATTAAATGAAAACTCAGATTTAGAAACTCTGATTTGTGGACCTCATCCTCTATTTATACAATATTTATAGAATTCTCATTTTTATTTATAATATTCTATAGTATGATTTCCCAATAATACATTTATATATAAATATTAAAATGTTAATGTTTTATACATTTTAAGCTAGCCCCACTGGGCCAGAAACACAACAAAGTAAAAATGTTTTTCTGCAGTTTCTTTTTGCAGAGTATCACAAAATGATTAAGACCATTGTGCTGCAAAGACAAAAGAGATTCATCTGAAGAAATAAACATGCATTTAGAAGAAAATATCTGTATCCTTTATCTAATTTTCTTCTGAATTCAAACCAGCATGAAAGAATTATAAAAAAATAGTATATATTTACATGGTACAGTATACCTTGGTGAGATATAAAACAAGGCAGGAAAACAGCAGAACATATTCTTTTCATTTTCTAATAGGTACAGCCATCATAAAGATCAATTTAAACACAAAAGGTTACTTTACTGTACTATTGCACATTACAGTAACACACAGAACTGTTTAGCAAAATAAAATACAAAGTTTAACAATGAGAAAGGCTATGTCTACATAAAATGACCAAGTGTTATAAAATTATTGGGGATGTGTCTAAGAACTAAATCAGTAAAGCTATAAAAATAATATTGGTACATCTCTGAAAACAACACGTTAAAAATATATAAAGGTTGGCAAAATTATGCATGAGGAATTCCTGGTGTCCATGGGCCTAACTTGCACCATGTGGCCTTGTACCATCTTCTGTCAAATCATACCTGAAAAAGAATGTTAGCATGTTATTAACACAGTAGTTGTCAGTATGTAGTAGTATTATTATTGATAAAGGAAATGTTGTACTTACCACTGGGTCCAGCCTTTAGCAAGTTCTTCAGATGCCAGAGGTATTAATACCTGCAGAAAGTGAAATTACCAATCAATGTATTGTGTGTGCCTTTCGTTTTATTTCTATTAAAGATCAAATGTGACAATTCTGTAAACTACAGTGTAAGCAATGCCATTGGTAAATGATGTATTTTACACCCTTGTCATCACAGCTCTCTGCTATCTCCCTAAAGATAAACCTAATGGTTCAAGTTGCTGGTTTTGACCTTAAAATCCACAGCCTTCAGTGGTACAGTCCCAGAGCACGTCACAGCAAGGCAGCACAATCAGCAGATGTGTTCCCACTAACAACAGCCTTCCAGATGAACAGGAAAACTCAGGACACTGCTCACCATCAACTAACCATGATTCCGTATCTCTCATCCTCTTCACAGAGCTCAAATGGGAACCTGAAAGGGTGTAGGAATTTACTACTCCTTTTTCATGCTCCAAATCACGTGTGTAGCAAATCGGGTGACTTCATGCATGCCTATAGAACACTGAAGTTCCAAACACAACAGCTGGTGTTGGCATTGGGAATGTCTCCAGTAGCAGCTCTTTCTCATGGATTTTACAAACTGGGAATTTAATTACTTGTGTGTTTCCCTCAGTACTCGTTTGTCTTTCCAGTTTTGCCTGAACATTTTCTGAAATATTGCCTGGTTTTTACTGATTCTTTCCTTCCTCTGACAGCCTGACAAACATGTTTCTTTTGTTACTGGGAACTTACCACTTTCTAGAAGAGATTACTGCCTCATCTTTCTAAGTCTGGCTCTGCAGTTTGTTCCTTCCCCTACTGAAGCCTGACATCTAATGCACCTATAATTTTTGAAAGCTTCATACCTGAATCAGGTGCCTCAATCAACAGTAACTCATATATCAAGAGGATTTTTGTTTTGTATTAACAGAATTTGCTTATTGTCAACTTACTTTGCCAAGCAGCCCTTTATCTTTGGACAAGAATCCACCACTGTTCTTCACTGCTACATCTAGTGTTCTTCTCTGTACTTCAGGCAGGGAAACACTGAAATCAAACCTGACAGGCAAAGAGATGCTTTAGAGGGAATTCTGTACCAGAGGTGCAAGTTCAGTTCGTACAGCTAAACAGTCACTCAAATCAAAACCAAACCATCTCCCTCCCCAAATTAAAAAATGAGGTCTGAGACAAATGAAGAAAAAAAAAATCGCAATGTTTTGCTTAAAACTTTTCTTGAAAACTGTGATCAATATCAACATCAAATGTTTGAGACTTCTGTTACCTTTGGCCTCTAGAGGCCACTGGTAAAACAAAACAAACACATAAGCAAGACAAAAGAGGCAAAGTCAAGCACTGACTCTAGAGAAAAGAGAATGTGGATTCTACTGTACTGACAGCTCAGTATTAGTATTTTCCAAAAGGGAAAGATTGGTCAGTCTTACTGATCCTTGATAACCAGAGCTTGTTTTCTTTCCTGGCTGGCTAAAGAAAACTATCAAAGATAGCTCTTTGCTAGAGCTGAAACTTACACAAAGTCAGGGCAAGGTTATGCCACAACTTCCATCTATTTGTAACTACAGTTCTTAAACAGCTTTATTGCTTTGCAATACATTTTCCTTGGAAAGGCACAGTGAAATAAATCTATTACCTGGAATGAACAGGACAGAGCTGTACTACCAAGAGAATCTGCTGGAGCCTCTAACTAATGATTTACAGATTTGCCTTGGACAGAAGGGACTGAAATGATGTTTTGCCTAAGCTCATTTGCTGTCTGTAGAGAAAGATCTTTATTGAAAAGTGATGAGTGGGAGAGTACGGGGCAGACATGTGAGGGAAACTACTATCAAAAAGATGAGTGCAAGGATAAGGATTTTTATGCAATAAAACATTGCACAAGCTGCTACAACTTCCAACATATGGGCCAGGATGTAATCTACAAAGAATTTCCTGACTCCCTGGATGCTGAGAAGTGCCACCAATGACTGAGCAATGTGACCATGCACAGGCACTGGCTGGCAGCAGCAGCCAGGCACTCAGCCAGCCAAGCTTTCTGGCAGGAAGGGAGATGAGCAGCACTGGCCAGCTAAAGGCACTCGTGTTCTCACCACCTGCCAGGAGAGTGAATCCTGCAGCTGAGTTACCAGCACAACGGGCATGGATCTGGTGTAGGAAGGCAGGAAAGACAGAAATGGCAGCTAACAGCAAAAAGTTTTAGTGGTAACAGGACAGAAGGACAGAAGAGCTATTACAGCAGAAGAGAAAGATATGAACAAGTCTAATGGTGACAACCAGGAACTTCAACAGCTCACCCTTCAGTAAGCACAGAAATCTTGATTTCACAGCTTTGTAATTACATGATACAAAACTACTACACATAGTATAGAACCTACATTTGATCAAACACTGGGTTTAATGTCTTCTTTGATACATGTGTTTTTCTTCTTCCTGATCGTCTCTTATCAGGCAATAAATACATTCGTACGTAGGGATCGGATCCCTCTTCAGAAAATGCTATTAGATTTCTGCGGAAGTGAAAAACAAGGAAAAGTATTGCTGAATATAAGTGTCCATACTACCATCACTTAATTTAGTAGATGAAACTTAATTTAGTTTCCCTGCACAAAATCTGATGTGGAGTGACTTGTACAAGACCAGATGAGCAGAAAGCAGAGGTGGGAATGCAATGTGTTTCCTAAATTCCAATTTGAAACTTAGATATGGCATTTTAGAAATCACGTGTTTTGGTCATTCTGTAAAAAACATCAGTCACTTAGAAACAGCTTTCAGATACTGCTGCTAAAAATCTAAATGTCATTTTCATTTAAAATCTGAGACATAATAGACAAATTAAATTACAAAATCACAGCAAAATCTTCCTCAAAGTTTTTACTGATTCTGAGTAAAGCTCTATAAATATATAATTTTTGTATTTATGCATATGTTGTTTTAAAAATAACAAAGATTAACTGACCCGCTTAAGAGTAAGTCGGGATACAAAAAACTTTATACAGAAATATGCCCAGATGTGAAATTGTGTGTTGTATGCTCACCTGCAGGAATGCACCACCACTATCAGTTTGTTTCTTTGTGAACTATGACGAATTGTTAGCTGAATCTGTCCTAACGGAGACTGCCCCAGAGTTGTTCCACTGCAGGAAAAAACCAGAACATTATGCTTAGTTTTTAAAATGCACATTAGAAGTAAGACTTAACTGAGCAATTTTCCCAGAAATCATGTATTATACATTTAACTTCTCTACACCAATGTGAAACAAGAGAACATGTGTAAGCATGTGAGCATATCCTCATCAGATTCTTATTCAGTTGTTGTTCTGCCAACAACTCTGCTCTCCAAAATAGGCCAGGTATTCTTGTCAGTGTAGAGGTCAGCTGCTCCTCAGTACTTCAAAAACCATTATGAGTAAAGAACTTGCCTGCCCTAAAACAAACATCAAAGCAACATCTAGGAAATTGGAGAATAACAGTGCTAACTGCAATGAAAACCTCAGCCATGGGCCACTCTTACCTAAGGCCACAAGCCAATTAGAAGACCAGCTCAGTCTTTTCTAAATTCCCTTATTACAGAAAAATAGATATACTTGGGATTAAAATACTGATAATTTAAATCCACTTGCTGTCATAAAAGCTCAAATCAGAGTATAAACACAACCATTTTACTTTTCTATAGCTTATGTTGCCGTGAAAATAAGATTAGAATAAATTTACACTTACAGGTCACGTTTAAATAAAAAGCAAGCACCATGCTTAAGAATTTGTCTTTTACAGAATGGCCAACGTACAGTTTCCTCATCTCCCTGAAATGCTCACTTTAGTTTGTGTGGACTGACTACAAGTATTTTCCATATCACACAGGACAGTATGTGCCATATTTGCCATTTCTCAGCCACCTGAAGTGTATCTTAAGGGAGAAGAGTGCCTGTTTTGTGAATATCTACTACAAAGTGATTGCTCCATTAAAATTCCCCCTTCATTCACTTAAAAAAACCAAACAGAATGAAGATTTAATTTCAGTATTTTCTTAGTTAAAATTTAAAAAAAAAATCACAGCACCTAAAAACGTGGTTTGCACTAAAGGACCTCATGACCTGTAGCTTTACCATTCTTACCAAATGACAAAGTATGACATTTGTACATTACATGAGGAGTAGTATTTCAATCTTTACCAAAATTAACCAACTCTAACTCAGTTGTGGACCAGGAGAGAGACTGACAAAGTCAAGTCAAGTCAGCATGTGACTGTGAAGATAAATGGGGGTCTGGAGCACATAAGCAGGTGATGCATTTGTACCAACTGAAGAGAGAACCAACAGCAGACTCAACTGCAGCCCTTCCACTACTTAAAACAGACATTTTGACACGACCAAATCAGGCTCCTCAAGGCTGTACACAGTAAAATAACAAGGGGCCATAGTGAAGCTCCAGGAAGATAAATTTCAGTAGAAAGAAGGAAGAATGTTTTAACAGTGGTTAAAGCACTGGAGTTCATGAACAGGTTTACAGCATCTCTATGCTTGGAGATAACCAAAAGTTATCTCCAAGAAAAGAAGGCCCAAGAAACCTGATGTAACTTTGAAGAAAGATTTGCTTTGAGCAGAAGGGTGACCAACCAGAGATTCTGTCCAATCTCTATGACTCAGTTGATTCTATGAACTCTGACAGAGAAAAAGATTAATTGGTTCAATCCCTTGCAAATAAAAAAATAAAATCTTTCTACTTAGATTCACAGAGTAGGTCCATGAATAGGGAATGAACAATTTCCAGTCTCCTATTCAGAGCTGGATGCCTGCTCAGCTGTGTGTACTTGGTAAGTACAGCTGCCCACTGAGGCAAGTAAAAAAATTCAAGAATTTAAGAAAGTATGGCTGCAGCAATCTTCATTGACTGCATAGTAGCTAACTACACTTCTAACATTCTTTATAGTCAAATATCTCTCTGAGTTATTTAAAAAGACCAACTATTTCCAGCTTAATTGACTTAATTAATGCTAATGGATTCAGTGGTGAAGCAGGCAACTAGTGCCATGAAACTACAAAGTGCAGCTATGAGAAGAAGTGGGACTTTATCTTGCAGACAATCACAATGGCAAGGAACATCTAACTGCAGCTTCAGTCTGAGATACCAGGAAGAAGAAGAAAATCCCAATGACTGAACAGTAAAAAGCATTTCTGAAATGTGAACTAAGCCCGGCAGCTTTGGTGCCATTCTCTGTGAATGAGCTGAGAGAGGAGCAGCGAGGGCCGTACTTCTCGAGCTGCCGCAGGCGCTGGCGCAGCTCCTGCGTGGCGATGGGCAGCGAGATGTCAGAGGCGATGCTGGGCGTGGGCTCCTTCACCGACAGGTGGCTGGGGGAGTAGGACACGTTGGAGGCCTGCAGGCTGGAGGAGCTGCGGCTCAGATCTGTTGGCCACTGCGGGCTGGCGTTGGCAGGCTGACTTTTATCAGCTGCGTCAGTCTTTTTGTCACTGTCAGTCACTGGGGAGCCTGGAACCGGCTTGTTTGGATCAGATGTTGGCGAGACAGGAACCTGAGGCTTAAAAGATGATTTTCTTCCATCTTTGGAAACAGACGGCCTTTTCACTTGGGCTGAGTGTTGGTGATCTGGAGATCTTGCCGGCTTTTCAAGAGAAAGGACCTAGATACAGGAAAATACACCTAATGTTACTATTTTGCAGTAAAAGAAACAGGAACAAATTTGTTTCTACAGGAGTACTGGTTGGTCACAAGTTGTAAATTTAAGACACCAAAGCAGAACCAAAACCATTCATGCTTACTAACTCTACAATACAAAATGCTTTGCATGACAAAACACATCTCCACCTTCTTCATGGCAACTGCAATAACTATAAAACAATGTGAAATTCACCATTCACTAAGAAATATTCTCCTCATTATTCCCTTCCCATATGCTAAGCTCTTCTGGTCTAAGTGCTATTTACTTTGCAGCTCTAACCATCTGGAAAGATATTCTGCAGTTTTTACTTTTACATCACAACCTTTTCTCATTAATTGTTCTTACTTTCTCTTTTATAGGTTGCTTTAATTTATTAGTGACACATAAAAAACAATGTGCTTTAGAAAGAAAAATAACGGAAGTTTGACAGTGTTTGCAAAGAGATATAATACCTTACTAAACCAAGTAATTTAGGTGGGGAAAAAAGGCAAACTAACTTTCAGGTATGCAAGTTTTGTTTTCAAAACCCCAGTACTGAAAGCTGGTTTGAATTTTTCCAGTACTAAGCAAGTACTTCCTTTCCTTACACACTTCATTTTTTAAAACCATCAAAAACTTCAGTTCCATTTCTAGACAGAGGCTATTTCACTGATCTGTAGCCCACTGGGTTCGAAAGAGATTTGAAGGAATTCAGATTCCAAACAAGATTTACAAACCTAAAACCACAGACGACCTTGGTTTTAATTAATGCAGGTGACTATTGTTTCATTTTGAGCATTGTATATTTTTCAAATGAAATGTATTTCAATTAGTGGTTATCTCTGTGTACTGACAGCTCTGCACAATCAAGGACACTTGGCAGGGGACATCAAAGGAAATGTACTGGCTTCTTTGAAAGCTGGCAGACCAGGAGTCACCACAGCCCTAAAGATGCTTTCAGATATTTACAATGGGAAAAGTTTGAGTACCCTGAGAGCAATCTTCATGTTTATAGTGCTGTTGGGACCAGAGTTGCTCAGGTGGAACCGCTGATGCATAGTTAAATCTTCACTCTCTAGCAACTGGCTTAGAGGCAGCTTGAAGTTCCCCAAAGAACACTGGTGTTGTTCATCCCTCACCTGAAGGAACACAGAAATTAAGTCACCTTCTATCATCTGCTTTATAAGAATTCAAAGAAGGAAATTAAAATTTTATTAAAAAAAAAAAACCACCAAAAAAAACCACCAAAAAAAACCAACAATATTGAAAGTAGTTCGTTCTTAAACCACGTTTCCCTGATTTTAAGATTCTTTACACTGAAGGAGGTAAAACCAGATATACTCAATGCCTCGTTTCTTCAACCTTACCTTTGACAGCAAAAGTAAGACAGAAGAGTAATCACCACATCTACATCTACCAGACCCTTGACCAAAGTAACTACATGGTTTCTGAACTGTCTGTGTGAAAATGAATTCTCACAGCTATTAGATGAAGAGTGACTAAGACAGTTCTCATTTACACTTCAGTCTCTTAGAACTATGTAAAGGACATGTCAGCAGTGCAAAGGGATACAGTATTTGGATAAAGTGAATACTTCTCTTGGTATGAGAGAGGAAAGATTCCTAGTTCCAACTGGTACACCAAATTTACTTTTGGATTTTTTTTTAATTAGAAAAGACAACCATTAACTATATGTGAGAGCCTGGTTATAGTCTTCCTTCCTTTTAGCAGTAAATGGAAATAAACATTTCATTGCCTGGTTTAAAAAAAAATTTAAGCTAATTTTAATGGTGTTCACATTATATTCAGTCTCATTTCATAACAGAGAATGTGTGAATGTTACTACTGCAACATCTTCAAAAAAAAAGGCATCTAAAGAGAGTGAGACACATACCTCAACTTCAAGATCTTGTCTTTTGGGATTGTGTACAAAGAAAGTAAAGTTTTCCTCCCATACTGGTTCATTGGTCTTGTATCTAATCTAAAGGTAAGAAAAAAGGAAGTACACAAATTATAAAACAGTCTGTCTCATAGAGGTCCTGTCAAGGCACAAGCACATTTTTTTATTTTGGAGTTTTATTTGGGGTATGCAGAGAACGTCAGCAAGGCTCGGGATGGGTCTAGAAAACAAGTCTGATGAGGAACAGCTGAGGGAGCTGGGGTTGTTTAGTCTCCAGGAGGCTCAGGGGGAGCCTTTTTGCTCTCTACAACTCCCTGACAGGAAGCTGCAGCCAGGTGGGGGTCAGCCTCTTCTCCCAGGCAACAAGTGACAGGACAAGAGGACACAGTCTTAAACTGTGCCAGGATAAGTTTAGGCCAGACATCAGAAAAAAAATCTTCACAGAAATAGTGACTGGGCACTGGAATGGGCTGCTCAGAGAGTGGTGGAGTCATCAACCCTGGAGGTATTTAAGAAAAGACTGGATGTGGCACTTGGGGCCATGGTTTAGTTGATAAAGTGGTTTTAGGTCATAGGTTGTAATCTTTGGCTGCTTGTTGCCAATTTCAGTTTGGATGGCAACTCAGTGTTGTGTATATGCTCCATGGTTTGGTAGCCAAATGCCAAGCTCACAGACCAACCAAATATGTGAAGACAGAGCCAAGTCTAAAGACTAGGAACTTACCTTACTTTCCTGGGCCTTGTGTCCAACTGACAGCAAAACAAGTGGGTTGGGATTGCTGTTTATTTTCTTTCCTGACTGGTGAAGAAAAAGCAAAAACTTTGCCTTCAGAATAAAGCAAAACTTCTCCCCTCTGAAACTTAATGTTTACATCTTAAAAATACAAATCATATGCATTCTACTACATGCTTCTCTACTATTCTCAGTATTAAATTCAGCCGGCTGGAATGGCAGACTGGCGAGTAGCTGGTGAATGCATCAACACGAAGGCATCCAACTACCTGAATATGCTGAAGCAAAATGCTACTAATAAGCAGGAGTTTTAGACTCATTTCCATTTTCTTTAAATGAAACTGGTAAGATGCAAATTCTTATCTTTTAATGAGCATTACAATCCCCAAAGCTAATGAAGCATAGTTAAAACTGCAAAATGAATATTGCATGCAGATGGGAGATATGAAGAAAGCACAAACTCAGGAACTTTATATACAGTGCTGTAGAACTATTACATTGGATGTGGTATCCAACACTGATGTTCCCTACTTTTCAGTTTGGGGAGAAAGAATATGCACTATAATGTATGTGAGGGATATTTCTACAGTTTACCAAATACTCTTTAATAGAGAATCAACCATCTGCCATATCTGAGCCTTGCTCACCAGCTGTATAGCATTACATCAAACTGTGAAAACAAACATCAGTTTAGAAACAAATTACATATGCAAAGGAACATTCCAACAATATGTTTCTTTCAAGAATTTCAATTTAATCTAACAAAAATTCAATTCAGAAAGAAAATTTAGACATGAAAGTTAATCATCTCAAGTGGGTGTTAATGCAGTTTAAAAAGCCTAGAGAATGTAGGATACATGGTTACTTTGAGTTCTACCCTGTAGGAAAATCAGGTATAACAACAAAGAGTTAGTTAAAATCTTCTTAATGCATGTAAGGTCACAATTACAACCAAGTCATCCAAATATTTTATATTTTTATATAAAGAAAGTGCATGACTTAGATATATTTTTTGAGCTGAACTTACATTTTGGACATCATACTTCCACTAGTAATTCTCAACTTGAATGTGACATACTGCTTAGAACCATACTTTCCTTTAGAAATAAAGCTGTTAAGAAAGCACTCCTTTCTTGGATGAATGCTGCCTTTCTTTTTTTTGTGATTTCTAATAAAAAATATTTAGCGCTCAAATAAAACCGAATACAAAGCTTTACAGAACAGAAAGAAAGCTGTATTACACTGCAGCTGATGATGTTTTAAAATGGTAGGTGACATTATGTTCATTTTTTTTCTCTGTTCACAAAATGATGCCAGAAATTTTGTTCATAAAATGATAGAACTACAGGAGTTGACAAAAAGATCCTGTCACTTATGCTGGTATGTAAATAGGAATAGTTTTAATTCAAATTAAGCAGGTAGCAATGTGCACACACACATATAATGCACCTTTAACACCAGGTACTGACAGACTCGTTGTTGACAGCCAGTAAAGTCTGTCCCTCGTTCAAGTTCCTCCAGCTGAGCATGTGGCTCAGCCCTTTCCAGGTTTGCCTACCAAAAAGCTGGTCTAACATTCTTTAGCAGTCACATAAAAGATGTAAAACCTTCTAAAAACATCTAGCAGGAACAAGATTATTCCAAACCATCATTCAGAGGTGAGTGATAAGGTATCACTCAGCTACGTAAAAGATGTCTTAGCTTTCATGTCAGCTTCATTCTTTAGTTACTACTACAAATTAGTTCTCAGCACTTTGCCCCAGTCTCCTCAAGCAGCCTGTACTCCACTAATCTGATCCAGAGTTCAAATTACCACAGACCACAGTATTTTAACATCTTGACATTGGTTCTTGAAATCAAATTCAAGTAAAACAGAATTACACTAATATGTATCTGGCAATAGAAATCCCATCCAGTGTTGGAAGTGGAGTGTTGCAGGCATTCGTGCATTTCCAATTATTTTTGTGACCTTAAATGGACAACTATATTAATGTTACCTTTAGGGCTTTCTGAACAGCAGCCTTCTTCAAGCCATCAGGGTTAAATTCTAATGGATTATTCTTTTAAGTCAGGAGAGAATGAACATAGGAAGGGTTAATAAAACATGCAATGAAGCAATTTCACTAGGTTAATTAATTATGACACGACGACACAGGACAAAGCAGGGGAAAAAACCAACTTAAAGAAAAAAAACCAACATCTTTCAAACAAAACAATGAAGGACCACCACCACAACAAAAAAAATTGACAAAACTTTTTTTTCCTCTTCTCCTCTGGATATTTTTATTCTGCTTTAAAACTAATATACCCGATTTCATTCTGCTTTTATTTCTCTGATCGTGTTTTTTTATCCTAATAAAGACAGTTCACAAAATATTGTTATTTAATGCCTGATGCCCTATGAACTGCCCTCTGAATGAAACTTTTTAGAATTTGGTTGAGCATATTTTCACAACTCAGAAGCTCCTCTGGTAAGTAATTATGCAAAGGAGTCTTTTTATGGAAGAAATTACACTATCTAATTGATAGGGACTTATATCATTATAAAAGTCAAAGTTTTTTAAGCCTCTTCAGAAAAATGATACAACACTGCATGCTAACTAACTATAGTCAGTTGAATGAAGATATGAAAATACCCTAAAACACAGCACAAGTAAAACCAGGAATTGAACAAAACCTCTGACTGCTTTCTATTAAATATGTAAATTTTAGAATTTTATTTTAAGATTAATATATTTTTCTTTAAGTAACACAATCATTTCTAGGAAAATTTGCATTCCATTAACAAGAAATAATTACAGGAAATAAGATCTGTAAGTAAAACAGGCTTCAGGTTAGTGTACTTATGGCTGGCTTTTTCTTTAGGGACACATTTTTGTTTCATGGCAGAGCTGTGTTTTAGAAGGTATATATTGTGGGAATAAAACAAGTGTATAGTGGCCTTTTAAAATATTCTGGTTTATGAACAGGAACTGGTATTAATGCTTTGCCAAAAGAAATGCCTTTCTGAAATGAAAATCTAAGTGACTAAAATTTGAAGAGATTTAACCTCTATGCAGGAATATTATTTTGCAATTTCTTTTGGGATGTCATATACTCCAGCTGGCCAAAATATTCCAAAGATTTCTGGCATCCTGCTTGAAAATTTCTATTTCAGAATGAACATACAATATCCAGCACAAAATCACAGAATATGTTGTCTAACTTTTAAACTTGAAAGAACCAGAAATAAGGTTTGACTACTTTTGTGTAGTATTTTTCTTGAACATTATCTTTCTTAAAATAAATCAAGGAATTGTCTGCAGTTATTTATCTGATACATTAGGAACTCAGTCTTGTACTTACAGAACTTCAAAGATGGAGACTACACACTATCCCTAGTTGAAATTAATTGAAACTAATGATCCCTCATTGAAATTAAGGCTTAACTGTTTTCCATTAGGAAATTTTTAAATGCTCAACAGGTACATTCTTTGCTTCCGTGCTGGAGCATTGTTCCCTGTATTTTGACAAAGATAGAAGTGACACTTTGTTTGCAGCAGCTGTGGATTCCTCATCCCTGCAATGTTCAAGGCCAGGTTGAATGGGGCTTTGGAATAGCCTGATCTAGTGCAGGGCATCCCTGCCCATGGCAGAGGGGTTGGAGGGAGATGATCTTTAACCTAAACCTTTCTGTGGTTCCACGATTTACTTCCTAAGGCTGAACTCCCTTCCTCTGCAAGCCATGATTACTGTCTCATCATCATCAGTGCTGTGCTCCAGACCTTCTATTGCTACAGCCAAGATCAGGGCCTTGGTAATGGCTAAGTAGAACAGGAGGATTAGACCATACATCTCACAGGCTGCATTCCTTTTTTCTACACAGAGTACAGTGCTTTCTTTCATGACAATATGACGCAGCACGACCATAAACCTCTTTCTGTAGAAAGAGATCTTTTCAAATCTCTTTCTTTTTATTTCCATCTCACATTTATAAAGATACAATAACTTCCCTCTACAGAGAAGTACCTGATTTTTTCAGGTGGCATCTACAACTCACCAAGATAATTTTGAATCTTAAACTGCCACTCAACTTACTGGACTTTTTTTCCTTCCCATTTGCACCTGCATATTCAATACAAATCTTTCTCCTCCTATATTATTGTTTCAAAGAATTTTAGAAGTCAAAACCAAACTTATGTGATCAAACATAAAGGCAGGCAACCATTGACTCCTGGATATTGAACATATCTCAATTCCTCTGGAATCATAGCAGGATAGGCCAAGAGGGACATCAGCTGGGGCAAATATGTTAAAGCCAGATTTTGGGTTTCAAGGGAAGAAGCTGCACGTCCATGAAGATGGTGGCTGAAAGGCTGGGAAGGAGACTCAGAGGAGAAAAGAGGGTGTCCAATGTAAAAAGGGAAGGTCCTACTTTGGGTGACAAAATAGTCTTGGTATGGTTCTGAGTGTCTCTGCAGTTACAGGAAAAGAGGATGGGTTATCCAAGAAATGTACTGATAATGTCGCAGTGGAATTCTCTAACAGCCAGTGACATTTGCAGTCAATCCTAATAACAAACCCATAAATTATACAAGTAACAAATTGGTTTGTTATTCAGCCAGCTCCTGATTCAATATGCTTTGGTGTATGACTCATTATTTCTTTAGACTCAATAGGTGTTACTTGGGTTATCTGTGAGTGCATCCTCACCTGATAACCAGAAGACAGCCACTACCTGCAAGAGCTAATTTTAAATATGGATAATTCATATATTATAGAAACCCCAAAATTGGTATGAACTATTGATTATCATAAAACTAGTGTTACTTTTGGAAATTAAACTAACACTATTCTCACACCTTAACTTCAGCTAAACCAGACTGAGATGGGTAAATGTCTTGGTGTCACAAATCTAGATTTACAGCTGTCAATAAACTATCTAGAAAGGAACAGAGAGCACTCAGGATTTTCCTCTCCCCACAAGAAGTGAGCTCCCTTTCTAACACTACCCCAGTAACTTAGTTAGAAACTGAGCTTGCAGGTGTAAATCTTTGTATAACAGCCCGTGGTTAAAGATGCCCTGGGAATAAGTGCAGTTCTAGGGCTGCTGAAGCTGGTTTTATCCTTTTTACTACAGACCTCTCCTCTCTCCTGGCCTCCAGTCACAACCCTTCTCCTCTTGCTTGCAGCAAGATCAGCATCCAGGAAACTGCAGAGCCAGGCAGCTCAGAGTGCTGCAGAAAGGAATCCAAACCCAGCTGTCTTGGAATGGTTGCTGTTCCACTCTGACTCACAAATCCATTCAGGGATTTGGAAAGTTTTGTCCAATTTCTAAACAGACGTTGTTCTATATAGACAACCTGTCCTAATGTAAGGATCCTAAGATCCACAAAAAAAAAATCAGTGCTATACCCTCAATCCAGCATTTTGATAATTTTTAAAAATAATAATTATTATTTTTAAAGATGTATCTGGTATTTGTATAACTAAAAGAAACAACAACTCCTTAACAATTTTAACACCAACATTATGCAACCATAGGTTATAAATTGCCTTTCTCACTCATTAATTTTTAACAAGATTTTAGAATGGTTATAACTTTTTAGATACTTTGAAATTAACCTCTGTAGAGAAACTAAGAGAAAGGGTTTTGCGGGGCTTTGTAAAGGTGTTTTAAAATCAAGGATTATGCCGTAGCCAGCCAGTGACAAATTTATCTGAACAGTCTCCAAAGACAAACCCATCTCTCTCTGGCAAAACAATTCTTATTCTGAGCAGATTCTCAGTCTTTTTGGAGATACCAAGGTTGTACTTCCAGATTTAAGTGTGAGATATTCAGAGGCTCATCAGTGTTTAATAATTTTGTAACATTAAACTCAAGCAAAAAAATATTACTTGGTACTTCACCCTAGCCTGGATTCTCCCAACTACAGACTAACTGGAAAAAAAGAAAAGGAGCTTGGGAATTTGCAAAACAAGGAGCATCATGGAGTGAGATAGAATTTACAAGGGAATTTAAAGTTTGGGAAGCACAATGAACTGCACCCATTTTTAATGCAACTTGAACCAGGGTGGAGAGGTTCCATGTTCTTACAAACACTGAGTGTGTCACCTTTTAAAGAAACTATGGGAATGTTGGTTGCAATATTATTTTAATTTCTTTGCAATAAAAGCCAACAATTAACCAGCACACAGTGTGCTAGTATAGTATGCATTTTATTTCTCAGTGAATCAGCAATTTAAGTTAAATGTAAAGAGCTTTTACAATAAACTTTTCTTGGGTTTTTATCATAAAATGTTAATTACTTACCCAATGATATGCTGATCAATGAAATTTAAGTAGCCTTTAAAATGCAATAAAAATAGCACAAAAACAATGCACACTTGTTGAAACCATGCAGGAAAACAAATTGCATGCTCTCATTCCACTAGAGTGAGTGGCTTTAGTAGCACTAATCCACACTCTGGCAGAGAAAAGGTACAATACAAACAACACCAGAGAACTCACAAATAGTGCTCTATAGAGTGAGGTAGTGTTTTCACAAAAGACTAGTCCCGATGCTCTCCTCTCTTTTAAGTATCCACACCCAAAGTTTCCCTCGTAGATACTCTTAGGAAGATGGAAATGGAAGGAGAAAGCAGAGTGATGGGATTGTGGCAGAATGAATGCATAAGCAGCTTTACTACACAGAAAAGTTAAGGAAAATAGTCAAAGGATTCCAGAGAAAACAGCAGGTAAACAGAAAAGTAAATATTTGTCATTACAAATAGTTTCATCCATTAAATGACTTTCTGTAGCACAGCAAGGTGGAATGCTTTTTGAATCTCATTTTTTTACTGATTATTCAAATATATTAACCCACTTTCCAGGCTCACTCTTGGTAATTTAGATTTATATGGCAGATCCAACTAATGTCTACTAACTTAGAGAAAAGCCTTTTACACTATTTCTATTTCTTTTCCAGATAAATCATCCCAATTTGCCAGAAACTCATAACTATGATGCACCTGTGCAAAAGAAAGGCCTGTGTTGGGGTAACTCAACACTAACTTGAACAAAACAAGGCTGAAGGCATGATCTAAAATGTACCAGTGGTAAGCATTCACTTAAGGCAACTTTTAAGGTAATAAAAAGTAATTATTCATGTAGAAAACATTTCACTCTAACATTAAAGTTGTTCACAAAAGTCTTCAAACTATTAATAAGGGTCAGTGTCATTTTAATCTTTCATTCTCTTTGAATTCTCTCTTCTCCATAAATACAAGCAATCCAAGAGATTAATTTCCTATTGCTCTACACAACCCCTACCACTGAATTTGAGTAAAACATGAGAAACCAGCAAATTTCATGTTCAGTCTTGTAAATGTTGCTCCGTATTAGACTCCTAAAGGTTTATTTACTACAATTAACTGCAGTTCATGTAGAAGCTCCATAACATTGTCCTTCTACAACGTACAGGAACCTTTTCAGTTCTCCTGCGTAAAAAGTCTCCCCATGGTATTTCCCTCCTATTTGACGTAACTGTGAAGCCTTTGGTCTCTGGTTTTGGAAAATTTGATTTAATACAGTATCATATTATTCTATTGTACTAAACTTGTTCATGGAATTTGCAATTGTTCCTCATTACTTTCTATTACTACTTTCTATTCTTTACAACACTGGAAAGAAAATGCCTTGAAGTTAAATTTGAGTCATTTGTTGCAACTGCTTTTCTGGGCTGGTAGAGGAAGAAAGAAGTAAGAGGATTAAACAGGTCCCACACTATAACCATTATTCTCAACCCACCCAGGCAATTCTTGTACTGTAGACAGAATATCAGATGCAGCAATAGGAAATTCGGGATGCTGTTCCCAAATTTCCTAACTGGTCAGCTTTATGCAATGAACTCCCTCCTTCTGTGCCCTAGAGTTTAGAGATCTACTGATTAAACACACTGAAATTAAAATACTGTCTGCAAAAATAGCTAGAACTCAAGACTTGCAACCTAATGTTTCCAAAGGAGGGAGACAATGTTAGAGACTGTTTGTTTAAAACAAAAAAATTAATTTATGACAAAGCCTCAGAGTATTTGATGGAGAACATAACATAGAGAACTAGAGCAGTATGAAAAAGACTGGAACTGGCGTATGAGAGGAACTTTACACCATTTATTTTAAATGAGAGACTTTAGTGTATTTTACCAAACATATTAATTCTGTAGCTGTTTCAGTAAAATTCAGTAGCTGAACAAGAAAATACATAAATTGGTTCAATTGAATCTAATACACAAAACAGATGGCAGACAGAATTCTTCTCTCTGTTGCAATACTCAAACTGATGCTATGCACACCATAATTCTGTTCTGTTACTGCTTACTTTGTACTGTAGTAGTTCTGGTTTCTTTTCTGCTAAGTTACAGATTTTGCCTGAATTCAATACACAGTGAGGTTAAAAAGGTAATGTGAGGATCCATCCCAAATGAGTCTTTTTAGCTTTTAAAACAGCCTAGAAATACTACTTCCAAACTCTGCTCTATACACCCTGGAACAGACAGGAAATCACTGGTCAGTCACGTAGATTGTTTGGGCAACTAAGGTTTCATTTGTTAGCATTCTGATTTAACTTAATTTTAACTTAAATTTCTGCAGACAAAACTGCAAAATGCATGCAAAAAAATCCAAAGTTTGAAAACTATATTGTCTGATTAATATTTTAGTCATCACTTCCAGAACCTCTCATCTAAAGCAATGCTGAAAACCAGCAAAACTCAGTTAAGCTTCACCTATCTCTTTCCAAAACAAGTTATTTCACAGTCCCATAGGATAACTCCATAGACTGAGAGAACATGATTTATTTCTATGTTTTGCACAAGCAAATAAACCATCCTGCAGAAAATAAACTGATAGAAATCTCACACAAGTATTCTGGCACTGCAACACCAACTGCATAGTATTAATTTCATGATGAGGACTTTGGTACTTTCAAATCTCCAGCAATACCCTACGCCAAAGCAAGCAAGTTTACCTGAACTCATGGAAGTGGGCTTTTTTCCCCAGTTAGTTCCTTAAAAATCCTCATGCTGATCCCAAACAATTTTTGGAAAACATTGTGTAATAAAAACATGCAGCCTTTCAAGTCCAGGAAAGGAGCATTCTTTAAAGAAAAACCACACTGATTAAAGAGTAATGTTTTATTAAATATGTAGCTATGATGCTTTGCTACTAAAAAAAATGGACCTTACATCACACTCTTGAAAGAAGAGGAATTATAGAGAAGATGGCACAATGTGTGTTAGTAAAGCAGTGTGTCACACTACCAAGCAAGACATGCTGGGACTACCCGAGAGACTGTGACAAAAGGGTATCCATGAGAACACAACTTACAGGCAGGTTTCTTGCTGAGTCCAAATACAGTATAAGCAATGCAGATGAAAGCCCATCATTAGCTTGGTCTTTATCGGCTCTAATGCTTGTTAGCACCTAAAACAAAAACACACTGTGAGCCTTTCTGGAAATCAAGTATTATTATTTCTGTCTCATTTCTGGGGAAAAAAACCAAAACAACAACAACAACAACAAACCAAAAAAAACCCAAACAAACCCCCCAAAAAACCATCTCCCAAAAATAAAACATTCACAAATTCATAGCATGAAACATAAAAAGTAAGTTTTCAAGACTCACAGATATTTCAAAACCATTTATATGGAAATTTGCACCCCATTTCCTACTTTTTTTTTTTTTTTTTTTAGATTGGACAGATTGTAATATCATATCCAGCTTTACCTCCCAGACTAATGAAATGTTAGCAGATATTCTCAAACAGTAACATGAAAGAAAAGAAGATAACTACAAAAGCATTTGAAAATCTCATTTAAACCACTGACACTTATGACTCGTTTGAGATTTCTAAAGACGGATAGCTTGGAATAAAGTTACAGGTTTCTCCAAATTCACTGCAGCTAGAGAACTGGTTACATACTTAATAAATAAACAAAAACATCACCCCAAAACAATTAAGATTAGAATGAAAGTAATGTGTTCCTTTGATACCTTGTCTAGATTGTCAGCAGTTGGCATCAATGTGAGCCATTCCAGTTTTAAATGCAACTTTCCTTTGGACACTTCATCCAAAGTAAACCACTGAAAATTAAGCAAAGTAATGTGAAATAATCTGGCAAACAAATATAAGATTGCAATTGGTTCTTCAGGATATTTAGGAAGCACTAAAGTCTACTAAGAATCTCTCAGAGCTGAAGTCCACATAACCTGAAAAGATCTGATCCATTAAAATGTCATATCTTACATAAAATATTACAACACAGAACGATAAAACCACCCATAAAACCTCTATGTTAGATGATAAAAGCATCTTTAAAATACCAAGAAAATTCTTCAAGTTCTGTAAAGATGTTCTGGGAGAACAAACTCAGCGCAATGTTCCCATAAAATTTCTCCTACATATAGGACAAAAATTACTCTGCCCAGCAATAAACTGCAATTACTCTGCTCTTGCAAAAAAAACCTTCTCACCGAATATCTAAGTTACTAGTTCTTGAATTTGCACAGGAGTAACCTTAAAGCCCTAAGACCGACAAAGAATGTTATTGTTTATTAGATTTCACCAGTTTAGATGTCTCTTAAACCACTGTACTGATCATCAGGGCATGTAGTTCTACAGCACTAAGGTTATTCTTGCACATATGGAACTATGCCCAGAAAAAGATAATGCAGGAACAACTACTTGTACAACATACAGGCCTCTTTAAACCAAAACTTACTGAACTTGCTTACCTCATCTAGAAGACGCTCCTTTTCAACTTCAATTAAATCAATCATCAAACTAGAAAAATGGAAAAAAAGAAGTAGTATTTTAGCCAAGAAACAGAAGATTTAGCACAGAATTCAAGCACCACCCAGTGCTTGCTGAGTATCAACTGAGATCAAAAGAGCAGAGAATACTGTACTTTTGGCACCTAAGAAAAGAAGAAGAAGGGATTGAAATGGCTGAGCAAAGATGAGTGCAGGATAACAGAAAAATGGCTACACTGGAGCCCATTGTGTAGCCATGAGGGCAACTGGCACAACATAATCACATATATATGAGCCGAAACAGAGAGCACATCCAAACTATCCACTGCAAATAGCACCTGGACATATGCTACGACCAAATTCATGCTTCGGCAGTTTCTGGGAGATTTCTAGTTCACACAAGCTAAAAATGTAGCAGGGAACAAATCTCCGAAAAATTAAACAGAGCAAACAACTGCATGCCAGTGCATGAACATTTGTCTGGCTTTTTATTTAATTAGCAGTGATGTACACATTATGTCACTTCCTCCTACCATCACTTCAGTGTAAGATCAGGGAAGGGCAAAGAAAAGGAAGTCTTTGTACTACCTACTTCTTTATTTTAATGAGAAGTAGGTACTGTTGCTCCTGATAAGAGAGAAGAGCTGGAAAGCTAAGGGAGCTCTACTTTGTATGGAAAGCAACAACAGGAAGTTCCAAAACTCTGCAAGAAATAAAGGTGACAAATTACCAGAGAAAGAAGCTGGCTAGAACTCTGAAATGTTTATGGGAACACCTATAGCCTATGGAGTCAAAGAGTGAGTCATGTTTGCCAAAGCATTACAGCAAAATGCTTTCTTTAATCAAATAGTTAAGATCAGCTCTTAAGAGGAAAATAAACTCGAGACAGTCATTTAGAAGCTATGAAGATGAAGAAGATACAGAGTTATAAAACTATATGAACTTTGCCTGGAGAAAGAATTAAGACTTAGTGCTAGCTCATTAAAGAAGCTAGGGCACAATTCTGGGTACCCACAAAACTTACCTGTCTTTTTCATAAAAGATGTAAACATACAGATGTGTATATACACACCCAAGCACATTTTCATATAAATGTATTTACAAACATGAAGTAGTTAGGGAATTACTTACTACCAAGATAATTGATTCATAAATACAATTAGATAGCAGAACAACTGCAATAAAATAAAAATAATAATCAAAGAAAAATTACAGTATTTCACCTCTTTCCAATACCTATGAACATATTCTCCATAACATTTACCTTCCCAGGAAGTCATCTTTATCTGGATCTTCATCAAAGAGCTCAATCTCTAGCTCCTGTCCTGGATGTTCATACACTAAAGCCTGCAAGTTCAGTGAGAGGGCATTATCAGTACAACTGACCAGCCTGGTTAAATGGCATAATAACAGTGAAACTGAGCTGCAGTACCTTTGTATAATAAAATACATCAGTAAGTAAACGATTTTAAAAATTGCAATTTAATGAGTAGAGCAATTTTAAGAGCTTTTCAGATAAAATGATAAAATTTGTCAATGTTGGCTCTAAAAGCCCAAACTACTTTTTCAGAATTACTGATGCTCAGTCTAGACAAAAAAAAAAAAAAAAAACAAAAAAAAAAAAAAAAAAAAAAAAAAAAAAAAAAAAAAAAAAAAAAAAATATTATATAAATTAAGGGAGAATTTCTGTTACAGAACTTTGGGCTTCTAGAGGGAGACATCAAGAAGTTCCCCAAAATAACCTCTTTAACAAAAGAAAGAGGCTATTTCTTCTTTTGTTTCTTCTGTAAAGAAGAAAACACAACAAGGTATTTTTATTGGTTATACCTCATAAACTTCATTCCATTTTGGATTGAGATTTTCTTTGATGACCTTGCTTTGGAAAATCTGGTTGCCTACACGGATGATTCCATAAGGATCTGACTTTCCTTTGACAAGCCCTTTTAGGTAAGTATCTTTCCCCTCCAGGTCCTGAGCTTCAATAAAATGTATCCTTAGAACACCCTGAAAAAAGAAAAGATGAGTTTGTACAATAATCTGAAAGCTTCCACGTCATCACAATTTACACAACAGATGTTTTATAATTTGCATTGCCATTTCCTTAACATGAAACTTATTTTAGACATACTGTAAATAGAAGATGTCAGTGATGATCCACACACTTAACAGACCTAGCACCCAAGAGACTCCTGAAAAGAAAAACTGTCATCAACCATCAGAAACATTCCAGTTACATCATGAAATACCAGGTTTCTGGAAATGAGTAGCAAAAAATAGCAACAAATGTTTAGTGAAGCACGCTAATAGCAATTTTCCATGAAAATGTAAAAAACATGCTGCTTTATTTTTAAGCTGTACAGTTAAACTAGGCTGTAGCAATCTGTAAAAGTAAGATGTTTAGGATTCCAACAAAACAGAATAAATAAATAAATAAATAAATATTTCTTGATGTTCTTTTGAAACATCAACTTCACAGAAATTGTTTATAAATTATATAAGTTATTATCAGTGATTGAATTCACAGCACCTTGTTACTAGTGCAGTAACTGTATTCTGAAATTCACACAGATTATCTTGAACAGTTACTGCAGAAGAAATGAAACACCCACTGATTACTGTGAACAGAAACTTGCTTACCTTTGGTATAGGAAACCGCAACTGAGCGATCTGCACCTCACTGACAAGGGGAACTGTAATTCTATTTGGAAGGACCAAGTAGTTGGATATTATATCCAATATTATTGTATCTGATAAGCCACTGTTGGAGAAAAGAATCCTCAGTTACTTAAAAAATATATTCCTTCTGCTGCTTAACAACCTAAATGGAGAAACTTTGCCTTTCTGGGGATATGGAAGACACATCTGGTTTGTAAACTTAAAATAAAGGATTCTTGCCCAAATGGCCACCAGGTGGAAGCAGCTGACACTGAACAGCAGAAAACACAGGGATGAGTATAAAGTTCCCATTTCCCTGCCACAGGCAAATTTCCCCCTCCCCTTGCCTTTTAAAACCAGCCTGGGTAAAAGGTTATTGCATAAGTTCTTTTGCCTATAATGCATATAACCAAGCAAATGTTAACTGTTTATTTACTTTCGTATTTCAATAATAATTTCTCTGTCCTTGGAAGTTTGGCTACCCATTCCTGTATTGTTATGAAACCAGTTGTCCTCTTGAGCTGGGAGGACCATGACTTAAACCACAGACACACAAAACACAAGCTCATGGCTGAGTAAAATGTAGCCTAGGGAAGCAAAACAGGTTTTGTTCTCTGAAAAGGGAGTGGCAGTGTAACCACACTGGTAATGAATCATATAAAACCCAACTCCACACCCCTCCACAGAGAAGAGAATGATTTCCTAAGCTACAAGGCCACTCAGCTCAGGTCTGAACTGACAATAAATAATTGTCAGAACAACAGCACTGGTTACACACATTGCCTCCAAAGGAAAAAGGCAGAACACGGAACACAAGTACCCAGGATGTCTCAGGAGGATGTACAAAGGTTTAGAGAGGTAATTACAACAATGCTTCAGATACTCTGAACTGCAGAGGTGCATTCTCACTAAAGCTGGTGGAGCTGCAATTTCTCCTCCTATATACACTCCAAGACTCCCTTTTTATAGTCTTTGTAAAGACTGAGTCAAGATGCAGATAATGTTTGATTACTTTGAACATTTTTAGATGAAGCACTTGAGTGTGAGCACCTCGTAAAGTTTTTCTAAGACTGAATATGAGGCTGGGAATAGCTCTGACTCAGGAGCTAGAATATAAAAACACAAAGGCTGCAGTGAAATGTGATACATGTTACAGTTTCATTTGGAAAGAAAATGTAGTGGTGAGCAGTTAACATTATGCTAGAGATGGGCAACAGAACGAACCCATTAAATACAATCTAGAAATGCACACTGATTTTCATGCCAGAGATTTGCAACCTGAACAGCCTGCATCCCCTTGGCTGCCCACTTCCATTGTAAATCCAGATAACTACAATACATGACGGAACATGGCTGACTTTTTAATGGTACTCAGAACAACAGGAACAGAAAGAGCTCAAGGCTGCATTAAAATCAATGGATAGATCTGTGCAGGCCTCTGGTTAGAAAGAAAAAAAACAGTGGATAATGTTAAGATACTGCTCAAAGGAGAAGAGTTTTCTCTCCACTTCTGTGAGCTAATGCACATCTGCCCTAAAGAATCTTCACTCCCCTCCCCTCACGCAAAGCTTATCCAATCACATTTACGGAGATTTTCCTTCTACATGAACCCTAGAAATTCACAGTTTCAGTAACTTCTGAGACAAATACTACAAGATAATATTAACATATTGCTTTTCAAACTTTTAAGTTTAATTTTGCAAATGTCTAATTTTCAGTTTAGGTATGCTAAACTCTCTGAAATGAGCCAAGAAAATAGAATTATTTATTTTGTTAAGAGCTGACAAAAATTGAAGATAAACATCTGAACCAGTTTCAAAATTAAAAGGAAAAGAAAAATCAGACCCAAGCTGAGGTCATGGTAACTACACAAGCAATAATCACACTTTTCAAAATACAAGTCTAATGACAAAACTCTAGTATAGATATCAGGCAAGCTTTTTTGTTCCTGCTTTCGTTAGTGTCCCTACTTGGCAAGAAGAGAAAGCTCTGCCTTTATGCTCAGTCCCTTAAGAACAGATGACTAATGGAGAAAACCAAGTGACCCAGGTCACAGAAAGCAAAGGAGCAGTGCAAGGAAAGCAATGGTACCAGAGCTGCTTTGAAAGAAAGGCTGCCCTGCTCTTCTCTACTATTTCCTTAAGATCACAGACTTTATGTGATCACAGGCATAAATAGACCTACTCTAGACTAGCATGAGGTTCAGAGACTGACTAATGTTCTAATGGAGCTACAGCAAATCTCCTTAACTAAGAGAAAGAAACACAACCCAAACACTGGGAGGACTCACAATCCTTTATGCCAGAACCAAACCCCAACTCTGACTCCAAAGGTAAGTCACACAATTTTATCCCAACATTACTACTTGAATTTCACTAAAACACCTGAGAAAATAAGACAGCATTAATGAAGTTTCACCAAGTTTTACACAGAGAAACTGGACCCTAGAAAGTAGCAGATACCATAACTTTAAATATAGGGAGCTGAAAAAGAACACTGAAGATTGTATGCAACTAATGAATTAAATGAATTCTAAAACAACATGATGCTTTCAAGCTGTTTAAATCTCATCTAGTACTAGCGCCTCGGATGCAAAGTATTCTTCATTAATACAAGCCAAAAATTACAATCTTTTGCATTTTTTGTTATCTAAAGTAAGTGGTCTGATCTATGGAAAACAGAGACAAAACACTGCAAGCCACAGAGAAAGGTGTATTAATATAAACACTTATGTTGATGTATCATTAAAAAACAGCTTCCTAAGACCATAAAACTTTAGTCAATGGTTCTGTGTACAATTATTTTTTCAGATCAAAAAAACGAAAGAAGTGTGCAATGTTTCATATAGTTTATTAGACTTTAGTTTAGACTATAGTTTATTAGTCTTCAAAAGCTCAATTTCATTACCAAAAAATAATGGTTAGTTGCTTACTCTTTTGTATTGCTCTCTACTTAGCTCTACTTAATTTTTATCAAATTTTATTAGCTTTGTATTTTTCCTGTGCTGTCTTTATTCATATTACAGAGACAGCATATTCCTGACTGTATCTCAAGCAACCCCAACATCTTCCCATCACCCACATCCCCTCCTGAAAGCACTTGAGTATTCTCCCAGCCTGGCTCCTCCTCACAGGAAGATTATAATTCCTCTTCTCTCCAAGCTACACTAATGATGGAACATTAATTGCTTGTGTATTCTTCTTGTGGAGTCATATAGGAAAAGCAATAAAAATTGTTAACAGCTGATAGGGAAGCTTCCAGCAGCTAATGCTGAAATTCAATTAGTAGAAGACATTTGCAAACAGAGTACAAATAAGCAAATAGTGTGCAGCCAACAGCTGTAGGACTAAAAAAGGCACCTGTGGTGGCAGCGATCTTTTGTTCATCATAGTTTATAACAACTACAATATGTCAAGTTGTCAGACCAAAATACACAACTTATCTATATAGATAAGAAAAACAAATACAGCACTGAAGAAACCTCTTGGCAAGGCAGAGCATGAGTCACCTCAGTTACAGTTACTATAGAAACTATACCACTCTAGATGGCACTGGTTTGTGCATATGTGGCCAAGTTTGGTTGCTCTGGAAACCATAAACTTGAGATATTTGGCGAGACTTTGTTTACATCTGAGGTTTCGTGTTTGCAGTCAGGCAAATACGTAGCAGGATGTGAGTCTCAGGAGCCTAGTAAAGTTAAGTAATGTAAGTTTAGTCATGTTATATCTAAAGAGTGAATTATTACTCAGAAGCTGTATTTTGGAAGCCATTTTCTCTCATTCATCAAGAAAACCTCTTTCCTCAGAGACAGCCTTAAGCAGGTTTGAAACATGAGCAGTTCTTGCAGCCATTAACCTACTTAAAGCAAGTTCTAATTTCAAACTGTTCAGCTGGGATTCCATGCAATGGCTTCATGTGTCTAAGGAAAGCAAAATTCACTTCAGTCATGCAATTGATTACTAAGGGATTAATTTAATACCTAAATTCAAACTCCTGTTTTGAAACAATAAAAAAAAATAATTCTGGAGTCGGCTAACTCTTGAGAGTATGAATTTAATAAAATGGGTAGTCACAAAATCCAAGTGTGTATCAGATCCTCCATTATCTCCTTGGCCATTGTCTCCATATTAAAAAGCCCCTGGGTAACTATTAAAACCTGATAAATATTAATATATTCAAGGATTTAACTTTATCAGGTAATGATTAAAAGCAGCCTGATTTGCACCTCTATTGATGCTTTTTAATTTGGGATTTTATCATGTGGTATTAGGAAAAGCTCCAAGTAAGCTAAGCTATTTTATACTTATATACAGTCAATATTTTTTCTACTCCACTTGATCTTCACATAATAAACTGAAAGCTTTAAAAGTAAGCACTTGAAGATATTAGAAAGTTTAGTTAATTTTAATAGGCTTAAGGTATTTCTAACTACCTTTACACAAGCAAATAGAGATGGATTGCCAAACAAAGTCAAGAACTGAGATGTCATGAACCCACTGGCATAAAAGGAAGGCTTTGTCTTTCTGCTGTCATAGGAGATGACAGATAGGAAATTCACAAGATTCTGGAAATCTGGAAAGGCTGGGAACACTAAAAGAAGTACATTACAAATTATATTTTCAAAGTATTTTTAACAAGACCTACTAGATATACTTTTGGCATAACTGTGACTTGTGGTGAAATCACTACCTTCTGCAAATTGAGCAATTTCAGATAATTCTACATTAAAAGAGAACTGCTCAGTCATCTAGCCTAGAAACTATTCAGCTGATGGTCTTGAGATTTTCTGGGCTTTACTGGGATGCAGATACATCAAACACTGCTTTTGGTTTACTCACTTCAGTCCTGGAACATCCAGAAGATTGGTCAGCCCAGTCCAGTTAATTTCCAAAAGCTGTGAATTGCAGAGAAAAGAGGGAGGGGGGAAAAAAGGATGGGGAAAAAAAAAAAAAAAAAAAAAATAAAGAGAGAGAGAGAGAAGAAGTTTAGAATTCATAACACTGACAAAATAAACACAATTGTTATAGATTCCAATCAGTGGAGAATTAACCAGTCTCCAGGATTTTCTTAAACTAACAAAACAACCCTCTTCCATTCTTAAGAATTTTTAGACACATTTTTAAAAAGTTATAAAAAGTTTCACCATTCTCTCATCCACTCTTCCACCATTCATATCAATACACACCCCAATCCCCAACATACACAAATATACAGGATCTACTCTGTACAACCCATATGGAATAATGGAACATGGTCCTATTTTCTGGAGAAATATTTCTGGAGTCGTGATACACCTGTTAGATAGAGATGAACAGTCATTAATATGAATTTGCAAATTATAATAAACTGACAAAGAATCCCACATGAGACCAGGAAAGTAAGAGATCTAGAAGACATAACCAACAGGAAGAATTAAAAACTGGGATTAAGAAGGTGGCAGGAAGACATGATAACAGCTTGCAAACACAAGAGGCTGTTTTCAAGGCACAAGCTCATTCTACCACTGACAAAGGAGAAAGGTATCAACAGGATTAAGTATCAAAGTGAGAAAAATCCTCAGAAATAATTAAAAGGGATAAGTCATTGCTAGATCATGCATACTTTCTTCACTGAAAAATCTATGCAGAATATTATGCCATATAAAGGTACTTATTCTGTTTCAAGATTGCTGGCATTAAAAACTAATTTAAAACATCCTTTTTGATCCTGTAATATTCAAATCTAGATAACAAAACCAGCAGACATGAGTTCTCTTAGTTCTCCCTTCATTGAATGATTTCTATTAACTTCATAGAAGTTAACAGAATATTTAAGCAATGAACAAATCCAAACTCACCCAGTTACCACCATGTTTCCAAGTCCAATTCAGCCCAATCTAAGTATAACTATGTGAGAAAAGGATTTTGATATTCCTCAGTTAAACTAATTGTGGTGGTTCGGCTAAATGCTAAAACAAAACAAGAAACCTCTACAAGAACAAATGTATATTTTCACAAACAGACAGGAATCATTATCCTACCTTCACTTTCTTTTTTAAAAATAGCACATGCCATTCTTTTACAAAGGATCTATTAATAGTTTAATTAGTGATTTCCTTTGTGAATACTTCCAGTAAAAATAACACATAATAGATTTACTCACATAGAGAACATTGTTACTTAATATACTTTTGTAATAGTGGCAAATATTTCAAACAACGTTACCTATGAACAAGATTACCAGGCCTAACTGTAACAGACAATTACGCAGAAAAAAGAAAACATTATCCTTTCAATGAAAAAAGTAAGATGTAATAACAAGATATGCCAGAACAAAAGGCAAGACATATCATGGGATGTTCTGCAACAATCTACACGAGCTAGCACCATTCCCGTGCCACAAACAGGGCTCAGGCTATCCTGGGAGTCATGAAGATGATTGAGGAACTGGAGCATGATGTCATGATGCCCAGTACCTTCATTATTTTTGTGGCCCTTCACTAGACTTATTCCAGCATGTCCCTGTCTCTGTTTTACTGGAGAACCCCACACTGCACTCCACATGTGCTTCACCAGCGCTGTGGAGAAAAGAAAAACCTCCCTCAACCAGCTGGCAACACTTCTCCTAATGCAGCCCAGGATGTTGGTGGCCTTCTTTGCCACAAGTGCACATTTCTGACTTTTCTTCCTCTTTCTGTCCAACTGAACAGCCTGCATCTTCTTCAGCAAAGCTGCTTTCCAGACAGTAAGCCCCTAGCCTAGGGCTGTCCTAGGAGACAGGGTTACTCCTTTCTAGGCACAAGACTTTATATTTCTATTTGTTGAACTTCATGAGATTCCTGCTGGCACATTCCTCCAGCTTGTCAAAGCTCTTCTAAATAGCAGTACACCTATCAGGTGTATCAAGCACTCCTTCCAGTTTTAAGCAAGCAAACTTGCTGAGAGCACACTCTGCCCCACCACCCAGGACAGCCATGAATTCATGTTAGTTCTAGCATTTATCCCAGGGTAAGCCACTACTGACTGTCCTCCAGCTAAACTTCATGTTTAGCTGGCCACAACTCACTGAGCCTGAAGAGTTCAGCCACTTTTCAACCAAGCTGTCCATTTATCTGATCTGTACTTAGCAGTTTACCTATGAGGATGTTGCAGAAGACAGTGTCAAAAGCTTTACTGAAGTCAAGCTAAGCTGTATCCATGGTTCTTCCCTCATCCAAGCCAGCCTTATGATCACAGTGGGTTATTGGCTTGGTTAACCATGATTTCCTGTTCATGACTCCCTCCTGGCTACTCCCAATCACTTTCTTGTCTCTTCAACCTTACCAGCAGGACCAAGATCACCACTTGAGCCCCTGTGCCCCTGGAACTGCCTCCAGAGCCATGCTGGGTCACATTTCACATTTTCCAGGTTCCTCTGGAAGTGGTGTTGATCCCCACACGGAAGAGCAGCAGTGGGGAATAGTCTGAGGCCAGACAAGCTGTAACAGTCCATAACATGCTGAATCTGAGGTCCAGGCAATCACAAACCTCATGAGAAAACAGGTCAGGATGGCATATGGGGCCAGGAGTCTCTCAGTAGTGACCACTCTCCCCTTTCTCCTGGTGCTTCAGTGCAGTCCAGGCTCTGCTGGCTTGGATGCTCCCAGACCCTCCTCTGCTACACTGGCCCCAAATCTGCTCCACAGTGGCAAATTTGCAGATGGGGTAGGAGTCATATTCTTTGTGGCAGAAAATTTCCATCTTTCCCTATCATGGAATAATTCCACCCAGCAGTTTCTCTAGAAAGTCAGAGTTCCTGTTCCAGATGTCCCCTCTACAGAGTCCCGCAATGTGAGGGAAACTAAATTCAGACCAAGCTATTTACCTGCTCATATACATTTGTTATGCATGCATCCAGACCATAAGAATCTAGAGTGAAAAAACTCTTCAGCAGTTCTACAGAAATTGCTGATTTTATTGATTGATTCCTTCTTTAGGTGAAAGCCCAAAGCTATCACTGGTTGCAGGACCACTTTGCATTCAATGTCTTTTTAAAAGTACCTTATTTACAACCAGTTTTGCCCACTTTCTATTAGAGTAGCAGCAGGATTATTTTAGTGAGAAAAGGTTAATGCTCATCTATTTATGGAATAGGCTAAATGGCAGTAATACCTTTTAGGCAAGGCTAAATGGCAGTAATACCTTTTGGAAGAGAGTAAGTTTTAGCTACAACCCATACTGTATAGGGAACAGTCTTTTAATTATTTTTATTTTGAGGTGCTGTAATTTATTTTTTTTCTACATGATTATCAACTTAAAGCTGTGAGGTTATTAATTTCCAAATGTAAAAAAAACCCTTGTTGAAAATAATTTATTATAAAATGGGTTTTTTTACCTCGGTATGTAAGCTTTAGTTGTAAAGTTCTACAAAAACAAAGTATGAGCTAGAGCACAAAGCATTTACATTCAGGAAAACTAAGATAATTTCAATACATTCTTCTTTGAAAATTAATTGTATAAATTATTAGTGCATGTTTTCAAATCTCCTCATCTTAAATCTGAAAAAAAAAAAGTTAAGAAATAACTAATTGAACTAGGATGAAAATTCCAAATTAGTGTAAATAATTTCAGTTTGATACTACTTCCTCGATTACACAAACCCACAGATATTTAAGTAATATAGGAAACAAGTAGCTTGGAGTAGCTGATAAGACTAACCACAATTTGAGTATTCAGACTAATTCTCTTGTTCTAATCACAAGTTCTGTCTGTACATTATGAGACACTTTAAAAATCTGTGTAGTCTACCAAGCTTCTAGAAGTAATTTTATACTGTTTTAAGACAAAGAACCTAGTTCATTATATGGTTTATTTTTTCTTGATTCATAGGCAAAATAGAAGCAAATGGACACCATAAATACCTTCCAAAAGTGGTCCCTATCCTGAGGTGTCCATACCTGCATCCTGTATTTAACATTTTTACGTAATATTTTCAGATTAAATAGCAAATGACAAAATATTTGCATTTCCTTTTGTTTTCATTTTTTTTGTCCAGTATATTGCATACAGCAACTAAAACAGCAAGTTCTGTGCTGTCTCCTAAACAGACTTCACTGAATAAATGCATTGAGCAACACAGTCCATGTTGAAATCCAACATTGAGAAACATCTCCTGCACTGGACTGAAACGTTCATCACAGCTGCTTCTGTAGTAACTGCCACAGCCCAAAAGAAAACCAAGAACAACCTGAGAGGTGCCACTGAGAAGTGACACTTTTCATTGATGTGACTAAAATGCATTTAAAAAGGTTGCAACACAGCATATGAAACACAAACAGGGCCCAGAGTATACAACCTCACTGTCAATATTTTGATTATTACACACCTCTGTTAAAAAACAAGCCTACCCATTCATTCCATCATCAGTCCTTACAGCATGAATCATGGAAAAACATTTACACACAAAACCTGAGATTTGTGCTGCTAAAAGTGGTAATTTAGACAAGAAATACAATTCATCCATATAATATCAGAAATTCTCTTCATCCACTTAAAGTACAGGAATAAAGACAAAGACCAATTTCAGAAATGTTAAAGACAAATCCTCTTCCATTTGAAGCTGAAGGTCAGAAATTAAAAAAACATTACTATGGCTAAGCAATTTACAGGATTATTAGAAAAGCTTTGCAAACAAATCTTAAGCCATTAAATATTTTGGAAGGAATATGAGCCTTCAAGCTCCTGGCATAATCAAGCTTTCACATTTTGGGCTTTGAAGGTAAGTTCTCCTTGCAGATAAAGTTTGTTCTGTTTGCCCACCACAGAGCTTCATTTCCTGTTCTACCAGAAGCACACAGCAGTGACACACTCTAATCTTAGTCTACAGGTATCAGGGAGAAATGCATTTTTTGTTTTCTTCTCTCATGTTTTTTTAGTGTTCTGTCTCCCCCTGCCATCACCCCAACATTGCTTTCAATGAAGTTGTTTCAAGTCTGTACTTGGTTTCCAAACACCAGACCAGCAATAGATACACTGCTTGCAACTCAAGAAGAATTTTCCAAAAGGCAACTCAGAAAAAAAACTCCTTATACCTGCAAAAGTATAAAAATAACACTGACAGCAGACCCACATGCAGCAGTGAAAACAAACAAGGTAAAGAATTTCTTCATAGGCAGGAGGGAGCCCCCTGGCCATAGTCCACCAAAATAACAAGGGGTTTTCATTCTCTATTTTGGGCACTCTTATGCCATCATGATTTTCTGGAGAAGAACAGGACGCCCCCCTAAGGTGTGGTTCTGACAGAAGTTACAGTAATGCTGCCATCACAACTAACTGAATAGTCCTATGGAGAAAAACAGAACAAGCAAAGGACTGCCAGCTGATGAATCTTTTATGAAGCACCAAATCTAAAAACTTTCCATATTTAAAAAATAGCTTAACAATTTAATTTCCTTTCACCACTTTAAGCAATGCATAATTCTCTTAGTTTAGCTAAACTCGGAGAATGCCAGCTGGTTCTCTGCAGCAGAACTAACAGGGCACTGGAAAAACTACGTGCAGGATTTGTCACTAAATAAATTTCTGCCAGAAGCCAGAAACGATGGTGTCTTTCCACAACACTGCAGCTGAGAGAGGTGATGTGCCTTGCAGACTCTACCAACCAGCTCACTGGACAAAGGCAAGATTCCAGACATCAGTTACACTTTCCAATGAAGTAGTCTGTGTATCTTGTTACTCAAAAACCTCTTATAATTCTTCCTCTTCTTAGAGAAGTGAAAAGAAATTCTATCTCCTTGAAAACCAAGAAATTCTCACCTTACCAAAGCTCTAATACAACACATACATTGGAAGAGTTAAAAATTAAAATTAAAAAATTTATTTTATAAACCCCTTGAGCCAATACAAAAAGACAGGCTAAAAACTAATGAGCATCTCCATACACATTGGGTGTTCTGAAGACTCTAGAAACCTTTACAAAGTGAAAAATACGTACTGAAATGTAGAATACTCAGGGCCATAAATAAAGCTCACAGAAGTACAAAAAGCAGCCTCTAAACACTGCCAACCTTGTGGCTTGATTTGGCTGCCATAAGCAATACTAATTCTCAGAAGAGAAGCCACAAAGTGTTTTAAAATGCTGATTAACAACTTCCTGCTAAAGGAGTTATGGAAGTGTAAGACTTTTGTAGGAAAACACAGGCTCTACTACAGGCCATGAGGAGATAATTCCATGGGATAAGGTGTGATTCTTCTCAGGAATGTGTTACAAGGAGAGGATTAACATGTCCTCTGACTGTTACTCATGAATGGCCATACAAAGACATGGTACAATTTGTTAGTACAGCAAAGCCCATCACCACCTACAGTACTGGAGTGCTGGCATTGTTGTAATAATGTAACATTATCCTCCCAGGAAATATACAATAAACTCAACCTCTCAAACAATACTGCAGAGAGTAGGTGCTGTAGTATTTCCACTGGTTGCTATAGGAAACATTGCATATCTCTGCACAGAAATGGTGTTTAAAAGTTCTTCAATTGTAACTCTCTGAAAATTGAAATGAGACAACTGCTAGAGAGGTAAGATGTACACTTGAGGGGGTAGAAGACACAGCAGGCAAGTGAGTTGAAGTGACCAGAAGGATTACAGTTGACTTTGCACAAATCCAGTGCACCTGCTGCTCTCCATAGTGTCAGCTACTCACAGCTTCATTCAAGCCAATTCTCTCCACATTCTCTACTCCTTCCTACCCTTCTACCAGTCTGCATTTTGGTTCACACCCTCACACCAGTCTTGACACTCTCCTGACTTTAGTGAGCTGGCTCAGGCAACTAAAATATATCTGAAGGACAGGAAACTGGGTACTTCTTATGGTGTTCAACATCCTGCCAGCTCATGTCCCTTAGCCAGCTTCCTCCAGCAGCAGAAGTTTCAGCACTGGTATAAGAGAGACAATATTCAATGGGAGGGCAAAAGGAGAAAAGAACAAGGTACTGTGGAAACATCAACTGTGATGACCCTTGAAACATCCCATAAACTACCAAAATCTAAAATTACAGAGAAAAAATGTAAGTTTAGCAAATTATAAGTAAATAATTCACTTTCTAAGCAAAAAGATTAATTCTTAACAAATATTATTCTAACAGTAGCTGTGCATCAGCATTTATCCAGGTGTTCCACAAACTTGACAGTCCCATAGGTTCTAGAGGCATTCTGTACATTTTACATAACCACTTTGTTTATTACCAGCCCATTTCACTGGGACTCATTATGGCTGCAGGTATTCCTTTTTGAGTCTAATTTTCATAAGGACTTATAATTTTGAAAGTCCAATCCAGCCAGTTTTCCAAAGGCAGATAATATTAAATGAAATTAAACCTATATCAAAACTAAAATAAACCTAATCAAAACTACAGGACAGAATTAATCTGTAGAAAGAGTAGAAGGAGAGTAGTACTCAAGTCAGCAAGTAGAAGGCAAAACTGTGAATCTGAAAATGAGAGCTTTGGAAGAGCTGCCCATTTTTCCTGGAAGACATCCTGTTTTCCAGCCATTGTTCTTTTTAGAACAATAGTATTTTTATGTGTTTGTCTTATTGGGAGTGTTTTGGCTTTTATTAAGAGAAAACGGTTGGGTTAGGACACACCCTCAATTCAGAGTGTGCCACTGAACAAGCTTTGAACATTACCCATTTACAGTACAACTACAAGCCACACAAACTTCTATAACTGAACTACAAATCAAAATAACACCGATTTCTGCTAAAAGTAAAATGATAGCTAAAACTTTGAGAATCAATTATCTGGAAAATATACATGACTTTAATACAGTGAGAAATACGCAAAGAACCTCACAAATCCTGACTGTTGATCCAGTACTCCCTTCTCTCTAGCACTGCCACTCAGATTAAGAAGACTACTTCAAACATTAGAATGCACATATTTCCCTCCCTTGAAATGTCCTACCTATTTGGGCTTATTTTATAAGCTGAAGAAACTTTTAGCACCTTCTTCACAATAACAAGAACAAAATGACAGAATATAGGAAGTTTCATAAGATGTAAGAACTCTTGAAAGATCAAAACCTTTATGCGTTACTCAGAAATACGAGAGTGGTAAACTCATAGGCCATGTTGCCTTATATAGTCATTAAGTCCAGCAAACAGATGATACAGAGCAAGAGGAATTGTTGCCAGTTACTTTAGACTGGAAAATATGAGAACAAAATCTAACGCTAGCTGCCAGCTAATTCCTCTTCTCTTCTAACAAAAATATTTTAAAAAAGCTTTCTTTGGCTCCAGCCACTTGCTCTCTAGTAAGAGAACAGAATTTGGTTCTTCCTATAATAAGCATTATTTTACATTTTTTTACAGAAGTTAGAAAAATAAACACTGAGAAAAAACACTGTGGTGGGGAGAGAAGTCTGCTTGGAAAAAGATGAACAGCCATGGATAACTGTCAAAGTCATGGGCTATCTCAGGTTATTTTTTGAACCATTCACCCTTACGTTTGCTCGGACCTTGACCACTACCTTAGCTTTTAAATGAAAGAAGGGTGAAAAACACTTTTAGCATCTTTGTAAGTGAATACTTCTGGAGAGTCTTCTTGGACTTTCAGTCCAAGCTGATATTCCACTCTACTTCCATCCTTTTTTTGTCCCACTAAGTGTCAGGGGGTAGGACAAAAGACAAAATTACTATGGACAAAGTATTTCCCAAAGTTCAGAAACTTTGACCAGTTCAGAAACTGACCCCAAATGAGAGGTATTTCACTTGATCTGTTTTCAGTTTCTTCTCTCAGACGCAAGTTGTCCTAGCTAAGCACTTTGCAGATGCATCACACTTAGAAAAAGAGTAGGCACAGGTACCATAATTAAAATCTACTGAAGAAGGCTCTGGGAGTACCAGAAGTGGAAGGTGGATACCTCCTTCCATAGCAAGATGCTGGTATGCAGAGCAGAGCCAGGAACTCCTTCTAAGGATTTCTGCTGTTGATTCTCCCTCCCTACCACTGTCAGCTTTCCTGTCTTGCCCCCAGAAGGCACCTCACAGAAGCATCTGCAGGAGGTACCCCAGGGCAGCAATCCAGACATACTGGATCAGGTCTTGGCTCTAGCACAGTGTGTGTCAGACTGGCTTCTGCAGAAGGACTGTACAAAAACAGAACTGAGACAGACAACCCAAATCACATCTAGATAATGGAGAAACGTTATTCCTGAAGGAAAAAAAAAAAGGCAACGCCTCTGTCTACACAGCTACACTTTTCTCCCTGCTCTTCTAAACCAGAATGTTTGCATTTAACTTGTTTATTGGATGGTCCCTGCAATGAGCTGGTGACTATACTGAGTATAGAAATTGTTTATGAGAGGATTAAACAGCAAAACGATATCAGAGAGTATGCTAACAATTACACAGTGCAAACCAGCGTAAGACAGGCATTCAATCCTTTCAGGGCCAAGCTTACTTTGTTAAGATAAACATGAAGATTAACAGTTGTCCTACACTCACTGCTCAGCCAGAGAGTAAAAATGAGGCGAAATTTAAGCAGACATCTCCTAGTTGTTTAGGCTCACTTCAAAATCTGTAGAAATCCAAATTTGGTTCATCCCAATGTACTTCCTCAACTATTTCCAAATAAGAGCAACAATGTTTTATCAGTTTTGTGTGAACTAATTCACTTCTACAAAAACACTGACTAAATCGAGCATAAAATATTTCCAAATTCTTGCATATTTTACTAAGATTTAGGTCTCCATTCCTTCTACCCAAGCAAACATGGTTTCTCTAGACAGATGAAATAAGCTACATAAATAACACAAGTGATGGAAGTTTTTTCTAGGCCATATATGAACACATTAAGATACATAAATACATACACTAAAACCAAACTTATATTTTCAACATGGTAGCAAAAAATTATCATCAGACATTTCTTCAAAGGAACTCCATCACAAGAATGGGATTTCTTTGAAGAAAGTAACAACATACCTCCTAAAGCTGTTGAAGAATTCACTCCCACCACCCAAGCCTAGATCAACTTTTCAAACTTTTCAGTTTCAGACTGCTGATGAAACCAAGATGATCAACTTGAGATGCTTCTAAGTGTCTAAACCAGTACACTTGTAATTTGCGAGTCTGAAACTGGTAAACCTTGACATGAGTTTTAATGTTTAATTAGAACATATTCTAGGAAAGCTTCCAATGGAAAATATACTTTCAAGTAAGAGATGGAAACAATTAATTTCTTTAAAGAAGTCTGTGGAGCATAAGAATTTGCACGTTGTTCACATTTTCTGTTAAGCTCTTACGGATACTTATTAAAAGCAGTACCAAACTTCAAATTGCTGAAATTGCCTCACACACACATTGACAACATCAAAGAATTTTCCACCAGCCAAATGCAATGTGTATTACGTTATCCTTTATATTTTTATTTAAAAAGTTCTGTTGAACTGCCATGCCTGAAACTGAAAGCATTTGAGGGCTGTCCTCTTGTTTACACATGCCAGTTTGGCTGTATCATTTTCATACCAGAAGGACCTTTTTGGCTCACCTTTGTTTCACTGTTATTCCTGCCCAAACATGCACTTTGGCCCAGCACATTTTCCAACTGAATTCTGTGACTTTCTCTCTGCTTTCCTCTTTTGCTACCATCATGATCACCTTGAATTCCAATTCCATCTCACTACGTGCTGTATCCACCCTCACACTTGGGTCACTGGTAAATATAATGAAAATTGCCCACTTGCTATCTAGGGCAACAACTTCACAGCAGGCAGGTAATTTCCCATTCTAATTCTAACACTAGTGCTAACATTAGCACTAGTTTTCTTAACAATTTTGCACTGATTTTAGGAAATTTTAAGTTAGATCATCTTACCTACAGAATGCCATGAGAACAGCAACAAAAGCTTTTTTACAACCAACCTAGATGGTCTCTATTGATCTTTCCTTACCCAGACCACTTGTAAGAAAAGTTTGACAGCTTTGACAAAACACACTTCCAAATTCCAAGATAATTATTCTCCATCTTGGTTCCTGCTAGCATTCATAAAATTTTTCCAGTGCTTAGCTGTCAAAGTTCAAGCAAACAGCAGTGATTTCCAAAACTCTTTCCTTTTGCTGCTCAATTCTCGCTCCAGCATTTTTTACCTACTCTCATCATCATTTAGCATTTGTAAAAAAAGTTGCAAGGGAGATAAAAGTGCTTACAGGTTTCCTAAGGAAAAAAAGGGATAGTGCTCCAATTAGGGGCATGTCTCCAATTAGTGGTTCCAGGATAACCCTCATGGTGCCATGGATCTGTGAAAGGGGAAGAAAAAAAAGACAATGAAATTGATTTTAGTCAAGTTTTAAATAAAATTTATTTGCTGTCAATGTTCACATTTTTAATTCATTAAATTCTTGCTTACAGATTATATATATAAATTTTTTTTTATATGTCATCCAAACACAAAAACCTTCATACAAGCACTTAAACAGCTTAACATACAAGCACTTAAAATTTCAGTCACGTTACTGAAGGTTTAATGCAGTATCAATACTATTCAAATAAGAAAAAATTAGTAAGCTACAAAACTACACAATTACTGTTGCTTTCTTATAGATTATTTCATCAGAAAATAGTGATTTAGTGATATGAAAATCTAAAGAAAAAAACTGAATTTCACCTGTATACTTTTCACACCAGCTCTGCAGAAGTATCTCTTGATCTCCAAATCAATTTCACAGTTTCCAACGAAACTAAACCAAAAAATAAAGTATACATTTCATTTTTATGGACTCCATTGCAATAAACTGTTCTGTTTTGCACTGTCATGACAACATAGTTTGTGTCTCAGTGCATGCACAAAAAATGCACGTTGAAATATTAGAACATAAAACAATGTCAGTTTGCTAAACCATCCCCTTCAAAACATCATCATCGCCATCAAATTCACTCAATTAAAATCTAGGTTTGCTACCATCTCCAGAAGGATGCATAATAGGAAACAAGCATGAGGCCCTGCTTTTGGGAAATAATGGATAGAGAATTCATACTCCATTTCAGGAAAGCTCTCCACAGATCTCATTGATTGTAAATGCACCCAAATCCACTCTCATCTAACATAATCATGAGAAGCACTAGACAGAGATGGTGGTTAGGCTAAAAATGAAACTTGTCTGAAATATTCATAGACTTGCAAAGCCAGTCGTATTTAGAATTTCAATAAGCAGGGCATGCTGAGCTGAATGATCTTCTAAGCAAGTTGTAAGCCAAAAACAGTTGAGCCCTTTCTGAAGGGAGAGAAGGCAGGAAGCAAATTAGAGAACATATTTAAAACTATGCAAAATTTTCCCTGAACAGTTCTTGCCTCCCATTTTTGGGGATGCAAGGTCAAGTGACTGAAATTTTCCAGATGCTGCCCTGTATTTCAGATTTGTCGAAGTTGGTAAAAAGAAGTCCCATCTATTTTGTCCATGCTACAGGGCTACACTATTATTCACACACAACTCAGGCTTGGACATTTAGCTGCTTTCCCTGAAGCTTCATGCAGGTCAAGCATGTACCCGCAGAACTGAGCAACACGTTTTTCCCCAAGAGCTGGCACTGCTGTGAGACACATTGGCTCTGAAAACAAATTTTGAGACTCAACAAGGAATTCAGGAAGAAAGCTTGAGACTCTGATTTAGCATGGAATTGGTCAATGATTCTAGAAAATGAGAGCTAAAAGCAAAACCCAACAGGTTGAATACCATGTTCCAAGTATGGAGAGATGAGCTCATGAGGACACTGGCTAAAACAGAGGCTGTAACAGAAGGACAAATGAAATCTGAAGAGTTTTCTGAACAGACTGCCCAGGTAAAGAAAATGGAAGAAGGAACCAAGTGGGATGGAGATGAGCCAGATTAAAGCCAGATGCTGCTGAAAGGAGGGGGAAATTGTTTCTTTTGCAGGGCATCCTGCTCCAGTTCCTGCAGCAGAGCCCAGCTTTCTGCACATCAGTTCCTTGGACCTGGCCTGTAGAGTGAAACACTGTTAGCTGTGTTTGGGAGTATGAAGCAACCTTATTACAAAAATGTTTGGGGAATTGTGAACAAAATGGAATTGTTCTCTTCATCAGCTGTTCTAGGCTCAATTCAATATAAAACAAATTACTCTTATAGTAAGAGCAGACCAGCAGGATTGCTGTTCCCATCCCTGAGCCTGACGGCCACGAAGTACTACCAAAAGAATAAAAAAGGTGAGAGCTGCTGCATTCCACAAATCCATTATCCAAATCATCTGTATCCTCCTCTGCTCTGTGTGTGGTGGTGCTGTCTTTGGGATTTCAGCAAATGCAAATCTGATCAACCCCTTACAGAGAAATAAACAATAGTACCAAAACTTTCCTGTAAACATCCATCACTGGAATTTATCTTTGACTATTCAAAAGACAACACTATGCAGGATCTTTTTTTGTTCAATGGCCAGTTTGGGGAACTGGAAGACAACAACATGATGGGGTCTATGTCAAAGGAAGGTGACAGTTGCTTTCCTTGGAAAGAATGTAGTGTGACTGTACAGTTTAAAAATAGGTATGTAACTTTTAATACACAATTTAAAGCTAAGTAATTTCTATTTTTAACCTATCTAACTATATATAGAGATAGTAGAGATATATATAAATACACTCCCACATATATATATATATATAATTGCATAACAACATGAGACAGAGAAGCAAGGTCAATTAAAACCTGCAACTGAAACCTCAATCTCAGCACTCTGCAGCATCAGAACTATTTGTGTTATGAAGACTGGGAAGCAATATGCTTGTTTGAAAATCCATAACAACATGATGACAAACTGAAGTAAAAATAGTAACAAACTGCATTTGAGGGGGACTAAGTCAACAACATTTAACTTTATAATAAAGCTAAATATGGTTTTATCCCCTAAGATATTTGGCTAGGTCCATTAACAGTCAATGCCTACACAATTCCACTGTAACATGCCATACAACTTGAAAACTCATTTAGTAAGCAAATTCTATACATTCAGATTATAATATCCCAGAAATATTTATGATTCCTTTAAGGTACAGAACACTTAGACAGATCACAGTTTAATGAGGACACTCTTGTAAGAATATTAACTGCAGTTGTACTGAATCAAAAGAGAAGCATGATGTGGTCATTGTAGGCCATGGAAGATACCCAGAAGAAAAAGAAGTAAAAAGGTTACAGCAAAAATACTTCCTCTATTACAGTGATATGTGGTTCTGTACACTGGACTATCTTAATTGTTTTTACAAAGTCTTTAGACCCTATTCTTACATCTGTCTTCTGCCACTATAATGTAGTGAGTCTCCCCATTCAAGTATTCCATATTTGAAAAAATCTGCCATGTGTTTCAATCTGCAGCCTAAAACTTACTCAGTGCATCAATTATTTTGTGTCATGAGAAGCTGAAAAAACTCAGGCTATTAACAACTACTTCTTCAACTTCTCAGTCTTTTTTGCTTTCTTTGCTACAGTTCATGTTTAAATTGACTAAGTTTATCTTGTTTTCTGTTGCTCCATAAGCTTTACCCAAGTATTTACTACATTCACTTTAGGAAATGTAAGATTTCTTTTTATTAACAATTTATTTAGATTTTTATCTTTATTTGCTCAAGTGGTTGAAATCCTTCCCTTGCTCGTATTTGTCATCAACAACTAGACTTTTAAACTGTAATGAGTTTTGATATTTTTTTAACATGAACTCCACAGTACGAGAAAGGCAAAGCATTCCGTCCACAAATATGGTCCTCAAACTGAACTTTTAAATACATTCTCCAGTGCCTGCTTTGTGGATTAGCTATTCAAGCTACTTAGACTGAAGTCCTTAATTGGATCCTGAGTGATGCACAAAACCTGTTCCAAAGAGTTCTGAAAACTACTCTGAAGCAATGATCATAATGCACTCAATATCCTTGCAGAAACAATAGAAACTAAACCAAAACAGACTCTTTTTGCAATTAAAATTAAAAGCAGACAAAAAAACCCCCACCCAAACTCAAAACTCTTAGAAGTTTTAGAGACACATTGAAACTACTTAAATGCACTATGGAAGATCCAAAGCAATGCACACACCCCACCACATACAGCTGACAGTAGAAAGGGCTAAAAGAAGCCACAATAGTGAAACCGCAGGATAAAAGGGGATTCTTAAAAGAATTAATGTACTTCAAACTGAAAAAAATATAAATAAAATCTTTCCTTCCTTCCCTCACCACACACCCCACAGGGCTTGGCTTCCTACAACTATTCTTATGAATGTTTAGAGAGCTTGTTTGAGAGGGCCTTCTCAACTGTATTTAGAGAATGGAGGGTTTATAGAAAGCTCCTAACTTGAAACTTAGAAATAAATTTAAGTTACAACAAACTAATTTAACCAGAAATTAAAAACTACAGGGATAAATACTCCAAAGGACGGACTTTTCTCCAGCAGTGAAATTGCTCTTTATAATCTTGCAAAACTGCAACATAATTTAGGGTTGGTATTTGTATTTAACTTTGTAGCCAAATGTACCAAGGGACACTTATTCTTCCTGTTAGGATTGAGACAATCCCAGTGATAAGACTCTCAGAGGATATATAAATCAAACTATTAAAAAGCAAACAACAACATCAAACAGTAACACCTGGTACAGGGGGCTGGGGCGGGGGGGGGGGGGTGTCTCTGTCTTAAACTTGCATAGAAAAAGCCTTTGAAAAAGAGCCCTTTCTGAATGAGGTGCCAAGGACAAGTCTTAAATATGAAAGAGGACTTCCTTTGATGATGGTTTTGTCTAAGCCTTAATTCCTAGAAGCAGTGATAGTCACTCCAGAGCTCTCGTTTCCATTTTCTTCCTGGAAGCCTGTGCCACCGGCAGCAGGGACAGGCTGTTGAGCTCAACAGGCACCCAGCTGACCCAGCACTGTTATTTTTACTTAAACCACACTTCAAGGAATTTATTTCAGCCTTTTAGACTGGATTCTATTGCAGCATCTACCACTTCTCTAAGTAGGCTGAAAGGTAATACAATGAGACATATGGGTAAAGATTTCCTTCAGGTCTTTGTAACAGGACATTATTCCTGAAATTTCTGTACAAACCTACTGGCCTTTTTACTTCTATCTATTTCATGAGGATGAGCAGAAATTTAAATAAATAAATACTACATTTACTCTGTCTTCCTATGAATAGTTCTGCCATAAAGGGAAGAAGCAATCTTGGAACAGAACTTCTCAAAAACAATTTCTATGGACTGTTTGGTCAGACAAGATTGTTGTCCTGAGGGCTTATCTCTGAAGAGGTGAGGCTGATCTCCCAGCTGCTGTCAAAAGTGACAACAAACAGAAAACTGAAGGAAGTTGCTCCATTGGGGCTAACACATTCATCCAGTGGAATAAGCTCTCAAGAGTAAATCCTGCTGCATTTGTCCAGCTACACCAATCCCCGATTTGAACAGCTGTGCTTTTCCTACAGGAATAAAGTGATTCAATTCCATAAAGAACGGGCTCTGCTCACAGATGTAGCCCCCACCTGCTCTGGAACCCAGGGAAGGAGACAGCAGCCTTTTCTCCTATCGCTCTGGGGCCTGCCCAGCTCTGCCAAAGCAGCAAAGGCTTCAGCATAGCTGAACTTTAGACAAATAATTCAAATTTAAGAATAACCACGTTCACATTTTGGAAGCGCCTCTGAAGCTGAGATGCCTGATGACCCTCCTGGCTGCTGCCAGGGAAGCAGTGAGGAACACAGAATGCTGCTCCTTGCTGGGCTGTCAATGACTGACAAATTTGGCCTTTCCATCCCCCACAAACAGGCAAAAGTAGCCACGGTAACACAGACTTATGATGGTCAATTATAAAAACATTGCTGGGTTCACTGACTGACCTTTCAAAAAACTCTGCAACTGCAGACTGTGTTGAGAATGACTTGGGTAAATATAGGGTAGACCTACTGAGAAGTCTATATAAAAGGGGTCATGATGAAATAGCAAAGAAACCTGAAGCAATGGAGCACAGTCATTCTGGCATTTTATAATACACAGATTTACTCTGGTAAAGTGAACATTAATTCTTCTGTAGCTACCATTATTATTTTCTAATACTATATTAACTAAAGAAATCTAAGTAACTGAGAAAAGCAAAAATCAAAAAATCTTAAACATCCTAAGACTTCAAAGTATTAATACATGAGGAAATAAGTCAAAAATAGTGCTTTATCTTTGGAAAATATTTTTTTTATTAACAAACTTTACTTCGATGATGAAACCACACAGAGTTGATAATTCATTTCCCTCAGATAAATGCTATTTACAGCATGCAGTTTCTTCCTCCATTCATACACAATTAGAACTAACTACATTTGCATAATGAAGCAATTCTCCTTTCAGGCCAAAATAACTGCCAAATCAAACAATGTGCAGATTATAAATCATGGACCTCATTGTAATACAGTAATAAAGTTTACCTGATTTGAAGATCCAAAATGATCTGCCTTTTGTCCACGTTTTCAGTGTACACTTTTACACCATTTATCCTCAGAGGCTGGAACAATGAAGGAAGTAAAAGTTGGACTCTTCTACAGAAGTACATTAAACTCTTAATTTTGAAATAAAAGTGAATATAAGCATGTTCATGCCTGAAGTTAAGAACTTACTATAAACACTAAAAGGTGTGAAGCAAGGCTATCAATTTAGTTCAAATTCTTATTTCAAAGGTAAAAATTACATTGCTGGAATCCAATTAACCACAATCCTTCCAGCAATTACACTGGGTAAAGACCATTAAACTTCAAGGTTCACAAAATATTTAATAATCATCAAGCTTTCCCTCCCCCCTGCATAAACACCTTATTTCTCTGTAGAGCTGGAAGTAAGTCTAACAATCCCAAAGCATTCTTTTCCATGTAACTAAACAACAAGCCAAATTTAGTTCACAAAAACACAGTTGCCTTAAGTGGAATTTAGTGAGAATGGATGGAAAAGAACCCGTAACTCCCATAAAAAGCTGTGTCAACTACTTTGTGCTGTCTTTCTAAATCATAGTGTTCACACGCTCCCCTCCTCTCTCCCTTCCTCATACAGAATTAACACATATCAATCACACACTCAGGTCTCAAACATTCATCAAACACTAGGCAGGAGAGGATGACTAACAACCTCCTTTTTGAGTTTTTCTTTTCCTGAAAGATTTTCCTATTTCCATTTACACCTTTTTGATAATTTATGTAAAATCAAAATCTCACTGCTGTGTTGGGGCTGTGTAGCTCAATCAACTCAACCAAGGCTGCAATATAAAGGAAGAATAGTTGTTTGTCATGTCCAAGGTTACTCAATCCAGCTGAAGAACCATAAAGAGGTCTGGGAGCTAATCTGAAACCTACTTAAAATTTGTATAGCTTAAAATGAATGCTACAGTCCATAATACAAATATATTTAAGGCAGGACAGAGGCCCTGTGTAAAAGGATTTACAATTTAAAAAAACAAACTCAACACACAAAAAGTGCAGTAAAGCATAATGAACTGTCACCTACATGAAATAGAGTCACAAAAAATAGGAAAAACAATTCCCCTCTATCACACCTGAAAATTAATTTCAGGTTTCCTAACATTTGAGGGTGTGTGGGGGTGCTGATTTTTAAATCCTTACTTGAAATTCCACTTATGACAAGCAATAGAATCATAAAAGACAACTTCAAACAAAAGCTGTTTAACTGCATCTCAAAGTAAAGTTCTGATTAATGCAGAGAAGATTAAGTAGTGCTGAACTTGCTGCAAGCAGAGAGAATCATTCTCAGCTTGCACTGGTCAAACAGGCTCTCCTGCAGGCATAAGACCCCTTCTTTCATGGGCTGGAACAGAAGACAAACATCTGTATGCCCTTGATACTGTGTTTTGTACAGTCCTTGAAAAGCCAAGCCAGAAGCCTTGTCATTGACTCCACACATAACATGATTAGAAGTGCATCTGTTACAAGAAAACTGCACTTGGATCATCTGGCAAAAGGATAATGGTCTCTGCTCACTTCATGTAAAGCATTGCATGAACAGTATTAAAATCACATTGCTGTGAGCTCTTCATGTGATCAGACATTATGTCATCTCCAAATTCTCAGTCAAGTTTCTGAAGCTTGGTCCCAGGAAATGCAATAAAGCCTCTGCTAAAAACCCAGACATTTTTATTTTCACGTTAAAACAGAAATCAGAATCAAGCTTACAACCAAGTGTCACAGAGAATCATTTCCGTGTAGATTTGAAGAGGCCACATGAAAATGTTATGTAAAACAGTGTCTCTTAACAAACCTTCACCAGACACTGACCTGATGACCAATATCAATCTTCGTAAAACTGAAGGTACTGAGGTGGTTGTTTGCTCCTCTTACTGCTGGTTCTATGGTTTCTCGGAAGAGTTTCTCAATGAATTGACAAATAAAAGGCCACATCTGTTTTACAGTCTAAAGAGGAAAAAAAAGATTCATGGAAGTACAGTTCTTAAATACATGAATAAGTCATAAATGTAAAAAAAATCAGAACTTCACTGCATCTGAATTCTCTATCTGAAAATTCTATACTGCTTTTCTTTCTTACTACTTTCCAATTAAACCATGTTCTTCTATGCTCTTTGAATGAAAGATATTTTTTAAAAAGTAAGCTACATAGATTTATATCTTAAATTATCACACACACAAAAACCAAAACTGCAAATTTCATTTATTTTTAGATTGTAGGTCAGGAACCTACAGTAACTGGAAAGTATCCCAGACAAGTAGAAAATTAAAGATTGTGTTTACAGCTGCTATGAGTTCCACACAATTATAGCTGTCATTACGGTAATGCCATTTTAAATCATTCATAAAACTCGTAATTTCAAGAGCATGAAACTAAATTTAATCTTTCTTGTGACTAAATGGATCAACAACCAAAGACTTCAAGCGTATAAAGCATAAAGTTAAAACTACTCCATTCTCAGATTCTTGCCTCACCTTCCATTTTAATCTCAGCTTTCCCTCCTGCCCCTTCTCATTTGGGAGTAATACTTCTCCTTACCTTGTTGAGCCATTCTGCTCTCTCTGTGTCTGGAAAATGCACCTAAAAACCAAAACAAACACAAACCAAAAAATTAATACAAATACAAAATACTTTTTAGTTAATTGTGTCCAGTCATTTTTAATACCAGAAAGTTTAGAGATCTCCCTAGACAGTGGGCAACATATTGAGCAGTTAACATTCTTGACATTAAAGAGAACTAAAATACAAGCAAATTAAAATACAAACTCATTTCTGAACTACATAAAATATGCTTGGACTTGTTTCTAATAGTAGCATCTGGAATAAAGTATTGCTGTACAGTATGGACAACCTAAAAAACCAGCATAACACAGCTTGTGTCACCCAATATTAACACGACACATGACTGTCAGAGGTCCCAACTGCACTTCTACTTCCTTTCATTCACGCCCAATCTTTTTCAATGTCAATAAATCACGGCTATAAATATTTGATCAGTTAAGTTGAGGCTCAGGAATATGGATTTAGGTTCAGCCAAAAGCCCTTTGAAAGGCATTTCTTGTGATTTCTTTTCTTAAACAATAGCAGAAACCAGTAAGAGACAGTTTATACACAGGGCAGAAAGTGCCTATGGCAACAGGAAAACATCAATTAAATGCTGGAAGAACAGACACAGTTTTCCAGACACAGGAGAGCCCAGTTAGTAGCTTTACCTTTTACAAACACATGCACACAAAAAAACCCCCAACCAAACATCACCACCAAACAAAAATAAAGCCCTGAAGAAGAAGAGCTAACAACAATTTCTGTAGAAACTCACAGGCTGTAGAACAAGATGCAGATCACACTTCCCAAGCACAAAGAGCCTTTGAACACACTAAAAAACCGTGACCTACATATAGTGACTTTGGTGAAGCAATGTCTCTACCAAATTGTAAAGCCTTAATCTCTTCACAGCATAACAGACTGTACCACTGCCTTCAACAGCAGTTATTTTTATTATGCATATCCCAGATGTGAACAGTCAAAGACCTACTCTTTAAACTGTAATTTCAACAACATGAATTTGAAAGCAAGCTCCATTAATGATTTTTTTCCAGTTCTATTCACTTCTTGCATTAACAATCAGCACTAGCATATTCTTCATATCCTCAACCTACCCTCAGGGCAGTCCTTGATTTCATCTAATCCCCCAAATTTTTGCTATACAGTTTTTGCTATGCTGCCCTCCAGCAGCATAATCAGTAGTGCCACAGTTATCTCTCCAGTCTGTTTCTTTTTCAACAATCCCAGGTCAATAACAAAGGTAAGCCTCATGTTTCTACTGATTCTTAAAGAATTACAAATGCTGCTGTCTTCAACTATCAAGAAAGGCTCTTAGCATCTTTTTCAAGTAAATCACCAATCTCTCAAAAGCATTAAAAGTGGTGCAAAAATGTCCAGTGATGTTTGACTGTGAGAAAAAACAGTCACCATCATTTATTTTACTAAAAGAACCAAATTATTAATAATCGATGGAACTATTTGAGAGCCATGTTATTTTATTTATTTAGAATTAATTTCCTAGAAAGTTATGGTGGGCATAATGTCAGCACGCTGCACTTAGAGGGTTGGAGGTGGTGTCCACTTTTTGAAGACAAAAAATATTTGTTTTTTACCTTTGCAACACAAGCAGTTATAAGTAAATGAACTTACAGCTGAACAGAGCTTACACTCAGTTTTTGTCTTGCAGAGTTCTCAAGTTGCTCCCAATAGTCAAAAAGTTAAAGGAACAGAAAGAATGAACACTGTTAACCCCAACACTAATAAATAACATTTTGATCTTCCCTCTACAATATTTGCCTTCTGAATCTGCAAACAGAAAAAGTGCCAATTCTCCATAATGACTTATGCATGATGTTGGATCAACATTTCATTCTGATTTGCTTAGGAGAGCAATCAGTGATGTTCAGTCTCACAGGGTGAGAGCTGCAGAGCTGTTCCACATAGAGGAATCAACATAATCCAAGAGGGAACAGTCAATAACCTGCTACACCACTTAGACAAGCACAAGCCTCTGTGGCTGGAAGGATCCACCCAGTGGTACTGGGGCAGCTGGCAGAAGTGCTCACAGAGCCACTTCCCCATCATTTACCAGCACTCCTGGCTAACTGGGGAGGTCCCAGGTAACTGGAGGTCAGCAAATGTAACCCCATCCACAAGGGCCTGGGGAACTACAGGCCTGTCACTCTGACCTGGGCGCCAGCAAAGGTTGTGGAGCTGATCTGTTATGACAGTGTGACACACTCAGTGGACGAGGCTGCCGATGTGCTGACCTAGACTTTAGTGAAGCCTTTGCAACTTCTTCACACAGCATTCTCCTGCAGAAACTGGCTGCTCATGGTTTGGACAGGCGTTCAATTAGCTGGGTAAAAAACTGGCTGGATGGCCATGCCCAGAGAGTGGTGGGGAATGGAGTTACATCCATGCCTGTAACTCTGGGCTGTCACAAGTGTGTTCCCCAGGGCTCAGTGCTGGGGACACTCCTGTTTACCAATGACCCGTATGAAGGGATCAACAGCACTCTCAGTCAATTTGCACCAAGTTGGATGGTAGTGTTGATCTGCTGGAGGGCAGGAAGGGTCTGCAGAGGGATCTGGACAGGCTGGACTGATGGACCAAGGCCAGTGGTCTGAGGTTCAACAAGGCCAAGTGCTGGGCCCTGCACTTGTATCACAACCCCAGGCAGTGCTACAGGCTGGGGACAGAGTGGCTGTAAAGTGGCCCTGCAGGGAAGGACCTGCAACAGCAGCTGAACATGAGCCAGGTGTGTGCCCAGGTGGCCAAGAAAGCCAAAGGCATCCTGGTCTGTATAAGAAATGGCCAGCAGGACCAGGGCAGTGATTGTCCCCCTGTTCTGGGCACTGGTGAGGCTGCACTTCTAATCCTGGATATTATTTTGGGCTCCTCACTACGAGAAAGACATTGATGTGCTGGAGCGTGTCCAGAGAAGGGCCAACAGAGCTGGTGCAGGGTCTGGAGCACAAGTCTTAGCTGGAGCACTTGATGGAGATGGGGTTCTTTAGCCTGGAGAAAAGGAAACTCAGAGGAGACCTTATTGCTCCCTACAATTACCTGAAAGGAGGTTGTAGCCAGATGAGAGTTGCTCTTTTCTCCCATGTGAAAAAGAGGGTAAGAGGAAATAGCCTCAAGTTGCACCAGGAAGGTTTAGAATATATATAAGAAATTTTTTTTCATGGAAAGAAAGAGTTGTTAAGCATTGGAACAGGCTCCCTAAGGAAGTGGTAGAGTCACCAGTGCTGGATGTATTAAAAAAACCTTGCAGCTGTAGCATTTAGGGACATATTTTAGTGGTGGATCTGGCAGTGTCAGATTAATAGCTGGATTTGATGATCTTAGAGGTCTTTTCCTAAATTCTACAATTCTACAGCCATTGCAATAAACAGCAACAGAATAAAATAAAATAGAAACAACAAATTAAACATGCAGGTGAGGAACGGAAAATTCATGAAAATACCAAAAGCAAACCTGTCTGCTGTGAGTAATGCAAGATACAACAGTTGTCATGTTTACAACTGATTTTTAGTCTTCTGTACAAGTATCCAGTTGACATTCAACAGAAGAGACACACTAGACTTGAGAGAGGCTTCCCGCTCTAAATATAACCTCAGCCCAGATGAAATTCACCTTCCTCCAAAGGGTGATCCAACTTCCCAGACTCAGAGTCTGAAAGCACAGGCCACATTCCCTGCACAATGCACACAGCTGACCTCCAGTACACCTCTGTGGAATGAGGAAAAGAGGAAGCATCTCTCTGGCACCTATCAAGTACTCCTCATGTTCAGTCCCAAATTATGGAGAAACATGAGATAGGTTGGGGAATAAACAATTGAGGCCACAGATACTCAAATCTACCCATATATGCTAATTTATTGATTTTTGATTTTATCTACTGTACGGTCTTAATAATAAGACCTTGCTTTACAGGATATGACTCTTTATTTTTCCACAGATCTAGTAACTGTCCTTTAGTGTTTCACACCTATCCTGCTCCTACAGTTACATGAGTTGGCACTAAGCCTGCTCCTCACTTATGTAAGCCTAGTTTACTCCTGTAGTTGCATGTGATAACAGGCAACAAATAATACAGTATCTTCTGTTCCCGTCTCTCATCCATTTTCCATTCTTGCTTTTCTGCTTGCTCACTCCCATTTTAATATAATTCAGTTTGGTGTCTATTCTGACAGCCAAAACAGAGAAGAGATAACCTTATATTTTCAAGACTCTGAAATTTTCAGTCAAGCCAGCCTTAAATCAAAAGCTGAGATTTTCTAAGTCTTTAACGCTCCAAACCCATGTTGGCTGAAAACAAAGAATAAAATATTTATCCATCTACTAATCCCATTTATTTTTAGCCTGCTACATGGAGACCCCAATACTAGTGGCAAAATTACGTTTTGCTTTAAGAGTTTTTGACTTCAAATACAATCTGATGCACAGACAACAGGAGAAAGCCCGAGGGATGGAAGCTGGTACTCTGAATCACTCAGGACTGACACAACAACACTGAAGGAACTGCACAAACATTTTTATGGCCAGAAGCAAGAATCAGACTAACTGATGTGCAAAATCTGTTAATCCTTGTATAAAAATCTATTGACAAGCATGACAGAAAGAGACAGAAGTCAAGATTTCAGCTAAGACAGTTAATGACTAAAAGCATTTTCCTCTTGGCTTCTGTTAGTTAGTGAATTGCTCATGCAAGGTTTGGCAACTACTCTGTCATTTCCACCACTTGCTGTAGTAATTTATTATTCAAAGCAAAGTATAATGAGAGAATTGTTGCAAGAAATGCCCTAACAACCATGTTCAACACCAAAAACATAATAATATTACATGTTCCAGAAAGTTCTATTATTAAATGTTACCTTGCAAAATACTTGGAAGTGCTCAAAATATGTGTTTCTGCACATTAAAAAGACATTATTTGGCTTTCTCACAAAACTGCTTGTGCTTAGCTCTAAACAACTTTGACATTTACTTTCTGTTTCTGATCCTGCACTTTCAAAAACTCAATTCAGAACACAGTATTTTTTGTAATGATCAATAAAATACCAGAAAGAGCTCAAGGAATGCAGTTCCTTGTTCTGTCCTGGAAGACAATAAAAGAAAAAAGGGACAAAAGAAAACCACTTACAATAAGAGTAACAGTAGAAACGTTTCTTACCCACAATTATTTTGTTTTTCAAACTCTCTATATACACTCTTCATATTGGCTAAATTGACTCAGTTTTCTGGCCAGACTATCATCTGCATCTTTCCAAGGAAACAAGGCTAGACAGAGAACAATAACTATTACACTCAAATGCCATGGACTAAGGATTGGTGGGAAATTTTGAAAAGTCAAATAGCAATCAGCAAATAACAAGAGGTTCAAAGTGCAAATAATAACATTAATGTCTTAAATATAACTCTTCATAAAGGAAGGTTCTACATAAATGTCTCTAAAAGCAAGTATTGACAAGAAATTCAGAAGGAAAGGTATTACAATACCCTTCTGTAAGTAATGTTGAATTGCTCTCAACACAAGTCACAGGTACTAATAATCTACTTTAAAATATAAACTGCATAACAGCTCTTACTATTTACTGCCTCACTGTAAAACATTTTTCTTTAAAAAAATTATCTATGAAAGCTTTCTCCATCCTTAAAGATATTTATCAAACAACCCTTGTTAAAATTAACATTTATTTGATGATTATGATTAACACATAAACCCCAAGTATTATCTACATAACTCCAAGAAAAAAAAACAAACACCTACACTGAAAGTACAAAACTACAGGTATTGACCAGAGCACTCCAAAACCTGAAAACTTAATTAGCTACAAACCAACCAGTTTCTCATGAATTGTGTATTACAGCAACAGAAGAAATTGAAGCAATAAAAGCCGATTAGATTTAAAGGAGGGAAAAAAAAGCCCCAACCCAAAACCAAAAAACAACAACAAGAATAACAACAAAGCCCCAAACCCAAACAAAACTCCCCAAAATTTTGAGTTTCTTCCCATTTTACTTTCAAAGACTAAAGGTAAGAATTCCAATGCTCTCAAGCACATGGTGTGATTCTTGGGATGTCCTGCCTAGGGCCAGGAGTTGGACTCAACAATCCTGATGAGTAACTTCCAACTCAGAATATTCTGCATTAAAAATAATGTATTACCATAGCTATGTTTAACAGATACTTATCTGAGTTAGCATTACTTCACTTATGCTTAGTTCCTTCCATTTGCACTGATTATTTGTTGCTCCAAATGTAAATCTTAAAGAAACTATACCAGCCACTTTAAGGTCACACAATATAACCAAGTTCCTTGATATACAATGCAGCAAAGTATTCTTAAGCAGTTTTCCAGCTATTTCTCAAATACCTCTTCTATTAGATACCAATCCCTTCTGCTGCTTTTGGAAAGCTAAAATTACATATAAAAATCTTCCTCTCTATCAAAAGCGCATTTGTCTGGTTTAAATGTAAAAATACATAAGGATATTACAGTAAGTTTTCATAGTCTCTTTGTGCATAATCAGTAGATAGGGAGACCATAGCACAGAAAGAAATTTAGGACAGAAGCCCAAATTAGGTGCTCTAATACCTTCTGAATGTACAGCATAAGCAGTTATTTAACAATTAAGCCTAAAGCCAGTGTTGTGGCAAAAAACCAAAACACACTAAAATTAAATTATCCGTTGAATTATAGCTGACAGTTTGTCTAAACTCAGTGCACTTGTAACTCAAAAAGGCCATAGAAAGTTACTAAAGGAAGAAGCCCAGCATGGATAGAATAAATCGTGTCATATAGTGATATTCAAGCTCAATTTAACAGCTATTCACTCCAGTGTTTTCCAGTTGGTAAAGCAGGCTGGCCTAAGGACATTTTAGGTAAAACCGAGCTGAGCAGGGCTAATAGCTTAATCCCATGTATTCCAGCCAGCAATCCCTGCTCACTCTCTGAAGCAACAAGGAGCAGCACTAGGTAAACTGTTTGTTCCTTTCCATGGAGGAGCTGATCCAGAGTCTTCTGCTACTTGACACAACCTGAAGAGGCTTTTCCTCAAATGCAGACTGAAGGGATGGCCACTCCTTTCTGACAGGAGCTAAACAAGGGGGGCTGTGAGGGAAAGCAGAGCAGCCAGGCTCTGCCACTTCAGTAATTCAGGGTTAACGAGCAATTTTCCTAACTTCTATCAATACCAGAAATACCCTGGCTCTCTCCACTTCTGAATAACAAGAAAATCCCACAAAATATTTACTGTTGATGAACTACAGGATTCAGGATTTCTAAAAGAAAAGGTTAAACGCTAATAAGTGAGGGTAACTTAAAAATCCTCAGGCCCTTGTTACTAAACTAACAATCAACTTCTATTTCCATTACTTCTGGTAATCTGAGTCAGTTTCTGTTTAGCATGCCTTGGGATGGATTTTGTGTTTGTAGTTTTAAATATATTAAAATGATTAGCCTTTGCACAGCAAAACTCATGCTCAGGACTACAAATGCAGTGTGTCTGCAGCATGAGAATTAAGCCAGGACTCATGAAACAGTTTCCCTGAGAATTATTACAGATAAGCTGCATGTGCCACATTTTTCAACAGAAACATCTGGAAGGTCCAGCAGCAGCCTGAATATAGAAAATAAGTTTTGTTAAACACTATTTATGTCCATAGGGTACTTCACAGAATAAACGTTAGAAAGATCCATATAAATCAGCATCAACTAACCTAGAAGTGTTATAAAATAAGCAGTACAGGTTTTGACAATAATTGCCCATAAACAAACAATGTTTTAAAAAAATCAAACATCATAGAATTAGGAGTAGGGGAAAAAACAAAACTACCCCACTCCACACAGTGTACACAGACACAGAGTAAGGTACTGAGATAAAGTAGGTGGGAAGAAAGGGGCTTAGAATTTCTGTCATGGCTCTGTGATCATGACAAATGCTCAAAGTAAAATGGAAATATTGGAAAAAGTGGAAACATACTTAAATGAAAGAAACAGCTGTAATACCAAGCAAGGTTAAGGACTGTATTTATTTATAAACTGGAACATAAGTCATTTAAGTGTTTGGACAACACACTGGAAAACAAAATAAACCTTTATGAAAGAAGCAATTACATGCCCTTTGAGTCAGATTTGCACCTACAAGACAAGAGTGGCTGCAGAAACACATACTTGGTACCCCACCAAATGTTCCCAAAACACTCTAGCAGCACAAACACTGCCATCCCACGTGAGCTGCCTCTATCAGTTCAAGTCCTGTGAGGTGCCACAACAAATTACAGACAGCTGCTGTTCAGCACGAGTTTTCCAGGGTGATCTCTGTACTCCCCACTATCCTGAGCTATCTGCTTCAGTTACTGTGAGCCATTAGGGTGAAAAGTAATTTCTTCAAACACACAGCAATTAAAGACAAAACAAGCTGGTGCTTGGAGAATTTTAAACAAACAGCTTTTCAACACCTCCAGGGTTGAATGCGAACACAGGAAAGCAACCACAATGGAATTCACACACCTCAAGTAATAAAACTGACATTTTTAAAAGGTATAGAAAGTTTAATTTCCTTGTAACCTTCTGTTACCTCTGTTCCACTTTGCTTTCTCAAAGGTCTAAAGAAAAGCCTACCATACTGAGCAGTTCAAACCTGGAATAAACAGCAGTTCACATACACAGTACATTTCAGCATCCTGGTATGGCCCGAAGGACATTATTTCCTAATATATATTCATAAGTACCATATCTGGGAGACAAGGAAAACAACCAGCAGCACATAGGCTGTGTCTGTAAAGTCAGGCTAAACTAGCATAAACCAGACCTTCCTAAAATGCTGCCAAGAGCCACCACTACCTATACACACACCCTTTGAACCTCTCTAGAATCCAAACTCCATGGAGGGATGCCATATCCAACCTTTCTGCTGTGCTAAAATAAAGCCTACCATTAATTCAAACTATAAAATGCCTTTTTTACCTTTTACCAATAACCATAAACGTATCTAAATTTCTCATTTAAATACTACAAAAAGGTTACTTTGCTAAGATTATTTTTTAAAATGTCTTATATATTACATACATAAACATGACTGTAATTGGGAAAGTTGTCCCTCTGTTTTCCTTCTTGCTACAGAATTCATTGGAACAGAATTCAGAAAATTACCAACCCTCCATTTTTTGCTAGCAGCCCACCAAAAGCCTGATCAGTTTACAGTTTTGGCAGCTGAGGATTCAGAATCCATCCTTGTGCAGCCCTGCAACACCACCAGAATATTCTCACCTGGATATTCTCCCCATTTTCTATGGCAAACAATGTCTTTGGCAATGCAAAATAATGCCGTATTTGCAAAAGATAAACCCTGCCTAAAAAGAGGCTCCAGAGTTCTGATATGACTGAAAAAGCAGCTCAGAACTAAGTCCTGCAATTCAGAAGTGAAGAATGCTGAGCCATTTCAAAGCACAGCAGCTTCATTTTTTTATGCACATCTTTCACTTCAACATCTATTAAATATGCTTCACTCACAGTGGCAGTGTGACTTGTCAAAAGCTGCATTACCTTTCAGCAATTTAACTCATCAATACCAAAACTAGATAAAATTTGCCTAAGTGCTGCTATTTTTGCAGAGATGGAGCAGGCATGCCACAACAGAAAGTTACCCAGAGACCTCCTACTTAGCAGCAGCTTGCTATAACAAAATCCTCTGGGACAGGCATTATAAGCAGCTGCTCTGGAGGAATGACAGAACAGTAGTCTGCTAGTAAAGAAACTGGGAAATCTTGCTTCTAGCCTGACACTCAGCCTCTGCAGCCTCAACTGGAGGAAAGACGTTCAGCCTAGAAATAAAAAACTGAACATCATTAACGTTTGGAAGCATCCAGGCTTAATCACCTGACAAAAAACATGAAATAAAAATCCCTTTCTCTACCAGTAAAGGTTAGAGTTTCCTTCCAAATATGTGGAAGTATAATATTTGCATGGTTTTCTCTGGTATCTGGCTGCACAATCAACCCTAAACACAGCACAGGATGCCTGCCACAGGAACCACATGGGTTTGCCTTGCTCAGCTGTTACCTCTTTCTAGACAGAAAGCTTGAAGCTTTTAGTCCACTACCACAGATTCATCTTCTAGCACAGCCTAATTTCAGAATTATCTTCAAATAGTCATATATTAGTAATATATATCATAACTCAGGCTTCAATATAGAGATGACATCAACTCTGCAGCCTAACTGCTTTATTTTCAGAGCAGTTTAATTTCTTGTAATTTTTCCTGGATTGCCATGTTCACATTTCTTTTTCACTTTCCATCTCAAAAAGGACAAAGGCAAGTATTCAGTGCTTAGTTTGGAGCGAGACAGGGCAGTAAAAATAATAAAAAATAAGTGGAAGGCATATGGGGGCATTAGGTTGCAGGAACCTTTTGATGGTTTCCACTTCTGAGGGACTGACATTCAGAACCTCTGACAGAAGACTGATACTCTGACACAGGAGAGATATTTTGCACATGTAGCACACCTGTTGAGCACATCTTAAAGTGAGGTAACATAAGAATTTAGTTTTAACATTTTGACTGTTCCCTATCCACATTCACAACAGTGTCTTTGTCTATACCACTTCCTCATTCAGGAGACCAGGACTCAACATTAACTCTAAGAACAACAGGATGCCCTTTTCCAATCTCATCTTTACAGGCATTTACAGCAGTAATAATTGTATTTTATAAATGCTGATGTCCACCTGAGGACCAGGACAAGCACAGTTAAAAAAAAAAAATTAGTAGCATAAGACTCTATACAAACAAAATATCACAAACTGGATTTATACTGATCAAAGTCTTGCTCTCACACCATGTTACAGAGAAGTAGTGCAACCAAGGTTTACAAAATGAAACATTTAGTGACAGCCTGCTTTAGCATATCTCCAAATTCCCACAAGCACTGCAATTACTGAAAGCAGAGACCCAGATTTTAGATGTTTAAACTGGTAAAAGGCATAGGATGAACCATAGCTCCCAGGAAATTTTACCACTTAAAAAAACCTTGCACAGTACTCTTTTTTGACATTATTGACTTTACCTTTCAATTCCCAGGAGTACTTTAATTTCTTCTTCTCCTACAAACAAAATCTTAATACCTTGAAATTCCAGCTTTTGTTTTTTAAAATAAAATTATAAAAGCATTAGCACAATATTTTTAATTTGTCACATTTCAAAAACATGACCTCTTCTGTACTTTCATGTCTCTATAACAAATTCCTTTTCAGTTCCCTTGAGAATCCAGGCATGTTCCCACCCTACTGCATGCCAGAGTGTCTTATTCTCTCGACAGTCAACAGAAGACAAATTTTCCTCTCTGGACTGCTAAACATTAGCTTTCAAAACAGCTTATACAACCACTGTCACAGCACAACCTACTATCCTTTGAACTGTCTACAGCTGTGAAAAGAAGTGCTGGGCTCTGCACCAAATTGTCAGCCACTCTTGTTGCTGGTGTCTGCAATAAAACCTTGAAGGTTTCTTTGCCTGTTACTCCACCGACCCGCTGCCCACTTCCCCAACCCCTCGGTCAGCTCTGATCCACTGAGAGGGACCTTCCTGCAGCACGGAGAGCTCATTCCTTCAGCACTCACTAGATCACACAGTTCATCTCTCTAAGGGAACCATGCAGGTGCTCTGTGAGACCTAAAATGGGCATCAGCTTTCAGAAAAGTGTTAAGAAGCAATGATCACCTTCTCCAAGACTCCTCTTTGTCAGGCATATTAAATCTTCTTCCCTGTCTTTAGCCTGAAACATCTCCATGTACTAAAGCCCAACCATCTATTATTTTTAATGTAATCTATAATTCACAATACATTTGAAACACATCTATGTGAGCTATGACAAGTATCACTCACTTTGTACAGGTTGGGAATGAGCAAACTGAAAATTTGTACTTGAAAACACAAAAGAGCAAAATGGAGAACTTTGGATATTTTTTTCTGTGTTATCCAAAAAAATGCAGCATCATGACATAAAAATCCAAGCTGAGTTAACTTGCATCCTAAGAAGTCAAACAAGTCTGTAGAATACACTCAGTAGTTAAGACTTAATACCTATTTTGACTGACTCTGACCCAACACCAGTAAAGGTGTTTAACTCCTACATACTGCACTGCATCCAGTACTATCCACTCAGAGCTTATTCTTAATATTACAACATTTTTTAAATATAACCAGAAATCATGCAAGATATAACAGGCATTTTAAAATTCCCTCTCATTTCTAGTCAAAATACTACAAACTAACTATGTAAAATCCAGAGAGTATAAAGAATGCAGACCAATAGTCTGGGAGTTTTGTGGAATCTGTAAATAACCAGTGATTAGCCCTCTCTGAAACTATAAAACTTTGCAGACAAAGTAACAGAAAGCAGAGCATTCTAATAAAGTGAAAGCAAAAAAAGCCGAAATGTTTAAATCGGGTCTCAGTTAATGCAGTGACAAATGGGGGGGATAAAAGCCCCAGTTAACCTGACAGCATCAGGTACAGGATGACAAGCTTACATGTGTAACTCCTTCTGGTTCTTTCATTCAAACATTTAACTAAATTCCTGTATGTCCTGGTTATGGGCAAATTTGAGAGGAAACTTCCAAAGGGGTCCCTCTAGAAAGCAGATACAGTCATCCAAACGTCACCCTAGGGCATTATACCAGGTTCCTGTACAAAGCTCAATATTTGTAATAATTAGGAAGATACTAAAATTTTTAAGGTTTATAAGATTTATTCTCTCTTCTCTCTAGAACAATTCTGTCCTGCTCAACTGGCTCTATATCAGCACCAAATACACAACAGTGTTATTTGTTAGAAAAAGATATGCAAAGCATGTCACACATTTCACTGGCAACGCACAACATAGCAACTTCTGCACTAAGCAAGATCAAAGGTCCAGCTAACACAGCAATCAGAAGTGATGTCTAAGGAAAAATCAAAACTAAAACAGCACTATGGAGTTATCCTTCCCTGAATGCCCTCTCAGCTTCTGCAAAGGATGGCTGTAACCCTTAGGAGCTGCTGGCATCCTCCAGCACCCCTTCCATATTAAGGCATGCTTAGCCCCTACAAAAGAAAATAAGCAAAAAACCCTCACAACCTCACAAGCAATTCTATTTCATGAGTACTCTTCAGGTAAGTTTACTTAAAACAAAAATGATGCTCGAGTTTCAGTGCAGCCCTTAACCTCATATAGGATCATACTGAAAATGCAAGACCAACAAAATATATAATTGGAAAATAATCTGACCACTGAATTCCAATCCCCTACAACTGCAGGACTCATTATCCTATTTTTGTTTATAAACTCCACCTTAAAACCATGGAGTTTGCTACTGTTCCTCAGTACAGAGCAGGAAGGGCAGCTCTGGTGTGTTTTGGTAGGCTGGGTTGCTAAGGAAAGCCACTGAAAGCACTCCCTGCTAAATCAAGTTTCTAAACTTAGGAATGCTACATCATATGTCTGAGCTACAAGGTGGAATCAAAACCCAGACTGCCTTCCCAGCTAAATTAACTATTATCCTCATCCTTAAATATCAGTCTTACTATTTTGACTCTGTATGTTAACAAAAGGTACTTTAGAGAAAAAAAGTTCTCAAAAATGACAGAAGGGAATGTTCAACATAAACAAAAATCCAGTAATATCACTTTGTTTTGAAACTAAAAAATTATTTTCATTATTTATTGAAAAGATTTTACAAACACATAAGAAGATTTTTAAATTTGCACCCACAGCTTTTAATGCTTGTATTCACACAAATCACGTTTGGACAGCCTATCTTCCGGCTGGAGTATCTATCCCATGACTGAGCTTAGCACCTCTTATCCAAGAAGCTATTTTAGAAAAAGCAGAGTAAGTGTACTTAAATCAAACCTGCAGAAGAACAGGCTGCTACTGAAACTGCAGCCTCTGAGGAAAATTCATGTGCTTATGTTACTGGGTTGGCACATACAGCATCTGCACAGTGGAACATCCAGCAAATCTCCTGGGCTTGCAGTGTCTCTCTAGAACTGTACTACAATTTTCATCAGAAAGTGAATTTAATACTAAAATACACCATCCACAGCACTGGGATATTTATGTTCATCCACAAACAGATGGACACTGCCTGGCAGACACATCACAGTGTGCAACATACTGAAGTTCATACGTGGCAAAAAGGAAGACAAAGCCCCTCAAGTGGAATTGCAGCAAACAAGTAAATGAGCACCCAAGGTTGGCCTGTACCTTTTTTCCAACAACACAGTATTACATGTTCAAATATTTTAGTCAAAACACACCTGGATATTTGACAGTCCTGTTGATCCCCTGACCAGTGTACACAGCAATATGTGTTCAGCCACTTGTCCTACCACGCAAGTTTTTACAACTCAACAAAGCCAAGGGAAAAGAAATACTACTAATATGTAGAAAATCTGGAGTTTAAAACCAACATTTCATCTTTGGGGAAAATAAAAGAAAAATAGTGATGAGGTTTCAAGATGTTGACGTCTTTTAAGACATCAGCAGTAAGTACAAAACACTGAACAGAAATTAAAAAGTCCAGTCAGTTTGCAGTGCTCACCTTCACCTTGCCAAAATTCCTCCAGGCCCTGCTTCCAGAAACCACCTCCTAAGATTCCAGCTTCCTACAGACACAGACACTTTCTCTCACATCATGACTGCAAACCATCACTAGCTTCAAAAGACTGGATACAGTCTTTTGAAATAGCTGTCTTGAAATGCTCTGCATCAAAACACTCTTGAGATTCTGTTAAAAAGTTTTCTTCCATCTTAAAAAAGCAAGCAAAGTAAGTTATCATAGATTCTAAAAAATGTAAATCCTCTTTCTAAATAAAGCTCTTTTTAAAACAATACTGGAAACTAAAGATTCTGCTTTTCCCACATTTTGGGAAGTTTAACATTTGGCCATATATGCCTTAAATGATACTACATTTCAATTTCTCTGCTTCTAATGTAAGTTCATTGATTTTATTTGCATATGTTTGGAGAGGAGTTTCTGTGCTTTTTGAGAGAATATACTCTATTTTTCACAGAAGCAGTTACAAAACCATCCCTTCAGTGGAAACACAGACTGTGAACAAACTACTATCTTGATTCTATACCATAGCTTTTCAATAATACCACCAGTTCACCTCTAGAATGGCCAACCAAGTGTGCAGTGCTGACCTGAATGACATAACCTTGCTTCTGTACACAGCCATCGCTCTTATTCAGCACCACTTGCATGAAGATGTTTTACCACACCTGAAACCAGCCCTTATGTAAAGGCAGCTTTGCCCTTTAAACTAACAATGGGGAGCTGATTAAGATTCAGTATCTTCCTGGCCTTGGAGGAGAAATGATCCAGCATTAGAATTGTTGGGTGTTTGATAGACAGGATGCAGAGGTAGCAAGAGTGAAAAAAGAGGAGTTGGATACATTTTCCCTCTTAAAGATGCAACACAGAACTGTCACCTCTCCTATTACTGATTATCATCAATGTTGAAGATAACCCAAGCATTGGGTGATCCCTTGAATAGTCTTTACCCCCAGCTCAACTATTAAAAACGCACTTTGTTCTTTCACTTCACCATTTAACAGCAAAAATAGCCATCATAAATCAATGCCATTTTAATTAATGATAGCAGTAGGCAGTGTCACTTCATAGAGATTCTGCCTACAATTAATCATGATATTATACATGTAAGAGTCTTTTAAGACTGAACAGTTTATAACTAATACTTAAGCTCACCATTTCTGCATTTAACCTGCATCTACTGTCCCACTTTGTGTATTTGTACAGTCCACAGCTGGAACTGTGATAATCAGATAATACCCACTAGATCTTGGTTGTGGTTTATGACAAAGGAAAGATGAAAAAAACTTTTTACACCTCAGCAACCCCTTTTACCTACATCTGGTTTCACAGCAATTTCAAAGATTTCCAGTTTTTAAGATTCGAATATTGTTAATCAGTAGGCAATTACAACTGATTAACTACTTTTCTCTGATTCTCAAAATTCTGTCTTTTATATGTCTAAGAATAAACAAGTCACTCTACATCTCTTCATCATCAATAAAGGAGAAATAAAGGCCTCTGGAGAGATCTATATGACATCTTGAAAATTTTCTTATAAACAAATACAGTCCTCTGGAGATGTATATACTGACCATGAACTCCAACTAACTTGCACCTATATGTTTAAATTTAAGTTCAGCAGATTCTAGCTCTCAGGAGAAACTAAACACCTAGTGCCTAAAACCCAACTTGGTAATAATTCTGTAAATGAAAAGAAAATTCTGTATATCCTAAGACAACTGCCTGAATTGCCAACAAACAGCAAATGGGTCAGTTGTCTAAAATCTAGCTCCAAGAAATCTTGCCCTTGGCAATTCCAATTTATTTGACTGCTCCTAAGCAGAGCCTTCCTTAAGCTGAATTTCTCTTGGAGAGGTTAATCTTTGTGCCCATGCAGGGAATAATACATGCAGCCAAGTCACTGTCAGCTCTGAAACTCTCAGCAGATTTTGTAACAGATGCTAGTAGTTTTTTTAGAAGTTCTATCACAGAATATTTACTACATGTATTAATTAAAATCTAGCAGCTGTGGCCCAAATTACTCCTTGATAAATTTAAGCATGTAAAAAGTAGCAGCGTAGTTATGACCTCGTTACTGTGGGTTCTTATTATACAGAGAAAAGGGACCTCCTGCAAAGAGTTCTGTTCACCCCTTCCCATTCACCAAAGGCAGGTCCCAGGGAGAGACCTTCATCTCTGGAATGAGCTGCCCAAGTCTGGCATCTGAATTTCAGTTTGCTGCAGGAAATGTGACTGTGTGTGCTAATTGGCAACAGGTTTTACTGTTTATTGTGCTGTTCCAGGCCTGAATCCCAGCCCCGTACAGCTACCAGATATTTTCAGCACTCTTAGATCTGTACTCAACTTCTAATCACAAGTAATAACTTTCTTGCAAAAGACATCACTTGAGTTAGAAGAATGCAGTGATGACAGTTAAAATGAAATCAACCCCCTTGAGTAAAATACCACAGTTATTTTCAGAGATCTGCATAAATAGCAGCTAATTTGCAACTATATCTTCCCAGCTCAAAAAAGTATTTTCAAGAATTTGATAAAGCCTTTTCTATGTACAACTAGGCTCTGAGAAGAAAAAAAATCCCAAGCATTTTATTTCTTTTCAACATCAAGGGGCCGAAGTCAAGTCCACTGCCCTTGTTGCCATACATGATTTGCCTTATCTGATACATCTGACTGCTCAACATATTTCAGAAATCATTAGGACATGAGTGCTAAGGTGCCAAACTTTTCATTTTTTAAAAAATACATTAAAGACATCTCTTTTGACTGAACAGTTGAAGTTCATATTGGGTGTCTGTGGCAAGGTTTTGGGAGCAGACAGAGGGTTAGGGCCACAGGGGTGACTCCTGTGGGAAATTACTAGAACCTTTCCCTACAGAGCTATTTCCCTATTTCCCTCCCAACAGAGCCAATACCAGCCAGCTCCAAGACAGACTTGGACAAGGCCAAGCCCTGCAGCAACAACGGCAGCACCTCTGGGGTAATTAATTTACTTCAGAAGAAAAAAAAAACTATTGCACAGAAGTAATTCTGTCTAGGGAAAAGTGAGAATGTGAGAGAAACAACTCTGCAGACACCAAGGTCAGTGAAGAAGGAGGAGAAGAGGTGCTCCAGGTGCCAGAGCTGAGATTCCCCTGCAGTCTGGGGAGGAGGATGTAGTGAATAAGGAAGAAAGTGAAGCTCAGGAAGGAGGGAGAGGTAGGGGGAAAGTGTTTCTAATATTTACTTTTCATTATCCTACTCTGATTTGATTGGCAAAAATCTCAGTTGATTTCTCCAATTCGAGTCTGTTTTGCCCATGTTGGTAACTGGTGAGTGATGCCTCTCCCTGTCCTTATTTGAACCCTCAAACTTTTCCATTGCATTTTTCTCCCCATCCTGCTGAGGAGGAGAGTGACAGAACAATCTTGGTGGGCATTTGGCATCCAGCCAAGGTCAAATCACAACAATTGAAATTAATGTAAACTATGCTGAAGGGGAAGAAAAGGGTTTTAATGTATTTATTTAAATTGTCACAAGCTTGTATAGTTACTCTCTTTTAAAATAGAGACATCTCAAATCCCTTGTCATTGACTAATCTGGACTGCTTCAACTCAAGAGTTTTTTTCTATTTTACTTACTCAGCGGGAGATCACAATATACATTGCCTTCTGCACGGGAACATGAAAGAAAGGAATGTTATTTCCATGTGGCTGACAATGCAAACAACCACAGTAGCAGAAAGCAGAGCTGGAGTTTGTAACTTTGCTGGAAAAGAAAACTAGAGCAAATGAAAACCCTCAAGACAACTGGGGCTGACAAAAAGAAAAACCATTTCCCCAAGCACTGCAAGTCCCCAGCCAGAAAGCAAATGACCTTGTAAGTTCTAACATGTTTAAACTAAACTAGAATCTTATGTGTTACATGGGAATCAAGAATCAGAACTTAACAGCAAAGGAAATTCCAGAGTGATTTGTCAGAGCTTAAAACCCATTAATTTTAGGAACACTGATGAACTAATCTCTCTCTGGCAAGTGGATACATTCTATTGTTCTCCAATAAATTGAACCTACAGTTTATCAGCTTGTTCCCTGAGGACAGAGATGTGAATCCAGCTTATTTCAGTCAAGGATAAATGCTTTAAAGCTGCAATCACCTCCACCCCTTTAGCAGAGTTCACTTCAAGCCCAAATACCTTCACTTCTTACACTAAAAAAGTTTTACAAAATATCTGCTAAATATTCTACATCCCAAATACCAAACTCACTCAAAGTGAATAACAATGAAAGTTCAGGTGTTTCCCACCAAAGCCAACAAACTGTCTTCCAGTATCCCTTCAAGTGTTCCTATTGCCCATTTCCCTTGGTAAATGTTTTAATATCAATTAAAATTTTCCATTAGTCCTCGATGATCCTGTCTACACTTATTCTCAAACAATAACTGCTACTCCTGCATCATATCGAGAACACCACTGTGCAGACCCTCTCCCCAAACCCAACAGAGATTCAAGAACTTTGTCACATTTACTGTCATGGTGAAAATACAACAAACTTCCTCACTGGTTGTGCCAGAAAACCAGAGTTCAGCATAAAGGCAGCAGGTAGCAGGCAGACCAGTAACAGCTTCTGTGCACAGGAAGCAAATCACTGGACACAGAAAGATTGTATAAAAGAACACTTCTGTAATTCCTCATCTCTCAAATAGCAAAATTCAAGTATATATTATTATATGAACATTTTATTTGTAAACTAAGCAACCTCCAAATCAGATCCACTAATCTGTCACCATAGTTATTTGTGTAACGGATTAATGAGCTAACAGGAAAAAACTTCATAAGGGCTTTTCTTTTGGTAAATCAAAAGTAACAAAATGAACAGATTGGTAACATTTTGGTTATTCATTTGAATACACCAAAGTTAGAACATAAGGGAATGTCAACTATAATTGCAAAACTTTCAAACACAAAGGACTTGAAAAACAATTGTTGGCAAATGTCTTCTGTTATTAGACATCTATGTTAAGACCTGAAAACAACATAAGCATATACTATATGCAACTTTCTAAAAAGCTTTATACATAGCCAATGTAGCAGAAAATTAATTCCCATTATAAACAGTTTCATGAACATGACAGAAATAAGTGATTTTATCAAATGAACATGGACAGTTTAGGCACATTCACATCAATACTGTACTCATACCTAGCACAGCCTTAAGAGAAAAAAGAAATCAAAACACTTTCAAAACCCAACTATCTTCCCTAAAATATAAACCAACATAAAGATTAGCATGAACAACTAGAAAACAAGAAATAACTACAATTTAATCTAATATATCAATCTCTATTGAATATTCTTTTAACACATACAAGTCAGATGACTGAACACTGGTTTTCTGTTCCCCCCCATGAAACACTCTTATCATTTCCTGGCTGCCATTTGATATTTAACTGGCAGAGGGTGGGTGGGTGGAAAAGCATTCTTTTTCTAGTTCAAGTATTTTAGGAGAAAGTCATTGAGTGAGGAACACCACATTTTAAGATATAAATTTAGTCTGCATCATAAAATTTATTACTAGACTGAGGCAACTTCCTAGCCACACACAAGAGAGAATTTAGCATTCCAGTTCAACAATTAGCAAGATGAATCAAGGGCCTGTGGGAGGAGGGAAGACTTGCCTCAAAACAAACTACAATTTTTCAAAATTCTGGACCAGCAAGCTTACTGCATTAGGAAATACTAACAAATGAAGAGAAGACATTTCCTCAGTTGAAGTATCATTACATTCATTAAATTACCAGTCAGCTTGAAACATGCAGTTTCTGGTATGCTAAATACCAGAAAGTCTTGACAGTTTGCCCTGTAAGTCTGCACAAAAACTCACAGCTCAGAGCACGTCTCCTAATACTCTTCCCTGCAGAAAAAAAAAAAAAAAAAAAAAAAAAAAAAACCACACAGCAGTTCTTGTAGAGCTTTTGGATATGAAGCTGTAAACTAACTCAGTAGTCTACAGAGTATGCTTTGTAAAGAAGGGCATCTCAGAAATCACAGACACAGGGTTTGGGGTTTTTTTCTATCAAGCAACACAGAGCTGAAATAAGGCATGAAGAACCACGTAGCACAAAGAAGTAGTAATAATGCTTAAATATAAAGCAAACTGTGAGTTCCCTGAGCTGTGAAGTTCCATTTCAGTTCTCCCTGAAAAGTTTTCCTCCATGCAACTGATTTGTTTTCAGTAAGCTATTTTTAAAAAGATCACCTACAACCTTTAAGAGCAGAATTGTGGATCATAACACTGCATAATTACTTCAAATCAGAGCAATCAAGGTTTTACAGGTACCTTCATACTTCAGCATATCCTGCATTTACTTTTAAAACTGAAACAGGAAGACGCTGCATTCTTAGACATTAACTTTCTTCCCACCTTCCTGCTAAGGGCTGACAATGACAGAACACAAGACAGTGGATTGTCAATACATTCAATTTTACATTCTCTGTTGCATCTTTCAAAATTTTCTCAGAGGAAACTATTTCAGTCTGCTTGGATAATTCACTGAGCCAGTATCTAACTAAAGGAATGCAAACAAAGGTTATGAAAACAACAGTGTAGTCTGTACCAGACTCAACTGAAGTTTTCACATAAACAGATGCCAAAAGTTATGCACTTTACATTGCAAATATAAATCTCTCAGGTAAAAATGCTGCAACTGAACTAATGTAAACTCGACCCATGCTGCTATACGATAAGGACAGCCAAATGACAATGCAATTCTTGTCTGTCATATGACAGTTATTTTCAGCCAAGTAAAACTAGTTTCGTGTTTCTAGGATAGTAACAACTTCATGGTACATAAATCCAGATTGCTTCTGCTGAAAACCGTTAGTCCTGGTTCAGATTTTCAGCTCTTAAGGAGAATTTTGTAGTCACATCAGGGTGTAGCAGACAAAACTTTGTGCAATGACTCATTATAAGGGAACGTTGGTCTTACAAATGTTATTTATATAACAGGAGTTCCATTTGAAAAATAGTGTGTTTTAACATTTGCTGCACAGAACTTTTAAGACAATCTATTTAGCGGACAGGCATCCAAATTATTTTAAAAGTGTTACTACCTCCAACAAAACACCTCTCTAAAGATACTCTTTTTGTTTTTCTTGCTAGTACACTTAATATTTAAGCAAATACTTCCATTCTATGCAGAAAAGATTTCTTATCATTTGTAAGCCATAAATGAAGACTGAAAGCTAATTTAAATGACAGCTTAAAAGAAAAAGGCAAATGATAGAACAATTCAGGTAAGAAGAGACTTCTGGAGTTCATCCAATCCAACCACGCAGTAAAAACACGGTCAACTTTTAAGCTGAATCAAAACACTGACAGCTTATTTGCCTGATGATTAGATATGTTAACACACCTGTTAAAATGTTCTAAGTTAGATATGCAAATTGATATTATAAATAGCTCCCATTCAAACTTTGCTTCCCCACAAAGATACCTCAGCAGCATTATTTGCCACCCTTTTCCCAAGAGCAGCCTCTTTGTGCAGGCCATTGCTCCATCTCACTTTAAACCTGAGCACAGGCTTCCGCCACCTCCCTTTTGTAGGCACTGGCACTTGTGTGGTCTCACAGTAAACTCATGAAACTCATCCAGCTAAACACCCAATTTGGCAGAAAACTCACAATTAGTTGGCCAAGTAAATTCTAATGTTGGCACAAGGTGGCACTTGGGAAGTGCAGTTGGATGCAGAACACCCGTTTTGTCAGGAGTGCACATTTACTTCATTTTGAAACTGCAGAATCAGTCCCTTTACTAACCCCCCCGATCCTCTCTGCCACAAGCATGAATGCAGGAATGCAGAGCAGAGCCTACAAATAAAATTTAAATTATCCTAAATAAGGATCAAGTAGAAAGCAGCTTTAAAATTCTCGCTGCTGCTCAAATCACAGGAAGCACATAGAGAGAACAAAATGAAGCCAAACTACCAAGCAAAAAATCCCATGCCATTTAAAATGAAAGGAAATAAAAACTCCACTAATGTAACAAAGACTGAAAGACTGGTACATGAAGCATGGTAAAGCTGTTGGGAATAAAACATTCGAAGCAGGCTGGGGATGGGGATCAAATGACGCGCAAGAAGCTTAGGAACACCTCTCTCCCACCCTCTCTTAGGCACTTTATTAATGGGATTCAAGAAGAGATGGGACACAGCTTCTTACCTGAACCCTGACATTAGGATGGAAACTATAAGGCCTTTATAAAGGAACAAGGGATCAAAAAGTATCTTGAAAAGCTGAGGTAAATGAAGAGACTTCCTAAGGCTAGTGTCCTGGTTTAACACAGGCCCCTAAAGCCAGGAAATGATTCCTAATTCTTGAACCTCACTTTTGTAATAAGGTCTTTACAAAGTAACTTAAATCTGTACTAATTCCAGTCAATGGAGTAGAAGCTTGCTATCAGATACATCCCTAACTGATGGAGCAAGTTCGTACCACCTCTTTCCACTCCTTATGATCCATCCATTATGCCAGCTAAGAAACAGAGAAAATGTGGCACATGCCAGAAAGGAAACCCAACAAATTCAACTTAGTTATTTTCAAAAAGTAAACAAGTACTTTTAATTACACTATCATCTTTTCCTACCTGCCCCAAGAGAAGCTTATGAGAGGTCAAGGCCTCCTTAAGATAGTTTAGACCATCTAAGAAATGAAAGATCCTTTTTTTTTTTTTTTTTTTCCCCCAACAAAACAAGAAAAGCATTTAGTGCACGGCAGATGGAACCAAAGAAGGGTCCTGGATCAGTTCATGCTATCTTGGATAACTACAAAGTCTGTCAAACACATGAATCTGGCAATTGGGTTTCACCATTTCACGCACTTTTAGCAAATTCTTGGTTTAATTCCTCCTCCTTGTTTCTCATCAAACATTTTCTTTCTCAACTTCACAGAACTCCTTCCTCATTCAACTGAAAAAATCTTACCCAGAATCAAAGTGCCATATGATCTAAAAGCTATACAAACTATAAAGTCTGAGACTTCTCTAAACAGTTCAGCTTCAGAATTTATTGAATTTCAAACAGTTGTTTCAAATAAAAGCACTCCCCCTATTCTTATCAAAACACTCTTTCCCCAGTGTTATTCACATCTGATTCTATGTTGAACACACCAACTCTATATATCCTTTATTTTCATTAAGTGTTCACAAACAGCAGCCAAAGATAAGGATTTAATTTTCTTCTTTGAAGTGGTACAGTATTTACCCTGAATGTGGAAAAGTAACCCTACACATCTTGCATTTGAAACTGTGCTGCCCTTTCAAGTTTGGTACACAACCCTTAGAAACTGGCCCCTGCCAGGCCATAGGAAAGCTCCAAAGCTGCTGGAGGGGTGTCCTTTCTCCACTTCCTTAGCAAAGGGTAGTATCAGATTCAATTTATATTGTCCAGGAGTAGAGAAAAGCAAAGACAAAGATAAGATACCACAAGTCAAACAACTCTGTATCTAAACTGCCAACGTCTCATACCAAATCTATTATTTCTGTAGTACGTCCAGAAGAATCATATTCTTTTACTGATTTCCTTTCATCTACAAATCAGAACATACCAAATCAGTGGTACAGATTAATTCAGAATCATTAACTTTTGCTTTCAGAACCTTATGTACAGTTGTAAGACTCTGACAAACTCATTTCAGACACTACAGAGGATACTCAGAAATTAGCGCCTTTTTTTTTTTTTTTAAACTTGCTATTATTTGAAAGAAAGTGGTTTTTTTGAAAAAAAAAACAGATTCAGTACTGGTATATGGCCAGCAAAGCTCAAAGGAAGTTATGACAAAGGCAATTTCAGCAACTAGAGAACTAGAGATGAATTGAGAAATGGAAGATAAATAATTTGGTTTATATTAAAGTTTTAGTCCAAGAACTTTATCTTACCAGAAACAACATGCCACCACTTCTTTAATTTTGAAGAAAAAGACCAGGACACCAAGGAACTGTTTTGAACACTTCAAATGTATAAAACAGGCTTTCATTACTATAAACTACAATGAAAATGTTTTGACAAAAATCCTGATTCAACTTTCTTTCCCAGAAAGCTCTCATGTTAAAAATAAATTAAAAAATCTTAGATTGCATAACCCACCACACTATGATATGCCAACAATCTCAAAAAGCAGTTGTAGTTTAAAGTGAGAAGAATCTTATAGAAGAGGCAGAAAAGGTTGACTGTCATCCTAGATTTCTTTTTCTTCCACAAAACCTCAGTCTCTACAGACAAGATCTGACTCCTGCAAGTTCTAATATGGTTAAAGATGAGCCAATCCTTATATGTAAAGGCACTTAAACATGGAAACAACACTAAAATGCAAATTAAAAAATGCAGACTAAAATGCAAAATTAAAAAATACCAAACAAGCAAACAAAACTGAAGAGACCTGTACACATCTTCCTTATTTATTCAGACAAACAGACTAACATATTTATATGTTTTTAACATAAAGAACACTTACAGTAGTCCCAAAAATCAGCAGGATTTTTTATGTAATAATAATTTGTTAGATGATAAAAGAATGTATTACACATATATATTTAGAAAGCCTGTGTCACCTACAAAGAGTTCAAGAGGTTTGAGTACTAATACTTTCAGGCTGATGTTCTTCTTCAGTAGTTTAATATCATGTTCATAAACAGCAACTCAACATGTGAGTTTCTACCATAAATATTTTGGAAAGGGATCTTTATATATGAATCACATTGTGAGGCTCACCACATTTTAGGTGAGAGAAGGTGTTTTGAGACAGACACCATCTCAGCATAGCTTTAACAGACTCAGCCTGAAAACTGAAAAACAGAGATAGGACCAATTGTCCAATATCTTTTTTCTCCCCTTTGGTTCACCATTCCCAAATCTATCATTTACATTTCTCCCAACTATGGGGTACTCTTTGGATGTCACTCAGGTTACCAAAATTTCAAGAAGTTATACTGAACCAAATTAAACTTCTTCCTTTAAGAAGAAAGCCCAACCACAAAAACACACACAAGCCACAATACACATATCTGCATATTCATATACTATGAATCAGCTAGAACAGAGCACAGTTTAAAATGAAAAATAATCAGGCAAAAGAAGGACAGAGAGCTCAGTTGTTAAATACTCACATGTTTCTATTCTTACTCACACCCCTTCACCCTTTCAGGTACAGGCTGGCAGCCCGGAGCAGTGGCCACCTGCACTCACCACCCAAACTGATTAGATGCTGCTTAACACAAAGTTACTGTAAACGGGAGTAACTTTTCTTATAAATCACTCCTTTTTAAATTCCACCTAACATGCTCAACTAAATTGGAGAATGGATCAGAACAATGTGTCACGTCTCAGTGTCTTTAAATTTCATATGCTGCAGAAAAACCCTCCTACAGTTCCTACAGCTGCAGCAATACAGCAGTAACCAAACGTGTAACAAGAAGAGAAATATCTTTTTCTTCTGTAGCAAATAACACAAACTGTATTGCAGAAGTCCACCAGTTTATCAGGTTTACTGAGTACATAACATCCAACAGCAGGGAGAGACTCCTGCACCGAACCGTCTATCTAAGATCTAGTAAGCAGGTTTGATTCTGTGTCATCAAGAAATCTTCACATCAAATATACACAAGAGCACACCCTCCTTAACCCTCTCTGCAAATGTCACTCAGTACAGGTGTGTTCTGCAGTTAGAGCTATTGAACTACTTTTCTTCCACAAACTGGCTCTGCCTTTCCAATAGCAGTAAAAAACAAAGCCTTTGTTGCTCTAATCATATAATTGGACATTATCTCCTTTCTTTAGGTGTAGCAGTGGTACAGCACTTCAGTGGAGACCCACAATACTCACAATCTGCAAAAACTTCATAGAGCTTCCCATGAGAAAGAAGACCTACCAGATTTCTTTACAATAGTACTCCAAATAAGTTTAATTAAAAAGGTGATGGCGCCTATTTAGATAGGCTTTTTCCTCTTTCTTAAGTAGATGAGAAAATAAAACAAGAACAAAAAAATCACTCCAAACTAGAGCAGAAATTTAAGCAAGTGCGTAGGACCCAAAACAGCACAGCAGGCTTGTGATTAATGTTCCAGCACGTCACTTTTATTACAATCACATACGGTATTTCAGTTTCTGTATAATACATACTTAGGAATACAAAAAAAAAAAGTCTAAATCTGCTTTCAGAATCCAGTCTTCAAAAATGCTAAGATTTGTTCCCATTTTGGTCACCTGCTGATTGTTGACAGGCTGCATAGAGATACAGCTCTTGGTACCAGGCCAAATTTACATTTAATCTGGGGAAAAAAATTTCAGCATGGCTTTTTATCTCTATATTGAAGAAAACAGGAGACAAAGTTTCACTAATCCAAAAACATGTTGAATATAATATGTTGGCACATTATGAAAGTGGCATTGAGCAACAAGAACCACTGCTAAAATGGAAAAATTAGATTAACTTTTTCGGCTGATCTGAGAGAGAACAAAGTAAATTTGTTATACTTCTTAGATTATTAAATTCCATTATCGTTTTTAAAATAAAAGGTAACACGATACCTAGCCTTTAACAACTTAAGAGTCCTAGTTTCCTACTTTTGCTCCTCTATGTAGTGATGCTTAAATTGCCGCTTTCCTTACATACATTTGTATCTAAATTACATTCATTCCAGTATAAAATACATATGGTGTATAAAAATGGTGCAGATAATGGGGAAATGTCTTTCTCTAAAGACCTTTTCATTTTTTAAAATGTCTTTATTTAAAGACAATTTTGATCTCCAGCTCTTTCTCACTCTAAGTTCTGCTGCCTAATTCTAAATTACTTGGAAAAGCACCCACCTCTGCTCCCTCCTACCCCATGTAATCCCTGACACCTTTCAAACACCCAGCACAGCTAGAACTACATGTTAGCAAGTCTATGAGTACAGATCTCATTTTTTTAAAACAGTAAATGCAGCATTTTTCAGTGCATACTTATTTGTAGTTAATTCTGTGTTGACATTTTAAGTAACAAAACTTGTGTTCATGTTGAATTAATTCATTTTACACGAACAGTACAGAATATTCCTGATATATAACCACCTGCTCATGGAAGAAGTAAATCTAATTTAGGAAACTAATAATTAACATTACAACCCTATCTAGTGTGGTGGCACAACAGTATCATCTTCAAACTGTAACTGAGCATATTGCCAGGAGAAAAACATTCTCCTGAAATAATTACTTTAAAAAAATAAATAATTCAATGCAGTATTACTGAGTACTTAATATCAACCACTAAAGCAACAGAAAATACCAAGGTGTGTGGGGAAAAGGAATCATACCTAATACACAAAGCTAAAGCACTTTTCCAATCAAGGGGACAGGAAGATACCACAGGTCAAATAAATCTTTGAGATACCACATAAATTTAGTTGAAAAATGGTTTACTACACCTCAGTATCAGTCCCAGAAGAGTACAAAGTTTCCTATATTTAAAACACAGCATTGTCCTACTCAAGCAATTTAAAACTTATTTCCATAATTAGAAACCAACAGAATATACTTCAGGTTAGAGTTCACACTGAGAGGGATCAAGCTGATCCCTATGAGAGATGTCAGGTTCCATCCAGCAGCTGTTATTTCAAGTATGACTGAAATTCATAAATCTCCAGGAAAATATACATAATGCAGAAGGAAGAACAACAACAGTTTTTCAAGATGTATTATGGAAGCAGTATAATACTCACATAAACCTTAAGGACTGTGACAGCAGACACTGAAAACCACTTTTTATTCACACAGGTCTTCAGTTTTACATGCAGATTACATTTATTCTGGAAGTTACTTTTATTTGAAAGAAGGATGCTTCCAGAACATAGCAAATACATCAGCAGAAAGAACCCAGATCTTTAAAATTTCAGAACATGGATAAAGAGGGAGGAAAAAATAACAAAAATACACCATTTGCCAACTGGTGTGTGAGAAGGTCACAGTTATGGGAAACTCTGCACACTGATCAGCTGCTTTCTCACAATGCCACAGGATACCTGCAGGTGCTTGCAGCCAGCACTCAATTTTTTTGCCTATAACTTCAGTCAGGAGGCCCCTTTCTAAATCTTAAGTTATTTGGGCAGCTCCACACAAAAATTAATTGCCATTTTATCAAAGGTAACGAACTGCGACTTAAAATAAAACTTACACACAGCACTAGGCTTGAATATCTACAGCTTAGCTACCAGCAGATTGTTACTATATACAAGCCTCCACTACAAATCTGGCTTCAATTGATCCATTTTAAATGCATCGTCAGAACACTTCCATTATACTGCTGTGTGATTACAGGAAAAACCACAGGTGATGTAAGAGCTATTAACTACATTATTTGAGATTCACATCTCTGCTTCAAGAGGTAAAATCTCCTGTACACTGTACTCGTTTTTATCACAATCTTCCACCAGAACTTTGGCAAAAGATACAATGAAAGAGGAGTAAAAGACTCCAGTCTCACACCTACCCACTCTATTCTCTCCTATAACTTCCTTAGTAGAGCTAGAACAGGCCATATCAGGTATTGCAATCTGATCACACGAAAACAGCTACCTGGACTCTTATCATCTCCATACTGCTGGATGCACAGTCACTGCAGCGAGTCTCCAGGTGAGATGTGAGTGACTAAAGGTCAAGAGCACAGAGCAGCCAATAAAGGAATCTCAGGGAAAGAAATCAGCAGAAACCCTCAAGACTTCGGGTATGGGCACTAAGAGAGCAGCAAGCTCTGCACAGCACATCACAGGGCAGAGCAGGGCACAGGGAGGCCTTGGATGGACACTGGATCTGGATGCAACTGGCAATGGCAGCTGCATCAAAAACATCATTAATCCTCCAAAGCAGAAATTACAAACAAAAGCTATTCAACTTTGAAGCTGGACAAACAAAACGTATTCGACTCTGAAGCTGGATTTAAGAAAAAAAAAATTAAGTAACGTTAGTTCTGAAGACCTCGCAGAAAGCGTAAAACTTTCAAAGGAAGATTCAGAGAAAGCCTTTTCCACATCAATGTACAAATAAAGCCACCAAAGCCCCTGTACCTTAGTCCTCGTGTCACAGCCCTGAAACCACTCAGAAACACCACCCCACTTCTGGTTCATGCCCCATTTGGTGACACTCTACTGAAAGACCCAACCGCACTAGAGAGTCCCACTCTACTTCCTTCCCATCTCAACTCTGTAAGGAACGGCCCCAGCCGCGACATCCGCGCCAGAACCGAGCCGTGCGCGTCACCGGCACCTGAAGGCAAAGAAACCCAAAGGCTGCAGTAAAGTTTATTTCTGCGAGGGGAGCCCCGGCCAGGGCAGGCTCGGGCTGTCACCGCCCCGGAGCGGGCGGCGGGACACGGACAGGCCACCCCGGCGAAGGGAGAACGGGAGGGAAGGGACCCGCCGCTCACCGCCTCGGAAGGGGCCGGCGGGCCGGGACGAGCAGCCGCGGGGCGCGGGAGATGCGATGCCCTCACCTCTCCGGGCAGGCCGGCTCCGGGGCTCCGAGGCTCCGGCCTCCGGCCTGTGGCGCAGCCCTTGTGCCGGGGCGGGGGCACCGCGGCCGGGCCGGGTGTCACGCAGCTCCCGGGGAGGTGACAGGCCCCGGCCCGCCGGGCGCGGGTGCCCGCGGCAGCGCCGAAGGGTGTTGGCCACTCACCCACGCAGGCAGATCCGCGGTGGAGACGCTGAGCCGCACCGCCTCCTCCTCGTCCTCCAGGAAGGCGAGCGCCCGGCCCAGGCGGGAGCTCTTGCCGCCGCGGTGCCGGCGGATCCAGAAGAGCCCGCACAGGGCGATGAGCACCCAGCTGAAGCTCAGCCCCAGGTAGCCCAGCACATACACGGGGAAGATCAGCACGAAGCTCCTCGCAAACTGCGACACCAATCCCGTCACGTCCACGCTCAGCAGCGGTGGAGGCGACTCCGGCACGGGCTCCGCGGGCGCCGCGCTCTCCGCGGGGGGATCGGCGGCGGACTCCGCTCCGGGGGGCTGCTTGGCGCCTGCCCCGCTCATGCTACCGCAGCGGCGGCTCCTACTGCTGCGGCTGCCGCTCCTCCCGCCGCTCCTCCTCCTCCTCGGGCGCTGGCTGCGAGCGGGCAGGGGGCAGGGCGGCGGCGGCGCCTCCTCGCATCCCGGGCCGGCCCCGCTCCCCGCGCTCCGGCACCACCCGCCGCCGCTTCCGGGCTCGGCCGGCCCAGCTCCGAGCGCCGAGCGCCGAGCGCCGCCGCTGCCGCCGGGAGGAGGAGGCGGCTCGGCCCCGCCGCCGCTATTGGCGCCTGGCCGCCGCACGAACGCCTCTCCCGCCGCCTCCCCCGCCCCGGGCAGCCTCTTCCCCTCCCCTCCGCCGCTGGCTCATCCCTCCCTCGCAGGCCTGCCCGGGGAGCGCGGGATCGCCGGGAGCCGCGTCCGCTCGGGCTCCCCCAGCCCGGCCGCGCTCGGGGCCGTCGCTGTGCGGCCCCCGGGAATGCGGGAAGGGGAGCGGCTCTGGGGCCACCGCCGGGAAAAGGGGCTCTTGGTGGGTGGCAGGAGCAGGACCAGCGTGCCAAGGCGTGTGTGCGCTTCCTCACGGGCAAACCGCACCGTCTCCCAATCTCTTCAGTCACGTACGCGGCTGGTCGGTTTCTGCCTGTTACGCCCTTCTCCATAACAACCTTCGTGTCTCGCTTTTTTCCCTGTTGATGGGTATTACTAAAGGAGGGACTGATCAATGTCTCAGTGGAACCAGAGCTGGTCACTCGCGCCTTAGGTACAACAGGTGTTTCCTGGAGCTTTGCTCACACATCCTCACATAAAGCTGCCTCCTCTGTCATCCTGTTAACACACACGAGTACCGCAGGTGGCACCCACTGTCTGGGGATTTGTTAAACCGAAAAAGCTGATTTTATAACGGGTTTGTGTCCTGTATCCCTTTAAGACCTGGTTCCCGCACCATCCCTCTTATCATTCCTTTACCTTTTCAAATAACTTTAGTGTACCCACCAGTTTCGTAAGAGGCAGCTGTTGCTGGCCCTCAGCTGTGTCCTAATCGGTTTGCTGTACACACAGATTAAACTCCGCATTTAACAGGAGTTTGGTTTATTTTGTTGCTGGGGGGCGGGGGAGGGGGTTGGTTTGTTTGTTGGGCTGTTTGGGTTTTGTTTTTTGGTTTGTTTTTGTTTGTTTGTTTGTTTGTTCGTTTTTTCCTTTTTAATATTTTATTTTTAAATAGCTAACGTTTCACTTAGTGGGAATGAGGGTCCTTTCTCCTCTCTTCAGATGCCAATTTTCACAAAATGTGTAGGACTTTGAGACTCAATATTTGCAGGCAGTGAAGAGGGGAGAATGACTTTAGGCAATAGGCTGAAAAGTTACAAAAACACACAAAAATGGACAAATAGGAAAGCTGTATAAGCTTCATTTTCTTAGGAAGTGAAAGTAACCTCATCTCAATTATCCAGAGAACGGGAAGGTCAAAAAGGCAATGGCATCAAAGGAAAAGTTGTTTGTTTAGTGTGGCACAGCAGAATTGGAAAATAATCCGGTTTTTGACAACCGAATGTTTTCTCATCTTTCCAAAATCCCTGCATGCCTTCCATCAGACTCAACTGACCATTCTAAGCTGAAACACTTTCTGGCCATAGACTCCTGCTCTTCTTTACTTCCTCTTTACCACTGACGCTGTATGTTCCCCATCTGTGTATTTAGATTACTCAGGATGAATATTCAGAACAACCACATTATACAAAAAGATGTAAAAAAATCAGTGATTTACAACTAGGTGGTAATCCAAACTTTGAAATTATAATTTACTTTGGGTCTTCTAGAGAACTGAAAACACCTGCAGGCTGTAACCATGAAGGAACTGAAAAGCACCATAAGACCCTAAGAAAGCTTGTGACCTTAAATTGAGAGTATCAAATATGATGCTGTGACCCCTTTGGACACCAATGGAATTAACTGCAGTAAATCTGAGTGATTTTTTTGCATTTATTGAATTCCTCTTCTAATAACTTACTCTGCTTATAGTGTGACTTTAATGTCACTCACTCCTAAGTTTCAGTAACTCCTGGTACAAATGGCCACATTGTATGTTGGCTCCCTCCATTACAACCAACACTATTAATAGTTTCTCATTTTTTCAAGTCTTTTGTTCTCAGCCTTGGAGTCCATTGTCCATTTTATTTCTCTATCCGGCCTCACAGTGCCTGAGTCAGAATACAGCTGTACCACAAATTAAAATTCAAAATGAGAGGGAAAAAAGTGGTTGAATAATGTGATATTTGGCAAGTAACACTTTACCATAAGCTACATATTATTCTGCTTTCACGTATGTCCAGTGTGTATTTTGAAAATGAGATGGATATAGAATTTAGAGGAGTACCCCAAACAGTCAAATTTAATACAATGGAGAAACACCACAGGAAATAAAAATTGATCTTGTAGGATAACTTAGGATGACAAACGTAATGTAATTGTAGACCAGGCAGCCTAGCACTGATCTTGTGCAGAGTAATTCATTAATCATTAATCGATGTGGAAGTTTGATTAATCAGAACTAAAAGTGGGTGATTATGTGCCAATCAAATAGGAAAACAGGAGTAAGATCTTGTAGCATGATTTTGATAACATTTATCTGGAACATCAAGAGGAAGTTCTGATAAAGAGGTTACCGCTGACTTCTGAGAACTTCTGTAGATAACTCACTTGGGCCCACACAATATTTTGATGAAGAAACTGGGTGGTATGAAATTAGCATAGCCATTGTTGTAATGGAGACAAAAGAGTCTTGTTAAAATCAAGATATAAAAGCTCCTGCTAGGGGATATATTAGGGTTAGGTACTCCATTATACATTTTTTAATAAAATTTTCTAGATAAACACTAGTTATTTGTTTATTCTAATATCGGAAATGTTAATTCACATATTTCCTGATCCTATATTTTAATATTTAAAAATGTAGTCTTTTGTGCAGGAGGATCTCCTGAAGATAATCACTTATGGCCCAGAGATCGCTCTGGCTTCTCCCTAAGTATCCTATAATCAATTTTATCACCTACACAGCTGATTATATTTATTTCATTTAGTAACATTTATTCTTTTTACATCCTGCCTTTTTTAGGCCTGTTGCATTATTAGAATTTTAATTAATATTTTTTCTTTGCAGCATTCCTTTATACCCATTCGTAGCCATATCTGTTTGCTTCTCCTTTTTGCTCTTTCAAATGCCATAGCTTTCATTGCAAAGTAATGTCTTCCTATGTTTATCTTTATATTGCATCACCATCAGTTTGCCATGAAGATTTTTTTCCAGTAAGTACCAGCACTATTCTCCAGAAAAACACCTCAAAAGATCTTGTTTGTACATCATTTTTGACAATGAGAAAAATTGGGAAAATTCAATTTACGTGGCAAAAAAGGAAATCTAAGTTTTCCCGGCTTCTTTGGATTTCACACACGAAAACCTGTTTTGGAAGCAATTTTAATTGATACTTCATGACCATTTTCAGTAATAGTTTATTTCCCTGGAGGACAATATGTGGTATTACACCTTATTTTACCAGCAGCGTTATTGCAGTCTAATGGTTCTCTCTAGACTTCTGAGCTATTAAAGAGAAATCTTTATTGAATAGAAATCTGAGAATTTTTGCTGAGGAACTTTATCCTTTAAATTTTTGAATTATTAATGAAAATATAATTTACATGCAATTTTATCCTAGAAGATTCTCATGATGGAATACTCTCTGCTTCTGTGTTTGATTTTATGCAGCTGTCTCAACTTGCTCCAGATTATCTAGTACAGACCACAAATATTCTTTTCCTGCTTCAAATTATCTAATATATAGCACAAAGAAGAGTCAAAAGACTCTAACATACCTGAGCTTCTGTTGTTTGGAGAAAAACTATGTATGTCTGATCCCTGCTATCACCCAGGCTGGCTTCAGTTTCACTGAATGCATAAACTGTACTCTCATGGCAAGATCCTCAAATATTTATTGTTCCTGAAGACAGAAATAGTTTCCATAAAATTTGTTTCTTAACAAGTTTTCACAATAATTATATTCTCCTTTTTTTGCCCTTGTTGGATTCTTAAAAGTTCAAAACTAAAGACACAAACTTTACTGGAGAGATTCACATTTTTGTTGTTTCTACTTATGAATCTGGAGAACTAATGTCTAAAAGCATTTTGACACTGTGTGGAGGGTTATTTATGCTTGTCTGCTGATAGAAATATTTAAATTTTTTTCTTATCTTCAAAAGGCCTCAGTAAAAAGTGGGGTTTTTTTTAAAAAAAAGGGGGTCCTATAAAGCCTAAATTCTAACAAGTTCCTTTCTTCATACAAAATAAAAAAAAATAATTAAAAAAAAGTGAGTTTTTTCTTAATAATAGAAGAGTCATGATTTTTAGGCCTGGTGGAAAGTTGCCATCTTGTCCTATTGTCCCTCTGAGGGTAATATTTTCGGTAACTTTTTGGTATAATACTGTGATGTGCCATTCCACAGAGGTGAAGTAAAATGCAATATTGCTTCACAGGCTTAGAGGAACATTGGAAGATAAAAACAAATAAACAAAAAAAGTTTATTACTACAGAATATAAAAAGCTGTGCTATTATATCTTCCAGTTTGTCAGATAATAGTGCAGGTGGAGAAGGAGATATATGTACCAAGCCGGACAAGAAAAAAACATGTAGATGCTGAAACTGTAGTAAAATTCTCAGAGCTACCAAACCCTTTGTTTACAACACTTTTCTTGGGAAGAAAATCTAGGGCATCCTTTTATGCTGGCTTTACACAACAGATATGTGTCATTTTATTGCCTGTATTCACTTGAGTCTAACACACATTTTATAAAAGCAGTCAAACCACTGCTATATTAATTTTCTCCACTACATTGGTGACACATTATAGTTTATTTTAATGAATGGTGGATACATTTAAGCATGCACAAATTCTAGTATTGTTATTCCAAAGGTGCTGCTCTTGTATTCTCATGCAGCAGTTAAACTTCAGTTTGAGCCCTAGGTTTAAGGTTTGAAAAGTTCTTTCCAAACCCTCTAGTGGTGCTTTCCCACATCTGGTTTTTTTTTTTTTTTTGTCTTGTCTTAGAGATGCCTGACTAGTATACTATCATAGGGCTAAAAGCTATTAGCAGCCAAAACTAATATTTTAAATTGTTTTGCATATGCATGTGCTAAAGAGTAGACAAGAGAAACAGAACTTGAAAGAAAGCTGCTTTTTCTATCCAGTTTTTGGTATCACTGTCACATTTGATTACTTAGTTATTTGTGTTTGCTGTATTGTTAAAAATAAATTCAGTCTAAAGGTTGTTTTGTCCTTCAGTCTCTATACATAGGACAACATTTCTGTAGAGATCCCTTCCTAAACAGATGCCTAGTTCCATGTATTTATAACACTGTCACCACTATGGCTAGAGAGCTCTTTGAGTTAATCTAAGACCACTTTTATGCCTAATGTTACTTGTTTGGGGAAGAAAATATAAAATAATAGAATTATAGGAAAGTTTGGGTTGGACGGGACCTTTAAGATCATCTAGTTCCAACTTGGGCATGGACATATTCTACTAGTCCAGGTTGCTCAGAGCTCCGTCCAACCTGGCCCTGAACACTGCCAGAGATGGGGCAGCCACAAATTCTCTGGGCAATCTGTTCCAGTGACTCACCACCCTCACAGTAAAGAATTTTTTCTCAATATCTGATCTAAACCCACTTTCTTTTAGTTTGCATGCACTCCCCCTTGTCCTGTCACCACATGACCTTGTAAAAAGTCCCTCTCCAGCTTTCTTGCAGGCTCCCCTCAGGTACTGGAAGGCCACAATTAAATTTCACCAAAACCTTCTCTTCTCCAGGCTGAACAATTCCAATTCTCTCTGACTTTCCTTGTAGGAGAGGTGCTCCATCCCTCTGATCATCTTGGTGGCTTCCTTTGGGCTCACTGCAGGAGGTCCATGACTTTCTTCTTCTGAGCACCCCAGAGTTGGACGCAATATTCTGGTTGGGGTCTTACCAGAGCAGAGCAGAGGGACAGAATTCCCTCCCTCCCCTGCTGCCCAGGGGGCTCTGGATGCAGCCCAGGACAGGTTTGGATTTTCTGGACTGTGAGTGTCATGGGTGAGGGCTGTTCTCAATCTGCTCATCCCACAGCCTGTGTTGGTAACAGGGGTTGCCCCAAATCAGGTGCTTATAGATTATTATTGTTCTGCCAAAAGCAGATAAATAATCCATAAAAGGCTGATAAATATTTTAGTATCCATAGATGTTTATATTTAGTGGATGTAATTTAGCCCTTAAAAGTCATACTTACATTTAAAGGTGTGTTTGGGCTTTTTTTTTTTTTTTTTTTTTTTTTTTTTTTTTTTTTTTTTTTTTGGGTTTGCATGTGCGTGCTTCATTTGTTTTGGTTTTTTCCAAGAAAATATCAAGATGAGGGGTTTTTGCACATAAGTGCATGCTTGATTTAATTTTCTGCCATATAAAAAGTGAATTTTTATATAGCCAAAAAAGGTGAATTTTATATTTATATTTATCCAATTTCACAATTTGGACAAGTGAAAACTTTTACAGCTTTCTTAATTTATTTTGGAAATATGAATAAGAGGCAAGGTAACACAGGTTTGTGTGTACTTGTCAACTGACTATTTAAGGCCAACTATAAGGGGTTAAATTTTATGTCTTTGAAGTCAGCCACAAACTCCCATTGAACTATGGCAAGAATGTTTCTCAAATGCAGAAACGCCTCTTCCTTTGCTTTTTTCTCCTCACTCCGTAGTCAGTTTTCCAAAATCATCAATATTAGCAGTAGCAGTTACATACTAACTTTTTTTTTTCCACTCTGAAAATCAGGAACAAAATTAAAAGAACCCAGAGGAATTTTCACTTGGTGTTTTAAATTGCACGTGTTAATGGGTTGTAAATATTTGCTGTGAAATGGCACACACCTTCCCTGCAGGCAACCATCGAGCTCATTCCAGGTGTGTTTGGTGCGCTGCCACTTGCGCTTTGTTGCAGAAATCAGCTCTGGTACTAGTCACTGGGGGAAGATTATTAGCATTTTAATTTATTTATACAAGTGTTCTTCATACCTGCCTATACCCAGCATCTGGATAAGTGGCACCCTTTTACAGTTTTGTGGGGTTTTTTTACCCTGCAGTAATTGTGCACAACTTTATTAAAAGTGAATCAGCCACGACAAGGGATGGTTTCATGATACACTTCACCTAGAACAGGTCAGTGCTGCAGAGAACAGCAGTGCTTTAGGGCTTTGAGGATGCCCAGTTCCCAACTCACAGGGTCCGAGCCCTCACCTGCAGAAACCCAGCTGGGCACCAACTCAGAGTCACAGAGTGGGTCAGGCTGGAAGGGAGCACAGTGTGTTTGCTCCCGGTCTTTCCATCACAGTTCATTAACTCACCTCTTTTCAGCAAAGAGGTGATGGATGTACTACAGTTATTGAAATTAGAATATGGCCAGTGGGTCATCCGGGCCAACCCCCTGCTCAATCAGGGTCATCCCAAAGCACACAGCACAGGATTGTGTCCAGGTGGTTCTGGAATATCACCAGAGGGAGACTCCACGACCTCTCTGGGCAAACTATTCCAGTGCATGGTGACCTGCACAGTAAAGAACTTCTTCCTTATGTTCCTGTGGAAATTTCTGTGCATCATTCTCTGCCCATTGCCTCTTGTCCTATTGCTGAGCATCACCAGGCAGAGCCTGGTCCGTGCTCTTGGCACCCTCCCATAGGTCACTATACACATTAACGAGGTCCCCTGTCACTTGTCTCTTCTTGAGGCCGAACAGAGCCAGCTCCCTCAGTCTTTTCTCAAAGGAGAGCTGCTCCTTCATCTCCTTCACGGCCGTCCGCCGGACCATGGGTGCTCCAGGAGCTCTGAGGAGCCCAGAACTGCACACAGACCACAGATATCCCTCAGCTGGGCTGCCGAGAGGAGCAGGATCACCTCCGTGACCCGCTGGCAGCGCTCTCCCTGCTGCACTCCCTGTCCTCGCCCACACGGATCCCTTGGGAAAACCCCTCCCGGCCGTGCTGCCCTCCCAGGCGGCGCCGGCCCATCCATCGCTCGGCGAGCGGCTGCCGGGCCTGGTTGCCGGGGCGGGCCCGCACGCAGCGCCCGGTCCCGGCCCCGGCCCGCGGCGGACGCGGCCTCCGGGCCCATGGAGGGGGACAAGGTGAGGGGCAGCGGCCGGGACAGCGGGGCAGGGGCGGGGGCGCAGCGCCGGAGGCTCCTCTGCTGCCCCCGAGAACCCCCGCGGCTCTGCTGGGGCCGGTGGGGTCGCCTCGTGTTGTCGGCACGGCAGTGAATCCCCCGTTATCCCTGTGGCAGAGGGGTGAGGCTGTACCAAGCGCATCCTCCTGCAGAGCGGGATAGGTGGTTACGGGAATACCGCTTGTTTCATGTCCTGGATAAAAGCGTGTTTAATAATTGATGCTCCTGTAACTGCTAATTGCCGGGCTTTAGTTCTTCGGGAACGCACGTAACTTTTGCATTAAGGTGTTAAATTATTGAACGTTTGTAAAGCTCCGGAATAAAGAAAATAAAGCCCCACATGCGCATGCTGACATCAGTCACTGTGTGACATCTTCGCTTGGAAAGGTGGAAGTGCCAAAGCGGTGAGGTAGCGAGTTGTGATGGAAAAGTTAAGCTTTGATGTAAAATATTTCAGGTGTGTCGCTGTGAGAGTGCCAAAGAGCCAGAGGCAGAAAGAGCCACAGTGAGTGAGGAGCCTCCATTTGCTGCTTCTGTCACTGCTCTTGCCTATTTGAGGGCTGTCGAATTGGCAACTCAGATTGGAAATAACAAAGATAAACTTTTACATGCAAAATATAAATTACTTTTCTCCGGCTTAAAAATTTAAGATAGAATTTTGTCTTTCTGTTCTTCTGTTTCTTGTTCTTTAGAATCACATTTAACTGAGTTCTTAAATTAGTTAAAAACAGTATGTTCTGAAAACCTCTTTCTAATTGTGAGTGAAGAAACCTCTGTTAATCTCTTTCAAAGTTTATCTAAAGCAACAAAGTTTATTTTTCCAATGTCTTATTTTTCTTTAGATTAAAGGACAGATTCTTAACTGGTGAAAACATTCATAGCACTGTATGAGTTCAGTAAATCTGTGGCATTTCATGTGAACTGAATGCTCTCAGGTGGATGAGTTAAGATAAACTCCAGTGTCATTTAAGTAACTAATCCTAATCTGGATTTAAATGAGTATATAAGTACTTCTAAATTAGCAGATAGGTGAGTTCAATAAATCCTTTGAAAGTTTGTATGAAACGTTGTCTGGACGTTTACTTACAGAGGGACAGAGGTCTCAACGCTTTATAAAATATCTCCTTTTCTCTGTTTATTATACTACTACAAAAGCAGAGATTTAAGGGGAAAATCATCAGACACAAAAGCAACAATTTCTGGTTGTGATGGGGAGGTGAAAACTGCAGACCCCAGAAAACTGACAGATCCATATTATTGGGAGAATCAGAAAACCAGGTGTGAATGTTTGCTGTGTGCTTTTTGCTTCAGCTTTGAAATAAATCTGAAGCTGCCTTACCTGATGTTGTCTGTTGGTTATGCTGATTTTATGCTATTAATGTCATTAGCCTTCTTTCTTTCTTTCTTTGCTGATACATACCTAAATATTGTCTAAAACCAAAATGTGATTTTAAATAGGTTACTCTTTGAGACTATAATACAGCATTCTGCTCTCTTCCCATGCATATCCTTCCTTCCAGGTTACATTCACACAAGTTTTGTTGAGTTTCTTAGGCTTTGTTAAAGCTTGACTTAAGAAAATTATCACCTTTGTTTTTATTTCTCATCTGACTTCCTACATTCTTTGGTTTTTAGCCTTTTTTAAGTATTAGAAGAAAATAAAACTGAAAGAGCACTTTCTGTTTGTTCCAAATACTGCCGTTTTGGGACTTCTTGACTTTAGAAGTTTACCAGTTTTCCACTGCAATCTTCTATAAAATCCAAGTTTGAAAAGACAAGATTTTTTTCACGTAGAATAATTTAAAAAATATATACTGTTAAAATACTGTCTCCATATAATGAATTAACAAAAAGGAAATGGGCACTGTGTGTTAATTTTCTTCCACCAGTGCAGCTCATCATTACAATATTTGTCAGTGATTATTTTGTTAATCTTCAGTAGCTTTTGCCAAGTCTAAATGTGAGAATAAGGATAGCCTGATCATGTCACTTTGGATATGTTCATCATCCCACAATGAACAGGTTAAAATATTCAATAGATTAAAATTCTGCCTTTCCCTTAGGGATGTCAAACAATCTGATTTTTTTATTTAGTCTTTTTAATGGCAGTCAAGCAGCCAAGAGCAGGAGCTCTGCAAATGCAGATAGAAGAAATATAACCTATTTTACTAGGGAGCACTGTAGTGAAACAATTGTGTACTTTGATAGTTTCATTATCTTTTTGCTTTTTACCTTCAGTGCTGCATACAAATATTTCATGTGCAGTCAACTTACACATGTAGTCTGAGCTTCAGGGTTCTTCCAGGTCCAGTCAGTTGAGATTTACTGTAAATAGATGTTAGAGGTAAATCAAATTACTGTTTGCATGATCCTTTCAGTGATATTTGCCATGTGTACCTTGATCCTTTCCTTAGAAATATGATTGTTAAATGATTTACTTCTCTCTGCAAATTGGTTACTCAATCTTTTCTGCATTTTCTCTTTTAGAAAAGAACCAAAGAAGATACTTGGAAAGCAGAAGAACTTAGGAAACATCTAAAGGTTGATTTATTTTATTTCTGCTAGTCTTGATGTTAAGCTGCCTTACAGCACTAGAATTTATTGGTGGTCTAAACATAAAGAGTTGACTCTTTGTTCTGCTCTCCCTTGTGGGATCTGCAGTAACTCTTTAACACTTCCTGGTGCCTCAGACACTTTCAGTCTGCATCATTGAATATAAATGATACAGGGCTTTCATGTGTTGCTGCTGAGTTCCTTGTTACCACTGACTGTTTTGGAATCTCTCCAGCCCAGGGTTACCCAGAGGCCCCACTTGGCTCTTTCTAGTTACATCAGTCATATAAGAGTACAAATTTCTAAATTAGGTAAATGGAAAAAAAAATGCACTGTTACAGTAATCACACAGGAGTCATTGGGACTGATTTGCTGGTCACTCAAATCCAAGTGACAGCTCTGCTTTATAAATATTATTCACTTTCCTAAAATGTATATTATCTAGTGTATTTGTTATCATGATCTATCATGTTTATCCTGTGTTTTTAAACTGGTTAATTACATTATCCCCTGATCAAATAGGCATTCAGGCTGCAGTCAGTTACATCACTGATATTCATATTAGGTTTGTGTTGTATTTTTTAAAAGCTGTTTTCCAATATGTGTTATTATTATTGCATTTATTCATTTTTTTTCAATAAGCACAGACATAATGTTAGCATTTACAAAGTAAGCCTAGAACTATATCAGCATTTTAATATGGTTTGGGTAATTAAATACACATTTAGTAATCCAGCTTTTTTTTTTCCACATGAATATACTCTAATCAAAATAGATTGCTGAATTATAATGATAGATCTTTTATTTTATTTCAGGCATTACTACCAGATAGTCAAAGTGAAGACCAAAAACACAGAGAAAAGAAACTGCGGAGGGAAAGGACTGTTCATGACACAGACCCTAACAGACACGAGCGCAGAGACAGAGAGAAGAGCAAGGAGAGAACAAGAGAGAGAGAGAGGTTTAAATCCAGTGAAAGGGACAGGGATAAAAGGAGAGAAAGGGAAAAAGAACACCAGAGAGAAGACCGAGAGAGGCACAAAGTTAAGGTTCAAGAGGAGGAGAGACACGTTGTACTAAAACACAAAGACAGGGAGACTGATAGAGAACGAGACAAAAAGCACAAGACACATGAGATAAAGCAAATAGATCCACAAAACTACCTGAAAGCATTTGAAGGAAAAGATAAAGAACATCACAGAAGAAGAGAAATTAGGCATCGTTTGGGTAAGTAACTTTGGGTTGCTGTTGTAATTGGAATTATTTGATATTTAGGAATACTGAAACCATACCCTATCTGTGCAGAGAGGATAAAACAGGCAGGTGTGAGTACCTACTGGCATGTGTATTTTATGGAATGTTTTGGTAACCTAGTTTTATTCTGATGCTTTTAAAAAAATTGATGCTTGTTTCCCTTCCTCTGAAGAGGAGATGGGTGTCACTGTTTTGTTGGTCAGTGCCTTGACACTCTGCTGAGTGATCCATTCACTTGAAGGGTGATTGCTGAAATCAGTAGCATGTGTCATTACTCTTTCCATTACACAACACTGGAGGGATTCATTAGGAGAGAAGAAGAGGTAACTGGCTTTGGAGAGGGAATTTCAACAGAATTCCTTTATAGAAAGCTCTTATATTAGAGAAAACACATTGCTAAAATGCTATTTTCTACATGCTAGAGTTAATTATGTACAGAGTTTGAATTTTTAAAAATCTATTCCCTAATTTATACATCTGTTTTCTAGAGGAAGAGAAAACAAGAACTGAAGAGCGAGAAAGAAGACATAAAGCACAGAAGGTAAAAGAAGTTAGTGAAGTGTTTCCATAACAGAATAAAATAAAATTGTAGAATAATGAAGAAACTGGATCAGACTGTAACTCCCAAGAAATCCAAGAGATGCATAGATAGTAAAGTAATGACAAGTGTACAAACCACAAAATATATCTCAGCTACCCGATTTTAAGGACATATTTTGTTCTTTTTTTTAAGTAAACATAAAATAAAATTTTCATACCAAACAATGCTTCATTTTTGTACAACTACATCAAAAATTTTCATCTTCTATTTATGCCTTTATTACAAGGGTAATTGATGAGTGTACGTCCTATTTTAGACTACCTAGTAGACAATAATTATTTTTTTTGTTTGAAGAACATATAATTCAAAGAATTTTCTGTAGCAAAGTGTGAAGTGTCCTAGAAGAAATACCAGAATCTCTGATACAGTCAATAAGTTGAAACTTGTTATCACAGGAAATAAAAAAAAATGGCTGGAAGATCCATGTGACAGAAAGATTAAGTATTTACAATTCAATGATTTTAATGGTCAAATATGGATAGATTTGTGAAGATAGAACAGTCTTGGAGAACTTTTTAACCATTTAATATTATTTTCCTCTTTGCAGGATAATGATTCAAGAAAGAAAATTGAGAAAGTTTCAGCCTACAAAGTTGAAGACGATGAACATGCACACAAGTTAGAGAAACATCAAGAGTTGGATAAAGAGAGAGAAAGAAAACACAGAGAAAAAAAAGAACACTCTGTTGGGACAGAAAAAGATAGGCTTTCTAAAGAGAAAAGTCATAAACATTATGGAAAGGAAGAGAAAGAAAAACATAAATCAAAGAGATCTAATGAAAAATCTTCCCATGGAGACAGAGAAGGGTCAGTAGCAGAAGCTAACGAGAGAGTAAAAAGCAGAGAAAATGAAAGAAAGAAAGATGATCTAAGGGTAAGTTTTGTTAAAACATTACCTTATCACTTACTTTAATTGTTAGCATATTTTCAATAGGGAAATTATAAAAATGCTAGGATTTTGAGTCAACATTTTCTGAAATTTGGGGCTAAAGTGGTAGATAAAAACACTACATCTGAATTTCAGTATGCTAATTCAGAATTGCTTCCTTCCATAAAATTTAAACAAAAGAATTGCCTATATGTTAGAAACTTCATCATAAAATTCTTTTTTGCTATGACTTTTGAAATTATTGCAAACAGTTTGAAGTGGAGATTTCATAAGGCTTGAGGTCCATTAAAGTTTTTGGCTGCCTTTATAGCAAAAAGTATGATTTTAATAGAAGCTACTTTTATGTTGTCTGTGAAGGGAGCACAGGCATGTGAATATTGACCCTTTATATTTGTAGGATTTGCGTCTGTTTCTGAAACCACAGACTATCTTTTATGTTTCTAATATGGAGCATGATCTTATATCCTTGAGACTTAGTCAATAATTTGTCTTTTTTTTTACTGATTTTTATAAGTATTTATTCAACGAAACTGAGAGAAGGAATCTCTAGTAATTTGTAACTCTTAAAATCAAATAAATTTTACAAGACATTCAACAGTTGAGTTGGTCTAAGTTTCTTCTGCTGCCTAAAGATGTACAAGCTTCTTAAATAAAAGTTCAGAAGTACATTTTCTAGAGACAATATGAGTAATTTTCAGTGTAGGGGCCCTCCATGAGTGATTCCTGTAACTGACTGACAGCAGCAGACAACAAAAGTCTATCAGGGGCTTGCTCAATGTTTGGAAATTTTGGAAATTCCTAGGAAATTTACTTGGGTATCTGTTAGAGATGAAAACACTGATGCTTCTGTTCCAGAGTTATATTTTGTTTTCTGTTTTTTTGGTAGAGACAAAGACCTTTACCTTAAACAACCTATTTAATACATTTTCAAATTTAGGCAAACCTTCATAATACAGAATTTAGGATTCAAGTCCCTCTACTGGGGATTAAAAGTGCCTGAGACTGTTCTCTGTCCTTCCATCCAGTTGGTGTGAATCGTATTACATACTGTTAAAATCTAATTTTTTGGAACAGGCTGGCCACAGCCTTCCAAGGTGAGCCCTTAGCCCCTGCCAGCTTTTCAGAGCATCTTACAAACAAAGACTGAAATAAAAAATAGGCTGTAATTGAAGCAATTCATTAGCAACCTTTTTTACTGTTTGATGAGAGTGCTACTAATACAGGTTCATATATTCATATATATTCCCTCCCAGCATTTCTGACTCATGAATATTGTGATTCTTTTACAGAACAGTGAATACAAAAAGGAGGAGAGGGTACAAGAAGAAATGAGCCATCAGCATGTAAGGTAAATTCAGAGATTTAAAATAATTATATACTGGATGCTGTCTAGTGAGATTCAGTCACCACCAAACCAATAAGCATAAATTCTTAATCTCATATATCTGGGGATAATATAATTTTTTTCCATAGGCCCAATAGTACAGTAATTACAAAAAAAATCTCTATGTTGCCTCTAAGATGATTCAGATTAAAATGTATATATTTGTATTCCTTTTATTATTTTTCTTCAGCAGAGTAGCAAGAGATATTTTTCAATCCTTGTAAAACTATGTATATATTAATCTGGGCACTTAGTTTTGGAGACAGAAATGCTGTATTTTACCACCTGGAAATTCACTGTGTAGTGATGTGGACACATGTAAGGTTCATAATCAACAACATAGGACTCTATTATGTTGTTTAGTTTAATTTGAGTATCAATACTCAGTTCCTATCCTAGATGGCATCTGAAACACTACATTTATATATATAGCAAGTTTGCAGTCAAATATGAAAGGAAAAGTTCCAGATACCCTCAGTAGGATCAGTTGAATTTCAGGATTATATTTCTAAGTTTTATTACTAGCAAATATAAATCTTCGAGATGTTTCCTGTATATTCTAGTATTCTGAATTCTTTAATTCTTGAGCCTCGCAAAATTCTTACACAGCTTTCTGAAGTCTAATTCTCTGGGTGCACTGTTGGTTGCAATTCTCACTCTTAAACCCTAGTTTTAGCTTCCTGGCTCAGTGCAAGTCTGGGTTGTTTGCTTCTGAGGACACTGGCAGTAAAGTCACTACCAGTGTTGGCTGAGTATTACTCGTGTTAAGTATGGACAGACCACTTTGGCTGAAGTGAATTTGTGGAAGTGTATTCCTGTTGAAATATTTCAGAATACACATGTGATGTGTACCTGGCAGCAGCACTCAGCTGTGTCAGCAGTGCTGAATATTCAGACAGTGTTTTGAAGCTGTTGCTGGTGGTGTTGTGGCTGAGTCATTGTTTGTGCATAGCTGGGAAAGAAGAGTTAAGCCATTCCTGAATGGCAGGGAAGGCAGTGTGGTTTAATGAGATGTCATGAAACTGTGGTTCAGCTTCAAGCACTGTGATGTTGAATCACTCCAGTTTTTTATAACAGGATCCAGCCAAATTTTAATTTTATTGTTGCCTTTTCCTGTTTGTCAACCTCAACAGCAGTATATACAAATACTCACATAAGGAGTAAAAATATTCTTTTCTTGAAGTCAAATACTCTGTACTTACTCTCTGCTTATAAAATAATCAAATAGATTGTTGAGGGGCAAAGCTTGTTGTTGATTTGCTCCTGTTGTCTGACCCTGATTGTATTGTCCTCATAAATAAGACCCCTGAATGAATAAAGCAGGTTTGAAATCAGTCTTTGATATACAGCTTTTGAGTATATTGCACCAACCTGATCTTGATCTCTAGTTTGCTGCAGATATCGATACAAGTAATAAATGTGTGGGGTATGAATTCTTTTCTTCACTGCTTTTTATTGCCTTTTGATGCAATTATAATTGTTGAATTTGGACACTGTTTCTGGGTTCTTTGCTGGTTAATCACTTGGTTGTTTCATTTTCCTTTTGTATATAGAGATTATAAAAATACTCGTAGAAATATTTCAGGAAATTTCCAACAGTTTTTTCCTTTTCAGGGAAAAAGCCCTTTTTCTAATAAAACAAACAAAATCTTCAGAAAATAAAACTGAAACAGAATTGCTTTCTTGTGAGTCAACCAATAAAATTGTTGTTCTCTTTTTGAATAGGACTGTAAAAGATAAAGGAAAACTCATTGAAAAAGAGGACATGGACACAAGACAAGAGGTAAAACTAAGGAAGAGGAAATCACTTTTGAAATTATTTTGAAATTAATTGTTTTAATATTTTTAAATGTGCAGACAGAACCAGATTTTCATCAAGTCTGAAGCTGTATAGACTTGGGTTCATTTGGAACAGTCTGTGTAGATACAGCCTAGCTCTACCATAAAATTTTTTTAAAGTTTTGTGATATTTTCAACTGATTGATTCAGCTTATCTTTAAGTGTGAATTTCTGTGGTGAGGACCTCAATTTCATTTGTAGTTTGTGGAGAGAAATAGGCAGTTCAGTCCTCTTATATTTGGTCTCTTTTTCCATTATCTTCTCTGTCTTCACTGGCAATAAGAGGCAATCCAGGAGGGCGAAATTCCTACTTAAGACCTGACTCAACAGGGAGACTTAAATTCTAGAGGTTTGCATTCTATGCTGTTGATTTTTTTTTGTGCATTTGTTGCTCCAAATGCCACAGCCTTCCAGGTATTCCAGCATAATTTCCTAATCCTGCTTTATCTTGACAATATATAGATTTTCTCTATAAATTCTTTAAAGTAGGAACCCAGACAACTATTGACAATTGGAAGTTTTTAGTGTGTAAAACAGTATGTGTACCAGATGCATCTGTGTTATTAATAAAGATGACAGCTCTGTAGACATTTTCTGAGATGATCATAGGTAATAAAAACTACAGAGTAGCCTTAGAGCTAATAAAAACTTACCTTTGTTGAGTGTGTTGCTAAAGGTTTCTGACTAAATGGAGTAAGGATTCTTTTTAAAATTATATGAATTAGTTACTGCTGAGTACCTGCAACCTTGCAGGCAGAAGAAATTAGAGAAATTTCTCACAACCTTAGTTATACTGGAGGTTTCAGTCTGTTAATAAAACACTGCAAATGTTGAAACCAGGAAAGTTACCATAAATAAATGGGATTATTTTAATCAAGTTAATAATCTAGAGAAAGGAAATGTATTTGAAGTTATTGCAGAGATACCATAAATCTTATTCCGTGGAAATAAAAGTAGACGATTCAATGTTAGCAAAATTATTAAAGTATATAAATTACTTTATTCTCTTGTTATATCCATGCTTTCCTGGTTTCAACATTTGCACTATTTTATTAACAGATTGTGTCCCCCAGTATAACTTAGGTGTAGGGATTATTTTGTCTAGTCCTCAAAAGGGCAGGGCACTCTTATTTTGTTGTTAGCACCATCAATGACGTTGTAGGCAATGCAGCAGTTTTTATGGTTTTCCAGTAAAAATACTGGTAGAAAAACAGTTGGTCTTCTGTTGAGTTCTGTTTTTCTTCCTGTACTATTACTTTAATTCAGTAATTATCACTTGATAATATAATTTTATTTATCTGTACAAACGATATACTATATGTTTGCTTGAAAATGTAGAAATATCTAAGAATATCTAAGAATAGCAACTATTAGTCTCTTGTATGCTAAGATTTGGCAGATAAGTGGGATTTTTTTTGTAAGATTATTTAATGGTTTCATTTATTTTTCTCATTTAGGAAATGAAAGATGCACACATTTCTAATCCAGACACAGGACTTGAGGATTTTTCATCAAATTATGAAGATGACTTTGAAGTAAGTAAAAGTATATGGCTGTCTGTCTGAAGTAATTCTTCAATATCAAAATAGAGAATAACTTTGTTCACAGAAATAAACAGGATGTTACATGATTTTTGGTGACAGTGACCTTAATTTGGCTAACAGTAGATAGTGAGTAATTAAAATGTTATGTAGAAACTCTTTGCTATATATATAGTTAGTTTTCATCAGAGGTTGGGAACCAACTTTAGTTTTTTTAATTGAAGTGTTCACAAAATGTTTTCTCTGCCTTTGTGGATTTCAATTATTTAAATGACTTTCTGTGAAGAGTGCTGAATTGTTTAAAGACTCAGAGCTAATAATTTCAGGTAAAAAATTAAAAAAAGCCTGTTTGTTTATCATTGAAAAAAAAATCATAGGAAAGAGGTATTGACACACTTTACTAATTTGTTTAATTAAATTCCCTATTTTTAGCTCTCTTTTGTCTACTTTAAAATTCTTAAGTTACAAGAGTGTGTGGGATGTGCTTTCATTGTGAGCTGAACTAGAATCATCTTTGTTCAGTGAGAGAAGAATTCATCTCCACTCATGTCAGGAATGATGATTTCCACTGCTGAGCTGGTCACTGCAGTAGCCTTTCACCATTCAGTGAAGAGAAAAAAGCACATTTAGGACGCGTTCGTATCATATGTGTTTGGTGATTATTTTAGCATGACATGAATTGTCTTAGTCAAGGGAATTTATTAAAGGGTGACCCTTAGGCATAGACAAGGAGTGTGGCAGTTTAGTAAATGTGAGCCTGCCATTAAAGGACACTTTGAATTGAACCTGTCAAATAAACAACTTCATACATCCCTGAAGCATTTATGTCACTGAACACCATTATTTTATTTCTTTAAAGAACAAATAATTCACCTAAACAAATAGTATCTGCTTTAAAATATGAAATAAAAAGACTATTTTGGGCACCGTAGAACAACACTGAGATTATCTTCTCTTGATTAAAATTACTGCACAATCAAGAGATGCCATTTTCTTTCCATCAATTATTTTAGATTGCCTTTCAATCAGAGAATTTATAGCCATCTGTATGAGGTTTTTATTTTGACACCATTTTATAATTTCTGTAAAAGATAGTGAAAAATGCATCTATAGTTTGTGTTTATCCAGTACTGGAAGTTTTATTACTTTCAAAGGATTATGAAGATGATTTTGAAGATGATGAAGACAAAAGTGGTGAAGTAGGAGATGCAGAAGAAAATCTAAGAGAGGTTCCATTTTCCAGAACATCAGAAATTGAAGAAATTCAAAGAGCAATTACTGCAGAAAATGATAGACTTTTTACTCCATTGCCAAAGAAACTGGAAAATGAAAAAAAGGAACCAGTCATGGGTATGTGACTAGATAGCAGCCTTTTTTATTAAATGTATGAGTAACACATACAACTTACAAGTCAGCTGGCCACTTTTTCTAAAAGTCTGCCTAAAGACCAAAATCTGGTCCTCTGCATGAATCATGTAAGATTTGTGGTAAGCACTGTAAGGTCCACATTACTAAATGATTCATAGACATTACTAATCATTTAAATTTTGAAATATAAAAAGTACAGACTGACATTTAATATGTCTTATTTTGGGTAAGAGGAACATATGAGAGTCTGGATTTTGAAAACTTGAGGAGTGCTGGAACAGTCTGGGGCTTCCGCTGGCATTAAATTCACCTTTTTCTTTTAAGCAAAGTTGAAGCAACTGTTTTGCAGGGAAGGCAAGAAAAATATCAATACTCAAATATGTAGCACTTTATCACTTTGAAATGCAAGCTCTTTCTGAAATGCCTGGCATTCAGTTGATTTGACACCTGTGAGTGCCAGAGCTGCTTATTTAAGTACAGTTGTGGTTCTCCTTTGCAGTCTGCACTGAAGTGAACAACCACATAGAATCATTGTGCAAAAGAATATTAAGCTTTTTAGTCTGGTTCAAAGTTAGTAGTAATGGAAGAATAGCATGGAGTTTCTGAAAGTCTTTACAGTATCTCTTCAAGGTCTTTTCCAGCCTAGAAGAGTCTCTGTTTCTGTGAATAGATTTTCAGTTAATGGTCATTCCAGCCAGAATCAGCATATTGTAATGTGAAATTCTTCTTGCAGAAGACTTATTCAATTATTATTTTTCAATTATTATTTTAATGAGCAATACAGACTAGATAAAGATTTTTAAATTTCAGAATTGTAGCACTTGGTGGTTTATTCCTAATTACACAACACACTCTTTTTTTGATGAACTTTTGATTTCATTTGCTTAAAATGGTGGTTGATCAGTCTGGCAATTATTTCTGTAAGTTTAAAAGCATTGTACAAGTATTGCCTAAAAAGGAAGTGAAGCACCATTAGTCATGACTGGAAGTTGAACCTTAGGGTCAGTTAGCTACAACCTAGCCAGGAAAGGGAGTAAGATAGACATGACATCAGTTGTTGTAGTTGGTCTGTTAACTGTGGCTTTTCAAGGAACAGTTTTCGATGTTTTCCTTATTCATCTAAGGACATTACTTAAGCCTGTGTTGATGAGGTTCTCCTCTACCTGAGTTCTTACTCAGAGGTGTAGTGTGCATGTAGTGAAGTCTGTGTGACTTTAATGCAATTTTTAGAATTGATCACAGAGTGTTCTACTGTACCTAGAGGAACAAGGCACCTGCTGATAGCAAGAGATAGAAAGAGACACTCCCTGCATCAGTCTTCTAAAGTAAGAATTACAATGGTCAGTCATTTTGAATTGATTGATAAAGAACTGTTGTAAGGGCCACGTGCTGGCCCATTACTGATGTCAAACTCATTGTACTGAAAATGGTGATAGAGCACTTTGTGTAACATGTGAACCAGGAACTTTTGGTAGCTGTATTGTAACATATCTGCTACTTTTTAGACTTACTGCTTAACATTTTCATGCACTTTTAAGTGTGAACTGTAACACTGTGTTTTACAATATCACAGAAAGGCAAGATTCTTCTGTCAGAAGCTCTTTTTGTGGAATATTCATGGATTTCCAAATGGCAAACCAAAGACAAAGCAGTCGAAGTATGGCCAATAAGCAGAAGTAAGTGTATTTTAAATTATCCACCCAAAATGGCAGCTCACTGTGTGAGATGCAGTTTTTTTCATTATATTTGAAATATATGAACTTTATAAACTTGAGGCTTATGGAATCAAATATTTTATTAACTAGTAATTAGTTATTAAGTATATATAATTTACAGTATTGCTACATGCCATTTTAAAAGAGCAATATATCTATATATCAGTTTATGTGCATTATTTTATTACAGAACCTGTTGCCAGGATTGTAATTTCTTTGTGTAATGCTTCAGTCACTTAATTAGATATTGACTTAAAGTACTAAAGAGCAAGCCTTTTAGCTACTCAGGTCTCTGCAGAGCTGTAAATTCTGGAAATAATCAAGAATATATGGGGCATGTGGTTGCCAAAATTGCACATTCCCTTTCAAGGATAACATTGATTGCTGTAAAAACATGTTATTACTGATCTAAAATTCATCTAGAGTTGCGATGGCTAAGACATCTCTGTATTTTAAAGGTACAAATTGATGACTGCTTTCTGTGGAACTTGCCAGGACCTCCACATTTTTCTTAAGCACTGTATATATCTCCAATTTCCAGTTACAATGTTTGGATGCATAAAGCAAGATTATTAAATGTTATTGTTAGTACCAGGTTCCACTGTTTCATGGCTGCTCATCAGTGGCTAATTTTCACATAAGGGAAATTTTATTGTCTAAGTTATTTAATTCACATTGCCTAAAATTTCATGCAAGTTCATTGTCTAGGCTTCCTCTCTAGACTGCAGAGACAGATTAGGAAACTCACAAAGGCATCTCTGGAGAATTGCTTTCTGGAATGTTTGTCAGCCTCTGCTGATTACGTTCCATGACTGATTATGACTATGTTTATAACTCTGTGTGCATGCTAACAGCATACACAGCCTGTGAAGATAATGAGCGTTTTCATGGGAAGAGGAAGGGGTTGTGGAATTTAATGCTGTGATAATACATTACTACCAGTAAATAGACTGAAAGTATCCCATAAATAAATTGTGGCACTTGGGAGTTGTAAATTTTAAATACTTACTAGTTTATTCTAAGGATTTGTCTGCATGTATCATTAAGATTTGTAACTAGTGACTTTCATGTCTGAGTTAGATCTCAGCAAACTATGTCCCATGTTTGTGAAGAGATTAGGAAGCACAAGTTAAAGTAAAATGTGGGTAAGAATATACAATAGATGTCATCAAGTAGCAAAAAGGAAATGTGAAAATTGTCCTTATGCATGAAGAAAAATTAATTTTAAAATACTGATGAAATTCTAGCTCTTGTTGCTCTAGTCTTTTCCTTTTTAAAATACCATCTTGGCTCAGCAAGAAGCTGTAGCTAGAATATGCATCTGCAAGAGTGTTTAGATATGGAATTGCTATAGATGCATAATTGTATCTGGTTTGTATTTTTGTATCACTTTTAAGTACATTAAAAAAAGCTGCAAGTGCAAGAGAGAGAAAGGGAGACTGAAAAAATTGTCTAGTTGTCAACATTTAACAATTGGAATATAACAATAACAATTGGAATATAACAATATAACAATTGGAATTGACTTATAAGCAGACATCTTTGTGTAATTCAAGCAGTTCAATCTTAAAACGAAAAATCTTAACAGGTTTATGGCATTAAAGCAGATTTGATAGTTGTGTGAATTGTGACTGTCAGTCCTGTCAGTCCTGTCCTGCATATGTGTAACAAAGCTAGGACATCACAGAAGGTCTGTATATAAAACATGTACACATATGAGTGATGTGAGTTAATAAAATGAGTTTAGGAGAATTAACCACTGTCTGAGCTATAGAAGAAAGGGACATTCATCTGTTACCTCACAGAGTAGCTTTGGAATACTTAGGCAAGAGGATTTGCTGAGCTTTTGGTAGTTTGGCTTTAGTAATAAATCATTTGCAATTAGGATTGCATTTTCAAATACGATCATTATCTCAATGTAACATTAAATGAAAACTCTTAACAATAGTCTGTGTATTTCTATTGATACATTTCTATCTGCTAATTAATTTCAGTACAATTTCAATTCCAATATTCAAGGATTGTTAGATACAAAATCAGGTTTTCTTCTTTTAGGAACACCAAATATTTGGTCTTAACCATTTTTGTTTCTCTCTTGTAATTCATCATGAAGAAAACGGAGCTCACAACTTCTCCCGCTGATTGACCTGGATTTCTCAGTTAGTTTTTCATTACTGGATTTGCCCCCTGTCAATGAGTACGACATGTATATCAGGAATTTTGGTAAAATGAACACTAAACAGGTGCGTAACAAATACATAGTAGTATTTAAATCCTCGAAGAGCTGATTTTCCTTCTGGAAAAGTATTTTTCTTTAAAAAGAAGTTGCTAAAGCTACCAGGACATAAAGGAATAAATTAATCATATTCAGCTCTAACCCTCAATTACTATAAAGCAATGATCTCAAAACTTTTGGCCAGACAGGCAATTTCTTTTCTGTATTAGAAGAGGACTCTCTCATTTTCCTTCCCCATTTTCTAAAGAGATTTTTGCCTATTTGTGGCTCAGTGTCCCCAAATATGCTGCATTTGGTGTTTACACATCATGGAAGACATTCTGTATTTTTGCAATATTATTTATTTAGCTCTCTGGTGTGAAATGTGATAAAATGTGAATGCATTAAATAGTGACAGTGTGTCAGTATGCTCAGGTCTGAATTCACAAACAGCAGAGGCTGGCTGAGCTTTAAATTTCAGTTTTAATATTACTAAGTTCTATTTAGTTACGTGCTGTTGTTCTTTGCTGTGTCACCCCATATATTGATAATTTTATCTTTCTACTTTAGGCTTATGTTCAGTGTAATGAGGACAATCTTGATAGAGACATTCAGACTGAGGAAGTTGAGACGGTGGAGAAATGGACACAGCATCCAGGAGAAAGTGCTCTTGTATCTGGAGGTGAAGAAGAGTTTAATCTTATTCACTCATGGATAAGTTCATGTCATGTAAACTTTTTCTTTGGTATCCATTGCTTGTGGGAATCTATAGAGTGGCAGGCTGCATTGATAGCAAGCTGACATAGGCACTCTTAATTCTCATGTGGAAGGTATGAAAAATAAGTGGCAGAGATAGTTTTTCCTTCTGGCTTGATGTTTCTGTTGGCAGCAAAAATGAATCTCCCAACAGATCTTGTTCTTCAACACTGTTGTTTCTGCTGAAGATAAGTTGATTCCTGCCACTCTCTTGCTTAAAAACTAAATTGTCCTTTTCTTAACTGATTCCTTTTTGAAGCCTAAAGTTTGGTTTTTGTTTTTCTGTTTTTCATAGGTCCCATAAATAGCCAGGATGCATCAGTGAGTGGATCTGCAACACCTAAAATTGATTCACAAAGATTAGCGAATTTTCTCCGGTCTGCTTGCCAGGTACACTTATATCCTTAGTACCCCTTATGAGCTGTGTGCATATGTATACAGTGAGATAGTTCATGTACAGTTCTTGTTCTGACTAATTTAAATAAATTACTTAAATAATACTTGTTATCAAAGAGAATAATCTCTCTGCAAAGGAATGGAATTAGAGCTGTGCAACTTTTGTGTCTCTAAAGCTGTATTTGCAAAGTTACAAAATTACTAGACAGTTGATAAAGTTTTATGAAATTAATCCACATAACTTTAGAAAGCTACAAATAGCAAAGTTGGAAGATAAGATGACCCTTTTATTTCTATAAATGTAATTATGTTTGAAAGGTGATTGCTGTTTTGCTAGAGGAAGATCAAGTTGCAACACAACCCAGGAAACTAAGATCTCGACAAACCAGTCTGTCTATTAGTGATAGCTGTTTCCAGTTAAATGCTAACCAGCCATTCCTCCATGGTAAGGGAACTTTATTCTAAACCTTTTAGTGTACTGAGTGATCTCTTCTTTCTTATGCAAAATGCTATGTTCTTTGTCATTTCTGTGCAAACAGCACATATCAGGATATACAGATGATGTAAGCCCCATTTTCCTTTTAATTGCACTGATCTTGCTGGAACTTTCGTACAGATTGGTTTCACATTAGGAACATCAGAGCATCTTACAAGAAATACATTCTATCTATTCCTACCAGAAATAAAGCCAGCAATTAACATGATGTGTGTAATTTCTTGTCCCTGTTGTTGAAGGCCCATCCCAAGGGGTGTAATTTTGTTTGGACTCTTTATGCTGGCAGTAGGGCCAAAGTTTCAACAAATAAAGGTAGGTTATTCAACAGGGATACTGTAGCCTGATATATTTGAAAAGCAATTATATCTTCTCCATATAAACAGTAGCTGTTCAGATGATAAGTGAAAAATAGAGCATCTATAATTATGTTAGGAAGGCCTGTTATGACACAGAACCCTACATCATTTGGCATGAACACATGAGATGAAGCAAAAAAACCCTGGCCTGTGCTGTTTCCTGTTTGAGACTCAGTTTACTATTTTCAGTATATATACTGACATCAGATCAGATTGGCTTGCTTATACCCAGAATAATTATTCTATTAATTTCCTGACTCTCTTCTTTCTTGCTTTCTACTTCTAGTATGTTGAATTCCTTCTCTGGTCCCTCCTTTTTTATTGTATAGCTTCCAAAGCAACACAGTGCTAATAGAAATATTCTTCATAATTGCATCTTAGTTTGTTTGTTGCTATAGCAGCTGAATATGCTTTTTCATCTGCAGTGAATTTGCTTTTTCATTTATTGCTTTTCTTTCTTGGCTTTTTTTTTTTAATGGTTTAGGCCGAAAAATACCCTGTTTATATGTCTCTCAAGTTCAGAGGCAGACATTACTTTCTGTTCATGGATTACCTGAAAAGGCAGGTGTTGGTTTGCTAAGCAGAAAGAGCCTTATATGTGTTTGGAACATCTGGCAGCCCTCCAGTCCTCAGAAAGTTTTGATATGTGATTCAGAGGTATGTTTTAATAACACTGTATATTTTTCCATCAATTACAAGACTTTAAATAAAGATTTTATTTTCACTTGGGGTCTTTTGTTGCCTTGCTGCAAAATATGCTATCTTCTGTCTTCTGAGAAATATATTTAAGCCTAGTGAACAAAGATGATTCTCGTTCTATTCTGTGCTCCAGGACCAGTTTGAAGTGATGGACAAGGTGTTTTGTTGGTTGTTTTGATTGTTTAATTTTGACTCTATTTCATGGTTGAAGAGTGAATGGAAGTAAAACATCTGGTTCAGATGTTGTTAGGACTTCTCTCTACTCATCATTCCCATACAGTTGAGTTGCCTCTTTCAGCTTTGTGGCAGTAGATGCAGATTTCACACAGATTGTTTTGAAAAGGGAAGGCCTATTGAAGGTCTTGTATCCTACTTCCCTTTTAAAATAGATTTCCCTTCTGCCATAAACACATGTAATCTGTATTTGCTGGGTTTCCATGCTCACAAGTCTACTTCAGGTTCATCAAACCATTGATCTTTATCATAATATCAACCCTGCATATTTTTACTGTTTTACAGGTGATATGTTGCTGCTTTAGTCCCAGTAAAGCAACATTAGTTTTTGCTGGAACAGTAGATGGTTCATTGTTGGTGTGGGATCTTCGAGAAGACTCAAGAATGCACCCTTGTATGATGATCACTGAAACTGAGTGGACATTTAGAGTTCCCACATTTTCCACAGGTGAGCATCTGTTCATCCTGGTCAGTTACTTTGTGCACAGTGAAATTGTCTTGATGTTTCTGTAATGTTCATGTGAGATATCCTAGAATGAAGAATAACATACAGCAATAGTTTTGTAAATAATTTTATTGGGAGTGTAGGTTTAGGTTAGTTATTAGGAACACATTTTTTTCCTGTGGGAGTGGTGAGCACTGGCCCAGGTTGCCTACAGAAGTTGTAGATGCTCCATCCCTGGAAGTGTTCTAGGCCAGACTGGATGGGGCTCTGGTCCAGCAGAAGGTGTCCCTGCCTATGGCTGGAGATTGGAACAAGATGATTTTTAATATCCCTTCCAGTCCAAACCATGCTGTGATTTTCTGATTTAACTTTGGCTGTGGTGTTATTGTTTTTCTAAAACACTGCATTACACACATTCACAAAATCCTCTTTTCTTCACAAGTGTGTCTAATTACACCAGCCATGTAGAAGTAAACAGTAGTTTGGTTGTAGATAGACTTTTAATTTTTTTAGGCAGTCAGAGATTCTTGGTTTTCTGTTGCACACTGGTAGTCAAATGGATGTGTACAGTTTCATGTAGTTACTAATGCTGGTTACTTAGGAAGCTTTAATGCCTTCAGTCTTAAATGAGATAAAGTTCATTGCACAGGGCAAGTCCAGAAATTGTGAGTATCTGACAAAGAACACGCATTGAAATTAAACACACACATTTGCCTTAAAATGTTTTTAAGGGGTGAATATGTATTTCCTTGTGGTGAATACTTTGCTTCAGGATTTTTCAGGATACTTTTTCCTAAGAGTATTTTTCTTCAATTTTGTCTTCTTTTATAGTAAACAGTGATTTATTTCTGTTGTTTATGGAGCTTAAAATAATTCTTTCCATGCCAACCCTGAAATGGCAGATTTTAATGAAATGTCTGGTACAGTGGCATAAATGGGGATCAGTCATTTGGAAAATGAGAAGCAAATAGAAATATTGAAACATTGATTTATCTAGTTATATTTTGTTAATTTAGCAAACAGTTTGCAGTATTGTATTTGAGACTTGTGCAAGTTCATTATTTGCCATTCTTTCTTTGTAATCATCATTCTCCCAGCTGAAAAGTGATTAAGATTTTATTGTTGCTTTTTGTGGAAAATACTGTGTTTAACTTTCATGATCCTTATTTACAGATGGCATTCTGAACTCAGTAAACCACACCTCTCCTATACTGGCAGTGGAACCTGTCTCAACCTTTCTCAACAGTGACCACAGTTATGGGCTCTCAAGCCTCTCTTATCAGGAGGGTATGTAAACTGCTCTTCTAAGCATCAATACATCTGAGTCTTATCTTTAAGTATCTAGTGAAACATATATTCTAGCCAAAATTCAGTTTATAATCATAGCCTGCCTCTTTAGTTGTTTGTAGTATCAATTGCATGCAACATTCATGTTTGTTTTCTGCTCTCATTTTTATCTAATGTTCACTCAGTGCAGCTTCACATCAGATGTGGTTGTGTGCTTCTTATAATGTCTGTTTTCTAGACCATACTTCCATGATAAAGCAAAAACTGCCTTTGGAAGAGTCTTAGTGCTTCTGTAATGTCCAAAAAAAATCCATGAGTCAGTGGAGCAACTTGTTTTTATCTGAAAGCATTTAAAATGTGTCCTGTAATCAGTGTTTTTTCCTGTGCCTTTTGCCTGTTCTTTTTATGACCAACCTTTGCAAAGAAACTTTTCTTCAATCCTCAAATTCTCAGACAGTGCGCTAGGGAAGATATTATCACTTCCATTGCAGATTTGTACTTTGAAATCCACAGTGGTTTGAAGAAATGTGCTGTGTATTGCAGGTTTTACAAGATTCCATCTGTTTCACTTTATGTTCCCTTCCAAAGTCCATGCAGAATCCAGAATTTTTAAAAAAGATGCAGACTGAGATCATCTGCCTTTCTGGTAGGACAAGCTGCACATACTGGAATAGGCAAAGATATAGACCAGACTCTCGGAGTTGAAAGGGACCTACAAGGATCATCCAGTCCAACTACCTGATCAGTTTGGGACTGACCAAGTTAAAATTTGTTCAGGGCATTGTGCAAGTGCTTCCTCAGCACTGAAAGGCCTGAGGCATTGACCACCTCTCTAGGAAGCCTACTCCAATATTTGACCGCCCTGTCAGTAAAGAAAGTTTCATGCCCTTTTTTCCCTTTGGTAGAAATAGGGCGCTTTCCCTTTTTATGCAGCTGAGAAGATTGTTGAAGTTTGAGAGGATGTATTAATGTAGGAAATGTTTCAAATCCTTTGCTGTTGTTCAGGAGGAAGGTCAATGTGTGAATACAAATTGTTGTCATTCCTTCCATAGAAATGTCAGGCCCTCCATTTCAGATAGCTTCACTGGATGAAAATGGAATCCTCAATATGTGGGTGAGTATGTATGAAAAGAGAGAGTATAATGTGGAATAAAATACTTCAAATTCAGAATTTGTCATGAGAATTGCCTTCCTGAAAAAGTACAGCAACACTAATCAATCTGTTGGAATTCTCCTTAGAAGTTTTAATCTGACTCCCTAATGTTATCTTTAGGCAGAAGTATTAACAGGTACATGAATTAATGAAAAAAGGCAATCAGTTGTTTTACTTCATAAAAATATGTTCACATATTTCCAGTAGTCGATTAATCAATTCAGTCATCTTTCACCCACCTACTTTATTTTAAAAATCATGGTGGTGTCAGAGATGATACTGAATATAGGGGAGAAATTATTATTATTATTATTATTATTATTATTATTATTATTATTATTATTATATTTACTAATAATAATTTATATAAAACAAATGTTAAAGAGATATAAAAGTGGAAATCAGAGGACAAGATTTCCTTGCCTAAAATATGATGATTGGGAAAGCACCAGGTCTGCTGCTCTTAATTACTGTCCAGACAACTCTCCTATCACATATTTTCAGTGTTTTTTACCAGATGCAGCTTTGGCCCAGCTGCTGAACCTGTGAATAATAAGGGATAAAAGTATTTCACCTCTATGTCAGTAATTAAGTTCCTTAAAGCTTTAACTTTAGTCATTTTAGTAACTTTAGTAGCAACAGATTCAGGCCAAATGATCTACCCTTTTTATTTAATGTATAGTGCATTTTATTCATGTATAGGAAGCACAGGAAATGTGTTACAATTCCTTGTTCAGGGTGGGTTTTTTTGTGACTGACCAAATCAACAAGATGCCAACTAGCAATTAAGTGTAGAATGTAGCTTTCCATATTCTGCTTTCCATCAGGGAATATCCAGCAGGCATGTGAAGCTATTTTTAGAACTGCAGACATTGACAGGGAGTAGAGAATCTACCTGTAATCATTGTAATGTTAGACCTGCCTCTCCAAACAGTCCTTCAGAGTTATTACTATTACAACATGTTAAAAACTTTTAAATCTGGTAAATGTTGATTGTTTATTAATGTTAAATATTGACTTTTCAGGTAGTTGTTGAATTGCAAAAAGTGGATCTTGCTGGTTCACAAACTGACTTAGGTGAGTACTGTATGTTAGAGGTAGAATAAAATGCTCCAGTTTTGAGACTATGAAGTTAAAAGAGAGAGGAAGAGTCAGTGATGCCAGGAAGTAGTTTAGAAGAAGGTAAAATTACCGAGGAAAAGATTCATTCTGAATAGTTCATAGCTGATGTTTGGGGTTGTTGGTTAGGTATGAGAATCATTTTCTCTGCTATCTAAATCTCATCTGCTAAATTTGTATTGGTAATTGCCACTAGACAGCCACATTTTTAAGTCAGAGTAATTTTCTGTGTTGTCAGCAGCTTTTTTTTTTTTCCCCCAAAGAATGTGCAATTCTGTGTCTTTGGTCCTTCTCTTTGTACTTTAGTTTTAACCAAACTTGTTATAGTGCTTTTGTTGTTGCCTGTGTCTCCATTTTGGGAATTGTCCTGAAAGCTCTTTTTTAGATAAGACACTTAATTCAGCATGAGAAAAATTTCTGTGAAAGCACTGAAGAAGCAAGTCCATTCAGCCCTTTTTGAGTCATGTAAATGGAGAAAATTACATTGTTCTTTAAACAAATTTACACTTACATGCTTACCTAACTGGAAAAGACTGTGACTAAAATCCTTTTACATTTGAAATACATAAATAAACAATGAAGTAATGCCAGCAAACTAGAATTTTTGATCAGTTTGTGTAAGCTCATGTGCAATGTCAGGCTATATTAAGCTGCTAAAGCTGGGTATTATGTCTGTGAAGAGGTACATTTTAAAGTTGTGGTCATGTGCTGACACATTTTTACTGCAACCAGCAGTAAAACTTTTTCCCTCTTCAAAAAATTCTTGTCTTGGAAGGATTTGAATTATTTATGCTGTTCTCTGCTAACAATTAACATACACCAACTTTATAGATGCATTATTGCACTGTCTCATCGCTATAATTCATTGTCAAAGATCAAAGTAACATAAATAAAATGTTTTAAAATATAACATAATATAAAATAATAATAATTATTATTATAGAATTATAATATAATATAAAATAACATAAAATGTGCATTTCAACCATTTCTAGAATTGAGTGTTACAGTGCTGGAAAACAAATGTGTAACTATGTTTCTATTTCTGTCAAAGATTGTAACTCTTCAGAGTTGAATTCTGAAGCAAATAGTTCTAAATTATGTAAGATTGTTGCATGTCAAAGGCTGTATCTGCAGTAAACTAATTATGAAGTATCCTTTTACTTATGATTTAATTTATTGATTGCACTTTCTTTTTAATGCAAAGTGCTTAAATCAGTTCAAATAATAAATTTTTATAATTTTAGGTTTAGTTCCTGGAGGGAAAGTGAAGTTAGTACATAGCTCCACAATGGAATTGAATAACTGGTAAGAAAACCGGGGCATTTCAATTTTACATATGTTATTTCACAAACCTAATGTTTCTTCTACTTTACTAATTTGCTGTTACATAAGATATATTTAGCATTATTTTCTGTTTGCAGGGTTTTTTTAATACACATTTCTTCCTAGATCTAGTCATAGACATTTTAAATCAAGAGTTTCTGTATGTACTTGCGCAGCTTTTTAGAAGGCAATTTCCTATGTTAATGTCATCTTTTGCCTTTGCCATTTTCCTCAGCCTTTTCCCAAAGGACATTAGCCAGAGAATGCCACAGACACTGAATATTAAATTTTTGTCTTCTAATCCCAATCACTTCATTGTTGGAACAAACATTGTGAGTACATCTCATTGTTAGTTTTTTGGTTTGGAAAGTGTCTCATTTAGTTGGAATTTTACCAATAGACTGTATATAAAATTTATAATTTGAGCCTATATTATTAAAATTTGTTAGGTATTAATGCTATTAATAAGGAACTTTTAAAGTATCAGCTCATGAATTATTTAACTTTTTCCTGTAATACCAATAATGCAACTTTTATTTTGTTCTGTTGAATTAATTTTGTTTGTATTGTTCGTAGGGTCTGGTAGGCCATGGTACAAGACATGATTTAAAAGTTGTTCCAAAGCTATTCAGGCCCCAGGAGAGCAGACTGAGATCAATAAGCATCACTGCAATTGATTTCTTCCCTTTTGGAAAGCCACTATTTTTGGTATGAAAACATTTTAATAGAAGTTTCATTTTTTAATTACTCGCTGAGGGAGTATTCCCAATTTGATGTATTTAACTAGATGTGATAGTTGATTTACCTCAGTAATTCAAATCTGCCACAAAGGGTAACAAAAAAAAATCATAGAATATGATTTCTATGGATAGGAAATCCATAGAAAGGGAATCATATCTATGAATGGGATCATTTAGGTTGGAAAAGACCCCAAGATCATCAAGTCCAGCTCTTAACCTATCACTGCCAAGTCCACCAGTGAGCTATGTACCACCTATAAACACCACTTTTTAATATCTTGCTTAGTTTGTTTTGTTCCAGAAGATATTTTCTTTTCATCTGTGTGTAGGTTGGCTGTTCAGATGGAAGTATTAGATTACACCAGATGACATCAGAGTATCCCCTCATGCAGTGGAATGACAGCACAAAGGGGCAGCCAATTATTGCCCTGCAGTGGGCTTTGACCAGACCCGCTGTGTTCTTCGCCCTGGACGCATCGTCCAATGTTTACATTTGGGATCTTCTGGAGAATGATTTGCTGCCTGTGGCAAAGCAGAATATCCCATCAGAGAAGTAAGTGCTCTCTTTTTAGCAAAACATTAATATTGTTGCATGGGGTTTTTTTGCTTGACTTCAAATGGTCATTAGAATTTGCTTTTCTAACTGTTTGGGGAACTACTGAAGGTGTGGAAACAAAATAAAATGATGTAAATTTTGACTGTCTTCCCTAGGCTGAAGTTAGCCTTGCTGAATATCCCTCTAACTAAAAGTTTTCCTTTTATCCTTGTAAACTGTCACAACACACTTGTAGTTTTTGGAGAAAATATTACCATTTTTAAATTTGTTACATTTTACTGGAAAATGCCATCAAAAATTGTTCATTTTTACAAGCTTGAAATAATTTATGACCATGATTAGAAATTGATGGTGAAATGCTTGGGGGGGAGAATTGCATGTTAGATTTACATTAAATGGTTGCAACTGGTGAAAAGCTAAAGAACATGCTGGGACTTGGGCAGAAAAGAAGAATAATTGAGTTGACTGTAAGTAACCTCATACAAACATGTTTGAAAGCAACAATTTCTATTTATTTTGCCTCAATGAAAAAACACTCCCCTGTTCTTTTGATTTCAGGGTTGTAACTATGACTCTGTTGGGAGAGCCAGAAAAAGCAAATGGATTGTTAGGCATCGTGCTGGCCAAGGAATCTGGACAGATAGACATTCAGTATGTAAAGAAGAAGTGGGCATTACCTCAGCCTGAGGAATCTGACAAACTGTATTCTATTTTATTGCAGTCTTTTTAGAAACAGGGTTGTACAGTTTATAGCAAAACATGTAGTTTATTTTTTTCTTCAATTAAAAATTTTGTAATGTAATTTGTATATAACTTGTATATATTTGAAAGACTTTCAGTACAATATTTCAACTGAAACAATGTATTTTATCATAAAAATGACAGAATCAAATTTACTGTTATTATACTCAAAAATATGATGGCTGTTCATTACTGAAAGTACTCTAGATGTACATATGTTTTTAAAAAATAGCAAAAATGCATTCCTATAAATTGCACTGCTGTTTCTCCTTATTTCACTCTGAAAGAATCACAGCAATTCTTTGGCAAACATAAAGTTGTGTTTCTGTACAACCTGAATGTGAAGAGATTTCTGCCTCTGGGCCTCTTAAACATTAATGCTTGGTAAAGCTTTCTCATGTCTACATAAAGACCATAACATATCAAAATACAAATTACATCCTTACATGATAGAAATTACATATCTATTTCTGATTTTCACCCTGAAACTGTGCAAAAGGAATGCTTGACTAACTCAAGTTCTGAGATGTATACTCCCTGTTTGGATTGAACTAGGTGAACAAATATGCCTGGGAGATTTGCTGAAATTCTAAATCCATTGGGATTTCTGATGTAAACCAGAAAATACTTACCTGCTTAATTCTGCAAATAATTTCCAAAGCTCTTCTAGTGAGGAAGAGGACAGCTGTCTATAATATGATACTAATTTTTGTACACTACTGATAAGGGTTAGACCAAGATGACGCACTGAAAATATCTTTCATAACTTAAAAAAAGCTGGTTTAAAAAACTTGATCAAACAAGCTCAGGTTTGGTAAAAAAAAGGACAATTAACAGACAATGTATTCAGTATTTAATGAACGGATATATTTAAGGTATGTACCTTCTTCTTCTAAAATAGATTGAAATATTTCTAAGTTTAAATTAATTACTTGCAAACATTTTTCTATGTAAATTTTTTACTAAAGTTGAGAAAACTCTAAGTGGCCACATGATGGTGCCAAGTCACAGCAGTAAAAAATGAGTTCCTTATGAAAACAACATCCACCACTTCGGCAGTGAGTCTGTTATTGTCCATTGCACAAATCCAGAGACCCCAAAGAACTGCTGGAGAAATTAATATTTCAGAGACCATTTTTGCAAATCCTAGTTCCTTGATTAGCCACAAACTTTCTTTTAATGCCCATAAACACAAGCGACACTTCTTATATTCATTGCTGGCAATAATATACATTGCAGGTTAAATAAGAATAACTTTAGTAATCCAGATAAAGAAAGGGCAGTTAGTTTCTTTAGTAAGATATCAGAGCATCTCTACTGACACCTGTCATAAAAAAAATCAAACCCAAATCTCACTCTTTCCATCTCAAAGTGAGAGAGACACATCCCACCACTCCTTCCTTCCAGATCAATCTTCTGAAAGAAATCCAATATAATTTCATCACTTTCAGAGCTTCCCATCCTGAATTTTCTCTACTGTACCTAATTCCGTACATGGAACCTGTAAGCAAAGGATTGGGATTTTCTGCCTTGTGCTGTGTGCAGTCATGGTGGGCTTTTTCAGTATGCAAAAAGCAAAGAATAGTATCAGGCTTTGCGCAGAAGTACCTGTCACTGCTTTTTAGCAGCTGTTGTTAGGTATGCTTGAATTCAAATGTCCAAATATTTTATTATCTTATGCTTGTGCTGCCTGGAGAGCCAATTCCTGCACTGGCCTATGCTTCTTGCCTAAAGGATTTTTCTCTCTTGAACTGGAAACTAATGTAAGAATATCAGTAATAATAAAAGTATCCTGGGCTGACAGTTCCTGTTAGAATAATGTAAGGAAAAAAAATTGCCCTTTTTTGCATGCTCTCAGTGGGTAAATGCAGATCATTAGAGTGCAGGCCATGCAACCTTAGCAGTTGGACATTTTGATATGACCATTTTGGAGCATGTATCAGCCAAGTGGGAAGTATTGGCAGGCCACAGTACAAGGAAAGCAATTCCATGCATAAGGATTTAAGAAATTGTTTCAAACAAAACATTTTCTATCCGCTACTTCTAATGATTGTCAAGTTACATAAGATACTGGATTTTATTCATAAGAAGGCAACATGATTAATTGGAAATGAGACTCTTGTAAAAGAAAAAAAAAGTTAATCGTATTTTCGTATCAATTTTTACTGGTACCTCTGGTATGAGTTCACATGCACACACATTCTGTTCAATGCTCTTTATTAGGATATAAACATTGCTATCACAAAACATTTCAACCAGACCCAGTAAATGTTTTTTTTCCCCACCTGTGGGCAATTTTGGAATACATATTCATAACAGTATGAACTGTATTTGAAATTAACTGATCCACATAATAGAGACCATTCAAATGACATGAAAGTTCACCTATATTAATAACTTCTATAAAATATGATTACTTGCTCTTAAACCAACAAATCCTGCAAAAGGCCAGAAAGTTTTCTTCTGCTTTTATTTTCCACTTCATGAACATGCTTTGAAAGCCTTTTCTATTTGGAACATAAATATTAATGCTGTTTTCATTCAATTTTGTCATCTCACAGATGGGAAAATCAACTTTTCAGGAGCTGAATAGTACGTTAACCAAAGAACAGAATTCTTAAATCAGATGGCTGATTTCTTTCAACTGTTTAGAGATGCTTCAATTAACCTGTCAGCCTATATTTGCAGTAGAGCTTGGAAGAAAAGGAATAGAATGATTCTTCTTTAGTCCCAGAATATTTCTCTTTAGTTTTACTGAAGGTGACCATCCCACCCAATGCAATTTTGCCTTAATTAAGTATAGCTGTCATTTAATTAAATCATATTAAAGGATATGGGTGCTTTGTAGGCTCCAAAGGAAGGGAATATTCTGCAACTTGGAATATTTTTACCAGAACACATTTAAATGGTAAAAATAGAAACTTTTTTTCTGAGGAGTTGGAAAGTCCATCTAGGTCTGTTCTAGGTGTAGAAATTGGCAAGACTAAAGCAAATACTGAAGTGTCATTAGATTACTAAGACTGTTGGGATAGACTCATGTAGAATTCACTTAGGACGTAACCAGAGTGTTGCCATCAGTCATGAAATGCAAACCAGGAAAAGTTGTGAAGGTACCAGGACAGGGAACTGGCTAATGAGCTGTATTTCCATTATTAGGTTCTATTATATTCTATTTACAGATAGTTGCTTGTTTGTGTTTCTGAGCCTCCTCAGCTGTGAGGAAGGAGGCAGACAAGAGTCAAATTGTTTGACAGCGTTGATGGGCTTGATTTTGAGCACAAGGAAATCTGTGCTTTTTTCTTCATATTGGTTACTTACGTAGTGTTAAATACAGACTCAAAAGCACTAAGATTTGCACATAGTTAGAAAAATCTGTATTTTTCATGGATGTAGCTTAAACCTTTTAACACTGTGCCAGTAAACTGATGGAATTTCAGCTCCAAATAATTTATATCCTATTATAAATTAAAGCAGCCTAAGGGCTCTGTTTCCCAGTTTTACACTGGTGCAACCCAATTGCAATTGAAAATTGCAATGATACCCTATTAGAAGTAGGAGTAAAGCAATCCAGTAATAGCCTATACTATCCATTGACATTTAAAACATGAGTACTTTTCACCTTTAGTTGAACCCTTGTTTCCCTTGGTTTCATTAAATTTTGTGATATATTTGCTGCCCTTTTCTCCCAGATGTCAAGTGGGTTTTACTTTTAGGAGTCTGAAATACAACAGGTCAGACAATCTGTTGTTGCTGAATAGGTTCAATACAGTAAATAAAAAGCAGGTAGACTATATTATTAGTCTTTTTAGTCATGCCTTGAAGTGCTACAGTGTTCTTAAGAGGTCTTTCTTAGCTAAAAGCTCTGCTCCACCAGCTGATTTTTTCACTGCTGTTCCTCTTTTACATTTTCTGTCTTGTGACCAGGCAAAACTATTCAACTCATCCACCCCACAATTGTTGCACATTAGGGATTTCATAACTTTCTTTTAACTCCAACTGCAATGTTTTCTCTCTCTGTTGTAAAAAAAAAAAAAGAGAGGCATAACACAGCAATTCATTAGGCACATATTTTAAAAGCCACATTTTTATCTGCTTGATACTTCTTGGGAGAGAGAAGATGAGACCTGGGTAAAAAAGTGTTGTTTAGAGAGATAGAGGAATTCTTCCAGGGGCTTAAAAACAATCCATAAGTCCACAATCAGACACTTGCTGTAATTTATAAATAGCAGAGTCAAACAGTGAACCCTTACAGTGAGTTACATGGAGTTGTGCATTACCCTGACTGCATTCAGATCTCCAGATTTCTAATGCCATACATTAAGGGCAAAGAATTAAGAGAAAAATTTAATAAACTTTCCTCATCTAGGATAATTTTTATCAATCATTTGGGAGTCAAGTTCTATTGCACTAATAAATGACCAAAAAAGTCTTTGTCTCACAGAGCTTATATGAGGTAGGTGGAAAAGATTTTTTTTTTCTTGATTGCTCTGTTTATTTGCAATGGTGATAAGATACTCTTAATGCCCATGCAGTTGAGCCAAAGGACAGGCTGATTAATACCAGAAAAACAGGATAAAATAAAAAATGGATGTGAAACTGCCCTTCTAACCTTCACTTAGAAAATTAATGATTACTTAGGTTACTTTAGATACCCAGATATTTTTTATGTTATGAGACAGTGTCAAAGGGCCTCATTTAAAGACTAAATCACCCAAAATGATGAAATTCACATTGAGTAGAAGGACATTCCTTCATTGGTGCTGTGGAATGCAGGACATAGGTTAGACACCACATTACTGTAGATTCCCTAAATTCCCTAAGGCTTTTTCTTTACTTGCGCAATACTTAGTATTTCTGTAAGGCAGTTCTTTAAGGTTGATTCATTAAGCAAATTCATTACTAATTATGTGGGTGTTGCATGGGGTCCAATTGAAACTACCTATCCACAATCTTCAAAGATATTCAGTGAATTTTGCATTTGTTTAAGTTCAGATTTGCATTCTTTTCATATTTTACAAAGATAAGGATTTCACAATATACTGCATTTCTTCATACCATTGCATCCATGTCTTTAAAGCCAGAAAACATAATTACTTTAGTGCCATTACTGATCTCTGAAGTTTAAGGTCTTTCTGAAGAATCTATCCGTGCATGAAAACAGCCGTATTCAGACAACAGGTTGGTCTTACCCAACCCACAGGAGACAACAGCAAATGCTGAAGGAAAAACAGTAATGGGAAGCAAGAGGAACATGCAATAACACTTTTTTTCCAAGTATGGCGTGTCTTCCGAGCTTCTGGAAATCTGGAAGGTAATTCTTTGGTGGCAGAGGAGTTTTCTGACTCAGATGGTAGCAGATCACAGTGCTTAAGATAAAGGGAGAAATTTTTTTCCTGATGATTCATCCAATAGCTTTTTAAAACTATTTTTATTTTGTCCCCAAAATATTTTGTGGCAATATATTCCACCAAATAATTAGACTGTGTAAATAAATACTTCTGTTTCAAGCCTTCTGGCTGATCAGTTCACTAACTAAGTCCTACATCTTGTATAATCTGAAGAGGAAAATTTTAACCAAGAAATAAGTAGGAGTATTCTTACTTTTCATAGTATCTCTGTCTATTTATCTGATTTTAAAAAAGTCTATTCTGACTTTCTCACAGAGAAACTTTTCCAAATGTTCACCTCTATGTTAAAGTAAGTTGTATTTAGAGCATGATTTAGGCTTAAATGCCTCACTTTCAGCTACAAAGGTGTTTTCTGTAACAGTCATGCCTGGGAATACCAGTAAATTGCATCAGTTCCAAAGACACTTGTTTAAATAAAGAATGTATAGATGTGTGTTGAAATTAGCCTCAAGCTAATTATATCAATCAATGGAGGTTTTAAATATAAATGTTAATTGAATAATATAAACATGTGTGTGTATATATATATATATATTTCTCTGTATCTACATCTTAGAAATCTCTGCCCAAGCAGACCTAGCAGAGGAGAAATCAAACTATAATTAAAAAAACAAATCTTGCTGTTGAATGATTTGTAATATCAGGTTGAGAGATCAAACAAGTCCCATTTACTTGAAACACTTTGAACCCTTCATCATCCTGTGATGCCTGATCACACTATCTCCCATCATTTGCATTTCTTAAAGAGGAAAAAACCAACCAACCCTAGGAATTGGCTTTCAGAGCGACAAATGTATGACCTGAGATCTAGTGGAAGAACTCAGAAGGAGGAGGTGGACCTCAAGCCTCAGACAGCTGGGACATTTAGAAATAATGGATTAAAAAAAAAAAATACACCCAGATAACTGGAAGTACTCACCAATCTTAAAGTTGAATTTTTTTTATATTTCATTCATCAGTCTCTTTTTGTTGTCACTTTGTAATGAGCAATGTGATTGCTTATCCAGCCCAGATGGATGAACCATTGCTGGTGTGCCCTTGCCTTGGGTGTGCTAATGGTGACCCAAAAGGAGAAGTCCACAAATTACAAACCCCACTATCACACTGTGTAACAATCCCCAAGGAATCTGTGTGCCCCAGCAAGTGTCTAGGATGTCCTTAGGCCAAGAAGATTTGAGAAGAGTCTCCTTATGGATGTGGATCCTTATGGCAGTGCTGCCACTGCCCTGAGCTCCAAGTGAGCCTTGAGCAGTGACGTGTGACTTACCAGTCCCAGGTTTTGCTCTGTGTTTCTAAGGCAGGCTCTGTACTTGGGATATATAGAAAAGGCCCACTGCTCCTGGAACACAAGTTCTCCAGTACTTTCCCACAACTTCATCCCTTTCCACTTAGATATGTGCAACTATTGAAGCGGCTTTTGGGTACAGAAGTCCATGTTTGGTAAGTTATTTTCAGTTATTCTATCTATTGAAACTCATCCAGAATCTAATCTACTGTACCAGCAATGTAAGACATGTTGTGAGAATTGCATTTCTGGTCAGCTTGTATTTCAGAGCCTCATACTAAATTCTGCTGAAGGTTTTGGGGCTTTTACAATGACATTATTTATTTGTGCCTTTTAAAAAAAAATCCCAAAGGACCTGTAACTTCTTTATATGCTGTCTCTGCTGTCTTTCAAAATTAAGGCTCTTCTAGGGGCTTTGTCCTTGCTGACACCCAACCCAAGGTTATTCGCATTCTATCAGAAAAGAATTAATGTATTTGATTTCAAGAACTTTCATTTTTTTGTTAAAATAATTCTCACTCATTATTTTGTCAGTCTGTTGCATCCATTGCATTAAAGGCATAGCAATACTCAACCAACCATGTTAGTGGGCAAAATCCATCAGAAAGTTTGATGCCTGACTTGAAAAAGGCTATGGCTCATAAAACTCTGCAACTCTAAAAGAATTATCAGCTGCTGAAATCACTTCAAAGTAATTTTCTGTTCCAAATTAGAGTGCATCTTTGCAGCTTAATCAGGTAATTTAATTTACAGCTGCAGTTATTACTTATGGCTTATCATTCATATATTATAAGCAGTTTGCTGCAAACTACATTTGTAATGTTGATAGGTACATTAACATACATAATTTAAATCAATATATTTTAAAAACTAGAACATCCCTAATGGACTAGTTAACAATCACTGTGACGCCTTCAAAATGTTGTCAAAAGCACAGGGATTGTCTCAAAAGCTGCTTGCATTAGAGCACTAAAAAATTATCAGTTTTTAATAGTAGCAATAGTATTGCTTAACATTTTGTTAAAAATGCCTCCAACAGAGAATAAGATCATGAACAGCAGGAAGGAAAGAAAAGGGACATATTTTATCCAGGTTGCTTCAAGGATAGACAGTTATATCCAAATATAAAAAGTTGCCCACAGAGAGTTTTAGAATTCAGTGACATGTGAGTTGACAGATACATGAAATAAAATACTGCAGTGCATAAGAACACCATGGAATTGCTGCCTGATAAACTTCTGACCATCATCTGAATAAAAGTCCTTATGTTTTCAACTCCTAACTGCAGTGACTGCCCAGCTGCCTTGCAAGGAGCTTCAGGAATGTCACTCACTGTATTTAATGCTTAAACATGATGGGAACAGCTGCCTCAAAAGACTCATCCAGAACAGCAGAGTCATCCTTGCTGATTGAATCTATTTTTCCAACCACCCAGTTGTGAGCCTGTGAAAATAATTAATCACAGGTGTTAGAGCAATATGAATGTGCTGCTGTAATGGTGTACACACCTGTGAAAAATAAGTATAAAATACCTACAAATAAGTAAAAAGTAAGTATAAAATTCTACCAGTCTCCCTTCCTCTAGTTCTGCAGGAATGCAAGGGCCAGGACAAGGTGGGGACTGACAGATCAGAGCCTATAGGTTTGGCAGGATTCTGATCTTTGTCTATGTCCTCAGCATATCTGTGTGGTGGTATCTATTATCCTCTCATCTGGACAGAAGTTTTCTTTGTTCACACTCATAGTTTTGCCTCCTCGTTTGGTCTTCATTCCACCTTTCACTCCCTTGTCCACCTTCTTGCAGTAGCACATTGTGTACCACCATCCTGCCTGTCAGGCTGGTCCCAAACCTGTCAGTTGCCTTTCCACAACGTCCTCCAACCATCTTCACAGTCAGTCTAAATGAGGCCAACAACCCTCTAAGATATAATGTGGGGGTGCTGAAATGGTATCATAGGTTTCTTAGTTGTAGGTTTAAAGTGATTTGGACTTTAACCCTAGCCAGGTAAAGTTCCTGTCTTGGATTGTGCTTATCAGAGGTTGATAAGAGTTGCCAAGACAACTCTAATCCTCTGCCCTGGGTTTCGATCATCCTATTGTATTTTCCCCCATCCCATTGTATTTCTCCCCCACATGTCCATCATCCCCCAGACCCCAGAACCTTCAGGAGAGGTGTCTGACAGTGATTGGTGGGTCTCCTAGGACTCCATCCCAAATTCACCTGATTTGTTAATGTTGTGTATTGCATTTTGACCTTACCCACCTGGCTTTGTTTGACTGGTCTTGTAACTTGTGTCCACCCCCGAGATTTTGGGGGAAAAAAAAAAACCCTGTAACCGAGGCCGGGGGTCACTCCCCAGAGGCACAGGCCTGGAACCAGGGGCTGCCCCTGAGTTACCCGAATAAAACCTTTCTCCCTGAGCCTGGAGTGTCCCCTCTTTCGAACCACGGCCGAGACAGCTAAGGCAAAAGCACTGCGGAGCCAAAGACCCACGCAAAGGTACTGTTGGGCGTATCAGAGCTAGCAGGGTGGCCCAGCCGACGCTGAGCTGACCTGAGAGACAGATACGCGAAGCAACAATATAATCTGTCCTCTCCTTCCATACAGCTACAGTGACAAAAATCTATCCTCTTACCATTTTAGATCTTGCTTATTTCAATTCCCTTTACTTTGACATCAATGAAAGTAAGTAGATGGATAAATTAAGTTGTCCAAAGAGATAAAAAGTGTTCCTGAGAATTTGGATGATGCAACATTTGTGAGGTAAATCAGAATTTGTCATTCTGATTTGCAAATGGCACATGGAAAATGCATGGTCTTTTCACCTCAATGAAAAGCTGATGTTTCAGCCTGCTGCTAAATTTCATAATGGGTGTTCAGTGCTTTTCCATAATCAGCAAATCCAGAATTTTCCAAATATTACTGTATTAGGATGTTGGCTATTGCCAACTCAGTGCTGCAGCCTCAGGAAGAAAATACATTATGGATAGCACACAGATATTTTCAGGATTAAGGGCTGGTTCCATAAAAGAGCACAGATAAAAAAGCCCTGCCTGTCACCTCTGAGTTTTTCTGTGTTTGCATCATTTCCATTCATAAAATGCTAATAAAGGATCAAAAGCACTGAAATAGCTGTTAAAAAGTGCCACCATCCAATGGCTTATCAGTAGTGCAGCTGTTCTAGACCTTTCCACTCAACTTGCATAGAAGAACCCCCTGGTACTCCATTACCATGCAGACATCTTTGGATGGTGGACCATGCCAGCTTTGGCTGCACATCTGGGCTGCTGCAAAGGGTATGAGGTTTTGGGGAGCAGTGCCCTTTCCAGGAGGGGATAGAAATATCTGTTGTACTAACTTGACCCCAATCCCATGGCCATCATTTCTTGTGTATCCCTGCAGGACTTTCAGGGACAAGAGAGAGTCACAGGGATTTAATTACACATTCCTTGGTCATTTTTGTTTGGGCTAAGGTGATCATTTCATCTTTCTGTCCATAAGAAATGGGAAAATCCATAATCAAAGAGCAAGTTCACAGTCTTGACCAGGAGACAGGTAATTGAAGCAGCCAAAGAATACTGATGTGAATTGATGGAGATAAATATTCTAGTAAAAACCCTAAGGAGTAAGTCCAACTGGGAAGAACATGAAACTTACTAGGAAGTTTCTTAGTTACTAGGAAAACCTGAGTCCTGACAGACACTAACTAAACTAAAATCAAAACTGGCACATGGCTGTGTGCTTGGATCCAATTTGTTACTTGGCAAATCAAGAGTCAAGAAAGATTAATCATCAATCCTTCATTAAAAAAGTTTTTGTTTCTATGTCCTAGCTAATAAGGTTCCTAGAAAGAAATTGTTAGTATGCAGTATGGGGAAATCTGGAGCTGTGAGAAAAGTGCACCCTATGGATGGAGGTCAGTATCTCAGGCTCAGCTACTGCTGTGTGAGAGACAGAGTCTGTGCCCAGTGAGGGCCAGGAGAGAAGACAAGAAGGGGCCATGGAGGCAGCTCAGAGGGAGCTGAGGAGCAGTTCCCAGGGTCAGGATGAAGAGTTCTGCAGAGAAATGGACACCATCCATTCAAAGCACTAGGCCTGCCTTACCCTGGTACTCATAACCTGCTTTTAACTTCAACATTGCTAAAGAATGCTTTTATCCCTTATCTACTCTCACAACACACCTGTCTTTAGCTCCTGGGGCCAGCACTGATTCAACCATCAGAGAACACACAGGGGAGGAGCTGCATGCAGGAAAACTCCCTTTGGATGAGTGTTTTCCCTCTCCAGCCTCTGCAGGTGGAGCAGGGGGGAAGAAGCAGCACGTGCAGGTGGAGAGAAGCTACTTCATGGTCTGGTTTCATACATGTGGCTTACTTCATCTGCAATCCCAGACAGGCAGGATTTGTGCTGCTTTTTTTTTGTCTGATGACAGCTGCTCTTCCTTTGCACTTGCCTACTAAGTAAACTGTGATTAAGAACCATTTATTGCCAAAAATTGTGTCATTGTCACGAATGAGTGGAATAATGTAAAGCAATTAATTGTGCTGAATCCCACACTCCAAAATGTCTGAAGTAATTAAAAGTGTCGTTATGATGAAATTACCTCAAAATATTTTCAATACTACGCAAGTTGATCTTAAGGAGGAAGGAAACTCGTTGACAGTAGGCATTAATGTTTATTATGTGATTTTCAAAGGCTGGAGAATGGAGGGGTTTCGAGTGGGCAGAGGGGCCAGTATGATGCCTGCTGGCAGAGGAGCCATTCCCTGGGAATGAGTGGATGCCAGCTCCCTGTGGTGCCTCCTGCAGGGACTTTGCTTGGATTTATGCCACTTCTTTCAGTTTCAGCAAGAGCTGTGAGTACAACTCTGGAGCAGCCCCTGACAACAGAGCCAGAAGAACATGTTTGCAATTCAATATTTAAGGCAACTGTCTTTCATTTAATGACCTTGAGACTGGGAAAAAAAAGTAATAAATTGGAGAGAGACAGAAAAAAGCATTTTCCTTGAGCATGGGTAAGCAGAATAGGTGGAGAGGTCAATGGAGGTAGGAATTCAAAAGCATTTCAGTGAATTTTGTGCCATTTTAAAGGTGCCACCAATACTTAAAAGATCATGAGAGGTGTGCAGGCATGTCAAGCTGCCAACAGTCACCTGGCAGTATTTTCTACTGGACCTGCACAACTCACTCTTTCTGGTTTCTCTTCAAGTTTCACTTTCAAAGCTTTTATTAAACTTATTTTTGCACATCAAATGTTGCTGTGTGATGTCTTGGCTGCACCAGTCTCGTGGTGAAAGCTGCCTGACATTTGGAACAAGAAGTTTAGACCTGCAAGTTTGCTAAGAGGAATCACAGGGATGATTTCTGGTGTCACTTAGGAGAATTCTGACATTTGCTGTCCTTTACACATGTCATCCCTGCACCAGCCTTTTGTACTCCCATGTCCAAGACTGAGGAGTACAGGACTTTCCTCTGAGCATCATAACCAGAGGGGAAAGATTGCATGCCAAGGTGAACCAAATCCCAGAGACTGGTGACTATTATATGGGCTGTGCCTGAAGATAGCACTATAAATAAGGAAGGGAAATGCATGCAAAAGCAGTAATAATCTTAAATATTCTAAAATATACGCCTGGAGCAGATCCACTGTCAGGTGGAACAAAGCAAAAACACTTTTACAGCAGATAACTGCTGATCTCATTAAGTCAAGCAAGGAAGGAAGGAAGGAAGGAGGTATCCTCCAGCGTCTCTTTTAAGATAGGATAAACTGTTCCATCATGTCTCCACGATGGCTACCCACAGTTCTCGTGCCTTCTGGCTCAGATGGGTGAAACCAGAGTGTCTCCTTCAGAGGCCAGGTTTCATGTGTGAAAATCTAATTAGTATGGGCAACGTTTTAATGACTGATTACATTTATTTCATTTTTCTATACCCCCAGGGAAACCAAAATGCCAAGATAATACGAAGAAGAATGAGAATGTGTCCCTGAATTGACCAAATGTTACTTAACATCTTCAGAGAGGCTGGAAAATGGAGCTGATAAGAGTTTCATTAAGTGAAAATCAACATAAACGGAGAAACTACAGGAAGGACTTCCCCCCCCCCAGTTTTCATACAAATGCAGCAAAACAGGTGATGGTAAGTAATGTTGGAAAGACTTCTGAAATGCAAGGGTACAATTTAAAGTAAATTCCAGATATTTCCATCAGCATCATGTGAGATTTCCATCAGTGAGATTGTGATTTCATTTGTTTCTCTGAAAGTTCTGCCCAAAGGACAGAGGATGGTGAGAGGCAGGATGTGACCTGATGACTGCTCAGGGGGAAGCAGCTCTGGAGCTGAGCACAGGAAAGGAGCTCACTTTTAGAGTTTGGTGGTTAAACTCAGCTAATCTGACTTCTCACACCCAAATCCTTGTCAGCCCGGCTAATCATGGCTGCTAATTCAGGTCCATTGAAACTCAGGAATGTTTTTTCCTTTGGGGAAGTGGTGTTAAGTGGAGTGAGTGACCTCTGCTTGCACGTACACAATTTGCTGCCAGAAAGTGTGGCCTTTGCTTGTCTCTGGGAATAGCACTTGCTGATAGCCTGAAGTCATAAATGCAATTATTTTGCATGTCATCACCACCCCTCTCAGCCATGAGAGTGCTGCACCCACCTATCACACAGAACTGCTGCATGATGCACTGCTGAGTGCTGAAATTCTTCCCTCTGCAAAAATAACACACAGGCCAGCCCACTTGTTTTCAGCTCACTGCTTTTCACCACCCTGCAGTACAAGCTGTAATGAAGTATCATTTAAATGTCTTTTGACACTTGCCATTAAGAGGACAGCGTGGTGCCTCTGCTTCTTGCTGGTGTTTGAAGTTCTGTAAATTGTCTTCCTCCAGCCCACAGACTCCCAGGAGCAGGGAACTGGCCCTGATGCTCTGTGCTCCTGTGGAAGAACAAACTAGCCCAAACACAGGAGCAAAGTTCCAGATCCCATCAGCTACCTTTGGAAACTGGTGATATGGTATGAGAAAGAAGAACTGGATAAGCTCAGCATGAATTATTAAGGATGAACTCACTGCAGACTCAGAGAGCGAAGTTAGGCTGCCTTTGTTTTGTGTGGCTGCTCTCTGTACAGTTTGCACACAGATCATTTCAGGTGTGTTTCGTTGTGCTTGGTAACATCACTGATCATTGTTGCAAGTTGAAATATAAACTGAACCCTGAATGTCTGTACATCAGTGTTTGTTTCCGCCATGGGTTCCTGGCAGGGATTGCTTTGTACAATCCTTCAATTGTCTTTTGAAAGTGCAGTGCATTAGTGTACACAAAAATTGGTTTGGGTAAAAGCAAGGGAGAACACATTTTTATTTAGCTCCTCTGAGTCCTGAGAGCCAAGTTAGTTCACTTTGACATTAATTCAGGTTAGGATCACCAAACCCTTGGTGAACTCAGGCTTTGTTGGTTAAGGGTGAATTTCAGAATTCCCTTGAAAGCAAGTATGAGTTGCAGTGCCTGGCTGAATCACTGCTTGGTCTCTGTTAAAGAATCAAATCTTGACCAGATATTTGAGTTTCTTCTGGGTGGCTTTTAGGCCTTTTCTCTGCTCAAGAGAGAATAACTGGTCTTGTACATTGGTCACCACTCGCACATCTTACTTGTAGAATAGAAATCTCTGAATGATCCAACTTCCAGTTCCAGCTGTGTTTCTGTGTCTGGAGCTATCTGACCTCTGTCAGAAAGGAGCCTGAATGTGAACCAGCTCATACTTTGCATGGACAGTGAGGAGGGCAGAGTCATGGTGCAAAACTGGCTGTGCCTCACCATGACAGAACAGGCCAGTTTTCTCTGTATAATTTTGCACATGCTAAAGTCTGCTGAGAAGCTTCCTCTATTTATTGTACTGTTTGTAGCCATGGTGGCAGTTTGTGTGGAGTGTTACCAGGAGAAACAATAGTGTCAAACTCTCAGAGATGGGCCAGAGACTTCAAAGCAAAGGAGCTCAGATAAAAAATTAGTCTAAACATCTGCTTTTTGTAAAATGAGTGTGAGAAGATGTAAATGCTGAGTATCTGGACAGTCCTTGCATCAGAACAAGTCACATTACATGTGCAGGCAGCAAAGCAGATTTCAGCTTCTGGAGTTGATTGATTACTGAATTTGGGACTATCCCAAAGGTGCTGGGACAAGTCAGGTGGTATAAGCTAACTCATTTCACTTTGCAGCTAAGGTAAGTAAAAGGCAAGTGTTGGCTCAGCTGCTCTGTGGGGATGGATGCAGAGCAAAGTATCAGTAACTCAAGTTCTGATGGTTACAGAATATCCCAGAGGATAATGAAGGAAGGTCATAGAGAGAGAAAATATGAAACAGTTGGGTGTCCAAATTCGACAACTTTTCCTCCTACTGATTCAGTTGTTGTTCCAGCAAAGAGATGGGAAGGCTAGTTCAAATTTCAGTGTATGAGTTTGCATATTTTCTGGAATTCACAGGTTTTAAGAGCCATGTGACCCCATAACTCCTATGTGTCCTGCAATCTTCCTCTAGGACGTTTTTTCCCAGTATTTTATAATTCACAAGTGCAGTAACCACTTCTAAAATGAAAAATTCTTTCTACACTATTCTTTTGTGTTTGGCTGTTTTAAAAACACCAACAATAGTTTCCTACTAACTTGGCTCAGTTTCTGCTCATCTTATTCTGCTCCACTATTGATGTATCTTCTACAGGCCTGGATGGTTATTTTTATATGCCAAACTGCTGTTTACAATTTTATCTTAACTTGCTATGTTTGATTTAATGTATTTCTATCTAGTAATTTCCATCATCAAGACACTATTTAGCCAAGCTGACCTTTGCATATTTATTATAGCTAATTATAAAAATAGCATCTCCTACCTTGTAAACAATCTGTGCCTCAAATTATTAGAAAAGAAATTCATAAATAACATATGGGAAACCCTTCAATATAACTCTAGCTAAATTATCTGTAATAATAATAATGGACTTATTCAAGAGTTATATGCAGTGGCTATGAATGTAACAGTAAGTAATGGGAAGTTAGAACAATTGAGGTTTACATCACTGCATGGAGACAAACCAGTTTAGGCAAAAGTCAAGAGCTTAAACAGAGCAAAAAAGAGCATTAAAAAAAAAAAAAAAAAAAAAGACAATAGAAGGTTTAAAGGGAAAAGGAGTTAGCAAAACATACTCAAGAATGCTGAAAAAAACCCATTAGTTTTCTGAGCACCTCACAGCATCTTGAGCAGCCTTAGAGAAGAGAATAGGCTTTTCAAATATTCCTTTTTATACCTTGCTGGGGAGGATGGAGAAAAGTTTGTATGTACTTCCTGACTGGCTGAGTGCAACTAAAGGGAATAAATGGCTTGTGATGCCAGATCCTTAGGAGGATTTAAGAGAATAGAATGTCAGTGAGGTGAATACCACAGTATATCTTTAGTCTTAAAACCAGTCTGATCCAGCTGCACATTTTGGAAATCCTACTTGTTTTCAAACTCCGGGACATCTGGAATTGGTAAGAAAGGAAAACGGTGGGTGAAATCCTGAAAAGACTACCAGGTAGAGAATTAATTAAAGGCCAGTGGCATAATTAGCTCCAGGCAGCATATTTTGTATTGAGGATGACCAAAAAAATGCATATCCAGTGTTGGGAACTGCCGTTGTCTTGGGCTGTCACCAGCTCGCACATGTAAGGAAGGCAGAGGTGTGGTGGTGACAGGGGTGTGGTAGTGACAGGGGTGGTGGTGACAGGGGTGGTGGTGGCAGGTGTGTCACCTCATGTCACTCCTTCAGTGTTTTCTGTGTGTGGGGTGGATGAGACCCAGGCTGGGCCATTGAACAGTGGTGACTCTGCAGTGGAGACCTGCAGGAACTTGGAAACGAGAGGGGGTGAGAGAAGGGTATAAACCTGCACAGGGCTGCTGTGGCATAATTAATGCTGTGCCATTTTAATGAGCATATTAAGGGCCAGTAAGGGATCTCCAGGGACTTTTAGCTCCCACTGACTTTCTGAAGTTATTCCAAATGGAGCCACTGCCGACAAAGATTGGCAGCTTGGTTAGATTCCAAACAAGGACCTGAAGGTATGGTGCACAAACCCAGTATTCCTTACCTCAAGCAGTGAAAATAGTTCACAGCTGTCTAGTCAGATGAGCTTTTACAGACTACAGAGAGTCAGATTATTCATGTAGTTTAAAGCAAGGTTGTGTTCCCACAGCTGAAAATGATGGAATTGTTGCAGACAGTTTGCAGTTAAATGTCCTCCATTCTGGAAGTTATTCAACCCTGATGAGAGAGGAAAACCTTCATTCTGCTGAAGCCAGTGGAAAAAGTTCCCATCAGATTCAACAGCGGTAGTGTTTCCGTTTGAACTTTCTGAGATAACCTGACACAATTTAGAGAGTGGGTGTTAACTCAAGGGGTTGTTTTCTACCCTATAACATGCCCATTGCTGTCCCAGTTGTTGGCTAGGAAGCCATGAGAAGAGTCAGCCTTTTCAGCTTAGGAAAATCAACTCATTCTTTGTGACCTTTCCATCAGCTCTAATTAGAGTAGCTGAATTAGAGTAAATGCTATGGGAGGTTCAGCATAGACAACATTTGCATGCCTTTATGGTACTTAAAAAAAATGGCAAACTGATTTCTTGGTCACTCAGCAGATGTGTAGACATTGATGCTGTTAGAGAGTGAAAGCTGGAAATCTCGTCTAGAAGATTTATTATTATTTATATGCCTTTCTAACTGTGGTATGGCGAAATTCTGTTTTGAGGTTCTGTGTTATAAATTCAAATAAATTGTGGAAAGGACCTTGGGAAAGGCCTGCTGATTCATTGTCCTGTTCAGCATCTGTTAAAATCAAAGCACCTTTAGCAGGTGTATGTGTAAGACATGCATACATTGTGTATAATGCCAGACATAAATCTTAATTTATAGGTATATTTATGTGTTAGAGATTCTTTCATCTCCTTTAGTGATCTGCTGTAGGATTTATCAGTTCCTACAGCACACATGCCTTCCTAGATCCCTCTGACTGCAAAAGAAGTTGATTCCATCTTGGTTCACATTAGCATAAATGGAAAAATCTGGATTATCCTATTCTTTAATAATCCTTGCATGTATATGAAAAATATTATCATGTTGCTGCAACCCTTCTTTATTCTAGAATGAATAAAGATAATTCTTACAATTTTTTTAGAGGTTGAGGATTCTTAAAGTTTTAGATTTGTTATTTCTTTTCTCTAGCACTTCTCATTTTTCTAGAATATTAAGTGAAATGTCCAAGGCAAATTGATGCACTACGGCAACAACACTGTGAAATAAATTGAACTGTTTAAAGGGAATGTAAATGTAGAATGACTTGCACTAAAAAATAAAATTATTTCAAAATGCCATTAACTATTTCCATCACAATTCTCACTGAGCAAAGCAGATCTGTTATTGATTGACCCACTGCCAGTAATACAGCACCATTTAATATATTGCTATTTAAAAGACAATTCAAAAAATATTTGTCCTTTTTCTCTGTTTTCTTACTGTTCCCACTCAGAAAGACACTTTCATGGCATCAGTTTGGGTGGTGCCATTTGGCTCCTGCAGGGGAAAAAAAAGACCAGTTTTTCTGTTATGCTGGCTACCATTTAATCCTGATTTATTTTCTACCTTAAGTCCTGACAGCATCTTTCAGGTTTCGCGGCCTTGCAAAGACAAATTGAAATGCAACTTGTCTGCATTTTAATTAATACCTGCATGTCTTTCACTGAGTGATCAGGTTCATGTCCTGACTAACTTCACTGGGTGGCAAGGAAGGGTTACACAGTCCACACCTGGGGCTGGAGTGATACCTGGTGTAACAGAGCAAGGAGGACAATCAAGTGCTTATGTCCTCCCAAATATTGATTGCTGTTGAAGATGAGAACAGAATCTCTCCAATTATTAGCATTTGTACCTGGACCAAGAGGTATAATCTTTCCCTTTCTGTGCTAGCAATTATTCTTTGCAGCTGCCTGAAAGAGAAAAAAGCATTTAGCTTGAGATGGATGATAGCATGAAGGATTATTTTTTTTTTCCATTTAAGTATAGAAATTCTGCTCTAGTGCTGAGGCTTTGAAATATGCACAGGAGGCTTGTGTGCAAGAGGATAGAAGGCATATCCAGCTGTGGAATTGGACAAAGTCATGAAATAGGAAGTGCTTGTTTTAAAGTGTGCGAGACACTGTCCTGGCTTGCATCATAAATTATGAATCTTCCCCTTCCTGCAGGCCTGCACTGTGTGTCCATGGCTGAACACACAGTCCTTGGCCACAGATAACAAAGGAAATGGAAGATTTTCTACTAGGCAGAGCAGTCATTTCTCACTGAGCCTTGTCCTTAATGACATGGAGTGTACTGTGGGGATGGATGTAGCTACTTTGCTGAGAAAGGAGCACTATCTAAAAGCAATCACTGCTGCACTTCTGACAGCCATCCCAAGTAATTATCACCTTGCAAGATGAAAGGGAAACAAAAGTCAAAACGTTTGAGGATAACTCGGTGTCTGAAAAAAAATTCTTTAATGCTTTCCAAACTGCACCATCTTACTGACATTATGGTCAAACTCACTCAGACCAGACTGTCTGCTCCTCTTCCTCTCCCACAGAAACACACCATTGGTTAAATGTGTATCCAGACCTCGTCTAAAGCCCAGTCCCCTTTGACATTCACAATGTAGAAATTAGTACTTAATATTGCTTGAAATGATAGTAAATGCTGCCCAAGGGAGCAATTTTTCACTGCATAACCTGCTGACTTCACAATTACTGTGAAATGCAATTATAATGAGCAAGGGACAGCAAAGGCATGGAGTGACTTCAGGGCACAGGAGAAGCCAGTGGATGAGTTGGTTGCCCTGGCTGACTGAGCTCTGTCTGTAGGGAAACCCCCAAAACTAAGAGAAGCAAACAAAAAGACAAAATGTGTCTGTCCTTGGCTCCTGGCTACAGAACTGTGTCCTCTGGAAAACTGCCCAGGAAGTGAAGCACACCCCCAGGTGTCATGGGAGATGTATGATATGTATATTACAGCCAAGAGCAAGTTGTAAAGTATAAGAAACAGAGAGCAGTCATTAACAAGGCACTGACTAGTTTAGTTTAAATTAGAGAATGGTCAAGCTATGGCAGTGATACAGATCATATTCCTATAAAACACAAACCTATCTTTGACTGTTACAGAGCTGCCCCTTTACATTTCGTCGTCATAAAAGTTGCTAACTGCAAAATACTGCTTGGCCCTCATAAAACTGTACTCAGTTTTTGAGTGCTTTATTTATGGGATAAGTGGTGTGATGACATTTTAAATGCTTTCTCTCTGAATAGGGATAATGATCTAATGATTATTTAAGTGATTTTCTCAAACAGTCCTGCACCGAGGAAACTGAAATATATGAAAAGTATTGCCATGTAAATGTCAGTGAAAGTAATTAAGCAGTGAGAAATTTAAGAAGGTATAATCTGTTTCATTTTCCCCTCTTCTGTGGAGATTTTAAAAACGAGCAGAACTAAAATGTCCTGGGAAATATTATGGGATAATATTATGGCATGATTTAAGGAAGGTTTTCCATCTCCATTGCAGTTGCCACATGGTATTTCTGTAACAAATTCAGAATGAAGTAGAAATGAACTGTACATTGGATCCCTAAAGTAATTTAATGGCATACATTCACTTCTGAATGTAAACTGCTATATCCATTAGAGCAGAAAATAGTTTATCAGGGGACTATTAACTGGAAAGTTATTGAATATTTCAAAATAAAAAGAAATTGACTAGTAAGAATGTTGTCCAGTGATTGTATGAATTTTTGTTAATGGAAGATTTTTAATACAGGTGAAGATAAATGTTTCAGAAATTGTTTATCAGGAGAGGTTCTTCAAGTCTTCACTCCACAAAAATGATGAACTGATGGCATTGATTGAGCTGATCCTTGAGCACAGAAGCTGCAAGTCAGTTATTTTCATGAGGTCTTTTACAGCAGATTGGGGATTCCTTGATTCTCTGATCTTTTTGAAAAACCCAGTCAAATTAAGATTTAAAAAATGACAAGGCAGAAAGAAGTCTGTAGAACTAGAACAGATTTTCTAATACTCTGTGATTATTTTTTTTAGGTTTTGTGCGTATATCACTGAGAAGTTCTCTTTCTTTTCTTGTATATAAACGTTAATCTGTAAACGCTAATGATCTATCTGTATCTAGTTCATTTTTATATATGTCATGTTCTCTACTCAATGAATTCACTCATTAATTTTCTATGCAGCAGCTTGTATTTCATAAGATATTTTTTCCCTCCTGCAGCAGAAATAGCTCTGGAGAAACATTTATCACTGATTCCTGCAGAAAATATTCTTGAATTGTGAGCTGTGTAGCATTTCTTTTTCTTTTGATTTCTTCACTTATTCTGTTTTTCATGTAGAAGTCATTTCCAAGACAGAATCTCCTGTGTGGCCCTTCATTCAGTTACAACTGATTATTATGTTCAATTCTTTTTCTGCCATTAGTGAGGCTGCATTATTTTATTAATGTTTCAATTATTTATAGAGACTATTATGCATTTTTTTAATCTTGAAGAAATTATGGCTTTACTATTTGCTTAAATAGATATTTTACTAACAAAACCAAATAGAATTAAGAAACTGTCTGTTGCAGGTAGATAGTGTTTTTCCATTGTTAAGGTAGTGTATATATGTGGATTGTGAATATATAACATCCAGATATATAAATGAAAGTAGAAAAGCATTCTGTATCAGCAGCTTAAAAACTGAGATTTCTGTAGCTGATTATGGAAATTATATTTGATATATTAATAGTTTGCTTCAATGCACAGAAATCTGCATGGGCTTAATTGAAAACAGACTTTATCCCATCATTAATGGGAATGCACTACAACATCCTTGCTAAGTGTGGGATTCCTGGTTCAGGCAGGGCATGTGTGTTACCTGTTGGGTGTTGTGGGAAAAAGAGGTGGCAGGGATTGAAGTGGTGCAGTTTAGTGTTGCTGAGAAAGCACAGCTTCTCACCAGGAGATGTGACTTGCCTGGTAGGGACCAAACTCAATTTTTATTTTTAGGTCATTAACAAGCATAAAGCTTTTTAGAGTTAAAAAAAAAGTAACAAAATAACAGCAGTGATTTTGAAAGCTGACCACTTCCTAACAACCCCAGAGTCAACAGCAGATAAAAAGATCTTCAGAAGAAGGTCCCCACAAGAAGTTGCAATGAAAAGCATTTCCCCTGGCCAGTATCTTACACTTATGTCCCCAGCCCCCTATGTCCCATAAATCCAATATAGGGCTTTTTTTGACAAAAATGAGAAAAAACTGTTTTAACACTTCTCTCATCTTTAGCATGTCTTGGTTCTCTGGGCAGCACCTTTTGGACTGCCATGTCTCAGTCTGCAAAAGCACATGGGCAGAGAGTGATGTCTCAGTTCTCAGCTAGACCCAATGTGCTTTTGCCTTGAACTTTGATTAACAGAAAACCCTTAGGAATATCTGGATCTTTAGAAAGGATCTGGTGCATAAGGAGTTACTCAGGACTGGTGAGAAATGCTATGAGCATTCAGCAAAGAAACCAAATTATTCTCTGCCTCACCTTCTTCTTGCTTCCTGGCCTAGCCATGATGCTGGACATCCCATTCCTACACTAACGACATATTTACCTCCTGCCCTGGGTACAGAGGGAGTGTCCCTCACCCCACACTTCATTTGGACTGCCAAACAATCCTAAGGCCAAGAACAAAAGGTCTTATTTGTGTTTGATTTTCTATGAGCATATTTCATTCAGTAGTTTCAAAACTCAACATATTTTAAAAATATTAGTGGGATTTATTGCCTGTGATTTCATGATCTTCCAGGAATTCTCTCTTTGAAGTGCTTTTCCAGAGAATATTACAGCTATGTCTGTTCCTTTGTAAACTTACTGATACTACTCTGTCATTTCAGATAGATAGCACAAGCATTTCCCAGGCTTCTATAATTTAAACTCATCTCTTAAGCCTGCACCAGAGTAGTATAGTGAATAGATATCCCTGATGTCTTTCCATGCTTTGGAGACTCCAGAGCCAATGTTTCCTAGGAAAAAAAGAATCCCTGCCAAACTTGTACCTGGTCTAAACCTTGTGACTTGTCTTATCTGACTTCAGATGTTGGTACTCAAGGACATGGTGCTCCTGAGTGTAAAATTGGAGGATGGAGTTGGGGTTAGATACTATAAACTCGGAGTTAGGATTGTTCAGCCTGGAGAAAAGAAGCCTCTGACTTTTTTTTTTTTTTTTTTTTTTTTTTTTTTTTTTTTTTTTTTGAGAAAAGAAGCCCCATCCAAACTGCCCTTGAAAACTTTCAGGGATAGGCCAGCCACAGCTTTTCTGGCAGGCCTGGGCCAGAGCCTCACCACCCCACAGAGAAGCATTTCTTACTAATATTTAATCTGTGAATATTATAAACTCAGAATTTATTTGAAGATCTAAAATGCTCCATGAAGAAAAAGATAGGTTCAGGGATTCCTGTATTCATGAGGACAACAGAAAGGCCATAATCCCAGAGTCCCAGTATTCCTGTCATTGCAACATTGGTGTCCATTTTATTACCTCCATTTCTATATTTATGCCTTGCAAAAGAAAATGAAAAAATTCTCTTGCAGAGAATGAGAAAAGAAGCATCTCCTTCTCTCTACATGGTTTTTTGAAGGCAGCGTTTCAGGAGGTGAATCACACACAAGTCTCCAGTTCAGTTTAAAGGATAAGGAAGCATTGGCCTATCGACATGATTTTACCCTGAAGTAGTGAACTAACAACCTGGGTTCTTGCTCTAAAAGTTACTATCTTGGCATATCACACCCTCTTCTTATCTGAGCGCCTGTTGGCTTTGTGTGTTTGGTCTGCCATTGCAGCAGTAATCACAGAACACCTGGTGGAAACAACTCACGAAAGGAAACCCAAGAGAAGCATTAACAACAGGGAACTGAAATACTCTTCTAGGACTGAACATGGAATGGATTGGGATGAAATGGACCTTAGAAACCACCTCATTTCAACCCCCCTGCCAGGAACACCTTCCACTAGACCAGGCTTGTCAAAGCCCCATCCAATCTGGCCTTGAACACTTCCAGGGATGGGGCAGCCACAGCTTCTCTAGCCAGCCTGGTCCAGGGCCTTGCCACCTTCAAAGAGAAGAATTTCTTACTAATATTTAATCTGAATCTACTCCCTTTCCATTTAAAACTGTTGCCTCTTGCCCTGTGCTTCCATGCCCTTGTAAAAACTTGTTTTCCCATTCTCTCAAGTAGCCCCTTCAGGTACCGTAAGGTCTTTTAAGGTCTCTCTAGGGGCCTCTTTTCTCCAGTCTGGATGATCCAAACTCTCTCAATGTGTGTCCAAGGGAGGGCTGCCCCATCCCTCATGCCCCAAAAGGTGACATTTCTTTTGATGGAGGCAGGATATTTGAACATTGAGACTTAGCAGGGTAAAACAACTCATCTAATGAGTGAATAAATATTATAAAAAGTATTCAAGAGTTTGATTGGAGAGGCTGTAGAACAGGTTTTTTGGTACCTCAAGACACTTAGATAGAAATTTGATAGAAATTTGCTAATAGTTTTGTAAACTACTAGGAATTCAATTTTGACTTTTATCTCAAATGCCATAAATCCCCAACACTGTTTAACGTGGGTTTGTTACTCATGTAGGTGCCCTTTGTGTTGTTCTTACTGATATAATCACTGTTCCCACAAAATATATTACATTTTGTTCTTAAATGATTAATCACTCCACTTTCCTATCAACAAAGCAGTAAATGGGATGCTAGTTTCCTTCCTCCCTGCTGAGCAGATCATTTTATGCAGTTTCCTCACAATAGATAGTAAAGGAGAAATAGATACTGGTTACTATGAATTGCTGCTATGGATACAAGGATCTTCCCACTCTAAGGGTTCTGAGACTCCATGGAGTGCTTGTTAGCATATTAGCCAAAAGGCATTCAATGCTGACTATAGCTGTATTATATTAAAGTCTACTGCCCATCTCATTTTTTTATAGTCTATTCTGTAGAAGCAAATGTCAAAGGTTTGTTTTCCCTGTAAATTGTTAAACTTCAAAACTAAGACACACAAAGCTTTAGTGTTGATGTTAATAAAAGCTGACAGCCTCATAGGGTGCATAAAAAAGACCAGCATTGACTAAAGAAGAATTTACCATACATATAAGCCTATACCACCCATATATCAAACATTTAAAAATAACTCTTTAAACAAAATTTGGAGGAAATTAACTTCTGCTATTGTTTGTACAGTGATCCTTATGCTAGTGCTGACATATTTGTAGGTCACAGCTATTTAGCTGTAGAGCACCAAACAGCGTATCTTGCCTAAAGACATCCATCTCTTTGATGTCAGAAAGCTCAAACATAAAAGCAGCAAGATAAACAGGCAAAAGAGATCAATTTAATTCAGCACTGGAAGGATATGAGTTGTACTTCTTAATAAGATTAAATAAATGAAGACTTAAATGACTGCTCTGTGTGAAATGACTTGATTTGTTTCATGTGTCCACTCAGCGATGTGTTCACAGAAAATCTCACATGAAGGATAACGAAGGAAATAGTTCTTGCACCTGTTATTTGGTTGTGGTAGAAATACAATGAAAATTTACTGATGTCATTCTGTAAGTCACTCTGATACTTCTTTCATTTTAGGCTCTATGTAGGTGATGTTTTCAAGAGCCTTCACCACTGAGTCATGTAAATGATGCAAATTACTGTTTGCATAAGTGAACTGTGCTGTAGCACACACAAAAGTGTGAATTATAAGATTTTTTCAGTTTGCTTGAAAGAATTCCAGCTTGGGAGACATTGTACACTGAACATTTTCACTCAATGATCACCTTGGACTGTTCTTGAGTGTCACTTTTAGTGCCAAACCACAAGCTCAAATAATTGGAAGATAAAACTAACAGAAGGTAACATTTTAACAGTATATAATATTATTTTCAGGACCTCTAATAACTAACCATATGGAGTGTTGTGTACCCTCTCTTTACCCTGTTGAGTTATGTAGCTTTTATAAAATAAAATGTCAGGGCCTTTTCAACTAGTTTTGCTAGTTAAGATAGTGTTTTTTGTAAGGAAGTAGACCACTGCAGTCTGGGACTTGATCCAAAGTCTATTTAAATCTCTTGAAAAATCCAGTATGACCAGGTGATGACTGGTCATACTGTATCTTGGGCACATGCTTCATGTTCATGGGATTCTTAATCAAATGTGTTTTCCCAGCAAAGCAAGCACGAGTGACTTGCTTTGTCAAAGTCTATGAAAAAAAGAGATTATCCTGTCAGCGCATAATGATAATTATTTTGTGCTGCTTAGCTTCTGAGGCACTTCCTTATATCCTTATATCCTTATAACTTGAATTAATTCAATACTAACTCACTGAATACACTAAACCATGGATATTGTGCCATGAAATTAACTTAAATATCTTTTTGGTAACCCAGCAGCAATTCAGCTGGTATTGCAAATATCTTTACCATCCTTCATTGATTTTTCCTGGTGTCCCTGCAAAGGCATGTGTTTTACTGGACTTTTACTGGTGGGGTGCATTAGTTTACATACGAGCTACTGAATGAGAGATTAACAGTACAAATATTCTACTTGTTTTCTTTGGGCAGCAAACAAAATTATTTCAAAAAATGAATTATGTTTTTTCTTCTCTTGATGTTTGATCTCACAACAATTTCCTTAATGTTGAGATATAAAATGATTATAAAACCAAGCTTTGGTTTAAACTCATTGAGCAATTTTGAGACTGTCCAAGAAGCAATTTAATTACCTGCTCTACAAATTGCACAGAACAAACACAACTACAGACCACAAGACATTGCACAATTACAGGTTTTGTTTAAAAACTGTCAGAGCAGGCAGACTTCGATGTATCTGAACAGATTTATTTACTTTGAAAATTTATGTCTTGACTTCACTGATGTACTCAGCAGATGAGACATTTCATAGATTACTTTTGGAGTAACCATGTGCTAATATTTATAGATAAAAGTCTGCTGCAAACATGTTCAGGTTGGATTTTGATGGAAACCTTCACGAAGCAATCCCACTCATGGGAGCTGTTGCTATGGCATAACACATGATTAATGGGAAACTGAGGATGGGCCTTGATTGCTGTAAGGGGCTCTTAATGAAAAAGGCCGCAAAAATTATATTAAGAAGGAAATTTATTATCTACATTGTTCAAGAATAATCCTTACTAAATCCAGAAAAAACAGGCTGTCATGGCTCTGAGAGCCTGACCACAGGGCCCTGACCCTCTGCCTGCAAACAGAGCCTGCACGGGCAAATAGAAACAATCAGTGAAGATTTAAAGACTTTATTTAAGAATTAGATACAAATTGGCCAAAAGGACCAAATGGACCCTGGGGGTAGATCAGGCACAAAATCCCTGGCTGGTCCAAGGAGGGGATTGTCCTGCTTTACTCTGTCCTGGGGTGGCCTAATCTCGAGCACCGTATGCAGTTTTGGGCAGCACAATGTAAGAAGGAAAAGCTACTGGAAATTGTCCAAAGGAGGGACATGAAAGTGCTGAGGGCCTTGAGGGAGAAACAGGAAGTGGCTGAAGTCACTTGGTCTGTTCATCCTGGAGAAAAGGAGGCTGAGGGGGGCCCTCAGATTCAGTGACAGCTTCGTCTGAGGGGAAGAGAAGGGGCAAGCACTGATCCCTGCTCTGTGGTGACAATGGCAGGACCCAAGGGAATGGCCTGAAGTTGTGTCAGGAGAGGTTTAGGTTAGATATTAGGAAAAGGTTCTTCCTCCAGAGGGTGGCTGGGAACAGGAACAGGCTCCCCAGGGTCACAGCACCAGCCTGACAGAGGTCAAGAAGCATTTACACAATACTCTCACACACGTGGTGTGACTCTTGGGGATGGTCCTGTGCAGGGCAGGAGGAGGACTCCATTATCCTTGTGGGTCCCTTCCAACCCAGAACATTCTATGATCCCATGATTCTATGAAAAAGACTAAGAGTGTCAGAGGAATTCCAGATCATCATATTTTATTCAAGATATTAGCATAGCATTAAGATTTGTTTCACAAATAATGACTGCTAAACCCTGCAGAAATGAGAGGAGTATCTCAGATAGTCAAGTGGCTAAAAGATATGAATTAAAACTGCAAACTTAAGGTTGATTTGAGTATTTTCATTACAAAGATGAAGGTGGGAAAACCACAGCCCTGCTTTATCAAAAATAAAAAATCATTTATCACTGGCATGAGCCTGGTGCCAGACACTTCCATGGTAGTAGCGTGGTATGCTTCTTCTGAGAAATGCTGATCTGAATTCATGCTTCCTGTACTGGGAAATACTCTAGAGAAAAGTAGCCCATTATTTCCATAAACGAAGGTTTTGGAAGAAATATTTATTGGAAAAACTCAAAAGCACAGAAGGAGAAGTACATTTGTGTCAGAGCATTTAAATACATTTGAGTTTATCATACTAAAATCTCTTAAAAGTTGAATCATTGTAAGTGCAATGGCAAAATATACAGCAACCAGTTAAACATCAGCAACAAATGACTGAAGTGTCTACAAATAAAATAATGTACTTTTTAAAGCCAATTATAGAAATAGGGGATATTAAAGTCTGTGTTCCTCCCTCTCAATGTTCCTGCAAAAAAATAATCTTTCCATTATTGCAAGGTTTGTTTCTTGCAAGTTCGGAAATTATGAAGTGTCATAATTGTACCTGAACTGCAATTATGAGAAAGCCAAAATCCAAATAGCTAGAGAAGTGCGTGTTGGAAAGATCCTCAAATCAATCTTAGATATAAGGAATAAAAACAAATAGCAAGGAAAGAACCTGTAATATTTGTTACAGGTTCTTTCCTTGCTATTTGGAAGTAAAAACAAAGACCAAAACAGACAGGAAAAAAACACCATTTTCATGATTAAGGCAGACTTTGGGAGGGCTTGCAAAGATGGATAAAAGCCAGTCAAAATAACAGTGATTAAAGAGGTATCTCCTCACCACATCAGTGGCTTCACGGGCAACTGTGGCTCAAGAGACTTTGGGACTGGTTAGAGCGGGGAAACAACCACAGACAATCATTAGCCACAGTATTTTGCAAACTGATAATGGCACTCAGTTAAACTGAGTTTGGGAAGCCTTGCTTTAGGCTCTCAGATATTCCTGAAGATACTATGTTGCCATTTTTAAAATTATTATTAATAATTATGTATTTGCAAAGAGAAAAATGGTGGGATTTCTGTTGGGTTTAAAACACTTAGCAACCATTTACTATGTGTGTCTCTAGAAAAGTCCTTCATTAGATATTTTTATTAATTTGATTTAACTAAAAAGAAATTATGTAATTATTCTCCTGCTCATATTTTTCCTCTTTTAAACTTCTGATAATCCTTGATAAACTAATATGCATGAATTGCTTTTAACTGAAATTCCTCTCATGGTCTCTTAAACATTTCTGATCATGATGAACAGTGAAAAGACTAGTGAAAAGGAGTTATGGCTAATATATGAGAATTAGGATTTCAGTTTTTTATTTATTTAAATAAAACCATTTCTATTAAAGGAAAAGGCTTTTTGTTACAAGCTCTGCAAATGCAACCACACCAAAACTCTGTAGCTGTAGTAACTGTCTTCAGTAATTTGGTTTGGGGTGGTTTTTTTGGTTTTGTTGGTTTTGGTTTTGTTTTGCCTTGGGTTGTGGATTTTAAAAATTTCCTTAGGAATCAAATTACTCTACTTAAGGGCTGCATTGATTTTACTTGACTGTAATTGCAGTATTTCCTTAGACAGGGGAAAAACCACCTAAGAAAAAAAATATGAGAGGCTCATAGGAAGATGGATGTGAAAAGAAATGTGTATTATATACAGCTTTTTACATTCTGTTTTCCAATGACTATAAATTACTTTTCAATCAACTCAGAATTTTTCTGCTATGTCATGTAATGAAAAGAGAAACCAAATGTTACAGAAAAGAGTATTCTGCTGACAGAAAGATTCAGATTCATGTTCAGTATTTTTTTTTCTCTGATATTTCATGTAAATTCACAGTACTTCTGTACTGTAAAGCTTCCAAGGTCGTGTGTTCTGAAAAGAAGAAATTGAACACATTATAAAGGAGATTCAGAGAGTCCTGATGCATTCTTTTCTGAGGTTCATTTTGCTTTTAGTCAGTTTTGTTCTGGAAGGCATGCCTGTCAAAAGATGAGCAGTAAAACACCAGCTGTAGGTCTATATGGTATAAAACGAGCCACAAACATAGGAAATGTATTTACTCAGAAAGGTGCCTTTAGATAATTTTGTGAAAATACCGTCTTTCTTCTTAGTAATTGGCAAAAGTCAAAGAGAATATTAAATAAGAATCTTCAATTAAGATCCCTTAGTGCATATTTCTTAACAAACAGAAATCATTACTAAGTCAGAAATCAATGGTGGATCCATTTCTTTATCACTATGTGCAGCTCTGGTTCCCTCTGGATAGGAGATGCAGCAAAACTAGAGATGATACAAACAGGGCAGAAGGGCAGGATCAGAGGGACAGAGCATCTACTGCACTGGAATGTATTAAAGAGTTGTTGTGGATTGACCCCTAGAGGCAGTTCAGCCCCACACAGGACTCAACCTCCCTCAGTGGGAAAGGGACAGAAACAGAAGGGTGAAAGGGAGAAGCCTCATGGGTTCAGATAAAGGCTGTTCAGCAGGCAGAATAGAAGCCATACATACACAAGCAAAGTAAAACAAGGAATTCATTCCCCTCTTCCCATGGGCAGCAGGTGTTCAGCCATAGCCAAGAAAGAGAAGCTTCATCACACATAGCAGTGACATGGATAGACAATCATTCCAAATGTACCCCCTTCCTCCTTCTCCCCTCAGCTTTTATTACTGAGATATCATGTGATGTGGGACATCCCTTTGGTCACTTGGGGTCAGCTGTCCTGGCTGTGTCCCAACCCAACCTGGTGTGCACTCCCAGCCCTTGCTGGTGAGGCAGTGTGAGAAGTGGAGAAGGCTTTGATGCTGTGTATTGGCTGCTCAGCAACAGCTGAAATATTCCTGTGTTATCCACACTGTTTTGGTCACAAATCCAAAACAGCACCCTACAGACTGCTATGAAGAGAATTAATTTAGTCTCAGCCAAAGCCAGGACAGTTTCCATGCGCTAGCTGGTTTAGGGGAGTGGTGACTGCAGAGAGGCAGTCTCATCACTCTGGAGACAAGTCATGAGTGGGGCAACAAGGGAAGCATTGTTCATGACTTCCCATTACAGAAAACTTAGAGTGACACACAATTAGACTATTAAGTTATGGTGTTAAAATAAAAATAATTACCTTTTCTGACAATGCATAGCAAAATTGGAGTACTCAGATTTTGAGGATTCTGTGGCAGTCAAAAAGATGTAATTGTGTTCAGTTCAGGTAATGGAGGACAAGTCTAACACTGAGCACTAATACTGGATGCAACTTTGACTCAAGATGCTTCCAGGCTTATAATAAGCTGAAAATTGGGAGAACAGACACAGGAAACAATACATTTCCCCAGAGTTTTCTTCCTGTTCCTTTTCCTCCTGCACCCACGACAAGTTCCTGCCAGAGGCTGACTAATAATCTGGGCTGATCTCTGGGTGAATACAATATGGTATTTATGTTCTTATTCTTCACAAAGTTTTAAACAGGTGAGCACAAACCAAGACTGAGGGAAAATCATCATGTCCTGCATGTGCCAGTGTGGCTGCAACCACCTTGAAACATCACACTGCAGGACATTAGGAAGCTCAGTTCACACTGCACATAAATAATAGCTCTATGAAAAGACTGAAGATGCATCTGTAAAACTTAAGCTTTTTGGAGATGGGAATTAAACAGTGTCACCTTGGCAAGCAAATATTTAGAAGAATGGAAAATCCTCAATGTCATCCACACATTTATATAAGCAGTAAATGCAGGTTATGGGCGGATGTTATCATAATCCAAACTCACAACCACCTCGCTATTCTCTGCAATTGCCAGGGGAAAACATTTCTGCAAAAATATAAAAATATAAAGATAACGGCTCAGTTAAATTTAGTAGACTATTTTAATCTTAAAATTCAGCCTCTAAACACATGTAATTGATAGTATATGGATGAGTCATGGAAACTTGCTTTTTATGAAGAAAATTACTAATGTTGAGTTCTGGCTCTTTTCATTACTTTTTATATCACTAGCTTTCTTCCAGTATGCAATTTAGTGATCCTTGATCCACAACATTTACAGCAATTTAAATGTATTTCAGATGCTGGTAACATGGCTCCTGCCATTTCAAATGTTCATGAGTTTCCAAGCTATTCTGCTTCCATTTTTGTTCTTTATGGGCAAATCATTATTTATAAAGTCTTTAATGATAAGCTCCTGCTTTCCTTAGGCTGGAAGCATCCCTTTCACAGACAGCTTGCCAAGACCTGTGCACTGCATTTCTGGGAAGGCCAGCTGTGATCAGCAAAGCAAAGGCAGTGGGACCAGAAAGGCAAAGGAGGTTCTGGGAGATGAGTGAGGGGTACCCTGATGAGCTCAGACAGCAGCTGATCACAGAATCACAGAATCAGCTGAGCTGGAAGGACCCACAGGGATCATCAAGTCCAGCCCCTGGCCCTGCACAGAACCATCCCCAAGAGTCACGCCACATGCCTGACAGCACTGTCCAAACACTTGAGCAGCAATTTCAGAAAATGTGGATCTCCAAGTGAGACATTTTATGCTGCTGTAGTGATGTGCTCAGGAACTTTAACTTAAAAATGTGCTAAAAAGCAGGACAGGCCTAGGAGTCAGCCAGGAGTTGGGACGTACCTGCCTAGATCTTTGAATTGTACAAAGTATCATAAATTACAAACTGTTGGAGGGTTTTTCAACAAAAATTCAAGATTCAGCAGAAAATAATTTTAACCAAGTAATATTTTTTTAAAAAAGTAAGATAGAAGTGAAATATCAAGAAACCCAGCTTAGAAGGGATTCTGGGGTGGCTCCAATATGGACTGTAGGATAATTTGCAATGTTATGTTTTTACTTTTCTTCCAAAGTTCTAAATAATATCAGATTTGAGAGACTCCAGCATGTTGATAAACTGATGGCAGGTAAGGAAGGAATAGAGAGTAAAAATTTTCACACAGACCATCTCTCTTCTTCAGAACGATTTCACAAGAATAGTCCAACTCAGTCAGCAGAAGTTTTAGTAAGCTAGCACATATTTCATGAACATGTAAAAACCAGCAGACAAATGGCTGATTTGACCTGGTCATCCAGAAAAGGAATAGATGATGTCTCATCACGTACAGTTTTCATTCAACCCTGCAACAGGTCCATTTAAAACTTTCAAAAATGTCTGTATAGTTCTTGAAGTTTCTGCGTTCTCTCTTCCTTTTCAGTATCAAGCCAGGCACTCTGCTGGTGGATTTGGGGTCATCTCCATGCAAATTTTCACCAATAGCTCCAAAAATTCATACCATACCATTTATCTTTTGAATTAAGGTGTGTTTTTGTTGTTGTTGTTGTTGTTGTTTTGTTTTGTTTTGTTTTGTTTTGTTGTTGTTTTTGGTTTTTTGGGGGGAGGGGGAGGTTGGGTGGGGGTTTTTTTGTTGGTTTTTTGGGGGTTTTTTTTAAGTGGTGGAAAGGAGACAGGAAGAAGAGGCTCTTTTGTATTACGAAATATGACTCAAAAAAAGTCAAGTCTAAGGAAAGCTGAATTTATAGCTAAACACAGGGCTGTTAATCAGAAGATTCAGAAGATCTGGATTATATCTTGGACTGCCAAAGACTTCCTGTATGCTTCAAGCATATGAGAAATATTCAGTTTTCTCCTAGGAAAAAATACGATTAGTTCTATCTAGGTAATAAACCGGGAGAATTTATTAACTGATATTTTTCAAGAGTTCTAACATGTTTGTTTGAGACAGCATAGAGCAACAGAAAATGGATATAAATTATATTTCATCACTGTGCATACCAGGGCATTTACCCCTGGAACTTATTCTCTTTCTTGGTAGAAGTGGAAATCATCCATGCATTGCACATTTTTACCATTAAAGATTAATATATTCTTATCTCTCATTTGGTAAAATTATTTTTCTTTTATTTGTCTCTTCATCATTCATGTTCCAGCCCTTTCTCTTGAAGTTACTAAATTTTCCCTATATTCATACTTTACCAATTGCTCCTATTCTATGGAGATTCAACTCCTATTGTCCCCATACACGGGCACAGTGACAAGTCTTTCTTTTTGGCTTAAGCAGCTTCTGGCCCCCTTTTTCCATCCCCTTTCCTTGGTTGACAACTCTCAGTGTGCCAAATTAACCATTTGCAGGGCAACGTGATGAAACAGAGCACAGAACTGCTCTAAGATAAAAATATCCATATTTTTAGGTAATTTTCTTTTGGAGTAGAAATCCACAGACAGAATGGTGCCTTTGCCAAGGTACCAGAGAGAAGGTGAGATTGATCAGCAGCATCTCTTGTGTCTGTGCTAAACCGCTGCCACTCCCTTCCCCTGCCTGCTGGCCCAGGATCTCGTGAAGATTGCTCTGTACCATCTACCTGCTCCTGCTTCTGAGGAGAGAGACAGAAACCAACCCACAGCTTTCAGCTCCACTTCAGTGACACTAATCTAACATGTAATGAGAATTGACAGCCCCTGCAGGATCATTAACCAAACAGTTTGATTACTTAATTAACTGCCTGATCCGTCTTGCTCCTTTCCAACAAAAGCAGTTCAATTGTCCCTTCCAGCTCCACACAGAAGTGAGCTGGCCTTTCCACAAAATCACTCTGAGCTGGCAATACCTGGGGTATGCCACATTATTTGAATTCTGGATGTCACCCTCAGAAATAAGTACTGTGAGCTGAAACCCACAAACACAGCCAACATGCCCATGATTTATTCATGAATGGAATAGGAGATGAGTGCAATGCATCCTAAACACCATGTATTAGGGAAAGGGATATCAGTCAAATTAAGTAGCTTTGTTTCAATTTCACCACCTGTGGTATCTTTAGATCTTTTCACAGCCTCACAGGCAGAAAACAGCTTTGAATCTGGCAAAAAAAATGCTTTGAAAATTATTCATATGATGCTACAAAAGGTTTTAGTAACCATTTTCGAAAGGACATGATATATGAAAAAAAAATAAAAAAGGTGAATAAAAGTATAAAATGGGAACTACTACACACTTTCAAAGAAAAAAAAATCTTTATTGGGGTAATAAGTATTATAAGACATCAGCAAGAAACAAACAAGCAAGGTTTTGTAACAGAGAAATGGGTGCAATAAGGCTCTCCAGCTTGCATGAACATATGAAAATTCTGGATTTTGGTCCTGCTTATATAGAGGGCAAAAAGCAAGAGAAGGCAGGAATCTTAAAACTTCATCTTAACTTCACAGATTTAATTCCACCTTCATTGAAATTGAGATGAAGAAGCTAAAGAAAATTTTTATAATTAAATACATTCAATTGATATTTTGCAGTTTTATTTGTTCTTGCAAATCTGTAAGGTTTCTGAAACAGTAGAGTCTGAGACATTTGATGTGTGATGGAGCTTTCTATTCTCTGGTAGTGGGAAATCCTGAACAAGATCATCAGTACATGGGATTGATTTCAACTGTGTGAGCAGCCTGGGAACTGCTATCCTAAGGGCTGGGGAAGGGCAAAGAGCAGCCTCCAGCCTTCAGCAATAGCAAGAAAACACCTTGGTGTGCAGGAAAGCAGCATGGAGCTGCATAGTGAAATGTTTCAGCCCAGAATTTAGTAAGGAAATGCAATACCTTAATTTGGAGACTTCAAACTAATGCAAGTACTGTATTATAACAGCAAGGAACTATTGAACTTAGAAAATTCACTGATCAGCTCAACCAACAGTGCTGAAAAGAAAGATCCTCATTAGAAAGGACAGCCTACAGTGGGTAGGATTGGCAAACAGGGAATCAGTCTCAGGAGAGTGTTAGGGAAGAGTTAAAAGGTGATCTGGGTGTCACATATGTCTGGGTGTGAGTTGGGAACTCCAGGTTAGAAGGAAACCAAGCAAAGGTTGTACAGTGAAAATGTGGATGGGTTTTTCCTGAAGCTTTTGCTATATGTGGTTATTGATTTGACCCAGTATGGCATGCTGTGCTGTGTATGACCAAATGCATTCAGAAATGTTTCCAAATAGGTAAATAAAGAGAAAAACCCTCTTGAAAACTAGCAGATATATACACAGTTTATACTCAGTTTGTAACAGACAGTTGCAGTCTTTATTTTACAGCAATTATGTCCTTTTGTAGGGACATCTCGTAGAACCCAGCTGAATGTTTCTCAGAGTAAAATGGTGTTTGAAGTAAATCAATGAGGATCTGAACAGTGTACAGATAATCAGAAAGCCCTCACTTTTAAGCTCATATAGTTGACTATTTATGGAATGCTAATTTTATCTGTAAGCAAATCTGTGTCTTTCCATCACTGCTGACTTGAGAAAATGAAGTCCAAGCATTCTAAATTTTTCCTATCCAAGACAGGGCTTTAGTAACAATTGTTGCATTTGGATTGTGCGACTCAATGGAGATCCTTAAGTACTTTAAATACACTGAACCCTTCTCAAGTGCGCTCACTAACTGCACAGAAACTTCTGCACTAATTCAGCGTCTTGTGTCAGTGATTTACATCCTATTTTTTAGTGTCCAGGCATCATCTCTGGGGTTTGTTAATTTGGTACTAAAACTGTCATGTCATAAATCCCCAAAAATATTTCTGGGGTAGTGGAAAGACACAGGAAAAGACAAAATAAATATTATATATTGGAAATAATGCTTAGAAAAAAAGCAGGAATTAATGTAAATGTCTTTCAGAACATTTGTACTATTCTGTACAAACAGTGTTACAGACTACTATTCTTATTATCCATCCATAGCACAAAACCATTTTAAAAGTAGGTTTGCATTGGAGGTTGTGAGGAAAATCTATTGGGCTTCTGTCTCCACTTGTTTGAATTCCTCACCTACATTACAATGTCTGATTTTTAAAGAATGCTAAGCAATACTAGGACCTAGACGGACTTGTCTAAATGTTTACTTGTTTACTGTCATTTGAAATTCAGCTAGAAGCTTGCTTAAAGTTATTATTCACCAAGAAAAGAAGAAACAAAATTGGGCCTAATGGTTTTCTGTATCTTGGCTGGTTCTGTATCCTCAAACTCTGAGACTGCTCTTTATTTACTCAATATGTCTTCTTCCACAGTAACAAAGTCAAAGGCCTGGTAGGAATATTCAAAGTATCTCTTAAGTTCAAGCTCTTAGTAATTAACTGTGATAAAAGCCATCTTGATTTAAATAACTGCCATGAAATTAAAACAAACATTTGTGAGGCGATATTTGAAAGAATAAACAGAAAATTTGAGCAATGATAGTGAGATATTTGATGTATAAGCCAGAGATCCTGCTGGAACCCACAGCTGGGAGGTCACACTGCAAGCCTGGAGCTGTCTGCACTGCTGTCCAACGGCCCCAGACAAGATCAGGGTGATTTACTCACTCACTGAAAAAAGGCAGCCAAAGCCTTCAGAAGAGCTCACTTAGCACTGGTGCAGCTGATCCAAGCTCTCCCCTTATGCTCTTCTAGTGGGCTGTCAATTCATGTCAACACCAGGGTCACTTAGGAAAGGGTTTCAGACCCCTCTATGGGAGGCATGTGGTATCTCCTTGGCTCTGCCCGTGGCAGGATGGATGCTCAAGGCTAATTCCTGCTGCATGTTGACACACTTTGGTCTCCCAGCTCCCTGCTCTGGCACTTGCACTCTTGGCTGGGTGTTCCAATTTGTTTTCTCCCCCGAAGGGTGTCATGTCTTGTGTCAGATGTAGCTGTGATCTTGTTTTCCTTCTGCCAAAACAATCCTGAAAGTATACCCAGAGACCATAAATATTGTATCCAGAGACCAATGTCAGCAAACATGTCCATATAAATGAACGGGAAATATGTACAGCATCATAAAATATTCACAATATTGAAAAGAAGAAACTGTATCCTTGGTGAAGTGCAAAACATGAGTTACAAACATGCTGTAAGATGGGTAAGTATTGATAAGGGATTCTCAAGATCATATATAATTTACACAATGGGAACCATAAAGCATAAGCAGGGATAAGCAAGCACTGATGCTCTAAACTGTGCTTATGATCAGGAAAACACCAGATCAGCATCCCGAGTTCTGCTGATGTTTCAGGACTTAAGTATATGCTTAAAGCTTGAGATGTGCACATAGCTGAGTGTGCCTGAGAAAATGTGGTTCTTTTGTAGGAAACGGGCACATATTCCTAGCTGGTACCAATCTGTCAATTGTACCCCCAACATATACAATAATACAGTAGCCGAATGTTTAGAAGCAATAAAAATTTATGGCAGCAGATAGCCAGATGCTTTTGGATTTTGCTCATTGCAGAAGATGAACTAAAACATATTGCAGGAGACTTGTTTTAGAGAAGCAATTAATTTCCTTCAAATGACTGCTAGATGCCATGACATCTGTGGATCTCATTGGAGGAAGAATTGTACACAAAGCATAGGTGTTTCTCCAGCCAAAGCTTGTGACAGATGTCTTTCCTGAGAGGATTTCTGCCCTCTTAAGATTGTTCAGAGCCTGTTGCTGAAGGACATCAAGTACAGATTGAATAAATATGTCAGGAATAGCAGGGACATAGTTAAGGCTGGGATAGGTCAGAGGTCCCCTTGCAGGAATTTGACTCAGCATGTCCAAAATTCATGGCTTTACAAAGCCAGATGGCAAGCTTTAAGCTGTATTATTAACAAAACCAAATGCTAACTATTTTCAAGCTGAAAATGGAAGGGAAAATTAATCAGTCATGCCCAAAAATTGGCTTCCTACTTAGCTGGTGTTGAGCTATGCTTTGATAGTTGGCAGCCTGCTGGCTACTAGGATTGGACCTTTAGTAAAGCATTTGCAATTAAATAGGTACAAACTGGACACTAGTGGAAGAGTGAAAGCCAAAATTATTGTGTTTCGGTTTGGGAGAATCATACAATAAATATTCAAAACATATGAAAGTATAGAGAATATTATTTTTTCATTAGTGATTTTGGCTGTGGAAATCACAGCACACATAATCCATCAGCTGACACAGTTAATGCCAGAGTCTTTAAGTTTGGTAACGAGATCAAGATTCATTATTTATATTTAATGCCCCCCAAATGTACTATCTTATTAGCTTATTGGTGTAAAAATATTTTCTTGGTCTGGTAGTGTGAAAGGCTTTTGCTTTTTCTGTCTTAGAAGATGAATCAGTGCTTTCCAATTCTGTTATTTACTCAGAAAATTTTTTTCATTTTTTTCATATGTAGAGAGCCAAAAAAAGGCCTTAGTGTAATCTAAGATGTGTAAAATCTCTACATAAAAGGACAGGAATGTACATCAGTTGATAGGTGAATTGTACCTGAACACCTGAATTTTTTAGACTGTATACCTTAGCTGCAAACTGGAGCAAAACTGGAAAGGTTTTAAATGCAGCTCATGTTTCTTAAAATTTAGGTTCTAGTTTAGCTTCACACATGATCAATGGAAAATATTTAGCAAGATCATCCACAATTCTTCATGAAAATGGTCCTCAAGTAGTGGTTGGCTCAAATGGGACCTTTAGTTAGCACAGCTCCTCTCTTCCTATCACAACCTTTTTTCCACCCACTTAATTCTACATGTAGCCTCCCCAAACCAACTGTCCCTTTCTACTTCCATTGTCCTAGAGCATAATTGTATTTCCTCAAAGTTAGATCCTAGCTTTTACCTCAGTTTATTCCCCAACTTCACAACTTCCTTTTTCTTTATGTTTTTCTACTAATTTACCTTTTTGCATTAATATGAATTTTTCAAATAAGCTAAAGCAGTGGAAAACCAGTCAACCACGAGTTAGTTGTGGAGGTCAGAAGCTGTTTTCCACCCTATGAGCCAGCCAAATACTCCAGTATCCAGATTGTCCAAAGAAACTACTATTTTTGAAACCTGATGACACATTGCATGAGGAAAGTTAAAACCACTTGAAAACATTTCCAAATGCTGAGATGAATAATTACAACCCAGAGGAAATAAACTATTCAGCCCAGACATTTGGAGAACATATATAGCAGTACAGTTGTACTATTCACGGATCATTATATGAATAGGAAATTGGAAGAACTTTTCTAGGCTTGTGATGAATACAGAGCACAATAGAGGGAGAAGATGAACTGAGACTAAAAGTCTCTTTATTGTGCTCACATTTCTGACAAAGTATCTACGTCACAGCAGTTTCCATTCATCTAGGCACAATGGAGCAGCACCAGACTGAATCTACAGCTGAAATAAGTGACTGAAATGGCATTAATAGCCAGTTTTGTAATAGCAGTTGACAACAGATCAAAACCTAATGATTTTTGTGACTAATTCATGTCTAAACTCTCTGATTTGTATAAGTTTATAATTTTTTTTTAACTTTTTCCTGTTTCCTTCCAAAACTTTGGACATATTAATGCAGTCAAGATCCCACAGTCTGATGGGAGTGTAGGAAGTAAAAGTGCACGGGTCATGAGGTCTAATCCCCTTCAGCTTTAGACTCATAACATGTTATTCCACCTAAGCCATATGAACAGGAATCTAAAAGTTGAATTTTTCTGAGATGACATGAAGCTTTTTCAAAACCTCACTCCTCTGTTTATTGCAAATAACTTTCTGGCTTCCAGTCTCAGTTTATGTGAGGCTTGTCAATTTCTTATTCTTATATATAAATTTGCATAGGTACCAGAACCATAAAAAACACCGCTGCTGATTTTTGTGTGTCCAAGGACAGTTGTAACTCAATTTTAATCCTTTAAATCCATAATTCTGTTTGAAAGCATTGCTCTAAATTCAGTATTTTACTGCAGTGAAGCCAGAAAGGGCTGTAAAATATCTTCCTACTGGATATCATGAGAGCGGGACAATAAAATCAGGGATCTCATGGTTTAAATTAAGATTCAGATTTTGTAAGCTGCTGAAAGAGTGGGAAAACATCAACGTATTTATGGCAGAGCCCTGTCAGACTGCCAAGGAGAGGGGAATTTTGTGTGAGGGGCAGCAGCAGACTTGCTGGACCCTGTGTGGGGACATGGGACTCCCCATGGCAGCCCCTTGTGGGCACCAGGCAAGGCCTCCTCTGGGGCAGGGTATGAAATATCCCAGAGGCAGGAGCAGTGCTTGGGGTGGATTTTTAGCTTTGCATTCAGTCAAAACTGGGAATTATAAATAGAAACCTTAATTGAGATGTTTGAAGTTAGACAGAAACGGACTAAGTCTCAATGACAAAACCCCCCCAATATTGCCTGTGTCTTTCAAGTTGCTCTCAGCTCATGTTTGGGGCATCAGGACAAGCACCAGAGCTATATGTTGATCAAGGTATACACTGGGCTTTTAAAAGAGTTAACCCCCCTTACATATTAAAAATATTAATTCCATATGTTTCATGACAAAAAGGTACTTTCGAATGTCTAAATTGATAAATTATTATCCTAATCCAAGAAACAGGATGTTATGGCCTTCAAAGGAAAAATGAAAATGATTTTTAAAAGATGTTGTGTATTTGAGGGAAACTGTTTTTCTTCATGTTTTTGTTGTTGCCTAATAAGGTCAAGTGTTTTTTGAAACAGGCCATATGATTTTAGTACTCATCTGAATAACAGAAATTATAATCTGCAGGAATTATTAAATGACCAATTCATCACCTGGCACAAACATCCTCCATAGCACAATTTTTTGTATTACTCAGATTATATCTTAATTTTCAAATTGCTTCTCGTGAATGCAGTTCTGCATAACAAAATGTCCCCTTGTAGTCAGAATCCATTATTAATTATACTGTTATAAACTTGCTTACTGATTCCCTCATTATTTTCCTCAGTATTTTTTCATATCCTACAGAGACAGGCAGGCAAAGCCCAAGGCTCTAATTAAGAGCAGGTGAAGAATACAAGCAGGAAACCAGGGATAAGCAGTGGCCAACGGCTATTACTAAATAAAGCCTTTCTGAGCAGAGAATTTCACAGCTTGATGGGATTGTGTTGAGAAGCAGTCCCAATTACAAAGGCACCAACTGAGAAATCCAGAAGGATTTCCACATAAAACACAGCTCTTAATTTCGATTTCTGTTGTCTTCCAAATCCAATATCCATATTTAATGGAATATCCTGGGGTAAGTTTTAGGATATGATATGAGAAATTTATTTGTCCTGTGTGAAAAATCTGTAACTATTTTGATCCAACACATAGTTATTTAATGGTTTGATGCAACATATGCTTACTTATTAAATGGTTTGATACAATGATTACACCTAAATTGCATGTCAGCCAGCTCATAATAAATCCCAGTCTATGTTGAGATAAGGATATTAAAATATAGTTGATTGTAAGTAATAGAACTTAACTAACAGGGAACATTTTATTTTATTCTGTTGGACACATGCAGTTTGATCATTTAGGACTTTTTAACATTGTGCAGGGAACCACTGACAAACTGGAACGACCTATACCTCTCCAGAGTGACTGCTTTAAAAAAGTCACCCCCAAACTCCACAGACAGGGCAGTGTTGCAGGAGGGGCACACACAGACTCGGCCTTTGTGGAGGAGATGTTGCTTTTCCTGAACATGGGCTCTCATGAGCTCCCTGCTCCTCCTCAAGGTCTGTGTCAACACTCTGCCACCTAAGGGCTGACCTCTGCCTTGGTACAAGCAGAACTGGGAACAGTGCTGGGAATAGCACTGGAAGTGGGAGATAAATGGGGATTTGGTCTATGCACTGTCAGGGGAAAACAAGGTGTTCTCTAAAAGTAACCTCATTCTACAGTCCACAGCAAACTGAAACACACACACAGTTTGCAATACTTTTTATTTAACTATCTGCCTTAGTTGTTTGGTTCAGCTCTCTTCCAGAGGATGAAGGGAAGACAAATGGTCTTTCTGACTCTTCCACCCTCCCATCCACTTATCTCCTTTACCTTTTCAAGTGTCCCAGTTAGAAGCTCCTTGGTGCAATCAGAGGAAAGGCAGTGTGTGTATTCACATACAGTTTGTGCTGTATTCACAGCTGCCTGTGGCCACTGGGTATGAGTATAGAGATAAGAGATTCTTGCAGCTGATACTGCCCAGTGTGACTGTGCGGGAGTCATCAGAGAAGCGTTTCCTTTAAGCTGCTTCTGAAGTGCAGACTCCCTTATTCTTCCCCTCCACACTGCTTTTATTCTGGGCATAACCATTCCTCTAATTATCCAGAACTTTTTAAAGGGATCCACTTCTGCATTTGGGAGGACTCAGACTTGCCATGGAAACCTGCAGGTGCTGCTGCCAGAACTGATGGGAACCTGTCCAGTGTCCCTGATCATCTGCCACCCTGGCTGTCCTGCATGCTCAGGCTGATCGGCTCCATAGCAGCTCACTGTGGACATCAGGGTGGTCTGGTTGTGGGGCTGCCCCTTCAATTCTGAGGGAGAGAGGGCGTGCCTGTGGGCAGGGACACTGGAGTGCTTTGCAGATGTGCTGTTGGTTGCCAAAGGGTCCAGACTGATGCAGCTCCTACAAGAACCCACACAAGGTGGGCAGGATGAGAGCTCAGGTCTCCCAAAGGCTCAGAAGAGCCCCCTGGGTGGTGTGGCTTCTGTGATTCACAGAGACACACAGAGAAGGGGATGGACTCTCTGGTCCATGACATCAAAAAAGGCTCAATCCTCTGTGCCTGCTTGGTGTCACTGCCAGGGCAGAGATTGCCCCATAAGATGCCACCTCCTCCCCTACATGTACTCTCTTCTCCCTCTGGCCCCATCAGCAGCACACCACTGCCAGTCTTTTCCCTGTGCCCATTCCCATTACAGGTATAGAAAAAGATACACATCTTCTAGGGAAAAAAAAACATGTTATATGGTGTTGCCTCTACAGGAGAGACTTCCCTTTGTTCTCAGCTTTCCTTTGTTCTCACTGCATACTCCTGACAGACACCTTTTACTTCTGACAGACACCTTTTACTTCTGACAGAAAACTGGGCAATCAAGTTTTAAGCAAGCTGTGATAAATCAAAAATAGCTGCTGGCCATGGAGATGGTGCCATACACAACTTATGGGATCACCTTGTTCTGCTCTAGCTGTGTGCCACCCTCATGCCCCTATAAGAACATTTAGGTTACAGAAAGCTACATATTCTTCAGTGAAGCTAGGGGCTCTTTTTCTTTAACATGTGTGTCTAACAGTTGCTGAATTAAAAAGTGAAATATTAACTTAGCCACATCCTTCAGCATGGTCATGACCCACTGAATCAGTATGAAAACTACATAATTGTACACAATTTTTAAAAAACATAAATAACAGAATTTTTGTGCAAAACTTTTAAAATTTTTATTTTCTGATTCCTCTTCAGTCCATTATGGTGTTATTGACTATTATTATCTGTAATGGCATAAAGATGTAAACACTTATTTGTTCACAGCTTTATATATAATATCTCAGAGGAGACTGTTAGGTTTGTGACATTAAAAACTGAAACCAGAAAAAAACAAGAGCAAAACCAGAAGAAAACTATAGTGAATTACAGTATGAAATCTATTTACACACATTAATCTATACAACATCATAATCTGTACATTTTGTAAAAAATAATCACATTCATTTACATCATCTTTAATTTTTACCATACTTGACAGATATAACAAAGATGACAAAGGAGAAATTTGAAGTAATACTCATACTAATGTGCTAAGACAAAAAAAGCTGCAGGTAATCATAAACTTGTTACAATGCTTTGGGAAATAGAGGGGTTTGGGGACATTGCAGTCACTTTTTTTAGCTGACAATGGAAATGTTCCTGACATAGATTTAACTAAAACTTGCTATCACTGGGCAGAACCAGATTCAACACAGAGTGGTTAAACCATATCACAGAATGCTCCTTTTAAATGTTATCCTGATGTACTGTTGTAACATACATGTTAGAACACTTCTTATATTTTTTCAGCAACAGAATAACACTGCCTCCTAACTTCTGTATTTGGTCATGTCAGGGTAGTACTGACAGCCCACAGCTGATATAGGCACTCATGGTAACGTGAAGGTACTTCTGTTGGTAAAAGTATTTCCTGCATCACTATGTACAGACAGTAATTGTTCAGGCAATCACCCCCATACACGTAGCAGCTTTGTCTGCAGGTTACTTGCCAGTTCTTTCTTTTCATCAGACAGATTCAGGGCTTGATTTTCCTTAAGGAAAAAATCTGTATAGACTGAATTTGGACTTTATCCCAAATCCCTTTGCTGAACTGGGCAAATTCACAGTTAACAGATGATTTTTAGAAAAATAGAGGACAAATGATGCAGATGATTCATCTTAGTCTTTGCACATGGACTGTATGACACATGCACATGGCAATGCCTTATTTCATCAATCTGCCCCAGACAGTGTCTCTGGTTTGCTGGGGGTCTATACCTGTTGCTTTCCCCTTTGGCACATTAAAGGCAAAGAGAAGCCTAGGGTGAAGCAGGACATGAAGCAGATGCTACGGAGTGGGGTAGGATGGCTCCAACTTGACTGCAGAAGTTTTTTTGTAATGCTATTTGCCACCAGTTATCTATTACTGCTACAGTACAGTCCCATCACAAGCTTAGATTGGGTATTCCTTGGCTGGCTACCTGCAGTGCAACACAAAGAAAATTTTGGGTACTGTAAAGCACTTTTCTTTAGCATATGCCCCCCTCTACAAAATACAAAACCCAAACATCTAAGCCAAAACAACAAACATTTGTAGGAAGCTGAGGCCAGGCAAATCAAAATGGGACGTAAGGCTGTGGGCTTTATCATGGAAGGAAGGGACACCTGGCCAGATGAGCTGCAGGATCCTCCACTGCCTGACCTTTTGAATTACACTGCACATTTCTTGGAGGATAAGTTTGGCCAACCCAAGGTATTTGGCTTAAAAAGGAGTATCTGTGTAATATTACCCAGACAGCTTAATGATCTCTTCTGGAGGGACACATCTTACCTGATTCTATCTATGGAATGAGAAATCTAAGTACTAGCCAGCTACCCCAGGCTCAATTTATAGTAAGTACAGAGAAAATTAAGTCCAGCTTACCTGCCTCAGATACCCAGCTGAACATGGAAAGAGTCATCTTCAACTAGTGCCTATTTCTCTACAATGACTGTGCAAGGCACTTTAAAAGCGTCTTTAGCTCAGAGACAAACATGCAGCTTTTAGACACCAAAACCAGGGCAGATGAATTTCACCTGAGTTCATCAAGCACCCAGCTGAAATCGACTCTGCAGAGGAAAATTTAAGTCAGTGCCCATATATATTTTTTAATTGTGGGTAGTAAGTGAAGAGCAAGCTGTCACTGTGTTCCTCAGGCATCAGCAGCAGGTAATGCTGACAGAAATCACTCAGAATTAATGGTGCCTCCAGGGGACAATTAACCATGATACTGGGAGTAAACTGTATTACCATTCTTGTTCAGTAAGTACAAGCTGTGCTTTCAATGAGGATGGAAAGACCCCAAGGTTTCCTGCCTTAAAGACTTTACAACTCAGTTTGGACCCTGATGCAACCAAAGCGAGAAAGGCAGTAAAGGAATAAAGAAAGGGAGGTGCAGGGAAAGGTTACACTTGTCTTGCAGCCTCCACTTCCTCCTCTGATGCTGCTAGGACTGAGTGAGAACTAGGACTAGGCATGACAGAATGATGTTGCATTACATTGTTCTTTGGAGCCACCACAGCACAGAGCAAGAGCATTTAATTCCATACTCCTCAGCAAAATGCAATGAAAGACAACGGCATGAGAAGCTTTGAACAAAGTTTCATGAGAAGACATGAACAAAGTCATGTTCTGGCTGCTGTAAAGAAGGAAAAAAATTACCAAGTTCTAGATTTGTCAAACTGTTCTGCACCTTTTACAGGCATTTCTATATCATGTGTATCTGTCCACAAAAAGGCAGCTGAAAGCCAAACTGGTGATAATAGGGTTGATCCTGTAACTTTGCATAAAATTATTTGGAAATCAGAAATTTTTTGGGAATAAAAACATAGAGAGCACTGCCCTCTATGTCTTTGCTGCCATGATAATGGTTGCACAAAGCATTATGAAGTTAAACTGTCTCACAAAACAGTATTTAGATTATCTGCATTTATATTATCAATAGAGGGATTAGGTTCTCCAAAGTACTGTACTTTTCACTGGTTTGAAAGAAGTACATATACAGCACCTTTCTCTCCTGAGTGCCATTCTTTGCATGTCCACATTGTCCTTTACAAACTTAGTGATACCTCTATGGTCTCCCACTGCAAATTTCTCATGTGTAATTTCACCCTACATGAAAGGTAGAATCAAGCCCAAATGCATCTGCACCCTGTAAAAGGAAAGAATGCTGGTTTGTTGCAATATAAAATGTATTTCTTATTAAGGCTTTTCTTTTTTATTACCCAGAAATAATTAAAATGCAGATTTTTTTTTCCATGCTCACCTAATTAGAACAAAGACAGTTTTCTCTAAGACACAATGTGTTATAAACACATATAATTGGTGATGCATCATGCAGAACAGACTGGTGGAAATGACTGCCTGAAACATCTATTTCTGTGCTATCATTCTGTCTGTGTGTCAACTCGCTCACATAACCTCATTTGAGCAAGAAGATGAGCACACTTGAATGCTTGTCACGTGTGCCTTTCTACCCTAGAAATTAAGGGAAAAAAAGAACATCCTGCATGTCACATCTCAGGGAACTGAGCAGTCCCACTGCCACTGTAGACAAAGCATCCTAATGTGCACAGATGTGTTTAATTTAGGTGTAAAAGCAGCTCCCAAAGCTCCAGTGGGTCTTCATATATTTGCAGTAAAGAGCTTGTGGTAAGTAAGCTTGTGGTAAGCTTTTTTCAGAGATCCAGGAAACATGCTAAAGTTTAGCAGTGTTTCCTCATTTTAGAGTCTTTGGAAATATATTTTGTTTAAATACATGTGTAGGGGCACCTCTTTAGACCCCACAGGAATGACCTTGGGTAGCCTATTTCCATCCAGAATCTCATAATTACTTTGCCAAGCAGAAAACCTTATGAATGATCTGGAAGTGATCAACAGCTTCTTAAAATTAATTTTTTGTAAGTGACAATTCTTAGAATGACTGTTGTTTAACTCAAATGATACCTACTGGTGTCATGTAACATTGACCATGTTCTGCAGACATCGTGTGAACCATGGAGCCCTTTCTGTCTTTGGTCTGACAAAACTTTGCGTGACTCCATGGCAATCCCATTAAAACAAATTGTGTTTGACTGATAAATAGCTGGATTAAATCAGACCAAGAATTGTAGCAATACTTTGAAAGCTGCCGACAACATTTCCTGTATTGGTAATATTTTCAAGGAAGTACAAATATGCCTACCAAGAGATGCTCTTGCTGCTATTCTTCCCTTTATCTGGAAGGAGTAGGGACCTTGGATTCTGCTGGCTCCATAAAATCTGTTATCTGAAATGGTTTGTATGAAAGGCAATGGTTTGTATGGAGATACTCATGCAAATACATATTATTCCCACTTGTAATGTAGGGTGGGCATGGTTAAATGTTCACATGGGAAGAGAAAATCACTGGGTTTATTTCTTTTAAAGAGTGGAAATGCTATGTATGTTTTTATAAGACTGTCAGCTCTCTGCCTTTTTTTTTTTAATATGGCTACATAAGAGTCTTGGCATTGTTGAAAATTCCTTCTTTATGCCTTTTATGGTAATTTTTCAGGATTCTGTCTAATTTTTTTTTCTGAACTCATGGTCAAGACTAGATTTTAAATTATTTCAGATAGATATAGAACTGAATAAACCTAAAAGAATTTACATTTTTCATTAAATGTGAGTTATAACTTCACTGCAATATTCCTTGCGGTTTGCAGTCAAATATGTTTCTCCTAGAGACAGATTTCAATGATAATACTGTAAAAATTGTATTTTCAATGTGTAATGTGCTATTCAAGGCTGTTTATTCTATCTGAGGCTGCTTTAGCACTAAAACATACCTCTTCAGAAAATTCCTTCATGAAAGATCAACACAAATCTCTGACTTTAAACAGAAGACAACAGCTGAGAATGACTACATTCAAAAGTAATATTCTATATGGACTGTAAAGGTGGCCCCACACTCTGCACCTAAACATTAAACGAGGCACTTTTGAAAGTAACATGAGAATTGGAATCAAACTCTGTAGAAAGCAATCTCTGCAATTTATACCATTAGCCTAGAAGTACTACCTTTTTCCCCTCTGTGTAAATCATGTTCATGATTTCCTGGATTAGCACGCTGAACTCCCAGTGCGGTTAATTATGGTCTTAGATTTATTTTTTTAAATTATTTTATTTTCCATAATTAGAAAAGAATTTCCTAATCCTTAAGGCAATGTTTCCTTAAGTATAAATAAAGTGTAAGAAATTGTCTTTCTTCCAATCTTAACCCTTACATGTGACAAAGAAGTCTGCATTGAGCAGGATACCCTGCATGGATCTTGAAGCCATTTTCGAAAGTAAAGGGACCTTAATGGAAAATGAATTTTTGAATTGTTCTGGCTAGTAAGCTGCAAGAGAACATCAGAATTAATATGAATACCATTTGAACAAAACAGAAAGCATCCATGTGACAGACTTCTCCACTATTAACCGCTTGGCTGTGCAAAACAATTGCCCTAATACCAACATGTAGAAAAGCAAAGCACTAAACTGTACATTTTATAAAATATCACATCAAGCTGCATGATGAATGAATGATATAGCCCACAGTTTTTCATGTTTAGGGGGATCTAGCTCATTATATCATGGTGGTCTCTGTCTGCATAAATGAGTGAGCTCTGGAATTCCTGTGGAGCTGGGAAACACTTTCTGATCCATTTCGGGAAATGGAGCTGTGGAGTCTGTAATCTCTGCCTGCTGTCTGCTTCCAGCACAAACTGCGCCACTTCCTTTTCAGCTCCCCCTGCACCTGTGTTAAAAACAAGATGCACAATATGAGCTGAAAATTTTCTTTCATGTGAGGAATTTTTCCACATCTATTGGCTGTCACATGGGGATCTCTAGGAACAGAATCATAGAATGGTTTGGATTGGTACAAACTTTTAAAGATGATGTAGTTCTACCCCCTTCCATGGGTAGAGACAGCTCCACCAGACCAGACTGCTCAGAGCTCCATCCAGCCTGGCCTTGGGATGGGGCTTCCACACGTCTCTGGGCAACCTGTTACAGTGTCTCTACCACCCCCACAGAAAAGATTTTTTTCCTTCCTAAATCTACCACGTATCAGATTAAAAGTGTCCTGACACTACAGGCCCTGCCAAGAAGTTTTTTGCCATCTTCCTTATGATCCCCTCTTCATGTACTCTAAGGTGCTGTGAAGTGTCCCCAGATCCCTCTCCCTTCCAGGCTGAGCAATCCCTTCTCCCTTAGCCTGTCTTCATAGGATATGTGTTCCACCCTTCTGACAACTTTTGTGGCCTCCTCTGGACCTGCTCTAACAGGTCCATGTCTTTCTTGTACTGGTGACAATTCACCTCTCCTGACCTGCTGGCCATGCTTCTTTCAATGCTGCATAGAGTTGGCTTTTTGGGCTACAAGTGCACATTGCCAGCTCACAGTCCATTCTTCACCCCCATTCTCTGTTGGATGGTTCTCAACCCCTTCATCCCCCAGTCAGCACTGCACAGACCCAGGTGCAGGACCTCGAACTTGGCCCTGTTGAACCTCTTGAGGTTCTTTCCCCCTTCTCCATAAGCCTGTCGTGGTCCCTTTGGATGGCACCCCTTCCCTCTAGAGTATCCAATCAGTTTTTACAAAGGTCACATAACTGAGGCAAAGGCTGCCTACACTGTCTGTGAAGAGATGCCCTAAGGTCACTTCCAAAAATCAATTTTGTATCACTTGTGCTGCAATGTTGGGTTTTGACATGGAGCTATTTATCTCATGTACTTAAGGCATAGAATCAAATGATTAGCCCCAAATCAGGCATCTCATGTACATCAAAGACCAGGAGAGCACTCAGGAGAGCTGAATGTTAATTGTGCAGGCAGGTGTCTTCTTCAGACAGATTCCTTCTGTCAGACACTGCAAGGTGGCTGAAGTCAAAAGGAATTCCCTGAATCTTTCTCGGTTGAGACTGTGAAAACTATGACATGCTGAGCACTTCTGAAAATCTGTTGCTGTTCTGAGGTTTAGATACTGACAGAACATTACCCCTAAATGCTTACTAATGGTATTTCAAGTTCCAGATGAATTTTCAGGCTTGTTGCACCTCACTTGCACATTGCTTCTAACAGAGCTAGATTAGATCATGCTAAATAGCAGAAGACACTAACACCTCAGTTTGCAAGGAATTAGATTTTAAACAGCTCTTAAAGCTCCTCACCCAGCTACACTGACTTCTCCTGTTGTATAAAACTGTCACAAATATATTCCACTAATATGAATGCAGACATCTTCTGAAACAGTTTAGCGTATCAGAGCAAAATTATAGAGACACTTATACATTTACTAAAACCAATATTTAACATTCTCTGTAGGAAAGGTGAGACTTACTTCACTGTTCAAAAAACAGTACAGGACTGCAACAATCAACCCCTGGAAAGAGACAATATTCTTTTGTTAGTAGGCAGCACTCACCTAGGTCAATAAAACTTCTTTTGAATAAAAACCTTAAAATTTACCTGAAAAGATCCCAAACACAACTCAAAGATTATTTTATAATTGTTGGAACTGCGGTCAGGAAATAGAGCAAACACAGTGTAGTGAACTCCAAATAACGGAATAAGCAACAACGTGGATTTTGCAAGTCTCCTGGGTAAAGGAAAGAGAAAAGGCTGAAATTTAATGATGAGCTCTTGTTTTACTGAGATGAATGTGTAACTCTATAGTTAGTCTGTACATTGCACATGCACAGTATACAAGCAGTACCTAGGAAATATAATCCAGATCATCTCAACTGTGAGATTTTCATGAGCTCCAAATACTAAAACTTCATAGCTTTACTGATGGTATTAAGCACACACCATTAAATAATTTTCAGTGTTGTCAATTACAGAGCACAATTTAGCAGAAGATACTACTGAAGTTAAGGAAAGAGAACTTTAAATTTCTAAGCAGAACTGCTCTGACAAACAGCTTGTGAAACTACTGGAATGATAAATTGCTACTTTTACCTTATCTGTCATTTATTTCACTCTAATAACACCAGTTTTATATATTATACAGGGCCAGTCATGCACAGTTTTGGATGTCTGGTATCAGATAAAATTTGAGAAATTATAATGTTGAATTCCATAATTCATCAATGTCTTGATGAATATAACTTGATTCAACAATGAAAGGATGCTGTTGTGAATTCACATATTTTAACAGAAAAGTTAAGGTACTTCAACTAGTTTTATGTTTTTCAGTGTCATTCTTCATGGCCTTGCTTTGTTCATAATGTCCCAGGGCTGCATCTGTTTATGTGGAAATAATAATTTCTGACAGCAAAGCTTCTCAAGACTAGTGAACCCCTCACATCTAAAGATGATACCAGAAGCAGGAACAAATAGAGATTCCTTAGCAGAAAAAATTAATTTACAACTGGAGGAGATGACACTGGCAGCAAATTTCCTGGCTTCCCAAGTGAAATGGAAAACTGATTTTCTTTGAACTTAGCCTTATTCACTACAAAAGTAAACTGAACAACAAAAAGGATGGAATCAGCTACAACAAGTTCAGAGGAAGGAAAGAAAAATGCTGACTTACATGAGTAGTATTCATTTTAGATTAATATTTCACTCCATGCTTGGCTTAGTAATTTTTGTCTAGTTGATGCTACTTTCTCTATATTGCACTTATATTTTAGTAAAATAACAGGACAAACAAAACAGCCTTATTCTTCTCTGCATTTTAGAAAATGCATTTGCAATGTTATAAATGGGCCACCCAACTCTTTTAATTTGCTCTGTAGATGCAGTTTCTTGAGGAGGTTAATCTACTTTCCCGTGGGTATTGGCTAAAAACCAGAAATGCAAACTTAATCAGAGAGTCAAATGCTAAAAACAAAGAATTTACAGGGCTGAATAATGAAGTACAAGGTTGCTATTAATGTGAGTATTTCATATTATAAAGTGCTACAGTAAACTGTGGAAAATAGTCAGACTGAAAGTAAGGGAATGCCTAACATTCAAAAAGTAAATAAATACCACACAGAAGCAAAGAAAACTTTATGTCACAAGAAGTAAACTTGAGTATATTTCCTGCTTATAGGTTGGCCATTGTGCTACATAATAATGTGGCAACTGCACAATTTCATCTAGACTCAATAAGCTCTCCCACATGTTTAGATAATTGAATCAGCAAACACAAAACAAGACCCTTGTAGCTCTGCAAAACAAATGTGCAGGTCAGTCCAGTTGTGTTGACTTTTCTGTGTCACACCAAAATTTTTCACTTTTTGCATCAAACGTCACATTGTCTGCAAAACACATAAGGTCCTGCAACTCTTGGCATTAACAATATTCTTTATTTCTGCATGCCATGTTTTATCAGCTTTTAGAACAGGAATTCAGTATATTTTAAAGGAAGAAAAGGTGTTATCCAGGAGCACATTTTCAAAGGCCACTCACACGGCTTTGGAGTTTCAGTGTTTGTGTTAGGTTTTGTCACTGAAGTATCATATTCACACACTGGACTTTCAGAGTCTGTGTCTGGGCTTTAAAATAAGACCTACTAAAACAGACTCTTGATTGCAGATTATTACATATCCAGCAGCTCTTATAAAAAACAATTACAGATTTAGCAACAAAGAACACAACCAATTTTAGCAATGCATTTGAATTGTGCCCCAACATCCCTTGATTTTAAAGCTGTGGAAACAAAGAGACATTTTAGGATTTGATGTTGACACTAAAACACAAAAGAAGAAAGTCTGAACAGAACTTCTGTTGATGTAAGTTCTACAGATCATTCTGTAGAACAGTTGATCTAAGCCAGAAACAATTGTTTTCCTCTAGAAGAGTAGGATGGTATTTTAAATCAATATAAAACATTATACCTAATTTAAAAATTTTTGGTAACAATGTAAGTCCTTTTCAGTTCTAAAAAATATATTTAAGTATTTTAGAAATTTTAGAAAAAGGTTTTAAGGAGGTTGAAGGAAAATATTTTGATTTTGAAACTTTTCCTAAATCAAAATGAAACATTTATATATCAAAAGAAAGATATTACTCTCCATATATTTTGTATCAACATATTCATTCATGGATTAAACTCAAATTCAAGACTAGCTTGTTGGTCTTTCTGAAATTAAGTATTTTTTACTTAATTTAGTGTTTGATAAAAATACATTTATCTCCATTTCAGCATAGTTGTATTTATTAAACTATATCTAAAAGTAGTTCTAAATTAAATGCAATTATATTAACACAGCAGTTACTGGTTTTCAGCAGATGAAATCTTAAAGAGATTATTTTGGTTCTGTCTATAATATCTAAAAATATGACTCACTTGTACTGTGACTGGTCATTTCCTCCGACATCTGGAGATCTTAACTTCTGCAGCAAGATTCTTATAATGCTAATGAAAAGTATAAAATTCACCTGCAAAGAAAACAAATATAATGATGATTTCTGAATTCTCTGCTCAATATGCAGCACAAAGAAATGCTTATCAAGTCAGACAGGAGTCAAGTCAGCATAAGAGTGGAGCACCTCCCTCCAGACCCCCTCAGCTCTGCAGTGCCAAACCTGTTGTGTTCTGCAGCACCAGTTTTGCCATGTTCAGCAACCACTGCGTGCCCACCAGTGCTACTCTGGCTGGCAAAAGTCTTTGAAAGCCCCAGTTTTCAGAAATATCCTCCTTCCACTACTTCAGCTGAGGACAGGTTTCGCAGCAGGATGGGATATTGGATGCGGTTTTCTGCAATCAAGCACTGTCCTAATTGTCACAAAGATTCACAACTGGAAGCCCAGAGGCAGTTTTGACCCTCCCTTGCCCCTCAACTCAACTTTCAGTATTTTCTGTTTGAATTAGGGTTAGAGAAGATTGTTGCACAGCTGATTTGTCTACTCCAATCAAGCACAGAAAGGGCCTCTCACAAGTATCTGGCTGTCTTGGCTATTGATACTGACATTATGAATGAAGAAATCACAGAATAGCTGGGGTTGAAAGGGACCTCTGGGGATCATCCTGTCCATCTGAATCCCTGCAGCCTAATTCTCATGACAGCCCTCTAAGACAGAACAGTAGCATTATATTATTTTGCATTTTATTTTGTATTTTACTTTACAGGAGGGCACTTGCATAAAAAAATCATTATGATCAGAACATAATCACTGTAGCAAATCAAAGTATAAAACTCAGTACATCCTAAGTCTCACTCCCATTTTTTCTTCAGCCTTGACTTTCAGCTTCCTCTGGTCTGAATCCAATCCCTTCTGGTGTTGGATTCTCTTGTGTGGTCTAGAAAACTGCACAATAACTATAGCACATCCATCCTGAAATAAGAGAACAGTTGGAATCCACACCTACAGAGCAACAATGTGTGCTAAAAACTGTAACTCCAGTGATATAAACAGCTGCATCTAATGCACACATTCTAATCATAGAATAAATTAATCTAGAGAAAAAATTATATCACTGGGAAAATGAGAATTTTGTTGTTTTAAACTAACCCTATCCCAAAGCACAAAATCAGGAGGTGGGGTACCTAACTAGGCAGAGCCTGTCTCACTGCTTTAAATCTCTGTCTTCATGGTGAAGATGATCTTGAAGGTCTCTTCCAAACTAGTAATTCTGTGATTTGGAACAGTCACACCCAACTGAGTAACTCTGAAGTGTGTACAGCATGAAGTGTGAACACCTGCCAAATGACTTCTCTCAAGCCAAAATTCTCAGGAGGAAACGCCAGGGAGGGTTCTGCCACACTGAATTAACTGAAGCCATCCCCATTGTGCAGAACTTGCTCTCACAACACTGTTGGATAGATCAAACTTTGCTGCCTGACCAGTACTCCATTTGTTTACATCACAATGCTCTTCCCAGTCTTTACTAAGATCCAGCTGCAGCTCAGGTCTGCCAATGTGCCCTGGGATAACTTCCACTTCCAGGTCTAGGACTGCTTTGGAGGAGCCTTCTGGCACATGAAGTCCCAGATAACTGTTCAAACTGAGCATCCAGAGAACAGACTCTCCTGTAAACACCAGGTGGTTTGTTTTGCTTTTATCTTCAAACAAATTTTCTTCACTCTGGATTGTTCCCCATTCTCCAGCTCCTTTGAGGTCCAAATATTCCCTTCATGCTGTAGTTCTGTTGCATGCTCATTTCTTCATAACAAAGCATCTTTGAGCCCTTACCTTATATCATTTCACACTTATGGCCTACTCTTCTTTCTCTTCAAACTGCAGAATTCACTCTGATGGTGATGACAGGAGTTTCTCCCAAATTCATTTTTGATTTTCAACAAGCACAGATTGAAAAGCAAGCCCAAGCATAATGCAAATTCCTGAAATCTTGTGTAATCTAATAATGGCCTAGATTTTCTGCCTACAATTTTAAAAATGAAGCAAGTATATCTAAAATACATTCATTTGCTCTCTGACTATTTTCAGAAATGGACATATAACCCAAAGTTAATTACACGATCATTATGGTGAACAGGAATATTATTACACTATTCCAGTAATTCTAATGAGTTCCAAACAGGAAAAGCTTTGTGAAACATTCTCAAATGGTATTATTTTGCAAATACTTCATGTTCAATATATATTTCAGTAGGCTACCAATTAAAGAAAGATATACACAGCCATGCTTTTTAATGACTATCAGATTCTCAATTGCAGGACTATCTATTTACACACAAAATCAAATCTGCAATTCATTGAAAAGTATAATTAGATTTTTCCTTCCTCCAGGCTCCTAAACAGGAGAGATGTTAAAGAAAGAACAACACACAAATAAAAGCAACTGCTCATTTAATAGGAGGCAGATAAATTTTGAAGGCAACAAATTTTAATGGGCTTGGCATCTGTTTAACATTTCTCCTGCAGCACAATTTTTTTTCACTAAAACAGAATTCTTGCCTATCTGTAACTAGCAGTAAAGAATAATGGCTACATGCACTACACAATGCTGAACAGATCTATAATTCATGCTCCAAATTTTACTTACTATAATAGAAATTAAAATTGGTATTCGTATAACCCACCAGGGACCACCATGCTCATTTGTATCCCAGCAACTATAAAAAAAAAAGAGAGAAAATCATGTTGACATTAATATCATCTGGCAAGCAAGACCTATGAGGAGAAATATTTCTTATAAACAAGTCAAAGCACACTAAAATAATGCCTGCTCTAGCCTAGAATTTGGCATTCAATCATTTCCTGCTATTAATTTTATTTCCTTTGTTTTAATATACCTACTTGATTTTCCCACCAGGAGCACTGTGTCCAGGGGTGGAGTCCTCAGCATAAGATGTGTATCTGTTAGAGCAAGTCCAGAGGGAACCCCAAAGGTGATCAGAGGGCTGAAGTACCTCTCCTACAGAGACAGGCTGGGAGAGTTGGGGCTGTTCAGCCTGGAGAATACCAGGCTCCATGGAGAAATCATTGTGACCTTTCAGCACTTAAAGGGGACTTATAAAAAAAAAGAAAATGACATTTTGCCAGGGCGTGTAGTGACAGGACAAGGGAGAATGGTTTAAAAATGAAAAAGGAGAGATTTAGTTAGGAAGAAATTCTTTACTCATAAAAGATCATTTAGGTTGGAAAAGACCTCTGAGATCACGAGTCCAACCTTTGACCAAGCACCACTAGGCCATGGCACTGAGTGCCACATCCAGTCATTTCTTGAACACCTCCAGGAAAGCTGACTCCACCACCTCTGGGGCAGCCAATTCCAATGCTTTACAACCCCTTCAGTGAAGAAATTCCTCCTGATGTCCAAACTGAACCTCCCCAGCACAGCCTGAGGGCATTTTCTCTTGTTCTGCCACTGGTTGCCTGGGAAAAGAGACGAACCCCCACCTGGCTACAGCCTCTGTGCAGGCACTTGGAGGGAGTGATAAGCTCTCCCCTGAGCCTCCTTTTCTCCAGGTTACACAACCCCAGCTGCCTCAGCTGCTCCTCACCAGACTTGTGCTCCAGACTCTTCACCAGCTCTGTTGCCCTTCTCTGGACACACTGCAGCACCTCAATGTCTTTCCTGTAGAGTGGCCCAGTCTGGGCCAGGTGACAGGTGTCAGGGTGTGGCCTCGTCAGTGCATTACTTTCAGGGTAAGGAGGCCCTGGCACAGGCTGCCCAGAGAAGCTGTGGATGCCCCATCCCTGGAAGTGCTCAAGGCCAGACTGGATGGAGCTCTGAGTAACCTGAGTGTGGCATCACTGCCCATGGCAAGGAGGGCTGGAACCAACTGGTCTTCAAGGTGCCTCCCAACCCAATCCATTCAGTGATTCTGTGAAATCAGCTAAAACATCAGGCACACTGGGCTGTACCATTAGACATCATGGAAGATGTTGACCTTTGTGGGAACCAAGCTTAGTTTTGCTTTGTGTAAGGACACTTTTCCAGAGTGCACTTAATGCTGACCTCTGGGTAGCAGGAAGATCTAAAGCAACTGACAAGTGCAGTTGAAATTACATAATTTCTTGTGGGATATTTAGGTTATAGATGCCTGGAACTTGTTTGTGAAAATGTGAGACTGAACCTGAAGCTCCCTCTGAAAAACTGAATATTTAATTTTCACCCTGGGCTTAGCACTTTTGATCCAAATACTCTAAGTGCTCTGAAAGGTTAGTCTGATTAAAGATTAATTACTCTTCAGACTTCCTCTGTAATCATAATGACAAAGGAAAAAGGAGTTTGCCTTTGGTTTACATGTTAGAGGTCTTGCAAAAAAAGCCTTGAAATTATGTAGGACATGATATTTCAGTTTAATTACAGAATAAATTGAAAAATAATAGTTAGGTGGACGAAACAGGAGTGCAAAATGTTTGTCCTCTAGTTAGGAATGTTTTCCCACTCCTTGGGAGCAGCAAAATCAAGTCTGATCTTCCTACAAATTCTTGTCTCCCCTCCCCTTTGCATGCCAGGAGCCAGGCTTAGCTCTAGTTAGCTTTAGCTTTACCTGGCTACATGCAACTGGCATACTCTTACATCACTTCACTCTTGGGAATGTAATTTATGGTACCCAAAGTTCAATCTTCTGAGTTGCTAGTTGGCAAATTAGAATTCCCCGCACTTTCCTGCATATGTTTGCAGCACTGAACCCAAGGACCCCACTGCTGTTTTATACTGTGATTTCCCAAGCAGATGGCTCTAGATGTGGGTGCCAAGGAGTAACAGTAGCCACAACCTGCTCTGTGAGTTTTTCAAATAAACATCAAGCATAAACCACAGCTGAAGAGCTCCCAAACACCCGTCCTTTTGTTGCCATCTCTGAAATTTCAGTTCTGTTGTCGTCCCCTCCAGAGGAGCAAACCACCTTTGTGTGAGAACACCATCCAAGGCAAGGATTGTACAGGCGTGAGGGGGCTTTAAGCTTCTCTCCCACACACACTCACCCAGTGTCCTCTAGAATGATCCGAGTCACTGTCCACGTAATAATGAATATCGTAGGAATTCCTGAAAAATTCCAAAGAGGTTTAGAGAATGACCACAAAAATGGAAGTCCACAAAAAACAAAACAAAACAAACAAACAAACAAACAAACCCCACAAAACCACCAAAACCCTTCAGCCTGCTAGTAAGCAGTTATTCCCCAAATACACAGCATATAGTAAACAATTCAGTGAATGGAAGGAGAGGACCATCTGATGAGCTACATGATTACATGTGTACATCAGCAATGTATTACAAAGACTGCAGGGAAGTAAGTTTATTTCTCATAAAAATGCAGCCATAATTACTAATACACAAAAAAAAGCCTTTCTTATGTTTCTTGGAAGGTGTCAGAGTGACTTACAAGGAAATAGATACAAGTTATGCATTCCCAATGCACCTCCAAGGACTGCAATATAAAACAGAAGTATAAATCATTTCATAAGGAACCTTGTCCACACACTGGTTTATTCCCATTTCCCAGCAATATCCAAATGTTTTATGACCACCTATTACTGGAAGTATTAAAGTGTTCCATATAAATATCATAGCACTTTCTGTAAATGAAAGAAATATATTTATTTAGAACCAGATGGACAGTATTATTGGGCTTTTCAAGAAGGAAAATTGCATAGTATAGCTCATGGCTGCGCAGCTAAACTTTAATTTTCCTCACAAATTAGGACACCCGAATCATATGTTTGCAGTGGCAGTCCTTGCACCAGAGCAATCCCTGGGTGTGGTGCAGATGGCACAGGTGGAAGCTGTGCCAGGGATCAAGGCAGCAGTGATGCTCCAGCAGTTTTGTGCCTGCTCTTTCCTGTGCTACAGCAGCTGTAACATGTGCTGGAGCTGAGCTCGGGAACCTGCGAGTCTGAGGAGTCACCAACAGAGACATTTCATAACTTGGTATGAAATACTGAACCTGACCAACACACTCACACAGAAAAAAGAACAATTATTGGAAGATACGTAAGTTCTTACCCCATCCTATCAGCAGGTAGATTGTGAAGTGTCTGTTGGGGGAGAATATTAGCACAAGGAGGATATGGAGGTAAAGTCCTTCTACCAAGAGCCAGTAAAAGTTTGCCATAACACCATACTGAAAAAACACCAGAATTGCCTTGCAGCCCACCTGAAACATGAGAAGAAGGATTAAATTTGTCATAGGAAAGATATGTTTTTATTACTTCAGCCAAAAATCTTAGCTGCCTTTGTCATATCAATAGACCAGGTCCAGTAGAAATTTTTATCTTCAGTCAAGCAAATTGCGCCATTGTAAATGTTACTGTGTATATGAAAAGAAAGTGAATTATTACAGAAATTTAGATGGCACTCATTGCAAATTCACTCAGAAATTTTGAAAACTTCATAGGAAAAATACAGAAAAACATGGTGGTTATCAAAAAATGCACACTTTTGAAACAGTTTGTTAATGAATGGCTATAAAATTAAATTATCATCTACTAGGAGCCTAATAAATGTATTAAAACTTCACGTGGTTTCCTAACACAGTAAAAATTAACAAAGAAACTATTATTTTTTTTAAAGCTAAATGTGAAACTGAGTGAAAAATATAACTTTATGGGATGACTAAGTAGACTAGAAGGAAAAGTTGGCTGGACATTTAAAAACAGTGTTTTCCCTTCAGGAAATATTTTAGAGTTTCTTAGTTAACAAAACACATAGACATGTATCAAAAAATGATACTTATAGTCTGTGTGCTGCTCTTCAAAATTCATTTTCAGATGTCTGTGCTGCTGATGTTCCACAGTGCTGGCTGCTGCTACTTTGGTTCTTCCCAGGAGGAATCTGGGATGTGAGAATTGAATATGAAAATGTTCATATGGACTAAGAATGTGCTGAGAAATGTGATGATATGGTGAATGTAACAGACCAAACAAACTAGACCAAAGAAAATCTCTAGTTTCTGCCAGTTTTACTCACTTCTCCATTCTAAATACCCTTCATACCTGCATTTTTCTGTTAAAATTCCAAGTACACCAGATACCTAAGAAGGTACCTTACTCACTTTCAGTGATTGATTCCTCTCTTTAAACATAGATGTTTATTAAGAAGTGAGATGTAGTGACCAGCTGCTAAGCCAAAAAGGCACAGACCACCTCAGGGATATTTCTTTGTATCCATTAGCCCCCTATGATGTCTCAGATGCCTCAGTGCATCCCAAGTAACATTCACGCCTGTGTACATGCATATACAGAAAACTGAGGAAGAGTCCAAAGGTCTGAATTCATTTCACCTGATTTTAGCTGCCTACAACCAAAGTTTGAAAGATAGCAAACTTTGGTAAGACTGATCTTACCTCTGGACTTTGGGATATCCACTGCAGATCAGCAATGGGCCAAAAATATAAGACAGATAAAATTTGGCATTTCAAAATGTGTGAAAAGTTTAAATTTTCAAGCAAGTCGAAATTTGCTTTTATTTTTATGACTCCTTAGAATCAGATTAGCTGTGAAAATTTTGTAATCCTTTATAAATTCCAATATTCTCTTGTATTGCATTCTCAATTCACATATCATAATCCTGCATCAAAGTATTTTCCCCTCCTCCTGCAGGTAATTCTATATCAGCTGTATTTGCAGATGCTGAACAGTGAAGGTATCTATCAGTAAAATTAGCCAAAATTAATTCTCCATGTGATCCAGAGCCAGGACGTGCTTACAAAGCCTTGGGAACTGAGTGTTTTAGACCTCTGTGAGTGCAGCAGAACTGTGGAACATCACACACACGACAAAAGAGGCAAACCCCACGTGCTGTTACGTGTGAAGAAAGGCAACACCGAGCCAGTGCAAGACAGGACAGCCTTGTCAGGCTGGTGCCAGATAATCCCACATACAATGCAACAGAAATTAGCCAGCACTCCACAAAATTTGACATGCTTAAATAGGAAAGTATAAGTCTTTGTAGCCAAGAAAAACTGGAGGATAAATGAAATTGCAGAAACTAAGTAGTATCTTGAAAGTCCACTGAACAGTCTTTCAAGGACCTAAGAACTTCTGATTACCCCTGGCAATCTGACTATGATCTACTTTGTCTAACTGGGGTCTACTAACTCAGTTCCTGTTTTCCACCAATAGGAATATCCCAGATTATTAATTTCTATACAAAGCTTGGTAGTCACTGCTAAGAACTTCACATTTTGGGACAATATGGCTTCATCAAGACAAAAATATCTTCTTCCATTTTTTTCTCACAAGCTTAAACTGTAGTTAATTAAAATTAGAAGGGATTTTTGACTGAAACAAGGCAGAGAATGGGGCAAATCATACAGAGGTCAGTCTTTTAACAGCAAGACTTGGGAATTTTTTTAAACCCTGTGCATGAAAATGCAGTAAATGTATTAGCTTGCCAAGAATGCAGATGATAACACCTCTGTCACAGCCAGGAAGAACAGAGGAGTTAATGAAGACAACACCTGCAAATATTTAATTTCCTGAGTTATTTCCCTCCCTTTGCTGATATCAGTCCAATTCCTGGACCCCTGATAAGGCTGCTGGAACACTTCCAGAGCAGCTGCCTTTAATCACTCCCAGCTGAGGGCACTCCTGTTTGTCTGCAACTCTCCCAGCTGATTAATGCAGTGGCCATATTTATTCTGAGCTGTATCTGGTTATGATTTGTCTTGGCTGATGACAAGTTGTCCTTCATGGACATGCAAACAATATTAAGGTCTCCTGCTTGTGCTGCAGCCTTCTTTATCTGGGTACATCTAACACACCATTCTCCTAGTCATTATATTCTCTTCAGAATTGTCTACACTGAAATCTTGGTACTCCTAAATATTTAAAAGGATCAGGGAGGAAAATTCAGTGACAAAATAGTGTTACACCAGGTAGCAAATGAGGTTTATTACCCATGAGGTTTGATCCTCTGGACAGTGAGCTGTGTTGGAGCTGGAATAGAGAATATCATCCTTGACTAAAACAGAGATTGCTCTTAGAATGAAAGAGAGGAACAAGTTCAGATGGATGTAGTTCCGAGTACAATGAAGTTTTCTGAAAAGAGATTTAAAAACAGGCATTTTAGATTATGATGCAGAAACTATTGAACAGACTTCTATTACTCTGTGGACATATCTTAGCAATATGAACCTTGAGTAAGAGCATATCCTTTCCTTTTCTGTCATTTTGTCAGGGCTGCTTTGCTGTTTTCTTTCATCTCTTACTTCTGTTCAGTATCTCAGACTAAAAGATCCCAGTGGTATTTCTCTCACATTTTAACATAAGCTGACAATAAACATAAGTTATTGTATCCTTCTGTGTGTGCACTCATTTCAGAGTTTTTCTTGCAAATTCAACTTTGATTATCCTAGATATATTTCAGATGTGCTCTCACCTATTATTTTCTGGTTTCATTCTTTAATTTAACTCCTGTATTTGTATAGTGACTTTTGATCCTATGATATTGGTGTAAGCAGGAGCAATTAAAAATGCATTCAGAACATTTGATTACCTATCCTTTCTATCCAATGAATGCAAAGCTTCTCTTTAGTCTGGCAGCCATGTGAAAGCCTTACAAACAAATGACAGAATAAATATTCCAAGTAAGAGAATGAGTACTCAGGGGTAGCAAGCTATAAGTTGAGGACCTTTCCCTTAAAATACAGTCCCTTCAAGATTTTCCTATTTAAAAGATTATTTTTATGGAAAATCCCTAGAAACCAAACTGCTAAAAGGTTTTTGTGGTCACAAACAGCACCATGAGCTGCACCTGGAAACAGACCAGAAGCCAAGGCATTTTAGCAAGCATGAGCAGTGAAAGATGCAGTAGTGTAATGGCAGTGTGCAGTGGCAACTTTCAAGTATTCTTCCAGTTGTGATTTTTACCAAACATATATAATCCATTCTGAAACTATTGAAGCAAGGATAGTTACAGTGAGCGTAAAGAAATAAAGACCTTGATAGCCCTGAATTTGGCAAAGGACATAATACCAGGCTGAATTTTAAACAGTTGTCAAAAATGCAGTGATTGCTGCGGCCATGCACACCCTTTGCAAAAATAGCACTATTATGTTGGACTGCATCACATGTTCCTGTGGAATTCAGAGATACATGCAAGCTGCAAATAGGAGGAAACTATTTTTCTTGAATAACTCATGTAGATGATTAGTTATTCATCCTATTTAGTAGCTCAAATAATAAAAGTCGGATTAATACAAGGCTGTCAAACTAATATTTTGGATTTAGTGGGCAAGAAATCAATTCCTAATTCAACTCACTATGTTGGGAGGCCCCAGCACTCCCTGAAAATAATAGAGAAAGATTCTTCTTGAAGGAGGGCTTAGAAGAACATACACTGCCTCCTGAAAAAAAGTCAGTCTTCTCCCTGACTCAACTGGAAGACTGGAAAAAATATCTCTAGTTGGATATTTAAATTGAAGTTGAAAGTTTTGTGTACACCTCTTTAATGCTCAATCTGTTACACCTGACTTCTGGTGATGACTGACATTCAGATCTCTGTAATTCTCAGTATTGAATGTGGTTTTAGGTTTAGCAGTTTTGAAATTGCAGTAATCTGCATTCTGCATTGGGATCTGCCTGGAGCATTTGCTGGTAGAAGGAATATAACTATGACTGCCTCAATTCATTTTTTAAAAAGTATTCCAAACATAATTATGGGGTATGTGTCTGCTCTGAATGGTCTCTGAATATTTAGATATTGAGAAAATTTGATGGCAGACTGAAAAGCTTACAGAACTTGCCATAGGAACATTTCGAGAGGAATTAGGCTCTGACAAACAACTTGCTGTTATCTACATATTATTTGTACTTCCTTTCTACCAAAACTGTGAGATGCACTTTCTTGGCTGTCTTGGTCCTGTGTGAAGTTCATAATGGAGAATATAAAGGCTATTCTGTTAGATAGTTGGAAGTGATACATAAAGGCATGAAGGTGGAGGGACTGAGAAAAACTGCAATACTGATAAAACCACTTTAGAAGTTATTTTACTAGTTGAAGATTGCCTTCAGTCTTAACAAAAGTCGTAGAAATCAGGCAAAACCAGCAGGCAGTAAGGCCTTTCCTAACACTGCCTAACAAAAACATTGCAGACCCAGCACAATTATCCATACCTTTACCACTGTGCTTGGAAACAGTGAGGTTTTTGCCTTGAGCACCGTGTTCAGTTCAGGGCCGTTCGTTTCAAAAATTACATTTTGCTGCTGGAGGGTGTCCAGACAAGGGCCATGAAACTGGTGAAGGGTCTAGAAAACATGTCTTGTGCAGAGAAGCTGGGGGAACTGGGGCTGTTTTGTCTGGAGAAAAGGAGGCTCAGGAGAGACCTCATCACTCTCTACAACTACCTGGAAGGAGGGTGCAGCAAGATGGGGGCTGGTCCTTTCTGCCATGATTCAAGTTAAAAGATGAAGAAATGGCCTTCAGTTGCACCAGGGGAGTTCAGATTAGATATTAGACCAAAAACTTTCACTGAAAGAGTGGTCAGGCATTGGAATGAGTTGCTCAGGGAGGCAGTGGAGTCAACTGTCTTTGGAAGTGCTCAAAAGGTGTTTGGATGCAGCATTGGGGAATATGGTTTAGGGGTGATTATGGCAGTGCTGGGTTGATGGTGGGAGTAGATCATCTTGAAGGTCTCTTTCAACCTTGGTGATTCAGTGATTCTGTGATTTACATCTCCAGCTGGACAAATTAGTGATTGCCTTTGATTACAGTACCCCTGGAAACCACTCAGAATCTTCTGCAAAATATGGCTGCACTCTTGTCCAGTGGTGAGCTCAGCATCCAACTAATTCTCAATAGCAATTCAAGGTGTTGATTTTATTAACCAAATAGAAAAGACTTTATGTAATCATTCCTAAATTACTGTTCTTCCTTACATGGGCTGTAATGCCTGTAACTTTGTAAAATACTTTGAAAATTGTTAATATGATCAGTGCTAGCAAAAAATCTAGTCAGCATTACATTACTGTCAGCTATTTAACTGCAAAAAGTGTAAATTCAATGCATTTTCTGAAAAGCTGAACAATCAAACAGTTAAAGATGTCTTCTCATTGTTAATATTTACTCATGAAAAACACATACCTGAAAAGGCAAAGAATTATACTTCCTGTTGTAAGAGCAATCAGAGATACGCTGTGTCCAAGGGTATAAATTGCTTTCACCCTCACATAGAAGTTGACCTGCACAGAAAAATATATATGCAGAAACTACTTACTGATATGTCAAATTGTCTGTGAAATGATGTAATTGTCCATTAAATAGCTCTGAAAGCTATAGCATGATTTTCATTCTTTGCTCTACAGTACATGATGAGAATGTTATATCTCTATTCCAACACATTTTGCAAGGCAACACTTCAAGACAATTGACTTCAGTAGAAAATTCAGCCCCAGGAACTCAAAACTTAGACACACAATCTGGTACCATTCCAGTTGATTATACCATGTCAATGAGGTCAAATAAATATCTGATTCATCAATTTCCATGAACACAATCAAACTGGTAAGAGTAAGTCAGTTTGAAAGAACGGATTATCTCTAAAAGAGATAATTTCCCTCAGTCCTTCTGCTCTAGAGTACTTTATAATGCAGTTATCCATGAATTTAAAGACATGCTTAAGTCCCATTAATTTCCTATTCTAAATGTTCAAATACTTTATAAATGGTGACCCAAACAACCCTTTCTTTAGTAAAGTTACTTGCTAAAACTTGGAAAGAAGATTCTTCAACAGAGGAAAAGCAGGCTGAAATGCATAGTATGCTAATTAACTGCATATAAACTAACCAGCTACACACTACATTAAGACCTATTCTGAATAACAACATCAAGGAAAATAGGGCTAAATATTTTCAGAATTAAACTACTTCTCCATTTATGCCTACAACAGTCATTAGACTGACATTAGTTTCACTCAAGCTAAAGAAAATATTAAAACATAATATTACATTAGGAAATTAAAGATTTTAAAACGACATACAACATGCTACATGTAAGAGACAGAATTTCAATATTTAGTGCACATGGTTATCATTTGCCTTCTCAAAGGATGCTTGTAAAAAGTAACAAGGAAGCAACACTTTTAAGTAAACTAACATAGCCAAAGGAATCTCAAATCACTTAGTGTATTTATTTTTATAGTATTCAAAAGGCCAAGAAAGTAGGTTATTTTAGCAATCCCAATTCATGGTGAAATTAGCTGAACACTCCCTTTGCAAATGTTATACAGATGTGGAAAAGGCAAAATGCAATGAAGACTCTTGCAACTGCATTGTTGTAGATATGGTTAAAGTGGAAAAATATGGGAAGTAATTGCCATGGATCTTAAGTGAATTCATAGCAAGTGTTATGTTGTTATATATTTTGACCATTAGATAGATTGTAGAATAAGAGAGTCTTTTGTACTTTGATATAAAGAAAGTAGCTGTTCAAACTGCATTGGGATGATTGAGACATGCCCAACAAGAAAGCTGGACTGGTTTAATTTATCATCATTCCACATCATTTTGAAAATTCTGTCCAGATTTGATTTCAGGAAAACTCTACTGACTGAGACGCTTGAAATTGGACCTATCTGGTTTCGGAATCCCTAAATGAAGGAAAAAAAGGTGGAAACCCTGCATGAACTTACTAACAAATCAGTTGTCCAGCCACACTGCTGTTACAGTGCCTTGAATTCATCCTCTGGGCATGTACTCTGAGCTTGACAGAAACTGTCAGGCTGCTGCACGCGAAGTGACTCTGTCATTTCACCCCACTAGGGAGAACAGAGGAGGTTGTCTTCTGCCAGAAAAAAACACACTCTTCCATGTAATGTTTCTGGCATTTTGTACACACACATGACCCCTACAACAAAGAGTCTGACTAAAATCAAAAGAAGAGCCCCATGTACTTTTCCAGCTGTCAGTATCAGCAGGACTGAGTCTCTCTGCTGGCCATTCCTTTGCCAAACAGATGGATGTGAAATTAGCTGCATGGAAGCATGTCAGGATTGAAGTTAATCAGCCAAGAGTACTTGGACATTACTTTAATAATGACCATGGTCATTTTGTTCAAGCTAAGCATGAGAAAATAAGAAATAATTACCCAGTTGAAATTATTTTATCATATGATGATAATTATCCCGTATTCTACTCTTGAAAAGGCAGAAAAGAACACTTTTTCCATTTTCTCAGACATTTTAATGGTTTAGTTTTATAGTTGACAGAAATCTTAGATGCTACAAAATATTCTACTGATCAAAAATTAACCCTGCTCCTCAAACTGTTGCAAAGGTAAGTAAACACATACCTATTTTTAATCCATTACATCAAAAATTACAATTATTCAAATTTATGTGTTTTGACTTTCCAAAAAGTATTTAGATGATTAGAATGCTTTCGATTATTAGCATGAAGCACTCTATCAGACTCGGCACTAAAGATGATGCAATCACACTGCTCCTTACATTTCCTTTGTGAACATAAAACAGATGTGTCTTTATTTGCCTATAAGTTCTCTAAAACTCCTAGTGACTCAGCAACAACAACAACAACAAAGTAAATGGTGTTCTCAAATCATATGTCAGTTAAATATACACATAAACTCTATAAAGACAAAGAATTAAATTCCATGTTGTGCTGTGGCAATTGAAAACCAGGAAATTCATTAGACTAATATTGACTCAGTCACAGCTATTAAATATTTGTCACTCATCTGGATTTTAGCTAGTACCCTTTAGAAACAAACTCTTCGTATTATATTAGTGCAAAAGAAACAGGCAAAGCAATGCCAAATCTGATAGCACAAAACCCCAATGTATTTTACACCAAATGGGATATTTTATTTATTTATTACTACTCTGTGTGAACCCAGGTCTCAAGTAACATTTAGCTTTAACCTCTAAACTTAATATATGAATGTGCAAGATTGGCAGGAATAAAATTGCTGCAACAAAGGCATGGATTGACCAAAGGAGATTTTCAGAAATTATATTTTCAACATATTTTAACACAGAAGAAACATCAAAACCCCTTCAGATTTTATAGCTCTTTTCAAAGGAAAAACTGATTCAAGCCATACACACGAAATTGAAATGCCATTATGAAATTGAAATTACATGAACTGTTCTGCAGGTGTAACAAAATCAGTATTTTTGCAGCACAGTAAGAACAGCTGGCCTCTGCAAAATGTTCACAGGATTATTTAAGCAATGCTGATTCCAAAACTGAAATCCAACTATTTATTTTTGAACTTCTGAGGAAAATATTAAAATTACAACCACTAAACCTAAGCCAATAGGTGGTTAGGCGCAGAAAATAATCAGTGGTTTATGATTTTCAAAAAAAAAAATCATAGAAATTATTACAGGAAGTGTAAATGTTTTCTAAAGAGCTAATCCTAAAATGTTTCCTTTTTTTTTTTTTTTTTTTTTTATTTTTTTTTTTTTTTTTTTTTTTTTTTATTTTATTTATTTTTATTTTTTTTTTTATTTGTGGCCGCTTAATATGAATAAGTTTTGAAAGGTCACAAACCACCACACATAAAATAAAATTGGATTAATACATGTTTGCCTGATTTGTCTTCAATAATTTTTTTGCAAAATCTATTTTTAGGCACACTTTTGTTTTGTTTTCTTAGAAAAGACACCTGTTTCTGCTACTGTTTTCTTTAAATTTATTTTTGTGTTCTTATTACTAAGTTCAGGAGACAGAATTCTTCTGTTTATTTACAAAATAGAACAGAAGAGCAGAGACACTTCCTAGGCAAAGCTGACAGTCACCCTGTAGATCTCTCAACCTCAGCCTTGGTTTGGAAGGACCTCTAGGGGTGAGAAGGTACTTCAGTGCTGAAGGAGGAAACTGCATAAAGTTAAGGGCTTGATTCTTTGCCGAAAGGAGTTTTGCTGTTGACCATAAATCACCTTTAATGTAAAAGAAAACTCCTCAACTTTTTATTCATTTACTAAGAAATGTAATTTATCATTGCTAAGGAATATATGGCCATTATCATCCCAACTCTTCATTTTGTTTATTCCGTGGGCTAATATAATCCTGTCATACTGCATGCAAAAGTTTCTCTCCACAGATATAATTACTCACAACTCCATTAAAATTTAAATTTTAAATTTTTGATCTTAAATTTTCATGATCCATGTGTCATTATTTGAATATTTAATAATATTTGAATAGTCATACTCAAAGAACATTTCAGTAAATCTTAAACTGTACAATATAAAATAAGAACTGGGCCTAGCAAATGAGTTCAGTGCCTCAGAAACACTGAAATGAGCAAATGCAAATAGAAACAGAGTAAGAAACCCTAGTTCTTTCCTTCTGCAAAATTAACTTCAACAAGGCAGTAGACATTTTTAAAACCTTGGACTTATCCAAGAATAAATATAAACTGAGATAAAGAGATGGATTACATGTTGTGGAAAATTTCTCTTATAGAACACTTCTACACATTTTAAAATCATGTATGTAGAGAAGAATAGAATTTCCTAAAAAGATATGTAATAAAATTGGTAGTCCTCATGGTATTTAATAATCTTTATACAACTAATAAATTATATTATTTTTCTGACATTTTTCCTTCAATTCTCTTTGAGCCTAAACACCACCCCCCCCAAAAAAAAAAAACAAAAAAAACAACAAACCCAAAAAACCCCAACCAGATCAGCATTGCCATAAGTATCTCTTAGTAATACTGGCATCATTAATTTTAATTATGCCATTCAGAATGTCTTTTCATTCAAAGTTCCCTAACCATAGTGGGAGAGATGACAACTTTATAAATGCACAAACTTCCACATTTCCCTGTGTAAACGTGTGTCAGCAGATGTATCTGTGAATGTGAACACTCATTCTGTACTGGAATTTAGCAGTTTGGTGAATATTCTGCAATTAAAGCAAATTCCCTCTGTGCTCTACAAAAGAGAATATCAGCTAATATTCATTCTTAGTCCTCACTTGAAGTCAATGGAAGATTTTGCACTTATTTTTAAGGAACTCTGGTCCCTTAATCACACCTCATAGAAAAATAATAATGAAAAATCCAGCACAACATAAATAAATTTAGCATGACTTACAGGCAAAAGAAAACACATTGGTAGAAGTCTGCCTTGTGTTATTATTACTAAGATTTTGGTGAGAGGCAAGGATTCAACTTAGACTCACTACATGCCCTCCATAATTCCAGAGCAATGACCCACTGCCCAGACAGCAGCAATGCCTCTGTTCTCTACAGGCACTGCTGGAGTCACTCTGCCCTCACTCCACTTGTCTGGGGTGCTGTTTCTGCTGCACATCCAGGCTGATGTGAACACTGCAGGAATCTGGGCAAAGGGGGGATGCTTCTTCCATGGATGATGCTGCTACTAAAGGCACAAGCTGCAACAGTGTCACTACATTTATCAGCCCTAAGGATCTTTCTCCCCATGAATTTCTCTTCCTATGACACTACACATTGAAGTCACACAGCCTGTAACTTGTATACAGTGGGGCTTTTGTGTGATCTAATAAATCCAGGGCCAATTCACACTAAGATCGGACAGAGCTGTATTAACTGATTCAGTCATTATTTTAAATAAAGTGGACACATTTCTGTGCTTTACATTCACCAGACATATTACTGTATATTAATAATGCTGACACAGAGTTTAATACTTTCTGACAACAGCTAGGAAGCATCTCCAGCTTGTTCAGTCTAGATAGAAGATGTCAAGGCATGTCAAGGAAAGACTGTAGTGAGGCTTGAGTTTGGTTAACACACCTTGATGTGTGTTTCTAGCATGGTCAAATCAAGCTTGCTTTTTTTGCTGTTTGCATGTCATACTGCCGTGAGCTCCACAGAAACATAAAAGAGAGAAAAAGATACTTACCTGAATACCTACGATGAACCTAAAACTTGATCTTGAAGGTTAGCAGTAGTTAGTTTACTTACAGAAAAGGCCTGGAAGTGTGTAATAAAGGTTTAGATCTACACTTGGATGTCATAACAACATATGAAGATTTTGTTCAGACATTATCATTGTCATGCTTTAACCTCAGAGGCAACAAAACCCCACACAACCCCTCCCTCCCTCCTCCCCCTGCCATGGGGTGGGGAGGAGAACTGGGAAGAAGGTAAAACCTGGCTTGGGATAACAAGACAAGCGATGCCCAACTCCACTGCTCAGCAGCCCCTGACTGATGCCCAGCCCATCCCTGAGCAGCAGCAGACACCTGCCAGCCAACTCCTCCCAGTTCATTTACTGGACGTGACACTCTGTGGTGGGGAATATCCCTCTGGCCAGGTGAGGTCAGCTGTCCAGGCTGTGCTCTCTCCCAGATCCTCGTGCTCCTGCTCCCTGCCAAGGCATGGGAAGCTGAAAAGTCCTTGACTTTGGGTAAGCACTGCTTAGCAACAGCGAAAACACCAGTGTGTTACCAACATTATTCTCACACTAAAATCAAAACACAGCCCCGTACCAGCTACTAGGAAGAAAATTAACTCTATCCCAGCTGAAACCAAGACAGTTACATTTATCAGTCTGATCCCCCATAAATAATGGCAAGAGCAGTAAAGAACACTAAGATCTAACGTAGAATAAAACAAGGATTTTGTATCAGGCACTTACAGTCGATTTCAAAATGTTAAGCAAATTGTTTCTTTTTTTATAGAACCTGCTAATATATCATTAGCATGGAATAAAAATGGAACATTTAAATTTGAACATAAAATCAAAACAAACTGTGGAAGCATGCAAGATCTTTCAGTAAGGAAATAAGAGGTGACATGGTTTTGCTATTTTTAAATAAGCTTCCTCATTTCAGTGCATTTTTAAGCATAGCAATTTGATACCTGTTAACAAATTATTCAGTATTTTCTCAGGTATCTTTATCATTTAAACCTACTCTAGAATATTCAAAGCTGCCCCAAATAAATGCATATCTACAGAGAGAGATGTGCCTGTGCATATTAAAATACAGAAAAAAAACTCCACAGGAACAAATACTTAGTTGGATCCATAATGGAAATCCATTCAGCAGTGAACATGTGGGCACCAAACTCGCACCAAAGACAGTTTCTACCTACTCCTCTAGCATCATCTTCACAGGAAAACATAAAAAAGAAAACTTAGGACTCAGTCTAGGAAAGCTATTTTGCCACCTTCCCTAAAATATTAGTTAATGTAACTTTGAGGACAACCTCATATAATCATACCCCATACTGCAGAGCATGTTGTGTGACATTTTTATGCCCAGAATACTCAGTATCTAAATATTAGGACTTTAATTTTAGCTCTCATAGTCGAAATATTAGATTAAAAAAAAAAAAAAGGTAAAGATTTTGGTTTGAGGGGCTACCATTGAGCACTAAGATTTGAATTCAATAAAACATCTTCTGTGTAAACAAGTAGCTGGTGCAGAACCTTAAATGCCTCCTGAAATCTCACTGCTGCATGACAGTTGCATTTTTCTATTGTCTCTATGATTTATACTATATGTATGATATTATATTGATTGTATGTTTGCCAATAATTTTCCAGTACCTGGTTTCCACATCCCTCTCCTGACTTGCATCCTTGCACTTTTATTGCTTTTTTCAAGGCTTTTGCACATGTTGCTGCTATATCCTATTTCAAGTTGTCTAGTTTAATTCCTGCAAGTATATTCAATTTGCATTTCATTCACCTCCTTCAAATTACTAATGAGTATGTCAAACAAGAACTGCTTTTCTATTATACCAGTTCATCTTCTAACTGTTTCTCACTACTTGAAATATTATGTTTTGTTAATTTGAATTTTTATGTTTTGACCAATTTTCACACCACATGGCAATTCCTGGGTTGAGTGACAATGTTTAAAGTGGCTATTTTAGCAGTAATACATATGTGTTCCCAAGCTGTCAGAAGACACAGATGTTTTAGAATTCGTCTTCAGAAAAGTTGGGAAAACAATATATTCTCTCAATTTTCTCTATTATCTATTTTCAACTATGGTAATGGTTGGGCTTTTAAATACAGAAAAAAATGCCAAAACCTTACTGCCTTAGCTGGAATACCAGTGCATTTCTGCAAGCCAGACAGAACACATCTGCTACAGCTATTCCACACATACTTAAAATCCAGGAAAAAACCCAACTGGCCAAGTATCTTTGTTCATAAGAGGACTTTATCTGTTTTGGGTAACAGGAATTTTACTGACCCTATGAGCTCATCCTTGTAAACAAACTCTTGCTCTGTTAGCCTCAGCAGGAAAACAGACAGAAAATACATAAAGCATGATGGTAAAAACCCTTCCCTCAACAAAAAGAGATAGTATCTGCAAAGTGAACAAATTCAGTTTTCCATGCAAAGTGCATTTAGGATACCTTGATAGCTTTCTGAATAACTTAAAACTGCTAGCAGAATTCCAAGTCCAATATAAATTTGCCAATAACTCCAATGACCTAAACCAATTCTATTTTACTTAAAACTTTAACACATAGCATCAACCAAGTGCCGCATGTTACATTAAGAGCTTATAACAGATTACCAGTACTAAGTTTTGAGATAATTTTTTAAAAATATTCTTTTGAAATAACAAACTTCTAGAAATAATATAATGCAAAACATATGGTGCACCAGCTGAGTAGCACTGCAATATTAGATATACAGATGCTTTACTGCAACTACCAACTGTTTATAGCCTTGAGTTTCAAACAGTTACTGAGTTCTATATTCCTGATCTTATCTCATCAGACAACTGCAATCCAAGCATATTGCAACCAATGCTATGAAAAATTTCCACAGATTTTCATTAAATCTCATTTTCATTCAGTCCAAGTAAAATGGGATTTATTTAGAAGCAGAATATATCTGATAGCTGTACTGAACACCATCATCTAAATGAACAGAAGAAGTATTTTTCCTACCTTATAATCATCTTCGTAGTCATTATATCCACAAGTACTTAAGATGTCAGGAAATATATCCGACCATCCATTACTAGTACAATTTTTGCTAATGTTTCCTGTAAAGCAAAATTAGAGAGTTTAAATCAAAAAGACTTGAAACTCTTCTCATCAATGACTCCTTAAACAATCTAAGTGTGTCATTAGCTGGTCACAACCTAGCTCTTTTTCCTTTATTTCTTAGGACTCAACCCAGCCATTTTCCTTCATATGCTTTTCATTCTATTACTTTGGCTTTTGCTCTTGCTTGGAGTTGCCTTTGCACTCTGGAAAAACCTGAGAATTTTCCTTCAGTGTAACAGCTATTTCTGTAACATATCTACAAAAGCCCAAACTGTTCTGCTGTTTCATTTAAAATACTCAGAAGGGAACCATACACTTCATTCTTTAAAGGGGCTATTTGTAGGCCAAGTAATTTGAAGGAAAAGTCATTTCAATGAGAGTTGTTCTAACCTCCTATTTAAGCCATCTGAGAAGCCAATACCAAGAGATCTACTGAAGAGTTACCAAAGCTCTTAGACTTTAAGGTGATAACTTACTGCTATAGCAAATGTTGATAAGTTTGGTAATGAAGTTTAAAGGCAAAATTATGTCATAGGCTGAAGAATAAGGAATAAAGATGCATGCTGAACTTCACTCTTTGAAACAATACTGAAACAGTGTAGTACAGGGAACACACAGGATGTGTGGAAGTATGGCAAGGAAAGAATTTTGAACATTTATTTATTTCAGAAAGTTTCTGTTTGGAACTGACAGAAAAAGTTGACTCCTTCCAGAGATGAAGTCCCACAGATGAGATGGGGGCAACCCATGATTCTACTTCTTAATCTAATTAAAATGAATTAATTTTCATGCAATAGGGAACAACTTCAAGAGGGGAAAACAGGTAAGCCTGATATTAGAGTAAAGAAAAGTCATCACATTTAATACAAGTAAACTCTTACAATGTAAATTCATAGCCAACTTGCCCTGACATTTCTTAGACCAATTTGTATATCTATGATACTTGAAATCTATAATAATATACTGCTTTGGTTTGGACTTTACCACTGGCTTATAATTGGCTTAAAGATGCCTGGTTTTCACTATAGAAAAATAAAATTTATGTGTCATAGGTCAGTGTTGGTCAAGAATAACCAAACTTGTTTATATACACTCCAAACTAAAGCTTTTGTGGTCTTTATTTTGTTGATTGGTTACTGGAATTTCTTCTTTGTATAAAATGTTCAGTAGAAAGTTGTAAATATCCCATAAATGGTTCACCAGCCAACAACCAAATCTGTCCAGCTAATAAAAGGGCCTTGACCTAAACCCACAGTCTCAAACGACGGGACCACTTTTGCCGTTTGGCACAGAAATGACATTTTTTAAAGAAAATGTAACCTATTTATACACTATGAAGAGTCTTCACTTTAAAAGTACATCAAGATTCTCTGACTAGGCAGAGCAGGGGAATGTGTTAACAGAACCACAGATTGCGTCAAAGCCAGTTTTGCAAGAAAAAACTCAATGTACTCAAGATGCTGAAGTATTTTCTACTTCAAATACTGCAATACCTTCTAACCTAAAGAGAACTGGGCAACGTTCTATGGAAGGCAATGTTTATTTCTACACCATCTTTTCATGCAGTTAAATATTTCAGATGGCAACCCTATTTAAAACCTATAACCTGACACATAAATTTGAATAAAAACTTTACAGCATAACTTTCTGAGAGTCAAACTTGTACAATACAGGAAAAACATTATGGGAAAATATGATTTTTTAACAGTAAAAAAATCTAATCAAAAGTTACTAATATTCAATACAGAATTATTCATGTGGTATGCTTTAACTGTAACATAGAGCACCACAGAAAAAATTTAGAGCCAGCTCTCCAAAAGTTCTACAGATGAGAAGACAACTACTTTTATAAATTCACAATTTAAACTGGGAAATCCTTTAAAGAATTGATGGTATTTAAAAGCCTACTTATGGAATATTTGGAATATTTGCATAAAAATAAGGTAGTCTAGATCATCTTGTAGAATTTTAACTCCCCTTAAACACTAAAAGCTAGAATATACATTTCACAAATTTGGCTAAATAAAAAGAGTTACATTTCTTGTTTGAAGGTTTTTTTTCATAATTTTCCACTATAAGAATGAAGTTAATTTGTAATGTGTAGTCTATGAATTAAATAAATTACATATTCCTGAGCATAATCAACTTATGAAAATACCAAGATGCTTAGTTAGCTCTTAATTGAATCAACCATGCAAAATATTTGTCTTCCTTCTCTGAAATTATAGAAAGACAAGGTTTGAAAACCTTCAACAGGAACCTCTGAAAATCAACCCTGTTAGTTCCACAAGCAGGAAGTAAACCAGTAGCTACAAAAAAAAGCTGGATCCGGGCAAATTATAGCAAAGTATAAAATGAAGTAATCTCTCAGTCCTGCCGGCACCCTGGTGAAGTGAGGTAGGGTTGTAATGCACTGTGAAGGTTTCAGGCTGAAGTATTTACTGCAGTTGTTTTATAGTAAAATTAAAGTGTTGTTTTAATATAACTAAAGTTTGTGAAATAAACTCCAGAGAGAATGTGCATGCTCTAGCTTTTGGCAAATAGACAGAAGCAGCGTGATTTAACTCAGATTTTCAATTTTTGATATTTATTAGTTTGCGTTGTCCCATGACAATACTTTATTATCTTTGTTTGAGTAATTTGAAAACTTTTATAGATTTCACAGCATTTAGTGATGATTACACATACTTTCCCCTTTACAAATTGTTTAGACTATCCATGATAAACTAATCAAGATCCACCAGTTCCAGGAATGAAAAGTCTTTGCTCATCTGTAGATTGTTTTACTTATCTATTTTTTACTGGAACATGACTTATTCAACAGTTTTGAGTCTAAAGGTATTTAGTCATACCCCAAATTAGCCTCTAAGTTAAAAGTAATATTGTTAAAGCTCTCCACAGAGACACCAGCCTCTCCTGCCTCTCCCAAAAGAGGAATTACATAACTGTGGTAAGTTTTTCATCTTCCACCAGATCTTCATGACAATGGTTTCCCACCTGAGCAACAGGGATAAGATTTTTCCTGCAGTATTTTGAGATACATCTGAAATATTCTGTGTGCATTATCTATTTTCGAAACCCCCCTTAAATGCCATAGGGCAAAATATGATATATTGACAAGGTGATGAAGAAGATGGCAGACTCAAACCAGTTAATTGCTTCAGCAGTCTGAGACACTGACGAGCTCTTTGCAAGTTCCATTAAAAAACAGAATAAAAGGTTTCATAATAACTTCCTTAAATTGCAATAGCAGTAATTTTTAGGTATTATCTGTTAATGTGGGCTCTTTATTCTCATGATGGCAAGGCAGAGCTCCCCTCCTGAGGCACAGAAGGAACAACTTACATGTGACCTGCTGGCAACTGTTAGAGATGTCAGTCAGGCTCAGCTGCCTTAGTAATTGACAATATAGGTCAAAAAAGAGCAAGCAATGTTGGCAGCTTTGGTGAGTGTCACTGTGTCAGCAAATATATTTAGTATTTAACTCAAAGAGCACCAAACAGAACACAAATAATCTGGTCTTTTCATGGTGTATCCTGAACAGCTCTGACAAGAATTTTTAATCTATAAAGAAAACTAAATTCTCAAATAAACCATTTTTAGTGCATTATGTTACACAGTATCAGAGAGAAGCCAGTAAAAATACACCTTAAAATAAAATACCTGGTTTGCCGGAAAAAAGGCTAAATACTTTTGGACAAGGGACAGTGACAGTCTCTCCAATCTTCGCAGGACGCCAACAGGTGATGTTATCCCAAACTCCAACACATCCTAAAACAAAACCAGCATTAACAGACTTAAAAGCTGGGTTTACCTTATAAAGACCTGGTGAAAGCTTTGGACAAGTGGTTCAAAAAATACTAGATTCTTTTTAAAAAGCTGCAAAGATGCTATTTTCTATGAAAACCTGCTCATGGCTGCTAACCAGCCAATTTTTCGGTCAGTTAATACCTTGTTTGCAAAATGTCTCATTAAAACAATGTGATTGTGATGTGAGGATGCTAAGAAAAAGCAAGAAGTATTAAAAAATATTAAAAAACCCTTCTGAGCATTGATATAATATTTCAACTTTAAAGAATTGCAAAATTTTGAGAATTTACTAATCACAGTTAAAATGGAGCTTTCTATCAAGCAGATTGAACACCACAAAGAAATACCTAAGTAGGTCATTGGACTCAGCACCACATATGATAGGAATGCATTATGATTGGAGAGTGTTTGGAACAATAGGCATGGACTTACAGAACAGTCTCTCAAACTAAATAACAGACATTTGAACAAAAAATGCTTCTATATATTGGTTTCAGGAAGGGTAGGGGGCCTACAAATTATTTCATATTCATATTTTCTAGTGGCAGTAAATGCTTGTTACAAGTAGAGAGAGAGAGAAACTTGCTACAGCTTTGTCCATGTTGATATCCATATTAATGTGGCTCAAAGGCTGTATCTTGTGAATGAGTGTAAATCTTCCTATAGCTGCTATAGGCACTTGGCTCACTCATGCCCTGTTTAAAAGTGTCTGTTTATAATGCATATCTTCTAAGCTAAGCAAAGAGCTATGAAAGTTTGTCAACACAAGTCTTGTGAGGACAAAGTAGTAAGGAAATGTTACTCATATTATCTCACTTCAAGTTATTAAAAAAAAAATTGTGCAAAAAATCTGGGCATTTATGTCTTCAGATAAGGCAATTAAAATTTTAAATTTGTAGTTAATGGTAAAGACAAAAATCAAACTATTGTTATGGTGTTATCTCCATAAGATTATTATCAGTATAAGGGACAGTTTGTTCCTTTCAGTACAGAACATAAAACTTGGATTGGAAACTGCTCACAGCCATATTATTCTTCAGAATATTTATAGTATTAGCAATTCATTATTAATTTATTCTGTACTAGTGAGATCATGCCCAAAATCAAGCCACATGAGTTAAATGAAACTTGAAAAGGAATATTTAGAAGTTCTATATTTGTATAAAAACTTTTTAGTGCAATTAAACTTGTACAGTTTGTGTTGACGTAAAATATGCAGCATCCTGCTTTCAAAGTTTAAGTTACTTTCAAAGCACACTTAAACTAGGGAACCAAAGAATGTGCTACAGGACCAGCAGTTGGATTTGTCCCAGGGCTATGTCCTAGCTGCAGCACGAAGAAAAGCCAGTGGCACAGTGTTCCCATGGGCCTTGCTTTCCTTTGGAAACAACCATCCCTGTGTGATAGCTGTGAGGAAGCTTCTGCGTGGCACCAAGAACAGGTTTGGAGATTATAAAATGAAAATGAGAGGATTATGGGGGAAATTCTGCATTTGATCACCAATTCCACAGAGTCTTCTTTATACAGTTTCCCAAGGAAGTGCAACTCTCCAGAGGATTCACTTGCTTATGGGGATTGGGTCTTTCTTCACGCTTCTTAGGATTGTACAGTTCTAAATGCAGCATCTGTTCTATATTCAGAAAGATGATGCCAAAAATAAGGGATTACTAAAGGGAACACTTCACAAAGTTTATCTCTGTGTGTAGATAATGTAATGCCTTATCCTCCACTGCCCTGTATGCTGCACCAGCCTCTCTTGGCATTACCAACAGTATCCCTGAGAGATCTCTGATAGTTAATGCTAAAGACATTTACCATTAGGTAAAGGCTTGGCCATCTGTACACAATTCCACAGGTTTACACTCAGCAGGTCACCTTCATAGCCTTTGAAATGGAATTTCAACATGCTTAGGTGCTTCCTAAGCTGCAGTTCTGGGTCAAAATCAAGTTCAAATCTTTATGATGCAGGACCAGGGCTTACACAAAGTAAAAGAATGTTTACCTGAACCAGTTCAGGTCATGCTTCCTCCCCAGTTGATTTTAAGCCAGAAACAACATCAACAACACAACATAGAAGTAATCAGAAGGACAAAGAAACTATTGCCCTTATCTGTCAGAACTACAGTAACAAAATGAAACTCTTGGCTTTGATTGATGGACTGCCTGAGCCAGCATAAACAAGCCCTAGAGTACACAAGAATAATTATCGCGTTGTAGGACCTCAGACAGTTTTATTTCAACCCCATTTCCACTAACAGTGAGAGCTGAGATGAGTCATAAAACTGTTCATACACACCCATGGAAGCTGATGATTTTTCAAATTTCCCCTTTTGTTTAATCCACTCTGTAAAATGGTGGGTTTGTTACAGTAATCTGCAAACAGCTCAGAGGCCTTTATAAAATTTTCCTATGCTGCTGTATATTGACTGGGCTAAGGTTTTGCCGAACAAGCAGCTGAACAGCATGGACTTCAGAGCTCCATCGCTATGTCCAAGCCTCAATTGCATGGAATACTATATAGAAAAATTTTGGTTCAAGTCCTATTCCCACCAAAATTAATCAATACAATTTGTATCAAATCTCAAAGTTTGCTGGAAGGAACTCAATATACAAGTTTTTGATGTTCAAAATATCACATGTCACTAATGTTTCTGGGGAAAATGTTTTTTCCTTTATTTTTCCCCAGTATTTTAGGACTTTACAGGCGTATACGGCGCAGGAAAGAATGATACTGTTTCAGATTCCTTAGATCAAATGGATGAAGTAACACCAAAGACATGTTCTACACGTAGACCACATTCAAATGCATCACCAAATCATGTAAGTGAAGCTGAAGTGGCTGTCACCAGAACTCCAAGAATATTAAGCCTCAATTTATGTATATCTACAGGTCTATTGATAATGGTACAGGACATGTGAGAAAACTGCCAAAATATCCTGGAGGCATTTTTATAGTCACTGAATGACTACAGTGGGCATCTGAAAACTGGTCTACTCTGAATGCTGAAATGGCATTACTGGTGTAATTACTGCTAGAATTACAACTGTTAAACAACAATGCACTTCCTGGGCATTCAAATCACACCTTTCCTCATTGCCCCCTTCTTCCAATTACTACAGATTTTTAACAATATTGCATTCATATTTCTTCTTTTTCTCTTAGGAAAACGTATCCTTATGCAGAGGTGGGATACAATTAACTTGATTTTGTCCTAAAACACATGAAATTAGGCCAGAGTAATTGCTCCCAATGATTGCCTATTTCTTTCCAGCGACCACAAAGCAGTCTATGGTGCTTTAAATACCACACTGTTGGGAAGGGAAGGTGTGCTAAATGCTACATTAAATGTTTCTGTTTCTCTAAATAGAACATCTAGCTTGATCAAACTTAGTACTCTCCTCTCCTCACTCTACAACTCTCTGTCCAGCCATTAATTCATTCAGTGTTAGGATTTCTGGACTGTCATCCATCAGTGCAGCACTCATAAGATCATTATTTGAAATCTCATTTTCTGGAAATTTTCCCCATCTCTCACATGTATAGACCTGCTTCCTACTGTCTCTGAAAGATATTAATCAAGTAAGATAAAATATATTCATACTTTTAGGTTTAAATAAAGTTTTACATTGTAGTTCTGTTAACAATTTTACCAGTAAAATTACATTTTCTATAGCTGGCTTTTCATTTCTTTCTGTAGCTCACTTTTAAGGCAAAACTTTAATTGCTCCAATCTTTATTTCATATAATGTCTGTAGTTTTCATTTAGAATATTTTAAAAATATTTTAAGTATCTAGGTGTATTTTAATGAACATCTTTATTTTATGTTCATTATTGGATTTAGTCTCTATGTTTACACTGTACTTCAATAATTTCTTAAGTACTGAGTGTATTTGTCCTTCACTTTGATATGTACACATAAAAAGTCAGTCCAGCTTAGATCTGTGTTAGCTCCTCAAATTTTTCTGCACATCTACTGCTATATTCTTTACCTTTTTCTTTAACTATTGGGCTGGTTCTGGCAGGGTACCAGGATAGCGTTAACTCACAGTTGCTGTGTTTTGGATTTGTGCTGAACAGTGGGTTTTTGCTTTTAGTATTAAATTGTCCTTATCTCAATGCAAGAGTTTTCCAAATTTTACTTTCCCAGTTCTCTCCCTGATCCTGCTGGTGGGGCAGTGGCTGTGCCTGGCTGGGTTGATCTCTGGGGTTAAGCCATTAACAACTGTTAATAAAAGTAGCAAAGGCAAAAAGAAAAAGGGTTCTTCATCCCTGATTCTGTGGTGTCCAGAAGAACACTCCTGCAGCCTGCACAGAACGATCCCTTTTCAATCTCTTCATTTTCACCATTTATTTCCCTGATGTGTCATTCACAGCATATCCAAGGAAACAATCAAACTTCCCTGAAAACCTTTGCTCAGTGACTCCCAAAAGTCTCTCCTACTGATCCCCTCTCCTGTTCCTCCAGAGGATACAGCAGATGCTATTGTTAGCTAGTTTCAATGAGATCACTTACTTTATTTGAATGTTTGGTTTTTAATGCTTGTCATGCATTTGCACATAGTTCATAATAAAAGGAAACATAACAGACTGTAAACTACATTTTGTTTCCCATTTTCTTCAGCTTACATAAGTACTGCCACCTCATTCATCTCCTGCTTTTTGAGATCCAGCCTTGGAGCAACAAGTTCACTTACCTATGTGTGCCTCTTCATCTATAAAAACGTGAAACACTGGGGCTTGTGCTGGAAAATTTTGTTTATAGACGCATTTTATAAATATATAACCACTAGGTGGCACTTTGTATTTGGATTTAAAAATTGTCACTTACAAGAGAGGTTTAGCATTTTTTAAAACTGTCTAAGAGTGCGTAAAACATGAAAAAAACAACGGAGTGCTTTGAAAATGAGTCAGAAAGCTGACAGCTAGCCCAGGGTTTATTTTTTCAATGTTTTGATTTTTGTATTTAACTTGGCAGAGCAGGAGCCATCTCACCTCTTATGGGCAATGATTTCTAGAGTGCAGGTCTATGTGCCACAGCGCGGAACTCAGGTCGCACGGGAATTATGAACATATATGGATTGACATTCCTTCTGCATTTTCACACAAGTGATTAAAAAAAAATGAAAAGGGGGTGCTGCACAAGTAGCAAACTTGGAGCAAAGCAGAACTGCTTAGAGAGGGAATAGGAATGATACAGTCCCAAAAAAGGGCTGTTGCTCCATGCTGCCTCACTGAGTGAATTTCCCACCTGCTTTGTTCAGGGTCCTGAGAGCACAAACAGGTTGTGCTGGCCCTGGGGCTGCACCTGCCCTCAATTCATCCTCCTCAGAGCCTGTGCCTGCCTCTTCCCTGCCCTGCACTGTGGCCCTGCCCAGCCATCCCAGGGCTCTGCCTGCCCTGTGCTGGGCCCTGACCCACCCCTGCAGGGTGATGTCCCTGTCCCAGGGAGGTGACACCTGCCCTGCCCTGGAGTTGCCTTGACTCGAGGACAAGGACCCTGCCTGACCCTGCCCGCTCCAAGCCCCTCTGCCTGGAGCTGCCCAACTGCACTGTGGGACAATAAAAGCACTGGCTACAATGTGGTCAAGAAGTAGCTCAAATTAGTCAGAAACACTGAGGAAATGGCAATGTAAAAACTTCTAATTTCTGTACTATTACTTGCAGACAACAAAGAGAAATTTGAAATTCTACAGTACACATCAGATTTAACTAGTTTAAACAGAATGATGAACCCAATAGAGTTTATCTGATATTAGCCTAAAATATTTGCAGTTCATCGGTTCCCAGTTCTATTACCAGGAATGGCAAAAATACTGTTTCCAATATTTCTGAGGCATTTCTGTATTTTCACAAAATTAAAGACTTCAGAAGAAATGTCTTCTTTCCCTTTTGAAGGACGGTTTCCCTTTAGAGAACCAAAAAATCTAAGTTTTACACTTAATGTAATTTACGTATTTTTAGGGTTCTGTGGGGAAATACGGAAGTTGCCAGCTAAAACTTTGAAAACGAAATCCTCTCAAAAAAGAAAACAAATTTTCACCCAAATTTTCCATATAAAACCTACTTTACAATTACTTAAAATGTCCTTTGGATACAAGAGCATTTATTTTTGCATCCTAGCTCAAAAAGCCCCAGCATACTTATACCCCCATAAGAACACTATTTTCTATTCTTATGCAAATATATTCATATACAAATAGTCAAAGCTGTAAGAGGTACCTTCATCTTTATGTTGCCCCAATTCTGACATGCGGTACATTCTTGAAAATTACCATTAAAAATCAATCTCCTATTCATATAAACCCCACCACAAAATATTAAAAGTCTCTATTAAGAAGTAGGACCATGTATTTATGCCAGTATGTATTATGTCTAACCCATGTGCTATTTGCTGTATTAGCTGAAGCTTTTTCAATGTGCTGGTACTCAAAATTCCTTCCTTGTGGTATTTCAACTTTGGATGTCATGGAGAACAGACTGCCATGGCCACAGCTGTATTTATCAGTACAGAAGTGCAAGACTGTGCTGGGCAGGATTTCCTTCAGAATCTTCTGGAAAACACAATAAATTCACTTATGGCTGTGGATTTTCCTTCTTCAGGGCTACAAATGCCATATATTAATTTTTACTGCTAAAGTTCTATTTACATTTTGGGTAGAGAAGAAATTTCATGTCTTCAAAATCATTGTGGACACCTGGTGCTCCTCTTGTTTCCAAACGGGTTTGTTATTGTCATGCTTAGTAAACTTTATTATGTGAGATTTTTGAATGAAGATGATCAGGATGTTTTCTTGGTCTTCACCATTTCATTTACAGTTAGTTATTTTTCAGTGGGCAACTCCTTTCATTCAAATCTCTTTCTCACCTTTCTCACCCAACCTCCTTAAAAGATAAAACTCTGCCTCTCTTCTGCCCTCAAATATTTAAGTGCAGCTTCCACAAAGCCCAGACACTGCCAATACCATAAGGGTCAGTTTTATGTGTTGTCATTAATGATGACACATCGATCAGTGAAAGCCAAAACATAAAAATATCCAAAGCAGTCCCTTTGGCTTCCTTCATTAAAAAAACAAACCTGTGAACCAAAAAGTAGCACCATATCTGTGCTACAGCTGGAAAAGGAGCAGCACAGAGATTCAAGAAAGCTAAAGTTGTTCTTCCAAGAGTTACTGGTGCTGCATGAAATAAGTTCCATGACCCCACTACCTCATTTAATTCTACTTTGAATGCTACCTCAGAGGACTGTCAGCACCACTGCAGTCTGGACTACTGACTCATTTTACAGAGAAAACAGCTTCAAAACCAAACAAAACCTGATACAAGACCTCGACGAGACAAGGAGCATTAAGAAAGGGGGAACCTTGAGGAGATTCCTTTTCATGTAGCAGAAGAAAGGCCTCATGTGGCTTTGTGTCAGTCTTCTATTTACTAACGTGGAGGACAGAGTGATCACGTTGGTGTAGTTATAGAGAGAGGTGTGTGTTTATTATACACAAAGGCATGAGGGTGTGTGTAAATGCAAAATATGCACCTTTCTTCCTGGAGAAACAACCTTAACAGGTTAGCTAGTCAGGTAAATTTAACTTCTGAACAACTTACCACAAGTCCAACATTGGACTCATCCCACTGTTCTGAACCGCTCTGTTCCAACCACAAGATCATGAGCTCAGTGTTGGAATCATTGAGGAAAATTCTATTGACAGTGCAATTTAGGAAGTTGGATTACACAGCAATATTGGTCCCTTTTGCTTTAAACTTAACAATAACTATGAGCATCCTTTTGGTGTCTTGTCTCTTTTAATTTCCTATTACAAGCTGCATTATGAAGCTTCTCTTTGAAAGGTTTATGAAATTCTTTCCAAAGCCATTTTTCTTTTCATCTACATCCCTTTCTCAAAGCTAAAATGCTGTATCTAAAATTAAAAATGTTGTCTGACATATGGGTCTTACAAAAATATATTTTGGAAATCAAAATCCAAAAAGACATATTTAACTGTGCAGCCACTCAGTCCAAGATGAATCAAAAATCCCTAAACTTCATTATTGTCATAATGAAATCTTTTTTAGAACATATAATTGTAGAAACCTGTTAAAAAAATCTCCTGAATTTTAACATTGTTGACAAAAAGGAGAAGAGAAATGAGCCAGTTACTTAATAAGGAAAAAATCTAAATACTGAACAAAAGCAGAAATTTGTAGAAGGACAACTTTCATGTATTTTCAATCGCTTTTCTTGGGAGCTTTCTATATTTTTTGTGAGAAGACAAGCCACAGGTAGCTGATAAAAACCAATTTTTTTTCCCCATATAGACCTCAAAATCTGTAGCTATTATGAGCTAGTTAGAATGCAATTCATCTGCCCTTCGAAAATGAAGAAATGTGCACAAAGATGGAAGAACCTCTCCTAAGCTTCCAGCTAAGGTGCATCCATACCCCAGGGCCCAAATTATAGGAGGAAAGAAGACAACAAATGTGGATAGAAGCTAATACAGTCTTCATAAAATAAACAACCAGATGTTTTAAAGAGCACTACAGAGAGGAAAGCACTGCCACAGGTCTTTGGAGAGTGACTTTTTCCCTAAATGGAGTGTAATGCTGCCCACTAATGGAAAAGTATTTGTTAATGCCTGAAAATCCCCCAAAGGGGGCAAAGCAGGAGGTTTGGGTGTCTCACAGTTTGACAGCGGCAAATGAGCAGAATTTAGACCAACTGGGTCCTTTGGTTTTAGCATATCCTTAGCATTGTTCAAAGGATACTTACACTGTTTTTATGCCGTGTTTCTTTGTAAAACATGCTACTGCTTTATTAAGCCATGAAGTAAACAAGTGCTCCATAGACTTCACAGTCAGTGGTTTTAGTTGCAATGCAAAAATTACTTGGCAAAATTCTTCAGCCTATGTCTTGAGGCAGCTCAGATGTAAGATGATCTTATCATGTCCAAGAAACCCCACTAGCCTTTATAAGTTTTGTTTTTATCTCCCTAACTGGGAGTTGAGAAGATTAGATAAAATATTCAATACATAATTGCCATCTAGTTTAAAGACGAAACTACTTGTCCCATACAACTTGGATCCTCCAAAATTCAGAAGTTGTGCATGCCAGCCAAATTCTGGAGCATGTGACATAGAGGTGGGAAGGTTTCCCAGGTGCCCAATAAATTAATGAAAATGTTCCCACTGATTTTGATAATGGAAGTTCAAGCCTTCTGTGGAAAATCTCGGGGAACCCTTATTTCCAAATTCAAGACAGTACCTTCACAAGATTTCATTAACAGCTTTTTTAAGTCAGGTAGCACATACTAAAGCTAGAGAAGAATGACAAGGGCTATATGACTATCTTTGCCATTCAGGAGACAGTGGAATAGCATTTGGGAATTTATTGTAAAGAGTTATGTTTCAAATAAACTACAAGTTACACATGAAGCTACAAAGCTACAACTTGGACTAACTAGTTCCATCTTGCCAATTTCATTAGTAATTCTTCTTTATCAGCAGTCAGAGTATTACTGTTCAAAATAGTCCTTACTTTTTTGTATGATTACAGAGAGCTTACTAGGAAAATAAGGACACACAGAAAATGTCTATTTTTTAAAATGTAAATGCATATATTTAACATAGGCTACTCTCTGGAGGTTCTTGGTGAGAGTATCTGTAACAAGAAGCATAGAACAAATTCTCCTGTGATATTAAAAATGCAATTTTCATCACCACAGGGGATTTATTCCAGTCTCCAATAAAATGGAATATTTCTTTAGTTTCAGACAGGCATTCAATAAAATGTCTAAATCCTTTCACTGCTGTTTTGCCACTGCAGGGTGGAATCAACACCATCAGACATCCTGTGTCCTTCCATGACATGAGCACTCTTTCAGAGCAGTTTGCCTTCAGGAGGCACCACTCTTCCAGTGAAAACAGAGTGGGAAGAAAATACTGACAGCAAACTTCCTTATTCCCCTAGGGAGCCCAAAACAAAACTGGTATGCATCACAAAGATACCCTTGGAGCAGTCCAGCATCTGGATCACAAAAGTGTATCTTGAGGGAAGCCTGACTTTCAAAGCCAAATAACAGCTAACAGTGAATTTATTGGTTCATGATTTAATTCATTAAGCTGGGCTACTAATTATTTCTCCATCTGGCTTCACACTAGTATTATTTATGTAACAGCCATCTCTCTTCACTACTCATATATAAATAAAAGCCATAAATCTAGATTAATTATTCCAGAAAGAGTCTGCATTTTTTAAATTACTGATCTTGATTAATAAAATGGAGAAATTATAATAAAATACAAACTGTTGATGAACCTTTGAATTTTTTTATTTTATACAAATTAGTATTAGAATATGCGCTGAGAGAGTTACACATCTAAACTGAGGAGTGGTGGAAAAAGCATTGTAAGTTGAGACTCATGTTTATGTTCAAAGAGCACTGCAGATGGCAGGTCTCTGAAGTCCCATAATTGTCATCAGAGTGCATTTAAAACAAAATTAACACAAAAAGCCCAAATAAACCATGTATTGACAATCTGAATTTATCTGTCACCTTTTTATTCTGCTTGCTGAACAAATGGCTTTTACCAGAAGCTTCCATTTACAAGAAAAATGTCATTTTTTCATAAACTTCTTTTCTCCTCACATGAAAATGTAGGAAGAAAATCTAATAAAATCTTTAAAAAAAGACAAAACCCCCACAAAACCAAACAAACCCACCAAAAAAAAGCTCAAACCAAACAAAAGCCAAACACCTAACAAAAATCTCTACATCTACTATTCATCTTCCTTCCATTAAATTAAAGTTTGCAGTTGTTGCAATGTGCATTTTGGGTTTTCTGAAGTTCTGTATGATTTTTGTTGAGAAGGACCATAGGCAGTATCACTAGCTATGTATTTATCTTTCTATGCTGAAAGAAAATGAAAAGAATACAGTAACAGAGAGAGTTTGGGCTTTGGGTGTAACACAACTGTCCACTTTTCCCTTTGCATGACTCCATGGTCCTCTGGGTGTGAATCTGATCTTCAGTCTGAAACTTTGTCCGCTTGGGAAGCCCAGAGTTCTTTCCTGTCACTGGTACTTTACTCCCAACCACAGCTATGGAGAGATGTTTGGATTCCAGGCTTTCAGCTTTCCCTCAGAGTTGCTCTTTCTGCTGGTCCTGTCATCACTGGCCTGCAGCTGCTCTGCCAGTCAGAAAATACCACAACAACATCTCAGCACACAGGAACGTATTTGCTCCCAGCTGGTGTCCCAGCCAGGGCATTCTTTGCACCTGCACACCTCTCACCACATGCTTGCTGCAGCAGGACATTTAATGCAAAATTGCATAAAGTCTGAAAACCATAAAATCCCAAGCACAGTTCAGACAACTACGGAAACTGCAATCACAACAGTAAAGAAGGCAAAGAGAGAAAATCTTCAATATTCCAGTTTCATGTCTACATTACTGTTTCCTTACCTTTGTAGTCCACTGGCTTCGCATTCTTTAGAAGTTCCATGCACCTGGTTTCCTCCTTGTGAATCTCCAGCTGAAATCTGCATTCTGGATGGACACCATCCACCTGTGTCAAATTAACAAACAGGTTATGTCTTGAAACTAGAATTAAAATGTTTCACGAGAATGCAACTACCAATAATGAAATCCACAATTTAACTGGCATAGATTTCACCCAAGCATGTACTGGGCATTTTTCACACTCGATGCCCATTTAGCTTCTCACGCATGGACTTTTCAAAACAAAATGTTGAAATTATCTACTGGCTTCTTCCTGTAGCATCCATTTAGCTTTCTATAGTGCATTCCTCAATAGTGTGCCATCAGATCTTTTTCTCCAGAAAAACTCTGAGCTGTAACTGAAACAGGAGAATGATACATTTGCTTTTTTTCCTTTTCATAGTAAGTTAGGGAGCTGAAAGTTTAATACAAACCACAGAACATGAAAATTGACCAAACTTTATTCTCTTTGACTTGGTAAATTCTGCTTTTCTTCCCTTTTCTACCATGTATATTTTATCTTCTGAAGGCCCCAGTGCATGACTATTTGATTCAAGAAAATGCTAGACAGGAAGAAAACCCCACTTCTTAAAAACTAAAGCTTTACCTTTAAACTAAAGCTTTACCTAAAACTAAAACTATACCTTTACTGGTTCAAAGCCCTGCCCTCAGTTCTTTGGTTTCCAGAAAAGTTTATGCATGTCCATGGGAAAAGACAGGAATGCAGCAGCACTGGGGAGAGAAATGAGACCCTGGAAAGTTGTACTGGGGTCAGCTGAATTCAGAGAGGCAGCCAGAGCCTCACAGAGAAACACACGGAGTCCATGAGAGACCGCGCAGGAGAAATTACTGCAGGAGGTGGCAAATGGAAAAGCTGAAAATGTCAGTGGAGCTGATGGGACAGTTTGATCAGCTCAAATGAAATCACATCTTAATAATAAAATGGAAATATGCAGTACTTCAGTCATCCTCACACCTCACACTTGTGATTACCAAGAAAAAGGTGGTCTCTCTTCAAGTTTTTGTTTTTTCTTTCACATCTTTTAGGAGATATTTAATAACAGAATCTGGTAATGATCTCTGATGCATGACACAGCAATTTTAAAAAAATAATAATTAATTAAGCTGTGATTCTGGGCCCAGAACCTCAGATCCAGAGTTAGGACTGAGAACCTGGTGATGCTGCAGTGTCTTTGAGGAAAAACCACTTGCACAGCTTTTAAAAATACAGTGTAAGAACCATAAGCATAACAGCAGAGGCTGTTACAAAAACTCCCAAAAATCTGTCTCTTCTCCAAATGTCTCATTTCACCATCTACAACATCAGAACCTCACTTCCTCTTCCATGTCTTTTCTCTCTGTTGAGTATTGAAATTAGACATTTCAAGTGCAGAATCCTTTTAATTTCAAAGACACATATTTAACATAAATTAGGATTTCTAGAACTTGTAATTTAAAGTTTAGCATTATATTGAAAATGCCTACATTTTGTTGTGCATAATCTTTTTTGCAGATAGCGGCCATATAAAAGAAAAGTCCCATGTATACATAATGTTTTTAATAGCATTTTCCTTTCACAAAACATATTTTTTGGCTATTTTTCATTTCCAAGTGGAAACATTCAGTAACTGACAGTGGATTTCCTACTCGTCAAGAAGCATTACAATTACTGGGTCTTGGAAAGAAGGTTCAGTAAATAAAAATGTTAACAAAATGAAGGATAAGTCAAATTAGCTACGGCAATTAAGAAACCTGCTGAATAAACAACTTCTCTTTCTGGTACCTCTGAAATATCAATGATTAATAGCAGAGGTTAATTTGAAAATATATATTTGCTACCACCCAAAGGCAGCACATTACTTTTCACAGCTGGGCTACATGCTAAACTGTACTGTACTTTGTTCTAATACATCCAATTCATTCAGATGGACTTCACAAAGCTAAAGAGATTTAGGGTTCCAGACTACGTGGCACTGACCACCTCCCAAAACACATCAAGATTTTGAGGGCACTCACCACTTTTTAGGACTTGTGCTCATCCATCTTTCCCTCTTCTTAACCAACGACAGGTTATCCCTTGTCACCAATGAACACAGAGCCGCGGGTAAAGGTGCCCACTGAGCTGGAAATCCAGCCCAGGAGTCTCTCTGTGCTCTAAGCAGATTAACAATTTCTAAAGCATCTGGACCGGCAGTTTGATGGATAAACACTTCCTCTGACAAGCAGCTTACACTCACCTTCAACATGATTTCCCGACTTTTGGTGTTACACAGTAACAAAAAATTTAGAAGACCTTTTTTTGTGTGTGTGCATTATATCCATTATATCCATCAATGTAACTGACTTCTACAAACTACTTAAAAACGCTCTAAAACATAATGATGATAAAAGCAAGCATCCTAAAGAAGACTTCAGCATTCCAAATACTTTGTACATCGCAATCCCACTGTCCATACCACAGAGCAGTTGTGGATGCGGGGTTTTCCCCGCACGGTGACAGCCAGCGGTCTCCGGACCGCCCCGGGCAGCGCTCCGTGAAAACTCTTGGCAAAGCAGCGGCGTCCGCCGGCTGCGGGGAAACTGCGGGGATGAAGCGGCGGCTCCGCGGGGACGGGACCGCGCCCGGCGGAGCGGGGCCGGAGCGCCCGGGGGTCCCGGCGGGGCTGCGAGCCCGCTCCGCTCGTGTTCCCAGCCCGGGGACAGCCGGGGCCAGCGGGGGAGGCAGCGCTGTCCCGGTGTCTGTGCCGCTGTCCCGGGATGTGTGCCGCTGTCCCGGTGTGTGTGTGCCGCTGTCCCGGTGTGTGTGTCTGTCCCGGGGTGTGTGTGTGTCTGTCCCGGGGTGTGTGTGTGCCTGTCCCGGGGTGTGTGTGTGTCTGTCCCGGGGTGTGTGTGTGGCTGTCCCGGGATGTGTGTGGCTGTCCCGGGGTGTGTGTGGCTGTCCCGGGGTGTGTGTGTGGCTGTCCCGGGATGTGTGTGGCTGTCCCGGGGTGTGTGTGTGCCTGTCCCGGGGTGTGTGCGGCTGTCCCGGTGTGTGTGTGTGCCTGTCCCGGGGTGTGTGTGTGGCTGTCCCGGTGTGTGTGTGGCTGTCCCGGTGTGTGTGTGGCTGTCCCGGTGTGTGTGTGTGGCTGTCCCGGGGTGTGTGTGGCTGTCCCGGTGTCTGTGTGGCTGTCCCGATGTGTGTGTGTGGCTGTCCCGGTGTGTGTGTGTGGCTGCCCCGGTGTCTGTGCCGCTGTCCCGGTGTGTGCGGCGGGTCCGGGCCCCGCACCTGCCGAGCCCCCGCCCTGCGGACCAGCCCGGAGGGTCCGCACAGGCTCCTCAGGAAAGAGCCGCGGAGTCTGGGGTGGCAGCATTCCCTCCGTCGGGCTGTGCTCGGGGACTTACCCGCACCAGGCTCCAGCAGAGCGGCAGCAGGAGGATGGGCAGGGTCCTCATGCCCGCCGAGAGCCGGGCCCGCCGGGCTGCGCTGCCCCGCGGCTCCGCGGGCCCCGTTGGAAGGCGGGGAGCGGGCTCCGGGTCCCGCCCGGCACCATAAGGGCCCGGGGCCGCCGCACCTGCCCCCTCCGGCGCCTCCGCTCCCGGCCCGACCGCGGCCGTGCCGCCGCCGCTTTGCGCGGAGCTCCTCCTCTACCCCCCGCTCCTGCCCGCCCGCCCGTGTCTCCCCAGCCCCTCTCCTCTCCTCTCCTCTCCTTCCTTTTCTCCTCCTCCCTCCCGCTGCCGCCGGCGCTCCCCCCGTAAGAGGTGCGGATCGCTGCCCGGAGCCGGGACGCCCCCAGCCCATCGCTGTGCCCCGCAGGAGCCACCGCCACCCCCGGGCTGCTGCCGGGCACTGGATGCCTCTTACCCCTCTCTGCCCGCTCCCGGGTGCCGGAGAGCCCCCTCCTCCCATGACACACGCCCCGGGAGCCTGGGAGCCTGTCCGGCAGCGCATCGCTGCCCGCACTGGGAGCCTTGGCCGGAGACATCCCCTCCAGCCAGGCACGCACAAAAACGTTCAGGGGTGAGTGAAGGGATCCCTGGCAGCATCAGTCTTAGCACTGTGCAGAGCAACACCTGTATTACTATATCTTTCTTTCCTACAACAGGGTTTTTGGGGTTTTTTTGTTTTTGAGGTTTCAATAGAGAACCAAGAGTTTAAGGCAACTCCAAGTTATTGCCCGGCAGTTTACACCAGGCATGGATCTGGGTTTTGCCCCACAGAGCACAGAAAATACACAGTTAAGTGACATGTTAGCACATGTTATAGAAAAAGAAGCATTTATATATTGGCTTTCAGCTGAGAATGGGAATATATTAGCGTTGCCTTCCTATTAATTTACTGTGTGTTGTAATACAAGTAATTATGTATTAAAAGAGGCAGCATAAAACTCTCCTAAATAGCCCCCCAAAATAACCAGGTATAAGCAAAGCAAGGACACTTCTATGAAAAAAGCTAAAGAGAATTTTCATTTTTTAATGCATATACAAAAATTATTTTCATATATTAAGAAGAGATACCTGTTTATAACATTTTTGATCTCATAAAAAAGAAATACTGCAAACTAATAAACAGTAATATAACCTGCATGCTGAGAGCAGAGGGAAACATTAATGTAGAAAGAAAAACTTGTAGAATGGTATATTGTCAAGTAAAGAAAGTATTCTCATTGTAGCAGAAAGGAGTACCTCTTTGGATTGACTTTGATCTGTATATGACAGAAGGACTGAAAGGCCAGATTCACCTACTCCTGACGCAGCTGGCTTGCACAGGAGGCTAGTTATGCCATTAGCTCTGAGATTCCCAGGCAAGCTCTCAGGTCAAAACTCCTGACAAAAAAAAAAACATGGAGAACTGCACAGTGCAAATCCAGGATTCCTCCTCAGGCTCTTGGTTGAGACACAGGCAGTCTGGATGTGCTCCTCACAATTCCTTGAGAGCTATCAGTCTTTCCAAAATAACAATCTCAAAACCATTTCTTTTATCATTCACAAGAATCTGATGTTTTATCATTACTGCAAGGCTTTGGAAAATCCTTCCTGTCTTGTCTCTTTAGAAGTCCATTTTTGCCCTTTGTGATGGCTGGCATCCTGCTAAGAGAGCAGTCGTACTCATGAGTGGAATTAATACTTGCCAAGGCTCATCAGGTTCATCAGCAATAAACCCCAGAGCAGTCCCTGGGCAGAGGAGCCACCAGGCAGGCTGTCCCTTAGCTGGGCTGCCCCAGCAGCTGAGGACACAAAAGTTGCCAGACACCAGACCCCAGTGTTTAATTCTTTGAGCAAATGGTTCATTAGGCTGTTGAAGCTGAGTAGCCTGGGCAACCAATTAACAAATTACTGTTAACGTTCTCTGTAGAAACAGTCTTGGGAACTGTCATCATTATTCCTTCTGTGGAATGACAGAAACTAATATCTTGAGTATTAGTAGTCCACATATCCTGGAACTAGCAAAGAAGTTTTGAAGCTTGCATCTGTTCTATCAGAAGATTGTACACACTCAGATTTCTGTGATATTTTTTTTTTGTTTTCAATGAATCAGCATTTTTAGGTGAAAAGAAATATCATCAGTTATTTCTCAACCCTTTCCTCTGTTGCTGTTTCCAGTGACTCTTTGACATGAAAGAGACAGCAGGTGAAGGAGATGCATCAAATACTAATATTCTTGTTGACATATAGCTAAGTGGGGTTTTTTCCTAAGAAGAAAACAAATTCTTGATGGATGAAGTCCAGAAATCATGGTTCAAGTTCTTTTCACTTAAACATATCACAGTTTAGTGCTCTATTACAGCAGATGTAGAAGGGAAATAAAGAGCAGGAATGAAGCTAGAAAAGCTGTGGATATATAGAGGTAAATACAAATGAGACTGATACTCTTAATCAGCAAAGAACAGATAGGTTTTTGAAAGAACAAAGGAGTCACATAAATTTAGACAGAGTTGATTTGATGACATTTCAAAGAAGGGACTGTCAAATTAAAAGGAAAAATTTTATGGAGGCACAGGACTGCAAACACACAGAGAGAATGGAGTCCAAACATGGACAGAAATTCATCACAATAGAGGTGGTAGGGAAGTAAATGCATTTTGACTGAAATAAATATTATTTTGGATCAGCAGAGCCTGAGTGTTCCTCAGAGGGCAGTAAAAGTGGAAATAGAAAGTTCAGTGCCAGGCAATGGACACAGTGGCAGGCAGTGCCAAGGTACGGCAAGTTCTCTGCTCTCACGACACATTCAGGACCCAAAACCCTTTCTTCAATTCCAGTTGTTGGATGAGTCTGTCTGCCAAGGAAAGGTACAAGCCAGTAGAACTATAAGTAACAAGTACTTGCTGCCTGGCCATCTGTCTGTTCAGAATTCTCTAATACAGTGCTGGCAGTAAATGGCTGATTTAGACTTTCCACACTAAAGTAATGACACCAATTGGCTTTGAGCTCAATTCTTGTTTAAATTGTTGATGGAGTTCAAGATGCTTTGAAAATTTGTATTTTACCCACAAATCTTGTTCATGTTCTGTGTATAAACGCTCCAAATCCTTTGCTTTCATTGCTTAAAAGGAGTTTTCTTTTGTTCAGTCATCTAACAATTATTGCTCACATAATGCATAACATACAGTTGCCAGAAATACCTAAACTGCATGAAAAGTTTTGAAGGGTTTCCCTCAAAGTGTGTGTACAAGCCATCCTGAACCACGTGCCTCTTGCAAGAGTGGCTGTCTCTTGAGCTGCTCAAGCTGTTTCATGTGTTTTGAACTCTGCTTTCCAGACCACAGAGAGTTTATGTGGAATGCTGTACTAAGTCTCATTGCCAAAGGAGTGCTCTTCCTAGGTCTTCACACTTTTCAAAGACATTCAGTCTTCATCAGATATTCCTGAATCTCCCAAAGGCACTCTCTACTGTCATCCTGCATTTTGTTAGGTTGTTTGTTTGTTTGTTTTTCCTGCAACTCAACTATTTAAGGAAATATTCCATCAGCATTGGAAATAGATTTTAGAAGGGGTTTCCAGGAAAAAAATACTGGGACTAATGTATGTGCAGTTTGGATCTTTTGCACTGTAGAAAATTAAAGTTCTGTAAAATTTTAGTATCAGTAACTGTTAACACACTTGATCTTACTAAGTCTCTCTCACTGATCAGATAGAATACAACAAAGAAGGTTCCAGGCCTGAGTGAGGCAAACAGTATGTGTCCTGCTCATGACAATGGGATTTCAGACCTTGGGCACGCTCAGGGGACATGTGGCTGCAGCACCATCTTTTGAGAAGCAGTATAGTGATGCTATTGTCGAATCTTCCTACATCAAATATTGTAGCTGCAGTAAAAGGAGAAGATGAAATTCAGGTTCTCTGTGTTTTATCTGAAGATCTAGACGGTGTCCAGAAGTTCTTCTAAACTTTTGTCACCATTACCGATCATATTATGTCTCTATAGTCTCTTGAACCCTGCATTGTTTTCTATAGGCAGAGAAGCAACACCACACAGACAGAGAGTTTTCCAAGGAAAGGCTGTCCTCAAGTGTGCCTCCCTCAGCTTTTTCATTCTCCTCCCTCTGAGCATCCCCAACAGTGCCCTGCTGTGTTTGGGCAGGAAGAGTAGCTTTAAGATGTAGCGGAGGGTGCATCTTCTAGTGGTGAGGCTCAAACTGCTCTGCAAAATACTTTTTGGCAGTGGTCTGTGAAGTGGTAGTTTGCCAATACCAGCACATCAACTCCACCCCAACGCAGATATTCCCAACCAGCGACAGTGATATGAAGAACCCTCCAGAGTTGTCTTTCTGTAATGTGCAAGTAGCTTGGCTACACAAAGATGTTTCTGCAGATCACAAATACAAAGAAATTCAGTTAAAACAAAGACACATTTCTGTCTGCTTTTTAAAGTTCAGGAGTGCTGAATAGCTTGTTTAAAGGGATGTCTGTAACTGTGAAATCCTCAGTGATAAAATGGCATAGGGACACTTCACTAAGACACAAAATGTAGTCTACAGTACTTAGTGCAAAGTATGCAATTTTGTTCTTTCTCTCTTTCAAATTTAGAAGACTTCCATGTAATTTCAAAAGAGTGAGAGAGGTCCCTTTAGTATAACCAACATATTCAATTTCTTGTCCAGAGTATCCATTTTTTTAAATTTCCGTTATAATTCTTCTGATTTTTCTGATTTCCATTATAGTCAGATCCTTATTATACTCATTAAACCAACAGGCATTCAGTTACATTCACATGTGTAGGTGAAGTAGAATGTGATCTTTTAAATATATAGATTAAATTTAAAATCAGTAAGTTGGGTATTTGGCATAATCGAAAGCACATGGCCAATGTAATTTTAACTCTAATTTGTTTCGAAGCTCCACATTTGGTCAGTATTTTTTTTTTTTTTTTTGAGAGAGCTTACTGGACACGAAACCATCAAATCTTTTTCTTCTGATACACTGAGAAGAAAATTCTCCCATTTAGTTTTAGGGTTTTTTAATGGTTAGTTAGGATCTTTGGGTTTATTTTTATTTTTTTAAATATAATTTAGAGTAAAGGGTAGATCTTCTCAGAAAACTCTAAAGACAAAACACAAAAACTACTGAAAAAACTAACTAATAAAGTGACATAAAACACTTTAGAAGAATAGATAAGTGCAGAAGGGAAGACAAATGAAAAATAAAATACAAGTTGTGTTTATCAGAGGGAGTTAATACTAGCATGAGATGATACTTTACTGAGAAAAAGTAAGAAAATGTCTTTCTATATGAAGAAAAGTCATCACATTTTTTCTGGGTAGCTGTCAGAAATGTGTTTGATATGCTGCCATAGAAATTGCTAGTTGAATTGATAGAGCCTAATGAAGCATCTGTTTGGTTAAAATATGATTAAATAAGCCTGACTAATAACACTGATATATAAACAGGAGGAGAAAAGGAAATAGCAGTAAAGTTTCTTGGAGATCAGGATGGGGTCCTGTTTTATTCCTTTTAGTTATTATTTTCATTTTTAACAAAACAAAATTTGCTGCTGTTTCAAGGTGCTGTCAGTAGTAAGCAGTATCCAGGTAATCCTACAGAACTGCATCACCTAAAAATGAAGTCCTAAAAAGTAGTTGGAAATTTAATAGAGATAGATGGAACGCTGTGTGCTAAAAACAACAAACAAATGTTACCACCATAAGCTAAAGGGCAATAGCAGGAAGTCCTGTGCATGTGTCAGTGTGTGGCAAATATGAGTAATAATGTGACACGGCTATGAAAAATAGATGTGATCTCAGGACACATGGGACAGAGACTTATTGTAGAGTTAAAAAGTAATAAATGAGACAAGGTAACACAGGAAGGTCTAGTTGGGTCTTATCTGGAGCACTGCATCTAAATTTAGCAATCTGCAGTGAAGAAAGATGAATTCAACAGATAAAGAACATATTAATGAACACCTAAGGATTTTAGAGAATGTTTGGTTCAATTGCCTGTGGAAAGGTAAACTGAGATGAAATATGTCATCAGGAAAGGAGCTATGTAGTCTACAGGAAATTTGGCAGAAAAATGGGTGGATTAAGGAAGGTGAGAACAAATGCACAGATTCATATCCAGGTGGCTGTTCTAGACAAATATTTTAACAGTGAAGGCAAAGATTTTTTTTTTTTTCAAGATAAAACATGATCACCCAGTTGAAAGGATTTTGTACTGTGGCTCTGCACACCAACAATAGACTGTGATTTTCTATAGGTCTTTTCCAAGCCCCTATCCTACTTTGTCATAAATAGTCCCTCTCCAAATTTTCTGTCAAAGTTACTGTTCCACAGAAAATCAATTGCTGGAATTTTTTTTTCTTTTTACGCAGAAGTAGTTTTCTATACAGGGTACACGCCTTTGTGGAAAATTCTATTTTTCATCAAAAATCTGACTGTTTTTGCCAGAAATACAAATATTTGGCTTTTGGATAAATATTTCCATTTAGGGCTTTTCAAAACAACAATAAATTTTGCTAGAGGGGAAACAGAAGTCCCTACTAGGCTCTACTTTCTGAAGTTTTTTTGTTCAATGGAACCTTTTATTGGAGCAGAGCAGATTTTAGGCAAATTTGGAAAAACCGCATCTGGACCCTCATTTTTTGGTAATCTGGGAGTATTTGTATGAGGAAACCTGCACTGGCCTCTTCTCCAGAAATAGGGGAAAATAAAATATTTAGATTTGTACTAAAGGATGATTGGAAAAAGAGATGAAGAATCCCAGCCATCACTAGTCTTGGTAAAGGGAGAGAGGGAGAACTGCTTTTATGTAGTCAAAATATTAGGTGCTAGTTTTGTATTATTTTAGATCTTGGAGTAGAGCCAAGTAAATGTATAGTGAAGTTTTAGTCAGAGTAAGCTGGAGTTCAAAGTTGTTTTGATTGTCAAGTTTTTGTATTTTTAGGATAGAACATTGTTTACACTGTGGTGGGGGGTTTTTTTGACACTTCAAGAAGAAGACTGAAATGCCTTTGAAACTAAGAACATCATTCTGTCAAAAAACTTTGACTAACCATGAGCCTAATGGATATAAATAAAGCAAAAATTTTAGAAAGGAGATGAGATTTCAGTGTAGTTATCAATATGAGGCTTGGCTTCTGTTGCTTAGCTCAAGCCTACCCAGGAGATATGAAAAGAAAAATGTCATCATTGATGTAATCAAACTTTTAAGCACTCTAAAATTACTGTCTCCATTAAGAGCAAAGTGACAACACTGTAAATGAAGCCTCATTGTCCAGTGTAACGTGATCTGAATGACACTCTGATCAGGAAAGGATTATTGAGGCTCGTATGAAGAATTTTCCCATGTAACAGGAGGGTAAAAGAAGTACCTATTGACAAAACAAGCCCTTGTAATCCACAGGAATGTTCCCCAGACAAAATCAGTACCACTCACTTCAGGTCCCAAGTTAAACAGAAAACACCAGAGAGGCAGGAAAAGGCAGGGCAGGTTGTGCTGGTGGGTGAAGACAGATGGGCATTCAGGTAAGCAGGTGTCTCTCTGGGAAATGCAGCATTAGGAGCAGAAGTGTCCTTCTCTAGATTTCATCTTTGGTACTGTGTCTTGGATTGAGGTGAGTTACCTGGTTTGAAGGTGATTAGAAAGAGCTGGAAAGAAAATGAGAGCCAGAGCCATGGTGGCAGAGTGGCCCAGCTTCAGGGGGACACAAGGGGGATGTCCTTGAGCAGAGAGCCTGGTGGGTTGGACAAGCCAAAAGTTGTGTGCTCAGACCTCTCAGGCTTATATAACCATGGATGCCTACATTTCCCACTTTCTGGAAAAATGGATTTGTTGCTATGATATTACAGAGTTACAAATTTGTTTCTGAACAGATGAAATAAAGTGCTTGCAGGCCCTAGATGCTTGCATTTTCCTGGAAAATGGGTGTCCATGGACCAGATCTTTCCCCATATTTCCTCAATCATTCTTTCACAAGTGCTAACTCAATCCTGAGAATGTAATTCTGAAATCTCTTTAGCTCTGGTCCTAGGGAAGTGCTGAGAGTCCTTGGGTTTGTGCATCTGCACTGGCTATTGAGAAAGCTCAGACTGCAATCATGGAACCCTCAAGAGAAACTTGAGTATTGCCTTAAACCTTCATTTGCGGCCCAGCCCTGTTCACCTTGAGATCAGTGGCAATAGTCCCATTGGCTTCAGCTGGGAACAAAATCAAGCATTTGGCTGTGAAACCATGTGAATTCTAGTCAAATCTAAAATTTCTATAAATCATGCTGCTCTTTTTGAGGTGAGCCCATAGCTGGCTGGGCTCACAATCACCAGAGGAATGATGGCACAGACCCTTCTTTTTTAAGTATCCTACATCAGCCATAGTGTGGGGCATCTCACGTACTGGGGGATGATGTGCGATAAATATGCCAGTAATTAGCTACCTCAGTATCCACAACTGAAATGCCAGTAGAACTTTTCCCCAGTTGCGATGCTGTTTTGGACTGAGAACCTAGAAACTGATTACAGAAGTAATTTTCCTGTCTTAATATATACTGTTTTTAATGGAATTGTGCAGAATGATTAGTGAGAGGCAAATGTCAAAACACCAGACAGAAACTGACTCACCAGTCACAGGATTTAATATTAAGGTCAGGCTATGGAAATAACAATGGCTCTCAGTCTTTATTATCTTGTGCCTTATGCAGTGATTTACATTGGAGAAAAATGACTGGAGTGGATATAATGTGCTAATTTTCCAAATTTGGTGGTATTTTACATATTCCTTCCACACTTGTTAGCAATGACACAGGGCATAAAGCAGTTAAAACAAGACAAGAACACAAAACAAAGGAACAAGCTCAGAATGTCCTAGAAGACTATTATGAGCAATTGTCTGCAGGGATTTTAAGGTTTACTCTTTCTTTCAGGCAGACTTGAAATCTTGACATTCTGTCCAAATAGAGCATAGCAAGAGCACACACAGTGCACACTTTCCCTTGCTAGTCATTCCACTTTCCCCTGCTTTTTCTGAATACATTTGCATGTGCCAATTGGTAACAAACCTTTAATGTTGATGCTTTTTATTTGAAAAACAGCTTTCATCATGGAGCTTTGATTGCATGGACTGCAATGTGGTAAATGAGCTTCAAATTACATTATGCTTGAACTAACTGCATCTGCTCACTACAAGGATCTCAGTCCACAGTGGCACAGGAAGACATGAAAGGTTGTCAGGTCAAATGCTGATAACAGCTTTTATGCAGTACTAAACTTAGATGTTAATGGTACTTGGTACTCTTCTATTACTGAAACAGCCCCAAACTCTCACACTTTGTAAGCCTTTGTAAGTTCTGCACCTTCACTGCCAGTCATCACCCTGTGGTTCTGGTTTCTGTTTTGGATGTAGAATGGTGATGAATTACAGGCTTCAAAGTGCCATCTACTCATGTTCTCAATTTTCGTTATGTTTGATTATCCCAATGTTCATTATCATGAGGCCTTTCTGCACTGTTGTCTATCTGCCTTGTGCTGGCTGGACACTAGATAACATCAGTAGCAATTTCACTGTTTTTCCTCAACACCTTCTAGGGTCATTTTTCAACTCTCCCTCATCAAGCCATAATGATAACTTACCTTGGGAGTGCAATGTTTGGTCAATATATGGATTTTAGAATAATCAGTGGTTATGATTTTGACTGCAGTAGCCACAGTAACTTCAGTACTACTTAATTTTGAATATATTGTTCATAGAGGTCACTTACCTACTGAATTTGAAACTAAAAGCCTTTCGGTTACTTCTGAATTATGTGTTTCTGAAAATTAATGGTATGTTTTTCTATTCTCTTGTAGGTACTCTGAAATATGAAGGGCTTGCCATTCTGCCAAGGCCTGAGTGCATTGATTATGTTAATGCAGGAGGGACAAAATATGCAGGTGTGACACTGCAGAAATGATGCATAAGGGTAAAATCAAATTCATGGGGGTAATACAAACTTAAAGAAATAGTCAGTTGATCATGGAATGGTCCAATCCAGTAAATGTCCATGGAATGATAAAATATGGAAAAGTCTATAGGATGATACTCAACAGTCTGTGATTTTCTATGGAGTGTGATGCCCCTGAGCCTCTGGGTTAAAGAATAAATGGTGTCTCTGTGTAAGGCCTAAATACTGGTATAACTTTCAAATATGGTAGAAGATACATAAACAAGAATTCCACACCTCTTATTTTCAAAAACAAGAATTACATACAGAGGAGGAAGCTCAGTTAAAGGATAGTCAAAGGGTAAAGCCCTGGCAATCAGCAGAGGCTCTTCAAATTCAAATGGGAATTCAGGCCAACTGCATGCCATTCTAGAAAGAGAAAAAGGAATCCAGCATGGCTGAACAGAAGGGTAGGGAAGGTTGCATCTTTATTAGATGCAAGAAGTTTCAAAAGCTGAAAATGTGCCCAAAAGAGAATAACCAGAAAAATCATAAATCTCCATATAATACACATGAAAAAGCAGGACAGGAGATGAACTTCCAAATGGCACCAGTACTAATAAAGCGTTTCTCAAACACATCAGAAGCAACGAGCCTGCTGGAGCACCAGTATAGCAAATAGAGGATCAATATGCATAAACATTTTTAAAGAAGAATAAGCCTTAGAAAAAACCCAAATGGATTCATTCCACCTGTGAACACAGTGAAGGAGTGAGTGTAGAGAGCTCACCATGGCAGAACCTTGATCATAGGTGATGTTTCAGAAAAATCTGTCTCTAGTTAAGATTTTGGTAGAAGTTTATGGAATAAAGAGACAAGAAGAACAGTAACTACTGTTACTGGCAATATTCCCAAAGGATCTTAGATGAATTTCCAAGTGAAAGAACTGAGCTGCAAACTGAGCTGCTAATAGTGTGTGATGTTTCACTTGAATCTTTGGTACAGAAAGTTGGCAGTGAGATAATATGATACAAACTTTTAAATGGTATTCCAGGGAATGTGTATGGATGTCATGAAGATGAATAATGTAAGTTTACTGATACTCTCAATACAAAGATTAGTTAGGACATGAAATTAAACTACCAAGTTACGTTTTTCACACAACGCACAGATGATGTTTAGACCTTTCTAGAGGATGCTGGTTGCTAAAAATTTATACAAAATAGAAATTGAGCAAATTACTGGAAGGAAAGCCCACAGAGGGTAAAGTACAAAGATATTACCACTGGCTTAGGAAACATTTTAAATGAAAATCACTGGATTCTGGGAGAATGCTCATCAAAGACCAACTGTCTTTGTCCCATTTAAACAGTCTTCTGTACATAGTTGCTGTTTGGTGCTGTCAGAGACAATGTGTTGGATTAGTGTGGAGTCCTGATGGTGTTAGCTTTTATGTTCCAGTGGTTTGAAGAAGCAAATGAATTTCTGCGAGTTGTTTTGCAGGTAATTAACAGGAAGAGGCCAGATTCCTTCTCCAGAATAATCCTCAATAATCTGTATCTACACAGGATTTGGGATTAGAAGTTACTCCCTGGAAGATGAACAAATGAGGCCAATAATCTCTATTTATTTAACTCTTCTTCATCTCTACTCAAAATATATAAGAAGAAACTGAAAGATAAAGAAACAAATAGCAGGAAAAGGGCAGGCATCATTAAAACTTTGCCTTTTAGTTTTGGTTTTTTTTTTTTTCCACACTAGTTTTAGTTTGCCCTTCTGATTTTCATACGTTTTGAGTAACTGTATACACATTAGTAAATACTAGTTTAAAGTGCATGTTTATTTCTTGCTGACAGGCAAAATTATTAATTTTTTAATGATAATATATTTGTCATCCTAAGTTTGCTTCAGCACTTTTTGCATCCACTTAATTTTAAGGAAATGGAAAACTGAAATCATACCAACCTCGAAAGAGTTTATTAAAGGGCAGAAACAGCAACTAGAAATATGTATTAGCCAAGTCTGTTGTACACTGTGTTCCCAAACTAGCAAGCACAGAAAGATCTATTTTGATTGATATTTTATTTGGCATATAAATTTACACTTACACCACTTATTCCATAAATTAATCAGGTACAACATACTTTATACAGTCTATGAGTCCCCTCATCCTAGAAGTTTAAAATAATATTCACAACTGGAGCTCCAAAGAATTGCAGCCTATCTGGAATGACCCACAGTATTTCTCTACTCTCTCTCAAAATTTTGCATTAGCAACCAATTTCTGCAGCATGGCTGGCCTGTCTCAGAGGATAAACTGAAAGATCTTCCAGGATGGTCTTTATTAGCTCTTGGCAGCACAAATGTGATATTCCTGTGGTATATTATGCTTTCTTAAGCCAAACAAATGCAAGGAATGTCCATTTAACACAACTCTTTACTCAGGCTGAGCATTACAAAGTGATGGAACAAAAAGTAACAAGAATGTACAAAAGGAGACAATACAGCTCTCTAAAGGAAAACCAATATCCAGTTTTCCAAAGGGCCATGAGGAAGAAAATGATGATTCTTTCAGGTATAATGCTACAGGAAAAAACAAACTTGGGAGAAAAAGGCTTCCTCACAACTCAAGTATAGAGCACACAGGGGAGAATTACTTTTGCAGGTGCTGTTAAGACTGAAAAACATCCTGAAGGGAGCTGTCCTCATTTGAATGTCATTGGTGGTTTTGCATAGTTGGTGAATATCATCCTGGAAGAGCTTCTTGTTGATGCTTTTATCAATGACAGGGAAGCAACTGATTCAAGCAACACCAATTAGTAATTTGGGAGCACACAGTTTTCTACAGTGCTAGATGAGTAGCTGGACAGGAAGAATCAATTGCTTTCATGTCAGCCTGGGAACATGGGATTCTTTAACACACACTTTAACATTGCCTATGAGTTTGAGCTGGTAAGACTGCTGCAGCAAAGTAGATGTGGGGTGTCTTGGTAAAAACTGTGCACACAGAAGGGACTATTTCTGTCCTTGAATGTCATCAGACATATATGGATATAGGGACAGAATGGCTGGCTTTGACTGTCCTATTTCTAAAAACTATCCAGATTTCTCTCATAGCTGATTTTTATTTTTTTGGAATCAAGAAAAATGTGGCAACCCTAAGTTTAAAAGATGTTGGCCAAAGAATGGCCAAAAGGAAAGTTTTAAATGGAAACAATCCCAAAAGCCCCAAAATCTATTGCTAATGGACAAAAGAAAAAATGCTTTTCAGAAAATTCTGGGCTCAGTCTTGGTACTTGCAGACTACCTCAATAAGAAAAGTTGCCAGCTCCTGCTCATTTTTCTGGAAGATTCTAGTCTCCAAAAGCATGCATTAATGTGTTGCAAGACTTTGGCTATGATTATAGGATCCCATCCTAAAAATGTTCAGCTAACCAACCTTAACATCACAAGGCTGGATTGAGTCCCAATACAAATGCTCAAACTGTTTAATTAACTCCAAATATTTATACTTAAAAATGTCTTTCAGTAAAAAAAAGTGTATTGTTTAGTAACATTTTCTCTGGAATTGCCCAGAAAGAGAAATATAAAGAGAAAAATAATTTCCTGCAATGTCAGTATTGCTGAGATGAATACATATCCTTGTTTATTATTTCTGTCTCAAAGTGCCTCATTCCTCTGTAATAACTTTGTCTGAGAGATAAATCTAATCTCCAAATCCTTCCTACTGAATTGTAAACAAATCAGATAAAACAGCTATAATCTAGTTTCATTCACAAACAGAAAATGCAGATTTTAAAACATATGATTGGGTATCAGGCCAAAGAAAATTAAATACATTCCTGAATGCTAGCACAGGTCTTTGTCTCCAACTCCTCATTCCAGATGAAGCGAATTAGCCCGGATTTTCTGTTTGAAGGCTTTGGTAATGATGCTTGATTATGGGACCAAATATTGGACATTGGTTGGCTTTCATGTCTTTCTACCTGATCTGCACTCACCAGCTTTAAATAAAGTTCTGCCATAAAAAGTATTGCAAACATTTCAAATGTTCCTCAGAGATGGCTTTCCTGAACTCAGTCTGTGGGTTGGGGGCTGAATTTTACTTTCCTGAGCCTGAAGGCAACATTTGGTCCTCCCTTGGAAAATGAAGAGATGTTTTTCTTAAAATTTCCTTGAAATTAAATTGCAGCATCTGCTCGAAATACTGCGGGAAGTTTGAACCAATAAAGTTACTGCATTTCCAAAAATACCAGGATTGCTGAAAAGATAGAATTCTTCTGGGTTTCTTTTAGTCATTAATTAAATTAAACAAAAACTAAAACTACTTTCAGCAGTTCCCCAAATGAGGTTTTAGTATCTCTCATGAACTGCCTTTGACTTCTATACTCCATTTTATATGCACAAGCACACGTTTGAATAAACTTGGTATATAAGATATCCTTCACTTTCCTCCCCAGTTAGTAAAACATCTTTTGCCAATTCCTGCCTCCAAATGCATAAAAATATTTAAACCAGCTGTATTAAAATAACTGGACTAAAAAGACGGCAGAAACTTTTTGAAATGCTGTCAACATAGTTTTGATTAAGATTATTTCAGTTTCACAGCATCTGACGTCAAAATAGTAATAAAAATTGCTTTCAAGGTTCCACTTTCTATAGTATTACTCTGAAATTTTCATTTGAGACTCATATTTTTATAAACATTTCTTTAAAATATTTTTCATTTGTTGGACATGGAGAGAAATGTCTGTTTATTTATAGACTGTAATGCATATATCAGCTGAGGTCTTAGCCTTTTAAAAGGAAAACTTCTTGTGTCTTATGAAATCATACTAAGATTTAGGATAAAGGAGTTTCTTGGACATACTTTGCAAATTTGAAGCCTTGTCTTAAAGGTGGTCTGGAAAAATTGTACCTGGTTTTCTAAGGCTGTGAGCTCTTTGTGATGACACTCACTTTGTTTTGTTTAATCATTATGTTGAAAAATAAGGATGTCATCTGTTAATGCCTTTTTTCAGATGTGATGCCAAATATTTTTCAGAAGGCCTCCTGAAGTTAGGTAAGAAAGCATAAAGAGCCATGAAAACCCAGAACATTTTCATTAGTATGAGACAAAATTCTTTCTGTTCCGAATACCCCCAGTTTCACTGCCTTTGATCTCAGGATGTCACTTCTGATGTACAATATGTCACTATTCTGCTAATCTTTTCAGACAGACTTTACAGTCTGCTCATATTATATATAATAAAACCTCATTAAACCCCATGTACTATTGAGAGAGGGAATTTTATTGTAGCTTGTATTATCTAGCAAAGAAAATCATAAAGGAAGAGCTGAGGTTTTCCAGAAGTATCTAACACATTTGATTCAATTACTTAAAAAGTTGCCACCAAAACTGGCCACAAAATTTTCCAAGTACAAAACTTTTGTTCTAGACATCTGTAAGTTCCTAGAATCTTAAATTCCAAATAGGATCAACCAGGAAAAAAAGTAATTGCTGGACCAACAGAAGAGAACAACATTTTAAAGGATGTGTGTTTAGCTTTAAATGAGAGAACATTGGTGAAGGGAACTCACATGGAAGAAAAATCTTGATGGAGGAATGCATTCATCAGTGCCTAATAGGGTAAAGCTCCCACTGACATTTTTCCCCATGGTTAAAATATTTCTAACATTTCTGTATTCCATGAATTCTCTTCTTCATAGCAAGGCCAGAACTACTACTGCATTCTTCTCTGAGGACGGGTGAACTGATGGAATTCTTCCCTTTTTGATTCAGCCATTTTAATAAAATTTCTGCTGACTTAGTATCTATCTTTCTGTAGTAATAGAAGAGTCTGGATTTTTGAGGGTTGTATTTGAATGCAAAAAACTCTCCTTGTTATATGATACTACATATAAAAAAATCTACTGTAAACAAAGAAAAATGGGATTTAACAAAAATATTATTCTAGATATAACTTTTCTAAGTGATAAAATTAATTTATACTGTTCTAAGAATACATGCTCATGTCTAGCTTTATTTTAAGCATCAGCCTTAGTTATATGACCCTATATAACGGCAATGGCAATGACTTAAAATATGTATGGCCTTTGCTTTCAGAGCTCAGTTTATATTTCTGTTTCCATAGAGAGGGTGAGACACACACACAAAAAGAATAAACTAGTGAAATAACAATAAAATAAAGAAAAAATATTGCCTATTATATCCAGTTTTCTATGTTTTACTATGTGTCTCTTTTTCATATAATTTTGAATATAAATACTCACATAGGACATATTTTGGGTTTGATAGAATTATTATATTGACAACCAGACATGGATTACTTTGAGATTGATTACTTCCCTTTTTTCTCCAATGACCTGCTATGCTTTTTTTAAGAAGAATAAAGACCACATTGCAGCTTGGAAGTTGCAATTCAACCAGGTAACCTGACTCAGAGAAAAGAATGAAAACAAAATATTTGAAATGCATTTCCCAAGCACTAAAGCTGCAAAGCCAAGGATTCAAAAGTTTTAGAAGGGAGGACTAAAGCTTACCAGTAATTTTCTGTTGACTTTCTGAGCGTGTGCATTACAATTCAGACCTTCATTACATGATGGTATTTTCCCCTTAGTTATCTATCCCTCGTTCAGTTCATGTACATGGAATAATTTATTTTATTTTATTCTGTATGTGACCTTAGACATCTTACTGAATTCGTGCTATCCAAATCCTCCTTAGAACAGAGATTTGTCAATTTTCTCGATGGCTGTTCTGCTGTACTCAGTGTCAGAGTATTTGGATGCTTCACGAATGGAATGGATTAATTTTCACAGCACCCAGATGAGTGTACATTATTAGCCATTTGTAGGGACACAGAGATTAAGATCAAAAGGTAACTACCTAATTTTGTGTTCCAAGCCAAAATGCCTGCAGCCTAATTGTTTAGGACTTCCTATGGTACTTTCCAGCAACCTACAAACTGCAATTTTAAGGTACTTTGGTGAGAGTGCTTCAGCCTGTCCCAATGAAATCACCATCAAATGTCAGACAGAAGCTCCCAGAAAGGCACCTCTCTCAGTAGCATCCTGCAAGGACTTTCCAGTGTTTTCCCCCTCATCCCCATACTGCTTTTGTGGGAGGGAGGGAATCCAGACTGAACTCCAGCATCTGTGGTGCCACTTAGTTCCACTGTACCTCCAAGGGCCTTTCTGCTCCTACAGACTACTGCAGGAGGAGAACTCCCTTTTTGGTCTCAGTTCTTTTGAGGGACAGCACAGGGAGAACTTCTTTGACATCCTGGGCTTCAGGCCAGGCCTGCTAACACACTCCAGGTGTGTCATCTTCTGGGGAGTGAATGCCACCTCCTGCAGGAAGCCTTCATGCGTGGATAAAGCAAAAAAAAACCACATCAGAACCTCACAGGGTTCCTCAGTGAGAGCAGCTGGGCAACCTTCCATGGCTGGGAGATAAACCATTATTACACTAGCCAGGACAGAGCACTTCTGATCTCCCCAGTGAGTGTAGAAAAAAAAAGCCCTGATAACCATCTTTAAATATTAATTGAGGCCTTTGCTTCTACCAGAAAAGCACTTTCCTCTGTTACCTAAGAAAACAAAACAAGCTATCCTATCTCAAGCATCCCTTTCCTCGTAGTCAAAACAAGGGCTTATTTTATCCCATAAAACTGAAAGAGTAGAAAAAGACCAGGCAACCCACTCTTGATTAGGAAAATAACCAAACAAACTCCAGCACATCCCTATCTCCAGCATGCAACAGCTTCACCCCCCAGGTTGTTCTGCACATACAAACTCTTAATTGTCATCATCATTCAGCTTACATGGCTCTGTTGTCAGTGGTGGCATGAAGAAGGTCCTGGGCCCAAATGTTCCTGTGATAAATATAACAAAGGGTCCCAAAGTGATTTGTACTCCTTGTTATCAGAATGTAAGCAGTGAGATAGAGAAGAAACCAGTTTAAACTTCATATAAAGAAACAGTCTTTCCCTCTCTGGTGTGGTGAAGTCCCAGGACAGAGCTAACTGTGATAATAGTTTCAGGAGGAGCAAAAGAAAAGAAGTTTTTTGAGTGGAGAGGTAAAAACAGCCAAAGGAAAGGAGAAATCCTCACCTTGCTGTCTGTGCCTGTAGGGCTCTGGAGCCACCATAGGTGTGTGTGGGAGTGCTTTCACCAGCCTGGGAAATGGCTCTGGAGAGACAATGAGATTTAGGTCTCCTGGACCTCAACATAAGACTTGTGCACATGACACCTTTTCACATTTTTTTGTATTTATCTTTTGAATGGCTGAATTTTCAACCATTACACTACTTAAGTTAACTTTGGATGTCATGTCAATTTCTGAAAATGGTAAATTGACATATACTCATATTTTCCTCTTAATATGGTTGAAGTGTTTGTCATGGATTTCACTATGCTTTTCTGTAATATGTCCAAGATTCCTGGTTTTGCTTATTATGCATTTTTTTTCTATTATGCCCTGAATATTTTTCCCTGTCTTCTGTTTCTTTCTCATAGCTTCATGCAGACTCTCTCTCCCCCTCCCTCCAGGACTTTACTTTTTCTTCCATACAATAGGTATATGGAGAGAACTGCAAAAGCTTCTTAATGTTTTTAGTACCACCATGAAAAAAGAGCAATTGTAAAGAGAGAACAGCTCAAGCTGTGCAGATCTGGACTGCAGCATACTGAGTGTTAATAAAATCCCAGGAAACTTACCCAGTTATTAAATACTCACAAGTTTCTATTGCTGACTGATTTTTTTCAGAACTTCACAACATACCCAAATTTTGGAGGATTTACTTAAGAATGAATCCAGGATAACCCTCCAAACCACAGCGGTCCACTAATTTCTTACAATGGAATGATTGTTTTAATGTGAAATTGTTACATGCACACCTCCTACTCCCAATCACAACCCTTCCAAGCCTGTCAAAGTTTAGAGTCATTTGGATAATGTCCTTAACAACATACTTTACTTGTGATCAGCCCTGAAGTGCTGAAAACATGTCTTGTAACGGTACTTCAGTCTTATCATCACGACATTTGATGGGCTTTTAGCAAGAAAATCCATTAATCTGCAGTATTTCTGCACTTTTTATTAAACAGTTAATACTTGCAGTTGTGTATGACAGGGAAAGTGCTGGAACTATTTCTTAGAGTTTTAAAAAATAATATCAATTGAGTTTTGAACATTTTCCATGTACTCCTGTTTCATTGGAAATTGGCAAGTTACAGAGACTTGGGAACAGTAAGTACCTTTTTGAGGAATAATTAAATGAAACAAAGAAACTGCAGTCTAGATGTTAAGAGCTTCACAGTTATGAATAAATTTGTTCCATAAATGCTTGAATATGCTCAGCATTTTGGAGGCTTCAGTGGTGAACCCAGATTAGATGGCAGCTCAAAACAGGAGCAGAATAAGGCTTTTTGAGTCTAGAAAACCAACATCCCTAAATACTTCAAGAAAGCAATCGTCTTCCCATTTCAAGGGTACTGCACAAAGCTCTCTCCTTGTGTTTGCTCTGCTTTGGTTTCATCTCTAGCTGAAGTATCAAACCATTGTCATCAAACCTATGCAGTGCCAATGAACTCAATGAAATTGCCAAGCACAGTAAAAATCCGTAAAAAATCCGCACTGAATATTTCTGTTCTTTATGAAGAGAGAATAATAAGCTCTATAAATTTATTTTAAACTTCCCAGAGAACACTACTGTAGAGATGTGATTATCTAATTAATTTTGCATAGTTAGTGATTTTTGAATTATACATTTTAAATGTTTTTTTATAAACCTGATTAGTTCACATAATCTTGCCTAATATTTTTTTAATTGCAATTAAATTGCATGGAAATTTTACACAGACATTGGTATGGTAATTCCAATGGTATGGTAAATTCCATATTAGTTTGAGGGAGTAAAAATATTTCTAAATCTATAGTTAAGTCCATGAAAGTATGACTTAAATGTCTGGTTTCAGGCACATTCTTATTGAGGAATAATGAATTTCTAACTTACAGTCAGTTAGTCTGGTCAATATTACTCTAGTAGTCCATTCCCTTTGACCTTTCCACCTCAGCACTAACCCTGAATGCAAATATATGCCTGATGGAAGGGCTCATTCATTTGTTTTAAGCTGATGGAATATTTGTAAATATACATTTTTTTAAAAAAAGTCTGTGGTATCACAGCAGAACACAAACTGGAAATGGTGCTGTATTTGTAGGCACAAGGGAGCAGCTCCAGCTCCAAGTGCCAACCAGCAGGACTTCAAGCACTTTTCCTCAATAGCTGTTCCAGTCCTGTGCCCTGCAGTGAGAGTGCAGTCAGGGATGGAAGAGGGAGAGGATGTAAAGGAGCAGGAGGGTGTGTTCACAGTGTCAGTGAGAAGTGGGTTTTTCCTGTGAAAACCAGAGTTGTGGCTGCTTTTTATGGCCACATGGCAGATCAAGACTTCAGTTTTCACTGTGGGACCAGTAATACCAAAGAGCAGAGCTTGAATGGTGGACTCAAGTTTTGAGTGAACTAATGATTTTTATGAACTACTTCAAATAATTTTAAAGCACTTTCTGGAGTTCAAGAATGTGCCAAGCCATTTCTCCATACACAACCAAAGTGTTTTGCTTTGTTGCCTTGGTGGAGGTTTATATGAAGACATATGCTATCTGACCCTAAAATTTTTTCTCACAGCCTGCCTGAAATCAAAAAAAGGGGTGTAGGAAGAAGGCAGAATGGCTAAAGAGGAATAAAATTGATACCCTGAAGTAAAATGAGACAGTTTTGTTGCAAGGCTTATTTGCACAACTTCAAGCTATAGTAATCCTTCTCAAAAGAAAAAAAAGAAAACAAAATAGATTTATTGGATTGCTGACTGCTAGTGATCATTGGTTGCTGTTTCACTAGTCGCATACTATGTCTCTTCTGACATTTAGTGTAGAGTAGAAAACATTTTAAGATGTTCTGAAATATTGATGTGGAATATATCAAGAACTGTCTGCAAAATCTCAGGGTTACATTGTGATACTGTAAAAGGAGTGCAGATGAGCACTAGTGAATGGCGTAAATTCACAGCTATAAAGTGTTTCTATAGAATGAAGGAGGTCAATTTAGATTAAATATAAGAGAGAAATTCTTTACTCTGAGGCTGGTGAGACACAGGATATGATTGTCCAGAGGAGCTGTGGATTTCCCATTCCTGGAAATGTTCAAGGCCAGGTTGGATGAGATTTGAAGTACCTGCTCTAGTGGAAGGAGTCTCTGTCCAGGGCAGGGAGATTGAAACTAGTTATCTCTAAGGCCACTTCCAACCCAAACTCTTCTATGACTCTATGATTTAATTACTTTTCTACAGTCATTGTGTTACAACTGTAACATGGAGTCAGGAAGAGTTCAACAGCCTGAAAACATATTTTTTTTTTCTAAGGGAGAATTAGTGTCACCTGTAGCTAATGTAACACTGGATGACTTTTTCCACATGAGCTGTTTATCAGCTAGAAAATATGTTTTTGAATAACCCCAAACCACTTGTAGGCGCAGACAGAATTCAGAGAGAAGTTTTTAGTGAAAAATATTATTTATTATTTGTTCCCCATTGCTACAATTATTCACTTCTTGCATGCTATAAAACGTTTCTATTTATATTAAGATAATCTGATCAAAACAGTGAAAGAGAAATCATAATTTAGAATCACAAAATACTGGAAGAGGCTGATTCCTTTGATATAGCAGTTAGGCTTTTACCCAAGGAATGGAGAACACGTATTGTCTTTTCCTCATTCGAGCTTGACATAAACCTCTCCCTGTTTCCAAGCATCTCCCTCCCCTATTCACAAGCTACCACTATCTGTACTATACTAATCACAGAAATTATGTCACCAAAACACAGCCACACACAGGAAGGGACAACAGCCATGCTGTGAAGTCAGTCTTTGTCTCAGTGACAATATTGATATTTTTATACTTCTTGCAGAGGAGGGCAGGAACAGGGCAGAACATGTGGGAACCTTTTAAAAACAGCAGAGGAAAACCTTAGAGCTCCAAACAAGGGTGATGATCTAATTTCAGTCTACAGAGTTCAGTCTCATATTTTCATTACATCACAGTTGAGGCTGAGGCCTGACATTCAAATTAAGCATTTTATTGATAGTTGAAAACATATAATTTTTTTATATCTTAAGGAAAGATGATAAATTTTTGTCCTTCTTTTTTGCCCCATTGATTATGTGATTTTATGAGATTTACCAAGAAATAATTATGTTCACTGTGAACATTTATATCATTGATTCTTCCTCAACACACAAGAGCAGGAGAGGCAATCATAGACTGAACTGCTTTTAGGAACAAGAAATTGACTTCAGTTAAAGAACTGAAAAACAGTTACAAGGAACACTGAGATTGCAGTTTATATAGTCTAAGGAAGTTGGGAGGAACAAGCAATATATGCTGTAATTTCTGGCATGAGTCTCCAGTGCTCTAATCCATATACTACTCACCAGTGCTTATTCCTTTTGCAGTGAAATAGCTGCAAAAGGATTTTGTCAACCAGATTAACAACATTACAAATTAGTAGCATTTGTATTACATTTGTATTTTCACAGCTCCCATCAGAGCAAGATCATCTTATCATGCTAATTGTATAAACAAACATTTCTGATGTCTGGAGCTAACAGGCTGAATTCAGACACAGTGAATAAATAAAATAAATGGAGAGACTGGAGAAGAGGACAGAAGGGAAAAGAGATAAGAACACTTAGTTGAATAGACCATGTACATCCATAATTGAGGCTCTATTTATAAACTAGAACTAAGCATGAGATACTAAGGAGGTTACTAATCCCTGCTGGCCAGCTGCAGAGCTGTTAAGGGAAGGACAATTTGTCTTTAAGGAGACTGTTCTTGCACCCCACTGTGTTTCTGAGTGCTATTTTTTAAATGCCATAGGGTTTATGCAGTTTCTTAATTCTGCTGGCCTTACCTTCTTGAGTCAGCTATGCAAGGATAAAAGTCGTACCTCTTATGGCTATATATACTCTTTAATCTTTAACACTTACAGCAAATAGGGAAGTCCTTTCCACCCCACACTCCACATGGAGACCATTTGACATGTCAGGATGAAACAAATAAATTAAAGGTTTTTTTCTTTTTACTTACAGGAATATTCATAATTTCTGCTTTAGTAGTAATAAAAAGCTGTTATAATAAAATGCTGTTATAATAAGCAGATCTATTACATAGGACCATAGAATGGTTTGGGTTGAAAGGAACCTTAAGGATCATCCTCTTCCAACACCCCTGCTATTGAGAGGGACACCTTCCTCTAGACCAGGTTGCTCAGAGTTCCATCCAATCTGGCCTTGAACACCTTCAGGAATGGGGCATCCCCAACCTCACCACCCTCACAGTATTTTTTTTTTCCCAAGTATCTAATCTAAACTTTTAGTTTACATGCACTCCCTCTTGTCCTGTCACCACATGACCTTGTAAAAAGTCCCTCTCCAGCTTTCTTGCAGGCTCCTCTCAGGTACTGGAAGGCCACAATTAAATTACCCCAAAGCCTTCTCTACATTTCCAATTCTCCCTGTCTTCCCTTGTAGGAGAGGTGCTCCATCCCTCTCATCATCTTGGTGGCTTCCTCTGGGCTCACTGCAAGAGGTCCATGACTTTTTTTTCTTCTGGGCACCCCAGAGTTGGATGCAATATTCTGGTTGAGGTCTCACTAGAGCAGAGCAAAGGGGCAGAATCCCCTGCCTCCCCTGCTGCCCACGGGGCTCTGGATGCAGCCCAGGACAGGTTTGGATTTCTGTGCTGTGAGTGCCATGGGTGGCTCATGTCCAGCCTCTCACCCACCTGCACCCCCAAGTCCTTCTGAGCAGGGCTGCTCTCAATCTGATCATCCCGCAGCCTGGATTGAAACTGGAGGTTGTCCTAACCCAGGTGCATTACTTGGCACTTGAACTTATTAAATCTCATGATATTCTCATGGAGCGCTTCTTGAGCTTGTCCAAGTCCCTCTGGATGGATCCCTTCCTTCAGGGTGTGGCAACAGCATCACTCAGATTGGTGTCATCTGCAAATCTGGTGAGGATGCAGCTGATCCCTTCATCTGTGTCACTGATGAAGACATCAAATAACATCAAATAACATTTTCCCAGTACAGACCTCCTGAGGGACACCACTTGTGTCACCAGGAGATGAGCCATTGACCACTGCCCTCTGTTACGTTGCAGTGTATCCTCACGTCCAAGTGGATGTTTCCAAACAAGGCAAAGGGTTTCAGTTTCACCTCAAGACTTTTAAGGAAGAAAAACTAATTCTAGTTTTTCCATGCCCTTCTTACTGTGGTTGGCTCAGTGCTGTTGGTCCCTGTAGCTCCTCCTCAAAAATGTAACTAGTTGTTACTGGGCAGCAAGACAAAACTCCTCCTAAAACATTAAGTACTTAAGAAGCACAGAGGTTCTCAAGGCTTTTTGAGGTGTCTTAGCCAGGTGTAAGGGGCTTTCTGGCACCTGCACGCAGGTTTTGGTGGGTTTTGGAGTTTTTTTGTTATCTTCTCTTTAATTAAAACCTTTTGCTTTTCAAGGCACACCTTGATCAGCCGCCTCACAATCATTCTAAGCCATTCTCAGAAGTGCTAGACACCCTCAGGACTCGATACATTTGTGTGGGGCTCAAAACACTCTGGCCTCATGTGAGATTGTATGGCTGGTAGTTTATGACTACAGCAATAAACATATTTCAGTAATAAAAAATTTGTATTAAGATCAACCAGTGTCCTCTCTTCTTCTTTCTTTGTGAAGCTTAATCAGTCCTTATGGCATTGGGAGTTGCTGTTAAAACATTGCTCCATGCAATTTTCCATTTTCTCTGTGGCCCTCTGCCCAGGGCACAGATGTATAGCCATCCTGGGCTGGCACTTCCACTCACAGGGAAGAGCGAGGGGTGACTGTGGGGCTGGGGTCAGCTCTGCTGGCAGGTGTTGTGTGGCCAGTGTGTTCACAGGAAACACATCCATGTGTGCCTGGATGGATACTTTCCTGACGGATAATTCTGCCTTGGATTGCCATAGCTGCCTCTGTGCTGATCCTGAAAGACAAATCTCTCCCCTGTTTTAGTTCATATGAGCCAGGACCTGACTACAGCAAGAAAGCAGATGTTACCAGTAGCAGTGAGGTTCATCTCTCATCTTCCCCTTCACCTTTCCCTCATTTGCCACCAGTGGTTTTTGAATTGTTTTCTAGGCTGGTATAAACAAGACAAACCTCTCCCCAATATTCTTTGCTGATAAGATGTTCACACCCTATGAGCTGTCTGCTGTAAAGGGGAAGATGAGCTCAGAGCAAGAGGGAGTGTTGTACCTTATGCAGAAAGCTGCTGTTTGGTGGGCAGTGAATTCACATCTAGAAAGGAGATATGCAGGAACTTAAATCCCTCTGCATCCCATGGGAAGGGGCTGCATAGTTTATCTCCTGAGTAAGAAGTGCTCAGCACTGGGATACCCTCAGGAAAGCATAACAGACAAGCCAGTGGGAGCAGCCCCAAGGAGAAATGAATATGGACCTGTCCTGTTCTCATGCTTTTAACTTGGCTTCTGCAGCTTGTCAGATACTAGACCAGGAATATCTCTGCTCTGAGTAGAGCTGTCCCTGCATGGTCCTGTCAGCTATCATCCTATATTCCTATATTAGGAGAGTCACCTCAAGTCAAAAACCTTCTATCTTCTAAACATCGTCTCTTCTAAACATCTCTCTCTCCTCCACTTTCTTAAATGCACCTCTTTTTCAACTTCAAGCTTTTGGGCAATCTTAAAATTTTTTTCCGTCTTTGTTTTCATACTGGCCCAGGTCCCTTGGGACTTGAATGGGAATAGCCAAAATTCTGTGAGAAAGCCTTTTCTTGGGCTATTTACAGCTTATCCAGAAGCAGAAAGAACTTTGAAAAAAATCATAAAGAAACAGTTCTCACAAAAGTGTCTAACCCCATTTAGCAGATAAACCGGATTTGAATAGCTCCATAAACTAGCCAGACTTTTGGCTGGTTCTCAGTCCTAAACCTTTTCAGCAATTTATGGTTTACTGACCACCATCTGTATTTAATATCAGTGTTATGACATCAAGATTTGTTTCTTTATTGGGTTGCCTGCCTGGAAGTAGATGTTACCTTTGTTTCTGAACACAGTGGATTTTACAGTCAATGAAGAGAGGTAGGTGCTTAACTTAAATGCTCTTATCTTCTTCTAGAGCCATAACAGAGATAATGCATTAGACTTGGCCTTCTGATTTAGGCACCTGCTATGTGCTTCAGGTTTAAAGTATTGAATATTCCCTTCAGCTTCAAAGGAAAAAAAATATCTTGCCCCAAAACAGGACATTTCACTGTGGAAAGTATTAATATTGTGGTTGCACTCAACAGTAAAACTTGCTTTTCAGGCGATAAACAAAGTTAATTCTGAAGAAAAGATAGTTTCCGTGCTTCCATCTAATGGCTTTTCAGACAGATGGCTCAAAGGCTGTCCAGAAGGTGAGAAGAATGCTCATTTTCATATTTCATGCCTTGCTTGGAAGCTAAAAGGGAATTGGTACTGGAGACAATCCAGTGCTTTAGCTTCTAGGTTTTCCCTAACAAGAAATATATCGGATGTAACAAGAACATATCCAGCAGGGCTACAGGATATCTCCAGTACCTGATGTGCAATATTGGTCTCAGTAAATTCAGTGGCAGATCTCCCATTGACTTAAGCTGAAGTCAAGTTTTTCTTGGAAATATTTGTCAAGAAAGGTCTTTTTCCCTTAGGTTCTTTAAAAATTATTTTTACAGAAATTTGAAACAGTGACACAATTCTAAGGAGTGTCCAAACATGTCCACTGACCCTAATTCCCTGAATCCCATATAAAAATGGGCTTTTGCTCCTAAGTTTTGAGCAGAGGAATTGTTGCCTACTCAGCAGTGTTGTGATACCCTTAACTGGAGTTATTCTGGTATGAAAGACCTTAACAAAGACTGATTTACCATATTGAGAAATCTGCATTTTATTCATACCCATCACTGTAGTCATACCCATCACCTTTAATTACAAATCTAGGGAGGATTAGGAAGGAGAAATAAATGGACTGTTAACCTTATGGGAGCAGGCTGTAGTTGTACAACAAAGTCATAGAATGAGAAACAGCAGTGAAACTAGTGAATTCAGGGATGAATGACAAGATCCTTGGTGGAGTATAATGAATTATTTCCTGCATACAAAACTTAGGCTGAAAGATCATCTCCTTTTAGGCTACAAATCATATTTTATGTATTTGCAGCAACATTATAGCTACCAACTGTCTCAGCAAGACAAACACAAGGAGGTTATCATTGGGGTTTTTAACAGCAGGTTTAGGGATATGTTTTCTTCACACATCACTTGTGTGGACAGTGTTTATTTTGTGTCTATGGCATAATAAAATGGTTTGCTAAGTTAATTCCAAGTCCTTTAACTGTCTCTTTGCATAGATGAATATCTTGACCAAAATATAATTAGACTCTGATGATCAAGGGAGCTTGGCAGTGAAGGAAGGAGTAAATAGTCTGGACAAGGTTAAGTCTGCATTTGCAAACAACTTGCATGGCACATACAGCTAAAAGAGACTAAGCCACAGACTAGAAGAGAGAGAAATGGGCAGATTCAATGGAAATCCATTGACAAATAATGAAAAATTCCAATTGGCTTTTTCTTCCTCTCCTTCTGAGTAATTAGAAATGTCCTGGAGAAACAGGCAGCTATTTCAGGACACATGCAGGATTTTCCAGGGGGCTGGGTGGGATTTGGGTGCAGTGGTGGGGAGGAGAGCATGGCAAGGAGCCACTGGCCATTTGGTGGTGAGGAAGGAATGTAAGGCCAGTATGGGTGATGTCAATGTGAAAAGTTGGCACAAAAACAAGGGGCTCATGGAAAGCTTTGGTTGCTTGGGCACATCCAATGCCTCATTCAGGAGGTGACTTAATTGTGTTTGCTCTTATGCTGACCCAAGAGAAATCCTTGTCTGAATGATACAAATATCTGCTCTGCTCTGTTTATAGTACTTTCAGTCAAAAATAGCCAGGCCAGGAGGGAGTCATTTAAGGAAAGCAGTTTGCTTATGAATATGCATTTTCCTGTTTGTATATAATTTGTACACACCCCCACACACTCACACTTGCAAAGCCACGTCTCACAGACAAGTTTTTTTTCCTAAAGCTGCTCAGTAGAGAAACTACTCATAATACTTTCTCCCAGCTTTGCTTACTAGCAGTGTTTGGAACAAAGATTCCAGTTTGAAGTCCATTGGAGTCTATGGAAAGATGCCCGTTGACTTCACTGAGATTTGGATCAGGTCCCCAGGCTTTCCGTATTTAGAAGTTGGAAAATAAGCTGCAATTTCTCAGCTGCATATGCTGGACTAACTGGGCCTGAAACTGAGTGCACAGAAAAAGCTTCACATACCCAAGGCTGTACCTTGCAAATGAGTCTTTTGTTTCTGGCTGTTCATGGATCACTGAGTTCTTCAAAGTCAGACAAACAAATAATGCTCCTAGTCATTGGGTTTTCTGTCATTACAGGGTTTGGCAGCTCTCAGACTTGTCATCTGCAAGATGGAACCATTCCTGTGGACACACCAGATGATGCAAATTTGGTTTTCTGCAACAATGAAAAGTAGTGGGTTGTTTAAAATTTGGGAGTAAGAAATAAGTTTTGAAGAAAACTTTTTCAGATCCTCCTCTGCAAAATAGATTTTCTTCATGTATCCGATAGGCTTGAATAAAAAGAAACACCCATGGCTTAGTCTTGGCATTATCAGATAAATTTCTTCCTAATTTATCAAAGAGGTTCTTCAAAAGATTTTAAATTAATTACAAATGGAAGCTTTTGCATGATGAGAGAGGCATTGACCGTCCTGTTTCTTGAAAATCAACTGACTGCCCTCATGCTTTTTCCCCCCAGGCTAAATTTCATTTTTTTTACTGTAATAGTAATCTAGAACCTTAATTTTTGTTTTTAATTGAGATATTACAATTATGACTCCTGCTCCTGACAGGGGGATGGAATTAGATGATCTTTAAAGCCCCTTCCAATCAAATTATATGAACAGACATGAACAGGAATAATAGGCTATATCCTATATTTTGTATTAGAGGAGATTTGCATTATTTTAAGGCTTTTTAGCATCATGGAGAGTTTTTCTGTTGATTCCAATGTGAATTTCATTGATGTGAGGCCCAGGAGAAGGGCTGATGGGTGACAAAGGTAGCTTTAAGCTAAATGTCAGCACTCTCTTACTTCTGCACCACAGGAATCCGTTCCAAGTCTACTGTTTTATGCACTGATACATTACTGAAGTGACATAATTAAGGGGGTAGCATAAGAGTTATGATATCCTTAATTATTCATTTATTTAAGTATTTAGGGATTGCTCTTAATGTGACAGATGTACACACTTGTCAAGTCACCAGCTGAAGTGTCTTTTTCTTTTTTTAATAAAGTTATTTACTTTTGAAAAAAAACCCCAGACATAGACTATTGAGGATTTTTTTCAGTTTAAATTTCATTCAGACTCATAAGAGAGTTTGTTTAATTTTCTTATCCTCATTATATTTTGATGACAACTTAATTATTTTAGAAAAACTAATGATTACTCCCCTTCCCTGTGTTAAACATGAGATGAGCATTATGCACTAATTATAAAGAATGAACTACAACTGACGTCAACAGAATTTGTGTGACTGCACATATTATAAATTAAATCAGAATATTATACAACAGCTGGAAGACTAAGAAATAACTTTTTGAATGCCATGTTAAAGGACATGCTGACTCACACATCCATTTAATTCAAGAATCTCTGCACAAATAATGTTCTTGTCTACTGACTTTTGCATAGCCTGGAAAATGTAAATGAAATTACTTCCATGGTAGTTCTGGCCAAATGTGGTGATTCCCATTCAAATGCATCAGTTGCACTCTGATTAGGAGTTGGCTTAAACTGCAGTGAAGTCTGGCTTAGACAGAGCCTGAAGAGCTCAGGGTAGCAGTCACACCTATGGCCACTGTGTGTGTACAGCCAGTAAAAGGCTGGGAAGGGAACTCATCACCAGCTCCAGGATTTGGAGAAACAAGTGAAGTGCTCAAGAGCTCATTTTAATGATCCATGATCAAAAAGGAACATCACAGCTTTTGATCTTCAGCCACGTTTGTCCTGCTTCTTTCTGGGTACAGGGAATTTTCTATTTTTGCAACACTACATGAGCAGGGCCAAGCCCTCCTTACCAGAGATCCTGCAGACTAGAATGTCAGGCCTGAAAATAGTGTTTTCTGAAGGAAACAGTGGACATTTCTAGGATAAGGAATTTTTAAAAGGGCGTGACAGTGAAACAAAATTTCTCCATTCACACATCCGATCTCATAAGCAATTTCTAATCACAGACTAGTAGTGCTCATTGCACACTCCAGTCCTGGTACAGATATTAATGTGTGCAGACATTTGAGATCAGACCTCTCCAAAGCCCCTATCTGTAAGCTAAAAGAAGAATCACCACTAACATCTGTTCAAAGCATAAATGGTAACTAGAAATATAACCAATCTTTCTTGTGTAAAGTCTTTATTCTCATTAGCACACTGACATTCAGGATTCTGTGGAATAGTTTGTTGGGAAGAGAGTGGGAGAACCAAGTGAATGTCTGCTGAGAACCAGCTCCTGCCAGATTCATTCCAGAAAATGGAACATAAATTGTCCATTAGCCAAACACTATTTGTACAAATCATTGGGGTCATTGACAAGATCATATTGGAAGCTTATTTTGGCAGGTATTCATTCATTATATTTAAGGTAACATCAAGGACCTTTATTTTCTCAGGCTTTTTAGGGGGAAAGCTTTCTTTTTTTTGCCCTCGCTGTCCATTTTTCATTTGTGCCTGAAGAGAATTTACTTCAGTAGACTGTAAAGTTCCTTATGAATTTGATATGGCAATTTGGTCTATAAAACCTGAATAAAGGTATTCCAAAACAACTTGGGTTTCACAATGTGGTATATATTTTTTCTTTTATTAAACAGTCAGCGAAGACTATTCTGCAAAACCACTGAATATTAGATACCAGAAATTGCTGTTTCATTCCTGCTGCTGGTACAATGATTTTTGGCTGCAGGTGTGAAGGCTGATTTATGTAACTGAGAATCTAGAGCTGTATGCTTGATGTTGCATCTTCATGTCATAGGTGAGAGTGAGGGTAAAAAGAAACTGTCTCACTGAACACAGAGCCAGCCTGCAGGGGCTGAGAGGTCTCACTGCAGCTCCCCAGCCTGGAAACAGAAAATGTGAATGGAAAAATTGTAGTCCTTCTTGGAGAAGGATCCTAGCAATCCTCTTGAACACATTTTGAGAGAGTAGAGTGGCAAAGCAGTAGTTTAGGGTTTTTTTCCTGAGTTTATAGGTCATTCCCGTTCTCTGCACTTACCTGCCAATAATACACAGCAAATGCTGGGACAATAATCTTCTTTTAATATTTTCTCTGATCCTTTGATAAGCTTCAACCCCACAACGGAAAGTGAGGGAAAATGGTATTTATCTTTGCTTTTGACTGTGAAAATAAAGGAGTTTCCTGGTAAGGAAAGAGATAAAATCACTTGGCACAAGGACTTCTAATTCACACTGGACAAATTCAGGACAGTGTTATATTTATATCAACAAGTAATGATTGAGGAATTTCCTTATCATCTGACGATATTTTCCCAGAATTCTAGTAACAAAATACTGGTTCAAGATTCATTTAATGTGATGCAAAGTTTGCCAGGAATCTAGAATGGTAACCTAACAGAAGTTTAGGTGCTGATATAAATATATTTTACCTATATAATTTGATATAAAATAACTTACATATCTATATCTTATCAACCTTTATCTTTTAATACATACACACTCCTGACAGGCAGGGCAGGATCACACACACCATCCCTGTGGTTACAAAGCTGTTCCTGTACAATTTGTAGCTCAAATTACTTTGCCTCAAAACACTTTTAACTGAGTGTATTCAAGATATCAAGGACAGGATTTGGGGGCAGAAGAAGGTGTTTTTCATGAGAAAAGTTAATCTCGGTGGGAAAACAGACAATTTTGCGGAAAACGTTTCTTGTTAACAAAAAGGGCAAGACAGTACAAAACTACTAAACTGTAGCAAAACAAGTGAAATTTGTGTGCTTAATCTTACTGCAACTACTCTCTTTTTTCCTCTCTTGGTAACTTTGATGAAGCCACCTGAAGCACCAAAGTTTGTCATTTCCCCCAGGTATATAATTTGAGAAAATGGAAGTATATAATAGTTTCTAATTGCCTGCTTTCTGTGTCTTGGAGCAGATTCAGCTGGAGCAGCTTGCGCCACTCCTCCGGGCAGCTCACAGCTTTGCAGGGAGGACATTTCCCTACAAGACGGGTGCAGAACTGCTGAGATGAAAACGTGCTTGGATTTCTTTCTCTCTTCTAGGGCTGTGTGTCCTGTAGTACAAAGGTGTAAAAATAGGGAAGATTCCTACATTTTGAGTAGCAAAAATATTTTACTCTGGAAGAAAAAGACTGGAAGAGCAACCTACACTTGCTTGTTCAAAGAATGGTAATAGGCTACAGAACTTGAGCATACAGAACAGAGCGTAAGAGAATTTCACATTCAGCCCTGTGAAATCTCCTGCAAGGTGGGTTCTGTTCCACAGGTAATATCAGACCTTAGTTTTGGTCTGCTCAAGGGCTCTCCATGGCGAGTGTGACAAGAGCTGGATATTCATCTTCTGGTGCAGCATGGTGAATGCAGTGAACTCTGTTCTGGGATCAGGCTTTAGCAGCTCAAAATTAAAACATTTAACTATTGCGTTCCTAAATCTTTAGGTGTATCCCTTATCCCAGAAGGTGTGAAGAAATAAGGCCAGCCAACAGTCTAGGTAGTCTAAGGGTTATTTGAGACTGAGGCAAGAATTAAATTGCCTTTTAAGGTTGTAATAATTGCTGTGTGGTGAAAATTAACATTATCAAAGAACATTCAGGAATTCCCAGGGTCTGATGGGCTCTAGTTTCTGTTCACTACTGAAACCTACCCAGTGTGCTACCATATCACTCCTATCCAATTTTTACTATATTTAACTCTTAAGTTGCTATTCACATGTGAAACATTGTAGAGGAAAATATTTAAAAGTATTTTGCTGTGAGAAAGATTACCATCTCACCAGCAGTGACAGTCAGTCTCTATTTATCCTTCCAGCAACATGCAATCTTTAAAAATTCCCATAGCTACCTGATATTTATAGGCACATTTATTATCCAAACCATAATTTTATTTGTGGGAAGGCACACAAATACCCTACATTGCAGAATGCCTGGTTTGGGGTTTTTTTTTTTCCACTTCTGTATTTCTCTGAATTTTTTTAATCATAAATGGGATTCACTTTACCTGAGAGGAAAGTATTTGAATGAAACCTTTTGAGTAATCTTTTCCCAGCAATTTGTAGAAATAGACAGTAGGGAAAAAGCAGCTCATCCCAACAGTCTGATATGTCTGTCTCTTTTCAGGAGGTGTCTTTGAGCCAACACTGAGATGGAGGGTTCTTAGATGTCCTGCTCACCTTTTAAATGGTGCTTATTAAATGAGGTGCACTCTACTAATTTACAAAAATACTTCATAAATTCCAGGTAATATTCTGACCAATTTCAAAATTATATTTAGGTTCTGATTTAAAGGGTTTAACTTTTTTTTTTTTTTTTTTTAATATGAAACCTTGGCTCTCAATTTTTGCAAATAAAAGTTTTTTAATACAAAGAAAAAGAAGAGTTAATGGTGACTTTAATTTAATTGCACAAACATAGTTACAAAAATAATATCAAGTGTATTCTCTTTTTATCTGTGCTTTGGTTCTGGCTTAAATAGGGCTCAATTTCCATTCACAGTCCTGTCAGAGTAGTGTCCTCTATCCCTCTATTTTTAAATGTGAAAATGCTTATGCCAGTATTGAAGTATTTTGTATAACAAAGGAATTTTTGTCAATATGGGAGTATTACCCCAAATATGGCACACAGCAAGGATCAGACATGCCACTAAATAAGGCAGAATTTCATTCCAGACAATGGAAAATGAAAAGAAAAGAAAATTCAAGCATATCTGGCCCTCTATTTGATCAAACCTTGTTAAAAAAAAGTAAGAGATTTCCTAGCAGCAGCAAGAGGACTGGACTGTATCCTGACATAGATCTCAGCACCAACACCCTGGGACCTCACTTGGTGTTGGAGGAGAGAGGATGTTTAATTTTCCTTTTCTAATGCATATAGGGGAGCAAACTTTCTATCTGCAAAAGACAAAGAAGTAGATTAATTCCTGTCACAATGTACAACAATTGCATTAATACCAGTTGCTCTGTTGCCCAGGCACAAAACCACGGCTCTATTGCTACTTATTCCCTGTGTAAGGAGGGAAGAGCCTGAATCCTCCGGGGATGTCCCTGGACGTTCTTATTGCATGGGAAAACTGGCTGAATTAAAAGCCTGGCAAATTGCTCCTATATTTATTTTTTTTAAATTATTTTGAAATTTTAGTTAAATTAAAATTTTTGCCTCTGTTTTGTGTCCTGTGTGGCAACATTTCCCTTGGGCTACATTTTTCAGTATACAGGGCTGTGTGCCCTGGAACTCACAAAATCTTTGATTAGACAAGCAATGGTATAACTCAGATCCTTGCTTTAGGTAAGGACTAGTACAGTAGATTTTTATTATTTTTCGAAGTGTTGTTGGCCATCACTACTGGAGAAGTAGGGTATCCAGTTCTCATTCTGCTTTTACAAATCCACCAGTGCTTCACAGTAAATCTATCCATGTTTAAATCCCTGAACACCAGCAACCTTCTATGAAAGACAGATGAAGCAACATCTTCTGCTACCGAGACTGTGGTAACTAAACAGACTATGATGGACCTTTCAAAAAGCAGGAAAAATAAACAAATAAATACTCAAACCATTGGCTGAATTTGGCTCTCAATTACCCTGATGTAAACCAAATAGCTTTCTTGCACTTAGAGTGGATAAATTTCATTTGGGTACTATGTTTTGAGAAACATAACCAAAAATTTTTTGACGGAGGTTCCTAAGAAAATCAGAGATTTTGCCATATTGATGCCAAGGGAGAAAGGCAGAGTTCTGGGACACAGCACAAAAAAGAAGCTCCTAGGATTCTTGAATTCTGACAGCTATCCACACTATCAACAGAATTCTGGACAATATAGGATATATGAATATATTTCTTTCTCTTGAAATTCTCCTTAACACTCTTACAGGAGAACACAAACACAAAAGTTTCTAATGTCTTTCATCTTTCCAGTCCTCAGAAACTGGACAAGTTTTTGGCCTGCAGCTGCCTATGACTAACTTTAACTTGTTGCTTTCTCGTACCCATTTGACGAATTCATCATGTCAAATGCTTCATGCTGACTCCAGAGCTGGCACATCTGAAAATATTTACTTCCCTTATATTTTTAGTTATTGTTTTGTCTCATCCATTATTTTCAAAATCACAATACACAAGAGCCAGTCTTCTCATCAAAATATGATTGATGTAAGAATATTTCTTAAAACATACCTGTAATTTAGGAAACAGATAACTGTTATGCTGATATTTTTCCTGAACATTTGTTATTTGCTTGGATACGAGAACTACCCTGAACTGCATCATCTACTTATTAAGGCTGAGTTCCTTCCAAGAGCTGAACAAGATCCTACACCAACTCATGAGACCCAACCAGTGTGGTTTCTTGCCTAGGATCTTACTGATTTCCTAGGCTAAGTTGCTCAGAATGTCTTCAAGATTCCTTTGTCCTATGCATTAAAATCTATATATCAAAATATTGTACAATCTATTGTGTATGCATACTTTCTTTTGTTTGGAGTTCATTTAGATTTTAAAATTTATTTATTGAAGATAAAAAATGACTTTGCTTTCAGAAAGCCTAGAATGTTGGTTGTATGACAAAAATCCTTTTGCAGTTTTTTGCTAAAAAATGAAGCTCCGTAAGATGTACATTAGAAGCAGTCCAGAACTATGTGATCATATTGCAAAGCAACACAATTTGTTTTCTGTTTTCTGTTTGAAACTTCAGTAGGAAAATTTTGGATAAGATATCATAAGATAGATAGATAGATAGATAGATAGATAGATAGATAGATAGATGTTAAATAGATAGATAGATTGATAGATAAATAGGTAGATAGATAGATAGATATATGGATGGATGGATGCCTTTTTTGGTTTTTGCATTTTTTTTTAAAAAAAGAGCTTATTTTAATTCCCTCATGCAGATTTAGAATACCAACTCTAACATATTGAAAAATAAAGTATTTTTTCTCCTGGAACTGTAATTTAGATCAGCCCTTAGTAGTAACTTATCTGAATCAAGTTATCTGCTTCCTCCATCTTCTAATCTATAATATTTGAATTTATACATGAACAAGCAGAAGGAACAGGTTGCAGCTAAGGGAAAAAGATTGACTTGCTTATGTCTAAGAACCAAACCTGAACCAGGGCTTACCTGCCAAGATCTCAGTCTTCAGACAAGCTGAACAGGAAATTACGAACAGATTACAGTAAAAATATGATAGATAGTCATGACAGCTCAACAACATTTTGAATTTTTTTTTTTGCTGGCTAAACTGACATTTCTTCCTTTGAATTCCTTCTCCCTCTTTGCACTTAAAAAAAAAAAAAAAACTTAACAGAAAAGAAATTACAGAATTCACCAAACTAAAAGTAATTTTTTCACAGAGAAAAAAAAAATAAAAAAAGCTAACTGGAAGAAAGAAAAACTTTTCAAAAATGCCTTTTATGGTAACTTTATGTCTTAGGTTGCAATGCAAGATGTAACCAAAAGTATGTATTCTATCACCATCTGCTAAAACCAGGTGGGGCAGTGTTCTTTATCTCTTCCATGACCCATCTTCCCTCCAGGGAGCTATCTGCTGTTAATGGGCCATCGAGGCTCACTGCATGACTGATACAATTGCAACATCCCATTGGGAGATGCTCCACCCAGGGGGAGGAGCCGATCATTCCTAAGTGGATAAAAACCTGAGATCCAGAACACCAGAGCAGCCTTTTCCACTGAATTCCTAGGGGAAGACCATCTCACCCATCTCACCACCACTGGACCTTCAGAGGAAAACTGCATCCTTCTACAGGATCATCTCTGCTCCAACAGAACCACATCTGTCACTCCAGGAGGACTTGATTGGACTGCAACCAATACCCTGTACAACAGGATGTCAGGCTGTATTCTGACTCTGTCAGTTGTTTTTTTGTATTACTGCATTTTTATTTTAATTTTCCTAGTAAAGAGCTATTATTCCTGTTCCCAGATCTTTGCCTGAGAACCCCTTAATTTCAAAATTATAATAATTAGGAGGGAGGGGGTTTACATTTTCCATTTCAAGGGAGGCTCCTGCCTTCCTTAGCAGACACCTGTCATTTCAAACCAAGACACCTTAATCATAAAATAAACCATATATCAAGAATGAATGAATTTTCATTCAGTCGAATAAATGCACGAATGCATATCCAGAAATGTCTTTCCAGATTGAAAAAGTAATCCTTTCACATTCAACTCATATAGCAGAAAGTCAGAAAAAGGATACATCCTGACATATTTATGGTTTAAAAGTACTGAGAACTTCCACGTATTTCAAGACCAATCACGTTCAGAAGGGACTTAGCCTTGGAGCAGGGTATATATATTTATAGTTATTCCATAATTCTTCCAGTATTAAGTGAAATACTAGTCTACTTTTTTTTTTTTTTTTTTACTTTTTTTTTTTTAGCAAAGCAAGCGCTGATGCACTTAGGGACGGCAGCAGTAATATAAAGACACAAAGCCCCAAAACTGTGGAAACATGATCTCTGGTTTTCTAGGCAGCATGCTCACGTGATTCCACCCCAGCCCTGGGCACAGGGGTATGCAGGTGTGACACTGGAGTGGCTACAGGAGAGGCTGTGGTACCACCTCAGACTTACTCCAACACAGTTAAAAGCAGGATTGTGTGTTGGGAAAGATTAATCAGGGAAATCTTATAAATATGATTGCTTAGCAAAAGATTCTGAAAATATGAAACCTGTAGTCGAGATAGAAATGGAAGCTTACTTTGAGTTGTAGGATACTGAGTCTTAGTTACTATATAACCTAAAGACAATAGCCTAGCCAGCTGAAGGAGAATCCCTTTTGATTGAACAATACCTTTCTGCTGGCTAAGGGATCCAAAGGTCAATGTAGCAAAACAGAAAAGTCTAAAGAGTAGTTTTTAGAGTTTAAAATATAACACATAGTAATGTAGTAGTTCTTATAGGCTGTATGTAGATTCTATAGGATTTTGTGTCTTGTATTGGTTGGTCACTGTAAATTAGAATATTCATCACAAAAGAAGATATAATGTATTGTAACCAGGACCTCGCTCTCTTGGCTCTCCTCTTCACTCTTTCTCTCTGGACCTCACTCTCCTTTCCCTGCTCTTACCTCTGTTCTCTTCCCCCTGCACTCTGACCCCTGCCACATTGCTCTAGCTCTCTCCCCTCTTCTTGCCAGCTTACCCTCTTACTCTCTCTTGTTCTCTCTCTGGGACTTCCCTTCAGCCGAGGCTGGTGGCTGAAGGGAAGGCCCTTTCTACCCACGACCCTTGCAATAAAACCACATATTCTAGAATATCTCAGGTTTGCAGAGTACCTTGTCCCTGTAAGTCGCGGATGCCTCTACAATTGTGCTCTTCTATTTTACTCTGTGGGAAATGTACACATTGATATGTTGGTTTCATGGAATCACAGAAATCAGGGAAACACATGGATTGGAAGGGACCTTCAAGATCACCCAAGCCCAAATCGCCTTCCCCAGACAAAAGTGGCCCCAACTTCACCAGGTTGCTCAGGGCTCCATCCAACCTGGCCTTGAACTCTTCCAGAGATGGGGCATCCACAGCTTCTCTGGGCAAAGGGAGAAGCTGTAATTCACCTCACAGTAGATTATTTATGACCCCCTCACTCAGAGGGGCCACAAGTTGCAACATGGCTGTGGACCCTCACAGAGAATGAGCAGGCAGCAGCAGGTGACATGGAAAGCTTCCTTATTTTTCTAACTCCATCACTTATAAACTTTTTACAGAAGGCCAGGATTGGCCCAAGACAGTTACAACCTCATGACTCCCTTGGTCACTCTGACCATCAGTCAAGTTCTCCTCTCAGAGAACAACTATGCAAAACACATAGATGATTTCTAAAAATACGTATAGTTTACATCAAGCAGTGTGAGAATCAGGCTGCAAAGATTCAAACACTTGAAAGCAAGAAAATGCAGGGTGACAATTGTTGGTATTTATGGAGATGATTTTCAAAAGTGCTTCTATTGCTGCTCTGACCTGGCTGGGCATAAGGCTGAGTCCAGGCTGGGATCATTTGAGGAGGGTTTGGTTACTCCAGCAGATCGCATACATGGCTGGCCCATTCTGGCCCAAGCCTGATCAGGCCTTGTCTGCAGTGCTTTCACAGACAATTTCAGCTCACAGTTCCAGCTCAGGGCCTCTCAGCAGGGCAGACACCATTTCATTTTAATTTTCCTGTGCCAGGTCTGAGGAAGAAGGACTCAGACCTGTTGATTCCTGCTGAGAAGTGAGGGAAGGAAGAATGATAAAATCAAAGCCAGAGGTCAGGGGCAAACTAAAGAACAGCCATGAAGAGTTGCCAGGAAAGAGAAGGTGGGAGCTTTGGCTCCTGCTGGAAGAAGGGCTTAACAGCACCCCTGCTCCTGAGTTGTAGCCAGCAGTGTCCTGTCAAGGCAGCAGTGGCTCCAACTTCTCAGAGCTCAAAGGCAAAACAAACATGTTTTGGTACCATGGTGGCTTTAGAGGGCTGTGGCTCCACCTGTGACATTCTGCAATGAACTGCTCTGAGTGTCCTGATGGATGTCGCCCACCAGCTGAGTGTCTCTGCAGGCTCAGGCTCTCCTCTGCTCAGCCTCTATCCCTTCACCAGCAGAAACAACTCCTCTGGGCTCTACGTGGGGAGAGGGGAGGGAGGGTGTGTTTACCATGTTCAAAAATAGTTCTCTGGAAAGATAAGCTAACCCTAACAACTTTCAAAAATTAGTACTGCATATCACCAATAGAAAAACTAAGAACTTTCTATAGGCATTCCAAAGTGCCACTTATGACTATAATTCAACTAGCAATTCAATTTTCCAAGGTCTAAATTCAGGATATGATGTGTGAAACTGGCCCAATTCAAAAGACATACGAATTAAATGGAAATGCGAGCTTGTGTGATTCACTCTGTCAGCATCATCAGCTTCACAAGTGCAGGTTCAAAATACCCAAGGTCAATATTTCTCAGGTATTAAAGTGAAAGGAAACTGCATTCATGAAAATCAGCAGTAACTTCAGAGCTGTAATGAGGCATCTTGTGAGAAGTAACAGCTTCTTTCTTTCTTTTCTCAAGGCATGAAAGGTAACTATAACTGCAAAGGCCTGACTGAAAATAGTCAATGGTTTGGCTTTTATCTGAATCTGGATTCTCTCATACAATCAGAAAAGAGCTGGGAGAAAAGAAGAAAAAATTATCTATTCCCCTTCCTGCATGGGGAGTTACTTTCTCTGATCTTTTCCCACCTTCTCCTGTCAGGCAGTCATATTCCCTGTAGCTTCATTCCAGGACATGCTGGAATTACAGAATTTTAGGAAAAACCTATAAATTGTTATAAAATAATCTCTGCTCAATATTTTCTATTTTTCTATAGTACTTGCTTTTAAAATTATGGAGACAGCCAGACATGAATTTGGAAAATTTATTAGAAACAAGGTCTTTGAGTTTGGTCTTGAGTTACTTAATTTGCAGTGTCCACATTTATTTAATTCAATGAACGATACAACTCCACAACAGCTTTTCCATCTGATCATTTCTCAAATCTAAATTTTAAAAACTGTCTTAATACTCATTGCCCTTAAATACAGTGCCAAAATTAGAAAGTATTTGGTGCTCTGCATTGTTTTTATGACTGCTTATTAAGCCACTTCTTACAGTGCTATTTCACTTTCCGGTTAGTTGATTGACATTAGTAAAACGTAAGTGGTGTTCTGTTGTTGGATCATTCTGTTCTCACTTTGTCTGTCTGACTTCATCTTAAAAACTTGTATTTTCAGTGCCAAATGCCACACCTCTGAACCTCTCTGACACCAGTGCTACTGTTGTCGACATTGAGTACACTTCATCGCTGCAAGATATGCCATGGTGAAAAAACAACTTATATTCTCCCTGCTTTTACAGTATTCCAAGAAGGAGGCTATCAAATATTTTATTAAAGTATTTATTGCTGTTTGATATTCTCTGAAAAAGTCCTTTATGGATAAAAATAGGCTTGAAGACTGGTGAAGACCAGCCTTGCTCTTGCTAAGCATTTTTTTCATTTTTTTAAAGATGCTTTTTATAAGTAGCATATTTGTCTTATCAATTCTGTTGTTGAACTTTTCCTAGGTTGAGTTTCATAATTTATTTAGATCTTACAACTTAATACCATAGAGGTATGTGGGCATTGTGATTTACTACCACACCTTTTAACATTTGTATCAATTTTCTTACTATTCATGTAAATCTTCTTGGATTTTTCTGTACTGCTTTTATTGCTGTGATTTTTATTGATTTTCTTTCGCAGTGAAGAGTTGGGAATTTGTTGGAGTTTTTTAACATTTTTTTGAAAATGTATTTTGGCTGGTTTCCTTTGGTTAGTAGAGTTCTACATCTACCAATGCTGAAGGATTGCCTCTGTGGAAACTATTTTTTCTCCCCTGAATTTGTGATACTGTCATACAGAAAAGGCTTCAAGACGTCAGTGTTGATGGTCTGTGATGAGTAAAGATTTCCGCATGTGAAATCTTTAGTTCAGTTTGAAAATGTGCAGAAAAAAGTACAACTCTTGGTCCTCCGTGGTAAAGTTACTCTTTTCAAGCATTGGGTTTTTTCCTTATGTTTCATCTTCTTTCTTATCACATATGGTTTGTAATATTTGGTTCTGAGGATTAGGATTGTGCCAAAGCCAGATATTCATGTAAGTTTTTTCCAATACATACATGGTACCTGGTAGCTCTGTTGGGAGAATTCCAAATTACTTCATATATTTCTTCATGAGGAAATATAATTCATGAGCTTCTGTACCAGAAACAACTGAGATGTCTGTGCATCATTCTAGTTTGGAAAATCATTCTACATTTGGGCATTTATTCTGAGTTGTTTTCCCAGCCACTGGGTCTGAAGTTCCTCCTTAACCTTGCCGTCCCCAGTTTATTTAAGTACATATATTTTTATATTATTTTCCCTCAATGTCTTTGACAGTACCTTTTATTCTTTAATATAACTTGAAAAAAATATGATGTTTGTAATCAGGAGGTTTTCAAATCACCAGACTGTGCTAGTAAGAGGTGGCATGTCCAGGTGGGAGACCAGCTATGTGGGGTTTTTCCAACAGAACCTCACTCCATATTCTCACTCTACGGAGTTATGCTTAAACCTGGAAAATCAACTTTACTTAGCTAAAACAACCAATGCTGCCAATCCTTTAACTAAAATGTAATTTAGATTAGAATTTAGAGGTGGGTCTCACTTTTCTTCCAGCCAGTGACCTCTGGGGGACGCAGCCAGTTATAATCAGAGTAGACAAGGAGGGGTGCCATTACCATAACCATGTTAGTTTCAAATATTTCATAATTATTTTTTTTAGTATAGTATTGTTGATATGAACTAGGAGTTAGTAGCACATGTTTTCATTTCTCTTATCTCCAGTGACCAATTTGTATTTCATCTCCTGCTGTACATGACAAGAATATACTGCCATGTATTCAAAAGAGAGTTAATGCTGAGCAAGTCAAATTGGAAAGAGGCCTTTGGAATACAGTTACATTCACCATATGGTAAGAGTTATTATTATGCAATTTTCATAGGTATTGGTATAAATTAAAACATTTAGAAGGGCCTTCTTAAAACCCTAGATGTTTTTAAACAATTCATCCAAATACCTAATCCCTGAGAGGCCTTTTGGACCATTAATCAAGCCATGCTGGCTTTTGCCCTGCACATTTTTCTTCAGACTAATCCACAGAAACAAGCAAATAAATTACACATTAAAATTTATGAGTACAAATTTTTCCTTCCCTCTAACTAACATGTACGATTTTCCCTGGAGAAATTCCCTCCTGCATAAGAAATTAAAGCTTTTAGGCAAAGAATAGTTCCATTGTCACAAAGATAAACAGAACCATTGCCATAACCATGATATTTTCAAATATTTAATATTATTATTAATAATAATAATAATATTGATGTGAATGAGGGCTTATTAGCAGATATAACCACAATAATATATGTAACCATTGTTAGCTCCTGAATGTTGCAGCACTGTAATACAGTAGGAATTTTTTTTTCCTGCCAGGAAGGAGATGTTGTAACCGTTTGTTCTTTAAAGAAGCCTAAAAAGAGGAAAAAAACAAACAAACAAACAAAAAAAACCCACCAAAAACAAAAACAAACAAACAAACAAAAAACCCCAAACAACAACAACAAAAAAAACAACCCAAAAAACCCACACACGTCAAAGCAGCAAACCTTTTGGTTCTTTTGATCTCCTGGCAGCTGAAATCAACAACTGCAGAGCCTAGGGACACTTTGGTTTCCAGCCTAGATGATGGACTGCATTTGCAGGAGGTTATTATCTGTTTGTTGGGAACAGACAGACAAACCAGATGCCTGAATTGAGAAGGCTGTCTCAGTTCAGATTAAAATTTTCCTCAGTTTCTGAAGACTCAGCAAAACTCCAGCATAGGTTGTTATTTTAGTCAAGAGTAACACTTTGAGGTCAAAATGGACCTTTTTAAAATCATAAAAATGTGAATGTAGGGATTTTAAATTCCTACTTGATAAATTATCACAGTATTGCCTCTGAAGGTTACTTCAACATACTTACTAACATCATTTTTACGTCTGAATGCTTTTGAAAACCAGATAATTTCTGCAGAAAAGTGAGGGCTTTATCTTGGCTTCCAAGAATATACCCAGTGCAGTTATCTGCCACACTATAAATACACATTGTGCAAGAGGGAAAGCAAAATTATCTAATGCTATTGGAGCTGATGGTTGGAAGACAGTTATTTTCTTGGATCACATCAAGATGGAGCCTTGATTAGTTCTATATTAAGCAAAATTATTGCATCAAACACTTGAGTCAAGCAGGCCTTGTTTTTAGCATAATGTATGTAAGAATTTTATCAATATATTGCTAATGCGACTTTCCAGCCATAGAATGGAAGGACCTGCAAAGGAATAACCAGTCCATGGTTGCTGAATTTTCACCTGGTACTTGCCCAGCATTTGAAACATGTAAATTTGTATGTGGAATGTAAATTTGGTGGTGGGCTCCCAGCAGTAAAAAGCCTCACAAAGCAGAGAGCAGTGGGCTGACAGTCTCTTTGCAGTCAACCTATTCAATGTAATTATACCTTCCTGTTGCTCTGATAGGTTTGTTCCTCAGAAAGGCAGAACAAGAGGGACTTCATTTTATTTTAATTACCTTGAAAACAGATTTACTGAGCTCAGTGAATATTATACATAAAATCAACAAAATAAAATAATTTTAGAATTCTAGCTTCAGAGTCAGACCTGCAATAAAGTGGAAAGTGGTTTTATTCTATATAGCCCAAAACCAGAAAAATTAACTTTTTTCAGCTATACAGGATAAAAATAAAATATTAGAAGTTATTAGAAAGTTTGCGATTTCTCATTTTATCTTCAAGACAATTTATTTAGGGGATTGACTTTTTCAAACTAGGGGGAATTCTGAGGCTGAATTATTAGACAAATCACGTAGATGTTTACTTAGTAGCCAGACACCAAAGTAAAATTTGGAAGGGAAACACAATCCATTTTTAAGATAACACTTCAGTAATTCTTAAAACTACAGAATTCATCAAGCAACTCCCTGTTTGATCCTGACTGCTGTGCTCCAGCTTTTCAATTTCAATGTAAAATTGACTTCTCTGTGCAAGACAGAGGTTTCCCATGTTCTACAGTGCTCATAGGAGAGCCTGCTGTGCTCCAGAAATGAGTGCTGCCACTTTCACTGGGACCATCAAGCTGTATTTGTTCTCAGGATGTGTTGAAAGAATGAGGACATGAAAATCTGCTGTGACTTATTCCTGAGCTTTCATCCAGAAAGAGATTTAGTGGGCCCAAGAGATAACACAGCTTCATACTTTTGGGGAGAAAATAGTTCTCAGCAAAGAGGAACACTTGTTTTTAAAATAACTCACTGGCATTTTGGGGCAGCTTGGGAATAAGAAGATCTTTCATATAAAGAAAAAATGGTAATGAATAGCCAGAGTTAGATAAATGTCTTTGACATGGCCACACTCTCAATTTGATTAGAAAGAGACAGAATTACAGAAAAAAAGAAAAACATAAATACAATAATTTTATTTTAGTCTTTCCAGATCTGCTTTAAAGATTTAAGAAGCTCAGTGAAGCCACTAAGACTTTGCATGCTTAGTCTAAGACATGATCAACAGCCAAAATTTTGATATCTAACTCACTACAAGTACTGGAAGCAAATATTATCTTTGACCTAAACTGGTACTACTTGTTGTCCTAATTTAGAGAAGGAATTGAGGAGGTTGCTATTTGTTTTGTTTGTTTGTTTGAAAACATATATGAAATTGCCAATGGCTGTGGGAATGGGCACTCATAATAGCAGCTTTTCATATTTCTCTTGATAAGCTTAATCAAAGTATCTGATTATAACACTTCCCTTAGCACTTCATGTATTGTTTCTTTGGGAGCACAATAGATGTAATTTCACTCTTTCAGACTAAATTATTTTCATGGTAATTTCATTGCCATTATCCATCCCACACGTGGTGGTTTTGTGTATAAATGTGCCTGACCCATGGCTTCTCACTAGTAGTCTGGAAAAAGTAGCTTCCAAACATAGAAAAGGTACAAGTCATAGCAGAGCTAATAACAGCAAGTGTAGATAAAAAGACATAACTTGGACACAACAAATTTGCTAAATAGAGGTTGAGTAAGAGGAGCATTATGAGACCATACCTGAATAGTCTTTGGTGGAAATAATTCTTTTAAACATATCATATAAATTAGCTCTTGCTAGATTATTCTATGCCTCAAACATTTCATTTTCATAAAAGGCTGATGCATCTAAGGACTCTCTGGGGAAAATAAGATATTTAATGTGATTCACCTTTGGTTTCCCTATTCAAGTATTACAGCTTAGTCCTACAGCTTAATCTTGTGAAGACCCTGATTATGGGGACATTGGAAATTCAGGGTTCCCTTTCTGGTGAACAGACAAAGCTCTCCTGTTTGGCTGTGCTGTCCCCCAGCAGTGTGAAGCATCACAGCTACTTTGGGGTTCGCAGCTCCTTCTCCTGCAGTTAACCAAGTTAACCACCTATAATCTGTCCAGTCCATTCTCATAATACAGATCCCACCCACCTATGGGTGAGGCTGGAACAGCAGGAGGGATAAAAGGGAGACCTGAGTTAGCTCTCTCCCTTCAGGTGGGAGGGAGTGGTTTCCTCCTGAAACAATGGAAACTTGAAACAATGTCTTCCATCTTGCAGGTGTGTAACATAAAAAGTGATATATTTGGTTTTGTCACACTGAAATGCAAAATACATAAATGATGGACAGAGAGGACTTGAGAATGTGCTGAATTTCAAGAGAGCACCGGAAAACCTCCCGGGGTGATGATGTGGGCTAGAAAACAAGGGACTTTGGTTTCACTTTAAAAAAATGCATTAAGAAAAGAGTGATCTCACTACTTTTGCCCTCCCAGAATGTTTTCCCCCTTCATTTTAAAATGCAGTACTCATTAATGTTTAAGAGACTCTACTGGGATCAAAGGGGTTTTTTTCTGTTTTAATTTGTCTTTACACTGATCAGGGAAGCCATCATGTCTACTACCCTGATAGCGTTGGCTTTCCTGTGTACCAAGTAGCATATGAGTATAAAATACTCAAATTAGGTCAACATTGCACTTAAAACTTCTCTGAAGGCTTCAACAACTTGAAAAAAAATCTAGAAATAGAATGGTCCATGCTCATACGACTAGAGCTAGGCATTAAGGACCTGTGCTCAAGAGAAAAGCTTATTTCTCTAATGCATGGTAAGAAATAACCCTTCATTCTTCCTTGGGTGAAGTAGCAGAGGCTGTTCAAGCTGCTTTAAAAGCACCTTATAGTTTATTTATTTATTGTTACTCTTATTTTGAATTTCATGTCAGTATGTGTGTTTGACACTCAGAAAGGTGTTGAGAGGACAGGGTAAAGGGAAAATTTGAAATTGTTTCAATGAAGAAAAAAAGCAGTTGTTGCAGGACAGATAGTTCATTATATTTAATTCATTAACACAGAAAATTTTAACATGCTTCAATACACTCTCACACTTTTTGTGATTTATATATTTTTATATATATATATAAATATGATTTACACAGAGTTTGGTTTTAAAAGGGGAGAGAACTTTCTTTGTCAGAAAGAGATTCGAAACTCAGAAAATACACTAGAATGCAGTTTTAAATTACTTTGCACTAATCTGATAAACACACTCTCTCTTACAGGAATGACAACCTACCATATTTGAGCAATCATGAGAGAAAATGTACCACAGAAGTAGTCATTATTTTTCCCAAATTCATAATGTCATGAAGAAACCTCTGCTTTACCTCAGCCAAACCTGAATTCCTTGAAAGACCAAGTTGAGATCATCCAGCCTCATCATGCATGCTAGCTCTGGAGTAAGTTTCAGTTCATCTTGAAGCAAATATCACATGGGGAGAACACCTTGGGTGGCAGCAGGTCTAACATAACCTCCTTTCTAGAGGCTGTGTTCTGTTCCCAGTGGATCCCTTAGCTCCTGACTGCAGCAATGTGCCTGTGATATTCCCAGTGCTAATCCCCTCACTGCTTTCTCCATTTTTGGAGAGAATGTCTCTTTGTGCCTGTTCCAGTGGAGCCATTTACCATCCATTCAGGCTCAGTAGCTGGAGCTTGGGCTGTAGCCAGTGATGCTTTTTATTTATTCTTGGTGCTTGTCTTCCAGAGGATTTTGACAGCAGTCCTTGGGCCTGTGTGGACATCCAAGTGAGGCTGGGCAATGTTAATGTCATGACATGTCCCAGAGCCCCCCAGTCCCTCTGTGACAGATGATGAGCTGTCACCAAACCATAGATGGGATGTTCTCATGGAAAGAGAACAGCATTGAAATACTAAAAATAAAGCTGGCCAGACAAACTTGATAGTTTTTAGGCAGAAAACTGAAGTCAGAGAGTGTCATGCATATACTTGGATTTTAGACAGGCATTTGCTAAGGAAGCATATGATAGTCTAGAGAAAATTAAATCAGTTTGGCTTAGACAACAAGACAATTAGTTCAATCAAAAGCAGGCTTCTGAGCTACTAACAATGAAAAATTATGAATAATCTAAGAAGAGATAAATTGGCTGGTGAAATCCCACAAGAATCAGTATTGAGATTCCTGTTTAAAGTTTGGATAAAGAGATCTACAAAATTCTATGAAGAATAGTGACTTATTCAAGATACACGTAGAAGAGAAAAGAATTTAGAATTATTCACTAAGGTAGGGAATAACCAATTTGTATCCCAGCACTAATTGCTGTGAGGTGAGTATATGTGTGCTTCTTAAAATACCAAAATGACCAAATTCTCCAGCCTTCCCAACCAAAACACTCTGGGCTTTTGTCTGTCAGTGGAAGCTCTCTGTAGATAAGCCTGATCTTACATGTCCTGCCAGCAGAATAAGGATAGAGGTCTGAGAACTGGGCGTCTCCTTGCAGGGAGAATCCAATAGTCCTTCAGTCCCAATTTTCTCGCATTTAGACCTACATTTTCCAGTATTTCCTTTAATAGAAACCACACCAAGTAATGGCATAGCAGATAACCCAGGACTGTGGGTCCCTGGGCTGATATCCAGTCACACTGTGAAGAACACACAAGATCCTTCTCCATGGTCAGGTAGTTCAATATAGAGTGGCAGCTTCATTCAGCTCTGTTAGCATGTGTGATTAAATTAGACTCCTGCTAGTAATGTCTATGATAGAAAAAGCTCTTTTGTCTTCTTTACAAAAGTAATATTTTTACTACCTGGTCTCAGATAGTGCTGACACTTCAGCTGTGGAAAGCATGATGCTAATAAGGTAAATGGACTATGCAGAAACATTTGCGACGGCTGTAGCTTTCTCATCCTTGACTTTACTATTAATCATTTAAGTCATCCAACTGTTGTAAACATCAGCTTTAAGTAACACCAGCAGCTAAACTTATAAATACATCAGTAGTCAAGCCTTGTTCCCATTTGAAAAAGTGGTGAAATAGCCAGAATAACTGTTCCATTATAAATCCTCAAATGGTCACTGTTTACCGAGACAACCATTTCACTTAATTTCTGAAGATAGAGAACCTCTGAGTCATCAAAACTATCTTCCTTATCACTGAACAGGGATTTTCAAATAACTGGTTTTATTTTATATCTTTTCCTCAGTCTTCTGACCTATCTATTATTCAACTAACAGCATTTTCCTCTGCTCTTGAATTATTTACAGTGTTGTGCATGCAGACAAACACACTTCCCCAGCTCTGTGGCAAGATTCTATTATAAGCATATACTTGTGTCTAATCACGTGCATTAGTGAACTTGAAGACTGAACTTATCCAACATTGTGATATTTCTTGGATGCAAACCCCCATCAATACTATTTAAAAAATACTTAGAGCTTTCACTTTAGATTTTTCTATACTAATTTTTTTTTTTTTTTTTTTTTTTTTTTTTGTAAAGAAGCCAATCTGGCTGTGCTAAGTTCACATTCTCCCAAAAGTTAACACATGAAATCTCAGGCTGAAGGAAATTTATATTCATGATTTAAAACCACCATCTTAATCAGAGTATTAGTGTTATTATCATAATACTCATTAATGTGTTTCTCATAGATAATTTAAGTATGAACCAATGCCCAAGAATAATCGATTCCTCTGAGATCAAATAAATTAAGGAACTGAAAGATGTAAATAAAATCTATTTATTTCAAATTAAAGCAGCAGCAGCATGTTTAAAGTTTAATCTGAGACTATTATGCAATGGTAATACAGGGAGAACTAGCCTAGGGAAACTCACCATGAAGTTGAAGTATGTAATGGATACTTGAGAGATTCTGTTTTGCCATGTAGAAGATAGATCACTCTAGCTGCAAAATGTATGAGAGTGGTTGGGACTACGCTGTAAAACCTCTGTGGTGAGAGAGAGGGGGAGGCACCTGGGAGAGTCAAGGTGATTATATTCAAAATTATAATGCAGAATGCCCGTTACAGACATTAAAAAAACACAGTGGGGTTGAACTCCAAAAGACAGGTTTCAGACACTGTGAAAACCTTTAAATGACTGATGACCCTCCACCTCTCTCTTTGCCAGCAGGAGAGGAGTATGCTCAGGATACTACTATTCAAAAAATAAGGATTTTTTTTTTTTGGTACAGTATTTGCCATACTATTTTTCATGGAATAGATGTGTTCACTATTACAGTCTTCATTCTTTCCCTTGAAACCTATCACAATTCAGAGGCCCTTTCAAACCCCCCAAATCCCATTTGTGCTGTTCCTAAATTAGTTTGATAAGGTTTCCATGTGTTTTCAGTGGACCATGGCATTAAGTATACTGTTCATGTGGAGACTCCCATTTCAACCTGTTTTTTGCATTCCATACATCTTCATGTTAGAGGTATTTTGGCATACAAGTAATATTTTGAGAAAATATCAACTCTGATACATATTTGGCTACTGAGAGTAAAAAGAAGTTTTAGAGGAAAGGATTTATGGGTTGCACTTAGAAACTAGCATTCCATGCAAAGAAAAGAAAAATCTTAGACACTTCTAGTAACACAGATAATTTTAGAAGTATTTTTTGGCAAAGGTCTTCCAATTCTAAACATTATAAATGCAGGTAGAAATGAGCAAATGCTACAGTGGTTGAACAAATAAATGGAAAATGTTTATGAATCCTGTGATACTATAAATGTGTAGCCATAGGATTCTACCTTCTGCTATACATTTTCTGCTCTTAAGTTATTTAATTTGTGATAAAATATTGTTTTCTCCTTAACACTGGAAATAACAGGCTTTCTGAGCCAGAGATAAAACAGTGATGCCTCTTCCAACTCAAAAACCTTCAGTGAACATTGTTTGAAATTACAGTTGTGCAGTGGCCACAACTGACGTTTTAAAGATTCAAAACTTCCTATAAAATATCACTTCGACACCTTACATTTTATGACATGATTTTTTAAAAACTGATCAAGAATAAGCTCTCTATGCATTTTCCTATACTTATTGTACTGGAAAGTTGTTCCAGAATACGCTGCTTAGATGAGTAAAACTAACCCTGACTTCCAGCCCACCTGTATTCCTAGACAGTCTGGATTTGTTATTTCCCTTGTTAGTTATATTAAGTAATAGTAACAGCACTTGGTTTTTACTCTGTTTTGATATATTTCCAAACCCATGATATTCCCTCTCAACATTTGCTTCATGTAGTTAAAGAAGATTAATCTCTTGCACTGTTTTTTTTCCTCTTGGTTTGGTTGTCTGCATTTTTTTCAGGGACACATGAACATAGGTCATTAAATTTTCATGTAATACTCCATCAGGGTCCAGCCATGCCTTCCATCAGGTCATTAAAACTACTCTTCCTCTAAAGATGGGACTCAGCCTATAGCAATCCTGCTACTGCCTTTCATTTCTATGGTTGCACATAACAATGGATCAGGATCTTTCTGTGACCTAAGTTAGCCAGATTTCTTTTTTATTTCTGTGTAAAAAGGAAATAAGCAGCTACAGCCAGTTCGTATTATCCATATAATCTATGTATAGTGTGCATTGCATCAGCTCCCAGATTTGCTGGTACAGCCTGAAAAAAAAAACCAGTTAAAATCCTGAGGATACCAAGGATGACTGCAACCAAGTGACACAGAACACCAAACCAGACTAACGGGGAAAACTGAGCTCAAAAGGGTAAAACAAGGAATGTTATTGTAGAAAAGGTCACAACTGACACCTTACTATGGTGTTTTACACCCACACATTATTGTACATGTAATAACATAATGCATTCATAATTGCACAGAGACATCTTAATGTAAATAAATCACAAGACAGAAAAAAATTTACAATGATAAATCTTAGTATTGGAAATCCACAGAACTGGATTCAAAGATGTTCACACATTTTTCTTAGAAACACAAGTAATTTTTTGTGTTATATACTAGTGTGCAGAAAAAAATTAGAGGCAAGTGCTATTGTAATGCAGCAACATAATCTGTTTCTTTATAATTAGAAAAGTATTTTGAAATTAGCTTCCTTTATAACATGAGCAGTCATGAGTATAAAAATAGATGCATTTTGGTTTTTTAAGCAAATTATGCCTCATTTTAGAACACAAAGTGACGTAAGTCAGTTAGTTCTCATGCACTTGTGTGATACTCTGAGGTATGTGTATCCAGCATGGCAGAAACAGGTTTAATTTTTAAAAAAATATTATTGTTTTCATTCACATTTTCAAAAACCTTGGAAGTTTTCCTATCCTGATTAGTCCATTTTAAGGGAAAATCTAAAGCTCTGGGCCTCACGATGCCTAAAAACTCTCTTATCATTGTCCATGTTACAGGCAGCAATCTAACTAGAGAGGTCACTGGTGAACTAAAGAAGAAAAATGAGTATTTCTATTTTAAGATACACATGAACCTTGTTGGAATTAAAATACACTGGAAATGTAACCCCTGAAGTGGCAGAAGTCTTTTAAATGGTTTTCTGAATTTTCAATGGAGCTGCACATGCAAGTAAATTAAAGTTACTGGAATTCCATCAAGTCCCATTCTCCTAAAATCCAAGTTCCATGTATGTTTTTTGCCAAAAAGTTAGCAGGTGACAATCAACACCTGAAGCAGAGTTTCAAACTGGAACCCCCCCACAAGTGCTTTGCCAAATAGGCTTACAGCCAGCTACAGAGTATTTTTAGAAGACAAGAATCAACACAAGCCTTGAGTTTTCCCCCAGATGAGAAGTAATAGTTTTCATCTGGATTCTTCATTCTTGCTATAGTACAAAAAACCAGTTTGCCTGGATCAAACTGAAGCAAAATGATTTAATCACCTTGCAGTGATGAAGATGCCAGTGCTATGAAATACTTGTGATGTCTATTAAAAATCAAAGAAAACCACCAAGCCCTCCCACCCCAGAAAACTCAGAGGCTAATGGATATTGCTTTGAATCAGCAACTGCCATTGGTGCAAAACTTAGTCTTAAATTACTAATTATTATACTGAAAATAGAGAATCCTGATTTGTAATCTGTGCTGTTTTGAGCTGAGCAGTTTAATTTTTCCTACTGGAAAATCTTTCCTCATTGCTTGTGACGTCCACGTTCCAAAGCCACAATATACAGGCAACAGTTTGCCCTGAGCAGTTTTATTCCTGGTCTATCTGTAATACCATCCAGCTCACCCTTTGCCTGATTTTTTAACTGCATCCAATGAATAGTTCAGCATTAGCACATCTTGTGACTTTCCCTTTCTAGGATGTTTTCTCTAAAGAGAGAAATGGAAGATACGCAGGACAGGAAAGATGGAAAAGAAATGAGGAGAGGAGAATTTCATAGAAACACCATTGCTTGTGTGTACCATGTGTGAACTGTGGCCTAAAGTGAATGAACCGTATTTTGTTTTGCCATATTTTACTTCATGGAGGATCAGGACACTCTACAAAGTGTGGCCTTAGAGGAAAGAGAGATCCACTACAAGAGAGTACCTGGGGCAGTGCAATGAGAAGCAAAAAGAAAGTTCTGCTAAGGACCCGGAGTGGCTCTGGTTCCTGCTGTTGTTCACTTCCAGGAACAGTACCTGCATGCCCTGCTTGATGATTCAGGATGCAGTGTTTGCTATGGTCCCATTTCACAGGGGGGATTTGGAAGACTTGTGAGAAAAAAAAAAAAAAAAAAAAAAAAAAAAAGAGAAAAAAAAAAAATTAATTATCTACAAATTGACACATTCCTCAAAATGTTCCTTATGCCTGTCTCTGCTTCTCACTTCCCCAAAAAGCCCAGTTTATTTATGTCAAGATAAAACTGACAAATTCTGGTGTGTTTTTCCATGTATGCTCAACTCACCCATCCTTAGCCCTGTTTCCTGTGTTTATCCACAGTCTCTAGTTACTGACCTAAAGTAAATAAACCCTTCTATCTCTCAAACCATTATCTTTTGTGTATTCTTCAGTGTGTCATTGTCTTTTTCTATCCTCCTTTGGGAATGTCCTACAGCTCTGTCTTTTTAAAGTAAATGTCATTTACAAACATAAATTCTCCCTCATGTCTACCCTGTATTCTGTGCCCATGATTGGGATTCAGGTGTCTGAATGCAGGTATTTATTTCTGAAGAACCCATTGTAGGATCTCTGTGTAGTCTGAAAAGCAAGCCGGTAATATTTAAAGAATTGTATAGCTCAATTAATCCAAGTGCTCAAGAACAATATCTCTGGCAGCTGAATGATGATTTAACCACGCATCTTTCACAATGAAGGGTAATATCTATATTGCAGCTTTGAAAGTTAGATAGGAAAAATCCAACACTTTTGTCTAAACTAAAATTCTAGACCACCTCTGACACTTCTTTATAGACATTTAAGCTCAACATAGGCACTATAAAAGTAATATTTTTCGTCATATATTTTTCTTATTTCTCATGGACTGAACTATTAAGTCACTGATCACACAGGGCCATAACCTGGCCTTTATTGTCTTCTGACATCTCTAAAATTCAGTTTCTGGTTCATTCACTCAGACTATTATTCAGGGTCTGCTGTTTTGCATGTGGCGTGCTTTCTTGGGACATAGTTAATCCCATGCCTCTCCTCTACACCCAGAAGACCTTTGCAAGGATAATTTTCTCTCTGAAGTTCCTTCTCTCTTTCATATAAAAGAAAGGCTTCATAGGATTTTCCCAGCCAACAACAGCATTTTTCTTCATATCTGGCCCTGAAGCCAGCTTTGGGTTTTGTTCAGATCATGTGGCTTTCTTGTACCTGGCTAGATTCTCAAAAAGCATTTTACTCTTTCTTTCCAGCCACTGCTAATGTTCAAGAAAAACCTCTTAAAATAAGTGCAAAACTTCCCAGTAGGTCTTCAAACTCTTTCTTAAAACCTCTTTTTCCATGATGTTTCAACAGCCCTTTTGCTTGTTTGATAGTTTCCTGTGTCGTCTCTCCTGTTGACAAGCACTTGTGAGACTTTTATTGATTTGCTGCTTCTTCTTCCACATTAAGTCCAACTTGACAGGGGTTTCACTATGCTTTTCTTCTGTTTTCTGTGCAGCTTCTGAAACACCAAGGTCCCAGGACATGTTCAAGTAGAGTATATCTCCTCTAGCTCAGCAAATATGCCAGATTTCAGAAAATTGTTGTACTGCAAAGATCCAAAAGTTATGAGGGTTTTTAATAATATGTTCATGAGATACCTACACTATTCCAGGATTGATTTTTTTATAGTTACTTTTTTTCCCAGCAGAAAGGAAGTTTCACTTACAGAGCAGAAGAGATTGTCAATTTAGAGCACATTTATAAAAGCATACATGCTTGTCCTAAGGCAAAAGGCATTAAAGGAAAGAAAGTTCAAGTGTTACTGCAACTGTCAGAGAGGAAGGAGAGAAAACTCCACAAGTTTATTTAATTAATTTTATTTGTATTATTTTGCATTCTTGATTAACTAAATCAAATAACAAGAAGAAGCTCCTGTGAATATTCTCCAGCTGTCTTGGAGGTATAGGGATAATACTGCATGTGGATTTTCTAATTTCCCTTGTGGAAATAATGCTTTTAGTGCATAGTGCACTGAAGCAAAACAAAGCAACAGATGCTCTCAAAGTGCTTCTTAAGTGGACAAACGGCCTTTATAACACAATAGAGACTCCGAGTGTTATTTATCAGAAGCTCTGTAAAAGCTGACATTCAACTTTATCTTGAGGAGCTGGAGTTTCACTTTCCACTTCTGTTGTAAGACAGCAGTTAGTTCTGAAACATGCAAAGTCCTTATACAAGGTCATTAAGGTGCTACCTAAAAGATTAACAATAATTGCTGAAAAGGCCAATACAATGTGCTAATTAAAGGTGAATGAAACAATGTAAAAAATTCAACTCTCACTTGCTTAGCTAGCTTCAATTAGTCAAACACTCGTTCAAACAATTAAAAAAATAGGAGACTAAAAGGAAGTCATATTAGCACAAGGAAAACACTGTGCTTCATTCCCTCCTTTACCTACTTCAAAAGCACTACACCTTGTTAACTGGTGTATTTCTCCTCCTGTGCTGCTTGGATGGACCTAATGATCAAGTAGACCAAGTATTTGTTAATGATTTCTTTTTCCTTTGACTGTACACAGGTATAATGATGCTTTCAACCTCATTATTTCCACTTTATTACAAGAAATTCAAAACAAGATAAATTCAAAAGAAAGAGGCATCCTGTTCTCCTCTACAAAGGAAAATCAGAAGATAAACTGAAGTGATTATAAGATGGAGGCTGCTATATAGTAGAAATTAAATAATGTTCCTTGTAAAAGGAATCAGAACATAATAAAGCAGCAAACATAAGGCAAAAAAATGTAGAGCTACAAGACCCATATGTGTATCTGTGAGGTAAATCACAAAGAGGAAAAATCCACTTTTTTTAAAAAAGGTTTACGCTAATGTAGTAGTAAGAATAATAATATGCTTTAGTCATGAAAATAGAGTCACTGCATGTTGTCACAGCAGCCCAGGTTTACAGCTGCCCTAGTACAATTGATACTGTTTTCTAATTTCATTTTTTTAAAAAAATTTTTTTTCTCACATTAATTCTAATTTTCTGAGCTTTTAAAGACTGGATAAATAGTCACACATAAAGGGTCAATTGTTCTCAAATTCAATGTCACTTAAAGTGTAAGTTGAACATGACTAATAATGTGAGCATCAGTGATTTAGGAGTCCTAAAGGAGATTTTAAAAAGTGTGTAATTGGCAAGTTTAAAGAGAACTGAATGGGAAGATGAAATTTGTTGTGATATGAAGCAGTCCTGGTTAACTAGAGAGGTCCCAGAGAGCTGGAGGCCAGCTAATGTGGCACCCATCTATCAGAAGGATAGATGGAAGGAGAATCCAGGGCACTGCAGACCTGTCAGCCTGATCTCAAGGCTGGGGAAAGTCATGGGACAGATCACCTCGAGTGCCACATGTCCACTTCCGGGCCACTCACTTTGAGAAGGACGTTGAAGTGTTGGAGTGTGTCTGACAAAGGGCAACAAGGCTTGTGAAAGGTGTACAAAGTATGTCTTACAAGCAGCAGCTGACAGAGCTGGGCCTGTTCAGTCTGGAGGAAAAGAGGTGGGTGCAGCCAGGTTGCACATGGGGAAGTTTGTGTTAGATTCCAGGAAAAATGTCTTCACTGAAAGAATGGTTAAGCATTGGAACAGGTTTCACAGGCAGGTGGTAGAGTCACCATCCCTGGAAGTGTTCAGAAAATGAGCGGACATGGTACACTGGGATATGGTTTAGTGGGCATAGTGGTATTCAGTCAAAGGGTGGGCTTGGTGATCTTGTCTTGGAGGTCTTTGCTGACCTCAATGATTCTAGGAATAGAAAACAGTAATTTTCATAGAGGGAAATCAGTTTCATCTGTTTGAAATGGAAGGCTGTCTTCTGAATCTAGTAGCTCAGGAAGCCTGAGATTTAGTTCAAATTTTGTAAAGTAATGTAATTACCACCTTACATTTTCTTAGTACCCCTTTTGTTGTTCATGTTTTTCGTGTGCAAGTACTGAACTCTAACTAAATTCCCTAGATGCTGAGAACCAGCTTGAGGGTAAAATTAAAGACGTCTTGAGGAACTAAAAGAACTAAGGAGTTAAATGGTTTCTGGTGGACCACCCAGTAATGCACAGACATATGAATTGCACCAAAGCTGCTTTTGGAGATACACTCTCACTGAAGCAAGGAACCAAAAGATGAAATGATGCCTAGATGAAATGCCAGCTGTCAGATCTAAGGGGTTGAAATCTTCCCAGCATGCAAAAGTAGAGCCTGGAACTGTAAAAGTATATCAAAATATAACTGTAAGATGTAGCAGGCGGCAAGTCTCAGTTTGTTGTGCTCCATTCTTTCAGCTTTCTTATGAAATGACAATGTATATTTTTTATAAAAATACAGATAAGCAGAGGCGACTCTGGTATCCCTGAAATTGTAACAGGCTACATGTGAATTCAGTTCTTTAATATTACCATTATGAAGCAGGGTGGCAGAAGGCCAGCTATCACTAATTGGGGAACAATAAAACTAATTACAGCTAACTGCATCTGAACAGTCACCAGACAGCAAAAATTCTCTTCATTAATGGCTGACTCCCATCCTGAATTTCATTTCAATTCAATCTGTTTTGAACAGTGAAAAGTTGGATTATAACAAAATCCTTTCCAAGGCAACTCCTGGAGCACCAGCTTACAGGCTTCTGTCAGCTATGGTCTCCTGCTCTGGTACAGCAGCCAAGATCCACAGAAACCAAACTGATATCCTAGTTTCTTACCCAGGACAACTCTCTCGAACTCTCATGGAGACTTCTCATGAAAATCTTTCAAGTTTTAAAGATTAACACTTACATCAGAATGACTTTTTCTCAGCTGGTCTTCAAACACTATGGGTGCTACCAGACTTGGAAAAAAACAGAGATGGGCTGCTAGACAGAGCTCAGTAGGACATTTATGAGGGAAAGAAATGTCAGATAAACTTCATATCCCCTGAGGTCTCAACAGGAATTGTGGGGCTAGCTAACAACTGAGCTTACTCTTGAGATACAGTAGAGTTTTCTCAAAATTTATTCTAATCATGGCCCTGCTTCCCATTGACTGTTGCAAAATGAGCTTGGCACTTGTCAACTATTCTTATACTTACATATCACGGACACAAAATGTTCTTTTATTATACATATGAAATATTTTTTGAGTGTAGCAACGTTGAAATACAGCACAATAAATTAAACACTAGAAAGAGAACAAGTGGTCTCTCTATGGCATGAATGTTTCTCCAGAAGGACCCATCAGTTTTCATCAAACACTTGCAACCAGACACACCTTGCTGTCTTGAGTCCTCTCTCAAGGCCTCATGAGGGACATTTGTACCACTTCATATTAACAGAGTAAAATGGAAAACAGCATGAATTCCAGAAGTAAGATTCAGTGTGTTTTGGTGATCAGATTCTTTCCATTCATAAAAGTATTTTAAATTAGCATATCCACTGAGTGGAGAGGACCATTTGCTGAACTAAACCTATGAGAATAACCAGTTGAGGTCACTTATGTGGAAAAAGAATAGTAATTAATGTACATTCACCACTTTTGCTATTGTTCAGGCCAGCAGTTATATATAACTGACCTTACAACACTTGGCCAAATAATGTGCTTATGAACACTTAAATTTAGGAACATGAATCAGTGGTTTGGGAGGAAACAGTATTCAGTAATACCTGACTCAGGATATGGATTTTTATTAGCTTATGGCAACTTCTGTGCATTTAGAAATCAAAAGGTAATCACAAGATCTCGTATAACTTTCAAAACCAATTAAAAATAATTCAAAATTTATCACAATCTAGAGACGTTACTGCATAATGCATTAACATTTGGCACTGAAACTGTTGCAAAATTTTCTGATTAATAACCTGTAAATTAGTCCTTTCTTGTATTGACATGATTATTATAAATCCCTGTGTTATTTTGAGCCGAGTGTATTTTGTCATTCAGTGCTCTCCTGGCAGGAAAACCAATTTTTTTTTTTTTTTTTTAAGACAGGACCGCAATTCCACAGCACACAATTTAGTTTCAATAGTGGGCACAGGACTTTGCTAATGGGAGACAGCTTTCATTATTTCAAATGCTATTCCAGGTGAATTGAATCTTTCAATAGGAAATTTTGCATTTATTTTCCTCCTTTTGCTGGGCTTCTCTGACAGGAAAATGGCTGTACTGCCAGAGTAGAAGATAACATAGGAAAACAGAGCAAAAAAGAGAAAAAAATGCTGCACCTCGGGTTAAAAGTCTTATTCTTATGAAAACAAAATCAAAACAGACCTTCACCACAGAGGAGGTACCGTGAAGTATCATTATTTGCATTTTTTTAAGCTATTGCTTTATCTAGATAAAGAACAGGGAAATTACTGGATTTATTTTTCTCTGTAGCAGACACTAGATTAAATACTTTTCCAACAGAACTGGATTTCAAATCTAACCATAAGGCAAAAGGATTTTCTTCATTGAGCAAAGTAAGACCTTTTGGAGGGGGATTTTGATGAGTTCCTATGAGGCATTCAAAGATAAAAAGAGTTAAAACGTGGCACTTTGTTTTTGGCAAAGGCCTGTTAGTGCAGGGGCACAGGGCTGACCTTGGCCCCTTCCCCTCTGGGTAAAATGAAGCCTTTTCTCTTTTTCATTCCTCCTTGGGCCAGCACCCACATTACTTATAGAAAATAAAAAGCCATGAAGAAACTCATAGGAAAGCAGCTTAGTTACTATTGAAAAAACCTTTCTGTTTCCAGTTCATCTTTAGGAATTTAAGTGTGTATCTGCATACTTCAAGACTGAATCCTCTCTAAAATATTTAAATAGATGAATCACATTAATAAGCAGGAAATACAGTGATAAATACAGCTTAGAATCTATGACAAGAGATTTAAAGAATATTTTTGACTCTTTGCTACTTCCACAGGGCTTATGCTCAGGCTCAGCAATATGAAACAAGTGAACCTAATGATAATAATAGCATTCATAGATTCTCCTTTAGCTTCCCACAGATCAGAAACGGAAAATAAAGTAACCCAAGATGGGTTTATAAACTACTTGCTGGTATTGAGAGACATGTCATGGAACTTGGCAAATTTTCTCAGGTCACAGACTTTGCTACTATAGTGCAATGTGAGCAGTTTAACCAATTGAAGTAAAAATAATCATTTCTTATCCTTTAATCATAAAATATTCCTAAACAGAGCACAGATAACTCCTCCAACACAGTACAGAGCAGGTCTTGTAAATGGGATTTGTTAAACACATGTGGTAAGAAAAAACAGACTACTCAGTGGGTTTTAAGTTGAATTTGCACTCAGAGTCAGATTATACCTTTCACTTCCATAAACTGAAAAGGAAGACTGGCAGATGTTTTCCAGGCTAATGGAAGAAAGAATTTCTCTGGTAGCATCATCCTTAATTTAGGGCTCTGCTTATGTAGCTTCTAAACGGAGGGAGGAAAACTACCTGAAATATTTTGTAGTTCCAGCTACTGTTTGAATTAACCTCTTTGGGATGCTGAAAGTAAACTTCCCCATGCTCTTTGGAAGACAGCATTGTCTCAGAGACTCATTCTCACTCTGAGAAGTCAGTAATCATTAGTGTAACCTCCTCACTGTGATTTAAAGAGAGCTTGGGTTTGCAACTGATTGCAAGCCATGGACAATGGGAAGGCTGGAAAAGTTCATCTAGGCTTTAATTACAGATGAGATAATGCTAGCATTTAGAAGACATTTAACAGCAAGGTTAGCAGATGAATATTCCTGTGGTGTTTTTGTTCATTTTTTATAGTTATTTTTAACAATTACGAAGTGTTTCAAAAGCAGCAAGATAGGTTCAGCCTGCATGTAAGAATGCAGTGACAGCTCTGTTAATCATCCAGAAATCATCTGCTTGGGACAATGTGATAAATAACAGGCAAACTACCCAGCCAGTTCTTGGAAGCAGAGCCCCTGCTTTGGAACAGTGTGAAACCACAAATACTATCCATGTGCAAACAAATGTGACTTACAGTTTATCATTTATATTCATGCTGCCCTGAAAATGTCTTTCCTCTTCCTGGATCATTAGCTTGTCTGAAAAAAATAGAATCAGACACATGTTAGAAGAGGTCGATAGAGGAGAAGCAAATGACAAAAAATTAAACAAAACAATAGGCTGTGTTATGTTTCCATGGAAAGACAGCAGAGAAAAAAAAGAAAGTAAAAAAAAAAGAATGACAAAAGGATTAAACAGAACATAACCGATATTTCAGTCCACGGTGGCAGGTTTCTCTTCCCTTTGCAAATGTTTCTCATGTGTCAATAGTTACACCTCTTATCATGGGAAAGCTGGCAGAGTTCACCCACAGAATCACAGAAACACAGAATTAGAGAATCACAGAATCACAGAATCAGCTAGGTTGGAAAAGACCTTGGAGATCACCAAGTCCAGCCTGTGTCTTAACACCACCTTATCACCTAAACCATGGCACTGAGTGCCACACCCAGTCTTTTTTTAAATGCCTCCAGGGATGGCGATTCCACCACTCCCCTGGGCAGCCCAACCACTCTTTCTGTGAAGAATTTTTTTTCTAATGTCTGGCCTAAACTTCTCCTGGCACACCTTAAGGCTGTGTCCTCTTGTCCCTCCTGTCCTGTTGCTGGTTGCCTGGGAGAAGAGGCTGACCCCCACCTGGCTGCACCCTCCTTTCAGGCAGCTGTAGAGAGTGATAAGGTCTCCTCTGAGCCTCCCTTTCTCCAGGATAAACAACCCCAGCTCCCTCAGCCATTCTTCACAGGGCTTATGTTCCAGACCCTTCACCAGCCTCCTTGTCTCCTCTGGATACATTTGAGCATCTCAAAGTCCTTCCTAAACTGAGGGGCCAGAACTGGACACAGCACTCAATGTCCCTCCTAAACTGAGCAGCCAGAACTGGACACAGCACTCACGGTGTGGCCTCACCAGTGCCCAGTACAGGGGAAGAATGACCTCCCTGCTCCTGCTGGCCACACCATTCCTGATACAGGCCAGGTGCCATTGGCCCTCTTGGCCACCTGGGCACACTGCTGGCTCATGTCCAGCTGCTGTCACCAGAACCCCCAGGTCCCTTTCTGCCTGGGCAACTGTCCACCCTACTCAGGGCATCTCCTCACTGCTCTTTACATACCAATATATTTATTTTACAAGTTAGTTTGAAGAACACTTTTTTTAATTTCTCAAAGCCTCCTCCATGTGTTCAGAATTACATTAACCCAAGAGAAAAAGATGGTTATGGCCCACTTACATGAGTGGCAGATTATTACAGATGTAATTACACTCTGAGTCTGCATTTTCAGCATATTCCCCCTCACAGCTCCAAAACTTCTCAAATCTGAGACCTCTTCCAAGGAGATGCTGAGTTTGCCATTATCTTAGAGACATGGTTGAGAGACACAAGATTAGTGGATGCTGGTGATAATATGGAAGCCTTGGCAAACAGAATCCAGAGAGATTTTCACAAAATGTATGACTCTGGTAATTGCAAAGTGATAAATAGTGGGCAATTGGGAACAAAATACCAGTGGGCAAACACAACAGACAACGGTTGAGCATGTTATGGTGCCAGGAGAAAGTGAAAATAGGACCTGAAATTACAACATTTACTTTATGGTAAAGGTTCAAGGTGTAGCTGTGTGCTACTCACTCTGATTACACATGGAAATCCATTTTTGCAGTGTGCTGCTCTGGTTTTGTATGTGCCATTAACACATTTGTATTTAGAAAATGCAGAGCAGAGCTTGCTTTTTTCCCCACATGCAATCAGTTTTGGGGGCTATTTTTACCAACTATTAAAGCCATAAAATAAACATGATTCTAAATATTTGTGAACCATTTTCTTTTTTCCCATGCTGCATTTATATACATTGTTTTACATTTTATTTTCATTCTGCTGGCTCCCATTCAGAAAAGGATGAAAGTGCAGAAGGATGATAAAAAGCAGATATCATACAGATTGTGATTTTCTGCATTTTAGCCTTTTGTTGCAGAAATAACATTGGAAATAAGGATATACATTGCTTTAGAAATTTAAAATAAAACAGAAAAAATGCAAGTTTGTACAGAGATGATGCCTATTTCTTGTTCAAAAGGTAAAAAGTGGTGGGTTTCATCTGCTGTTCTGATAACACAAAGATTTATACTGAAAAAGAGCAAATTAGAAGATCAGGAAATAGGTCATAACCATGGGAGCTATGTCTAGCATTAGTCAAAAAGGCAATTGCAAAATTACTCTGATGTAGCATTTGCAAGGGTTTTAGTTCCAGCCTGGAGCAAGGACCAGCCCCTGGTAAATGGTCACAACCCTGCTGAAGTCAGAAATTCTTCCTCAGTTTACACAGGCTGGACTTTTGTTTAGAAAATCTTGAAAAATATATACTCCTTAATTAAAATTACCAAAACATATAGGCCTGAAAAACCCTTTACAGAGGAACTGAATATTAATCTCTGATCCATGAAAAGCTTTCCCCAAGACTAAATCAAACAGCTGCTCTTAATCATTCATTGTTGAACGTGCCTCTAGCAGATAGCAGTGTAAATTAACTCATGTTCTAGATGTTATATTCAGATTTATAAAAGATGTAACTAAACCACAAATTCCTCACTGGGAACAGTACCATGCTTAGCAATTGCTGTATGAACTAATTATCAGGATAATTTCATCTAGCTGTTTATCTCAGCAGAGCAGGCTTGGGGCTCCAGGATTTTGTCACTGCAGAGTGAGAAAGTGTTTTCTGGTGTAGCCGAGGACGTGATTGCTTCTCAGTGCTGTGGGAATCCTCAGGAAAACATGTTTTTGTTACATCTGGGGACTGATGCTGGTATGTCTGGTTTCTGTTAAATGAAATCTTCTATCCTGTCAAAATGCAGCCACAGTCACATCCATAAGGGAAGGCAGCGTTTTCCCTGTTTTCCCCATTGCAGGGCTGGGACTGCTGGCCACCACTCCAGATCTGTGTGTGTCACTGTCTGGTCACACCATGCCACCTGCTGGGATGTGCTTTGGGAAGTGACCTTGTCCTCTGTGCCTGCTCTGGGTTGCATTTAAGTTACCTAAACAGTAGAAGAAAGTGGAGGTGAATAAGCTTTTGATGTTAAATGAACCTTGAGACACTACTAAAAATCTGCATTTCAGGCTTTATAACCTCTGTTAGGTGTGAACAGGTGGCAGACAACACCTATACTGACCATTAATCACCTTTTGTCAATGCCTTTTCTTAGAGCATTGCACTCTTTTGGTGAATTATGTCCAAACAGGGCTACATTTTTACCTGTCTTCTTGTAGCTGAGATTCTCTAATAAAGAGTTTCCTGAATATTTGTCAGTGTGTGTATGTATGACTTACATTCATACAGAGGATTTTATGTTGCTTACTGATTATTGGGAAAAAAAAAGTTTTAAATTTACTGTCAGTAGTGCCTATGCACCTCTTGTTTCATATATGGCCAGAGACCTTTCTTTGCACATGGCTGTACACAGCCATAGCAGGATGGCAGGGTTACTAGTCAAGAGCATTTACTTAGCAGGAGATGGGGAAGGGGAAGAGGGATTGTTTCTGAAAGATGCTGCCAAGAAATCTCAGCAGACACGAGCTCCATGTGCAGAACCTTGTACAAGGAATTCAGCCTCTCAGATCCATGGGAAGGAAGGTACAAATGTCTCACTCATTTAACTTTGTAGAACTATGTGTACCTGCCAAAGGCCACCTAATGACAAGAATTTTAGCTTTGGATTTTTTAATAAAACTACTTTGACAGGAGCATCCAAAAATCCACAATTATTTTTTTCAGTGTTTTTCTTATATTCACAGAAAAGCAAAAAGCAATCCCAAACACTAGCAAAAATACAGATTACACAACATCTGATAAATGGAATATTACTATTTTGCAGTTTTTTCCCAGGATTCAAACCTGTGTGAAACAAATGAAAAAGTAGCTTTCATGCTGGGAATCCTTCTAGAAAAAAACATAATTCAGAGGTAACACAGCTCTCAGCAGCATCACTGAGCACTCAGGACTTCACTCTCCTTCAACTAATAAACTAGTCTTATGGTATAACAACTGGTTGTTTCACAACATTTTAAAAGCACAGAGTTTCTGATTACTACAATTCTGATGGGCAGGATAAGGTTTCATTTTCTTTTAATAATCTACAACAGAATCTATGTTATCCTATTATTTTACTCTCTAATCCGGAAAGTCAAAAGGGCATCTACAAATCTGTATTAGCTTCCCTTTCCTCTCTATAGAGCACTCAGAAACTTAGATCCTCCTACCCCTGCACAGTGAACTGATGGATGGCCCTTTGCACCAAGAAGAGAAGAGTGGAGATAACTAAAAAGTGGAGGTAACAGACCTGAGGCACAGGGATAGCCCAGCATGTACTTGGGGTGAATGACCTGCATTCAGATACTGATTTTACACTGCTGATCTACGTGGCTTCAGATACACCTTGGGCAGCCAAAAGCCTCCCAGGGGCTACACCCAAAATAATGGTCACGAGTTTTTCAGACAGACATAAGTTTGGTCTATTTACATATCAGTTATTAATCCTCCAATTACAGCTTCAGGTAATGAAGTCATATTCCCCCAGTTTGCTCATCCCCAATTCACTTTTGTTTATACTTTTCAGGGCCTGAGGCTGTGATGGTGACTTTGGTTCTCAGGCCTGAAAGGATTGTTTTGTCTGACCAAAATGTGAAGAGAGCTTACTAACACTCTATATGGAGATCAGAGTTATACACCAATGCAGTACAGAATCTGAAAAACATAAAAGGTAAAAACTTAAGGCATCAACCTTGCTAAAATCTTGTTTCAGGGGACCTTCTTGGCTTGGTTTAGCTGAAAAAAAAAAAAGGTTGTGGAGGTGTGAGCAGAGCTGTAGGCTGAATCCATGCCAGGTAAGAAAAGCAGGAACAGAGAACTATTTTTGTTGAGAGACTAGTGACAGCTCAGTGAGCCAGGAGGATAAATACTGATATGACAAGGTAAATACTGGTATGACAAGGTATAAAACCCGAGGGGGAAAAGCCGGGTGTAGGAAGATGGCAGCTCATCAGCACAAGGAGCAGCAGAGGACAGCCCTTCCCCCAGGGCTGATATCTGTGCTACCAGCAAAGGTGTGCAGGATTTCTCACTAAAGACAGTGAAACAATGCTCACCCTAGTAAGCTATAAGTCCTTGGCTTCTGCTGTGTGCATTAGCCAAGAGATAATTGCCTTCTTCTCTTAAGTGGGTATGTCCCTCTCAGTGTCTCCGCTCACAGCAGTAGATGATGAACCAGATGTGGCCACTGGGAGAGGCTCATCACTCTGCTGCCTGGGACTGTGGCAGCCTGAGGGCTGTGAGGACTCCAGTTCTCCCAGGTGGAGGTGAGCCCAGGACACCAGGTGCCAGTCACAGCTTTCTTCCCTGCTCAGTGACAGGACTTCACTGCTCTCTTGGTCTGAGGTGCTTTCTGTAGCTGGCCCTGAGGCAGGTCTGCCTCAGGCCACAGGTCCTACTGCTGGCAATTCAGTCCCTAACACGAGTCCAGCCCACTACAGGGAGAAGGCCATAAAAAGAGGCAGAAGAGCACCAACTTGCTTGTGATATTTCCTCCTGGATTGAGTCCTGCTGTGTCCATGGTCCTCCTGAGCCAGGCATTGGGAGACACCTCAGCTATTTCCCAGAGGTTACAGCAGTGCAACTCTGGCTCTTCCTGAGCCTGCCCCGCCATTCCAGGGTCTGCCTGTAGGTCAACATCTGAAAATTCACTGCAAGGTGTCTTCTACACATTGTGCCTCTTGTAACCCAGATCTGGAGCCAGCTTAGGCACTTTCATGTTAACACAACAGGAAACACGACAGGAAATGATGCTCAATGTATTGCAGAGATTAGAAATACTAAATCAGCCATGAAGACCTGTCTATTTCTGCTGTTTCTCTGCTTGGACAGCAAACCCTTATCTTCTCTTTCCTCCCATGTCCCAAACCAGGCAGACAATCTCTCGGTTTCAGCATTTCAGTCCCCAAATTCATCTCTCTTCCCCTGGGACACTTTGCAGCCCCCATGGCTCAAGCAGACAGCCTGAACTAACAGGGCTTCCTTCAGTTTGCTCACAGCCCTTTAAAGAGAAAAAGGTGGACAAAATGTTTAAGACAGAATCTTGAGAATTAAGTTTTCTTAATTGTCTGCTTTCCACAGAAATGCTTTAATTGGATTTTCAAATGAATCTTAAATTACTATAAAAAATGATTTTCAAGTCTGTAAACTCCAGCATTAGGCCGTTGGATATAGCATTATGGGCCCCAGTAGTTGGTACCTGCCAGAAGACTCAGAGAAACTTTTGTACAGGTAACCACCAGACAACTTTCTCTTGAGAAATTTTTTTTTCTCTCTTTTACAAGGAATTAAACACTTGCTGTTGACCCAGAACTCAGTAAAACTGAGAACAGCCTCCAAGAATGATCAACTGCGAGAAACTAAGTGGCGTATGTAGTGAAGTCAGCCTCTCTCAGCTGAGCTGGAGTAAACACAAATGGTTTTCATCTTCTGATAAAGTGAACTAAAATACCCTTGCTTAAACCATTGTAGAAGGTTACAGCGCAGGAGAGAAGACAGTCAGTAAAATTGTTTTATTTCCATTGCAGTGGGATTCATTTCTACACAGGCAGCCTTCTTGCCTGGGCTTCGGGGCAGCCAGTTTCAGCTGACAGTGGCAACTCCTGGATGCCGAAAATGCTGACAAAGAGCCAATATCCTCTTTTCAAACCTCCAGCCCTTTACTGCAGGGGTTTGGAGCTACATCACAACACTTCACCTCAAGGGAAAGCTCTGGTTTTAAAGTCTCTCCCATCCATTTTAGGGCAGTGTGTAAGGCAGTCACAGTCACAGAGAGAAATAGTGGATGCCTTTCTTCTCAGCTTCAATGAGTGCTGGGTTTGAAATGGCCAGAGGAGTTTTTCAGAGCTGGGTTGCTGATATTCATGTTCTCTTACCCTTGCCCAGCTGAGCAAGCTGGCTTTACTGTGATTTCCACATGGCCTGCACAAGGAGTTGGATACCTTACTACAGCTTAAGCTTTAATTAACTCATTATGAGATACACTTTTCAGGCAGAACTGGTCCAACTGATTTTTTTTTTTTCTTTAGGCATCTAATCTAAAGGAGCAACTCAAATATTATTCTCAAGATGAAAATTATCATTTCTTCTTGTTTCCTTAAATACCTGTGAAATGTTCTACTCTTGGTTTTCATGGCCAGGCAGCTCTATGGCATTGTACTGTTGTGCCTTGTATGTGTTAAATGGTTCTTTGCTTACATCTACCTCTTGTTTTCCACACATTCATTCACTTCTTGGATGGAAACCAACAGAGCTCCTTTTCATCAAATAAGGGAATCTCTAATTTTATATGTAGTATTACTGTTTATACATCAGCTTTTGCATACGCATAACCATGCATAGTATAATGTGTCATATGTGCAATACAATATTATAATAAAGCAATACTCTGTATGATGTTAGACATTTGTCTTTCTCAGGGCTGGAGAAGAACTTTCTTCTTGTTGCCTGGAAGATTAGAGAAACTTGGTTCAAATAGTCTTATGATGGAGGGAGGAAGAGGGATTGCTTTTTCTTCACTGCTCCTGCTTTCATTAATACACTGGAAAAATTAACCAGAATTTCTGGATGATTTACCTACCATAAGCTGGATATCAGTGCCCAAGTGAGACAACTAAGATTTTTTCCCTGTGGAAGCTGAAAACCCTGGGTTTCATCCCCAGTGCATGATTAAATGATTTAGTGAAGTGTTTTTCTTTTACAAATTCATTTATTTCCAACACAATTTATTTAGACCGGTGCCTCTAGTCCAGGAGCCATCTGTGACTCTCATGAAAGACAAGTCAATTCCCAAAGAATAAATAGAAAAGGGTTTATCCACTACAGTTTTTTAAATCACATCCATTTCACTTAAAGATTTAAATTGTAACCTGTAATTTGACCAGTATTTCTATTAACTTACCCCTTCATCTTATATCAATAAAGCAATTATTTTAATTAATGAAGATAATGGATTATGAGAAAATAAAGGACAATTAGAAGAAGAAAGCTATCTATATTAAAGTTGCACTGAGAATATCAATTTGCACAGTTGTGAAAACATGGGGTATGAATCACTGTAGAAAAAGTTAAATGTTACCCAGAGAGAAAAGAAGTCTAATAAGAGATGAGTTTAATGAGTTACGTGCCCTTGATTCCTCCCTCTTATTGTTCCTTTGTCCTAAAACAAACCTGACAGTATGTCTTCCTTTAATCAGGTTAATGGAAGATATGTACATTGTGAAGGTTAAATAAGAAGGTTAAAGAAGTTTCACCAGAAAAGCCTGAAGCAATTTGAATTTTTCTTATGCTTCTGATTCCTAATGCATCCACTAAAGAGGCAATTTGACAAACATAAAGCGCTCGGGGCTCTTTGTCCACAGTTGTCAACTTTTTTTTGTTCAGTAAAAGCCCAGTGGAAAGAAAAGGCTTAAAACAGTCATTTTGTTAACACAGGACTCGGAATTAATCACACGTATCTGTACCCAGTGGTGCTTTTAGCACTGTTTTTTGGAACTGTAAATCCCCCATAAGAGGAATGTGCAACCTACACGTGGGAGCTCATCCGGCTGCCCCTGCTGCTCCTGCTTTTAAAGTCACCAGGGGAACACAATGTGAAAAGGTTTTTAGAAACAAGCAACCAGATTATGTGAAGTATTCTCTACTCCTACTTTTTGTAATGAACTTCATGTTTCTCAGTGCACGCATTATTTTTTATGCATCTATTTTTAAGTTCTATTTAAAAACTTAAATAGAATTGTCTACCAACATGCAAGAGGAAAACCCTCAACCTATAGGTATGTGATCATTTAAATCTGTGGGCTTACAGAGCAACCAGTAGGAAGGAAATAACTCAGTGTTTGGTTTCCTGATTATTTTTTCTAGAATCTTTGATCCTGCATTCCATTCATGCAGAAAATAACGATACATAAGAGCAGGTCTATCAAGTAAGAGCAGCGGCTTGTTAAATGTACTTTCTCCTCTTCCAGTGGAAAATGCCAAATGATGGCACAAAACCTTGTGACAGATTTTTTTTTTTTTTTTTTTTTTTTTTTTTTTTTTTTTTTTTTTTTTTGGTGGGTGTTTTGGGATTGGTTTGGTTATTTGTTTGGGGGGGCTTTTGTGGAATAACCAACCCACAGGGAAATACCAACTTACTTGCATACTTCAATGGCATCTATGGAAATATTTGGAGACTTCCCAGGAACCCAAGGCAAAATGGAAACTGTAGAGAATGTGTAGAAATTAAAGCTGCAGGAAATGGACAGGCTTGGAGACCCTCAGAGGAATTGCCTTATGTATGTGTATTAGTAGCTTAGTTCCACATTTAAAAGATAAAACAATATATTTAGGAACAATGAGTCCCACACTATGACAATAAAAATTTATTATATGTGTAGGACCTTATAATTTTTGATGTTGTAAAATTACTTAGTTTTGTTGGTCTTTAATGCAAGTACCTCTCAGCAACTAATAAACTAAATGTGATTATCCACCTCTGCTGACTCTCAAAGAACCAGAATGAGTTCTGGATGTGGCACCTGGATCCCTGTTTAGGTTGGCATGTAAAAACTTTTCAAGAGAGAACTGGCTGCATTTTTAATCCGAGTCAAATCTCACCTCAGCAGTAAGATGTGAGATCCTGAGCAATGAACTCACTTGGGAGGAAGTTGTAATGCTTCCAGGGGTTCTGGGCACAGAGATTTTCTTTGGAAAGAAGTGATCCAACAAAACACCTAGTCCTTGGAGAGTAAAGCCCATTATTATATATGAATAGCTGTTAAACTTGCACTAGTCAAACTTTTTTTTTTTTTTCCAAAATCGACCAGCAGGATTTAAAGAGGTGTTAGTCATTTAAAATCTCTGCTAGGAAAGACAGCAGCTGTCTTCTGATCATTACAGCTATTGACCTTTTTCATAGAATTTAACATATAAAAATTGACTGGACTTTAAAGAAAAAATACTCTGGTGAGTTCAGTTGTCAACGTAATTTACAAAAACCTCTTAAACTGTTAAATGCATATTCTTAAGAACAAAGTTTGACCTTGCTTCTTCTTGGATTACTAATAATTTATTTTCTTATTTTCCAGAGGAAATGGATTTTGCAAGAGCAAATAGTTGAAACTTGCTTTCAGACCTTCTAGCTCTAGTATGGTATGGGAAAGATGAACTGATATCATGTTGCATCAACAGATGGAAAAACCATTATATTTTTAAAATGCTGGTAAAACTCAAGGAGTCGAATTATAAGGGAGTCTGTTTTGCAAAAGGAAAGGAGAGAAAAAAAGTGATTTGATTTCTGGAAGTTTTTTGTGCAGAAACTTATTGAAGATACTTTGCTAGCAAGAACTGTTCAGAAGACTGTGATTGTCTCTCAGCCTCAGATCTTTCCTATAGGCTGATTATATCTACCTAAGAAGCATGCACCAGGATTTATTCTCCTTGAAATGTATCCTAATTTTTAGGGGGGTTTTCCTATGCTGTCTTTTTCTCTCTTATATTTTGATTCCATGATTCTGATCCTATTATACATTCTCCTGGTAGTTCTTCACAGTTGCATGTCCTCTATCTGCTTAATGAGAATTTTCATTCTTTGTCCTTCTACAGTTAATGATAATGGGCTCCACAGCATCCCCTTCATTTTCACTACAGAGTACACATTTCCAGACTGTTTTATACCTCAGTCCTTTGTAGTTCCATTTAGAAATATATTTTGCAAGGCCTGCTTGTGAGAATATTCCATAAAGCAACATCAAAAACCTTTTTACAGACAGCACCCTGGTATCTTCTGCTTGTCTTCTATTCACAGAACTTCAGGAGGAAGTTTGAAAAGTCTGGCATTATTTTTTCTTGCCAAGTCCATGCTGGCTGTAGCTCAGCTCTACCCTCAGCTCCCATCATTCTCCCTTCTGCTCTGACTCCTGTGCAGTTGCTCTTCTCTCTGCAGCTTTGCTTCCAGCACACTGAGGTCCTCTCCACTGAGAACACTTTTTGCTGTCTGTAGAATGCAGCTATCATTCCCTTGGTCTGTCATCTGTGCACTTTGACTTGAATTTCCTTTCTTCCCCCATTTTCCTAAATATTTTAAGGGTTTTCTATCACTTGAGAAAACTTATGCTTTCATTCTTTGCCTCTAATTACATTCCATCTCTCAGACTGCTCCTTCAATTTCTCTGTCACTGTTGTCTATGTTTTCTCCTCTGCTTCTAATCCTTCAGACCACCCTCTGACTTCTTTCTCCTCTTTCAAGTACCCCCACAGCTATTCCTATCACCCTTAAAATCTATCCTTTAAATGCCATTCTTGCTAATTCAAAACAACAAATGAAAAACCTCTTTCGCCTCATCTGCATCACATTACCCTCCACCACTGAAAATGAATAAACTTTTAAATATCTTTGTCACTTCTGAAAATGAAGAGGGAAGATTAATCACTTTTACTGATTTAATTGGGGACCCATGAGCACTATGGTAATCCAGGATTAGCTTCTTGGGGTTACTTTTTAAAACATGCATAACCATATCCCCACTTGCTAGTTTGACAGATCACAGGAACATACTCATAACTTTTTACAAATTGCCAATAATCCCAAGGCTTCTGTCTTCTAAATAAGGCCATTTTGAGTTTCCAACTCTTATCAAGTAATTATGTTTTGTACCTCATTTACAATGAAAATGGGTGAATTCATTCTAAAGAAATAGTCTTTTTCAAGAGAAATCAGACGGAGTGAAAGTAGCTTTGCAATCTGAGAATTCACACAAAGCAAGCAGCTGATCTTGCCTACACACGCTGGGAATTTCTGTTAAAAGGAAAGGTCTAATTACACTTTGCACTTTGAAACTAAACAATTCAGCTTTGTTGTAAAGTGACATAATTTTTCTGAAACTGCTGACATGGGGCACAACATGCATCACTTGGCATCCTCGCACCTCCAATCCAAAATTATTTAAATACAATAAATTTTTTGTTTAATTTTTAATGTCAGAATTTTGGCATTTTCTTTTGCAGCATTGTGTTTCAGGGAAGAGATTTAGTGAAACACGAGGCCAGGCAAACTAATGAAAATTGAAGGGCTCATTTAATCCCCTAAACTGTGGTAATAAACTCAGAGCAACAGTATTTATGCTTCAAAAGTATCATTTGAAGAATTTGCAAATGGTATTTTTAAAATCTGACAGATGACCTAAAGAGGTAAATACACTTAAATCATGTTCTTTTAAACTAAATGTCATTCTCCCTATTCAGAACAGTATTCTCCATTCTCATATCAGAATTTCCTCTAACAGGCCAAAAAGCTCCTAAGTTAATGCTGACTGCATCAGTGATGCAACTCATGGCTGGGGAGGCAGGAGAGAGCTCTGTGCTCTGAAAGGAAGGTTTCCCATAGATAGGACATACAGTGGGACTCTTCAGATTTTCTGGATGGGAAACAGGTGAGACCTACCCAGCCCCAGTCCTTGGACAGGGAAACCCTGTGAATGTTATCTAAGAAATGTGGGTAGCAAAACCTACCAGTGTATTCATGAAGGATGAAAAAGGGTCATTTTAGCCAGGATAATTTTCTAAATCTTATCTAACTCTATATTAATAATTGATAACTATTTAAAATGTTTGGGCTTTTGGGGTTTTTTTATCCTGTTGAGGTGTGACCTTTCTATCACTTGGTAGTCCAGACTGATTCTTTCTGCATTCAACACTTTTCGGTCTCATACTCTTTTATTTAAAACAGACTTCTTCAACAACTTTTATTCTGTAATTATGAATTTAGAAGTTTCTGATTCTGCACAAGAACTTTAGGTGGCTTCTTCAAGTGGCTTCACACTTGGCAAGCAGTGCTTTATTCCTGACAATATTTCTGATGTTCATGGATTTATTAAGGTTGGAAAATATTTCCAAGATCATCAAGTCCAACTATTGACCCAGCACTGCCATGTTCACTAAATCATACCTAGAAGTACCACACTCACACCTCTTTTGAAGACTTCCAAGGATGATGATTCCATCCCTACTCTGGGAAGCCATAATCTTGTTTGTGGTTTTACTGTTTGTCCCTTTTTCTTTTGTCTTACTGCCATGGACTCTGAGAAAAGTTACCCCATGACTCTACTCCCTTTCTAGTAATGGGCAGCATGAAGTTAAGCCTCCTGGTGATTGGGTTCTCTCCTTACTCTTTAGTTCCTCTCCCTACACTTGGGCCCTTCACCAAACACAGACTTCCATGCTGTGTTGATTCTTGTGTTTCAACTTAAAGCAGCCTGAATGGCAGAGTCAGCCTATTCCTGCAACCAGGCTGCTTCTGAGCTGACTGAAAAGCAATCAGGAGTACATTGTCTGAAAAAGTCCAAGCTTTAAATGTCTTCTTGGTCTTTTACAGTCAGATCATCAAACAGCTGCACAGCATTAACACAAGTGTGTTGCGAAAGTTTATATTCTGATGAAAAGAAAAATTCAGTTTCATCCCCGTCTGCCAGAATTGTCAGTGATGAATGACAAAGTATAGGAAAAAAATAGGGAAAGAAAGGACAAAGAGAGAATCTGCTTCTCTCTGTGTTTACAACTGGACCAATCAATTATCCCAAGGTGAGGCTCACTCCACCTGCACAGGAGGAACTTGTTCTGGCAATGCACCCACTGCCTTGGGACAGGGCACCTCAAAGAGGGGTCTGCTCTACTTTCCAGCCCTGTGCACAATTTAAATTCCAGTACCACATATAAGCCTCTCAGGCAGATCTACAAAAAAGAACAGTGCACTTGCTGAAATGAAAAGCATTTATATATCTGTTCAGATGCTACATTCCCAAAGAGGCAATGTGTTCCTTAAGTTTCCTAGTTCCAAATGAGGAAACTTTTGGAATGAAATCACCTAGTTTACAAAATCCCCATAGCCTCAAAGTCCACATGTGCTTTGGTCATGCCCAGAACAACACGTCTCGATAATTCTGAGCAATTAGGCATCTAGGTAATCCCGAAATTTTGAAAATATCTAGAAATTCTTCTGAGGCTGGATTTAGAAGTCCTGCTTTTACAACCCTGACCTGGGCTGGACTTGGGCAGTGCTCTGCTGCAGAGATGGGATGGACACATTGAAGGTTGGGAGGTGAAAGAAAAACTGTCTGCCAGGGCATTTCAACCCAGCTTTTCTAATTGATGCCCCTAATTCACCAGGTTAAAAGATAGATGGATTTTGTGACCTGGCTTGTGGGAGGAGTGCCTGGATGAATGGGGAAAACTAATATGCATCATGTATATAATTAAAAAAAAGGGAAAGTGAGAAGAGGGCAATTATTTTTCACTCTCACGGTTCACCTGGGACCAAGGGGATCTTCTCTTCACTCCCTGCTCCTAAGAATATATACACAATCTGTTTCAAGATCCTATGTTCTGGCTTGTAAAAAAATGTGTTTTTAAACCCAAGAAGTGTTGGACTACACAGTGAATGTGCACTTAAAATTGCTGCATTTGGGATGTGATCATTTTTAAAGAAGATAACATCTGTTTGAAAGCTGTTTGAACAAAAATTGAGCTCATGCATTTTCGGGAACTTATTAAATAACATAAGACAGATTGTCTCTCTTTCACATGAAACTTTTCTTTTCTTTAGATGGAAAACTACAGGCACTACACCAAATGAAGTCAAGGGCTGCTAACACTTCCACTCTACAAATAGTTTTTACTATTAATTGCTGGATCAAGCTGGTAATAGTGCTGGGGTGTGCCCACTGAAGAAAGAATAATATTAATAATAATAATAATAATTTAACAACATATATCACTGTCCCTGTCTCTGCAGGCTTCTTTTGCTTTAGCAGTGATAGACTATGCATATACAGCTGGATACAAGAGGATTTCAGCTTCCTCTCTACAGTTTGTTTTAAAACTGGAAGGTGTTTTCACATCTGTTCATCAATTGAGTTCTGCAGGTCTGATATGGAAAAATAGAGAAAGAAAAGGACAAGAAGAGGAAACAGTGAGAGTTTCTACATGGTTATTGCAGCTGGTATGTAAGAATCAAAGGACCTTTCTTTTTATTAGGCTTACTAGGGGTCCATTGTAAATAATGTGCAATAAGTAGCTCATGATCCATAATAAATGTATCTGTAAATTAGACATAGTGTGTGTGCACATTTTCCTTCCCCAGAGGGAGAGACAACTTTGAAGCCTCCTTTGCAAAGGAACATCCCACTCACCTCATTCAAGTGCTCATGTGTTTTTTGTAATTGCATATACAGAAATACTTATATATCTACTTACCTATACAATTATTAAAAAGGCTTTCAGTCAGAGTGAGAAATTACTTGCCCCTGATAAGCATGTGATAATATGTTGGGTATATTATTTAGGTTATATATCAGTATAAAATATTTGGTGTAACATAATGATCTGAGGACAAAAGTGGGTGAGACTCCTATTTACATGGTACTCTTGATACCTTTAGTACTCTGAACTGCAAAATCTCAAAAAACCCAAACCAGTCCTAGAAGAAGGGTGTCCCAGGTGTGACCCAGAGGTGTCTCATGCTAAGGATACAGAGAGTGGATACAGCACAGTTTTGTCAAGAAAGGCTGCACTGCCTGACAGGACTCTCTTCTTGCTGTCCTCTCTAGACATCATGCACGTATGAAAGTTAAGCACATTGAGTCTCCTGGAGGACTGGGAGTCCTCTTCCTCCCCCCATTGACAAGATAGACAATTTTCACATTGTCCACCAGAAAACTAAGAGTAGGAGAAAATTAGGTACTTGAGTTTGTGGGTGGGTCTCACTAAATGGAGGCAGTGGCAACAGAGATACATTTTCCTGCAAAATGAGGAAATAGAATACCTGTGGCTTTATGCTAGCAAGACCTTCCTTCAGTAACTCCAAGACTATTTATCTGACTTACCAAAGCTTTCTTTCTTTCATCTTTCTTTTTGAACCATAGCTCTCTAGTATTTGTACCCAGAATATTTTCACATATTCATCTATCTGCCTGTAGATGCTTTTCTTTTCTCCTAGGTCAGTTTGTACCAAAATATCAGTATTTCACTATTTTTGAAGTTTCATCCTTATTAGTCACAGGGGCCTCTAACATTGACATGCCAAGCAGTGAGGAAGCAGAATGGGGATTGCAAGCTGAAAACCTGCTGAGGACTTCTTAGCCCTGCTGGGACCCAAAGCTTCAGTGCTGGTGAGAAATCTGGGGAGCAGGAGCTGTTTGAAGAGGGGCAATGAGGTGCCTTTGAGTTTTGTGATAAATGCCATTATTGGGACGAACAGCCTTTGAGGGTCCAGGTCAAGCAGTAAAGCAAGGGATAGGTAAAGGAGGCAAGTGAAGGAGAGGAAAAAACCCAAAAAAACTGGTACAGCCAGGCCCAAGTAATAAAGCTTCTGGTAATCTCCACTCTTGAACGTGCTTGAAAGCTGGAGAAATTCATCACACTCTTGCAGTAGCATAACTATTCTTCATATTGTATAATAAATGCTGTCAGCTGCATAAAGTGACCACATTTGCAACCCTCAGGGAGAACTGGACTATTTTCTCATCAAAAAATACAGATATTTATTGGACAAAAACAAATTATGGGACTTGAATATATTTATTTTAATTTGTTAAGTGTTATTCTGTGGACTTGAAGGGATTTCCTATATAAAAATATTAATCAGTGGGAAAACCTTTTTTTTTCTAAGAAGCACTTTGTGCTGCTAAAAGCACTTGCAACATGTGCAAGCAAACGCCACAGCAACTTTTCCCTTTCTGTCAAACTCAAGTTTCTGATGCCCTTTTCTTTTGCCAATATGATTCACAAGAGCTACTCAAAAGACTGTGCTTTCCAACTACTTTAGTTTTATAAATTTCTAGTGGTATATTCCCATTGTGGACCACAGGTACTGCAGTTTGTGTTTGACAAATATTAGGTTATGTTTTAATTCTTGTGCAAAACCTTAGGAACATCCAAGTGCTTGGGAATTGCAGTAGAGTCAGATATACAAGAAAAACGTCCAGCATTGTTCAGGCTGTGCAGAGGGACAAAAGTTTAGTTTACTGTGAGTCTGCCAATACTGTGAATATCTGAAATGGTCAAACCTTCAACTCAGATGCAAAAGAAAGCCAATAAACCCCCTCCCCTGAAGTATGTGTTCTCTCCCTCTACTATTTAAGTCCTTTTCTAGCCAAAGGAACTAAGCTATCCACTGTATAAAATTTTAGGCTTTGCTGTATTTGCTTTGTCATAACTCTGTTTAATGGCATTTTTCCATTATCCAAGTTCTGAAGGATCCTGAAGCACTCCACAAATCATAATACAAATAATTAACTGGGGTTACTCTGTTAAGCACCCAGGGGCAGCTGTCCCTAAGGCTCTTCGCTGCTCCTTTTTACCCACTAAATCTATTTTGACCTCACAGTTGGGTTTGTTTTTGGTTTTTTTGTTTTTTTTCTTAATTATTATCTTCTGAGTATTAGTATAAAAATACTCTAGACAGTAAAATTCAGACTGACAAGAATTCAGTCTTTAAATATGACATGAATATGTATCATTACAATACCTTATCTTCAAACACTCAATTGGAATTAAAAGTACTTACTTGCTAATATAAAATAGTTCTCCCAATATATCTATAGATATATTTCCCAGGAGAGAGATAAGGGAATAGAAATGTCAAAACATCTATTCCCTCATGTTTTTAAACTTGTGTGTTTCTCTTGTTCCATTCACTGCAGACATTTCCTTGTTTTTCTCTCACCTATCTCTGCAATAATGCAATACTCAAAAGACAAAGGGATAATCCAACCCATTTTTTATTTCAATAATAAAAGGTAAACTTATCTGCTACACCTATGTTACAGAGCAGGTATGAAACCTTCACAAGTTCCACCCCTGTAATTTTCCTAGTAGTGAATTTAAAGTTCAAGACAACTCAAAAGGTCTGTAGTTCCTGCCCATATGAAGTTTCTACTACTTTTCACTATTTATTAGTAACTCACAATTCACCATTTACAATCTTTACTCCTCATTGCCCTTTTCAGAACAATTCAGAATTTCTGAATGTCTACTCTACTGCTCCTACTCTTTCATACTAGTTGCTTTTTCCATTATCAAATATTGCCACTTTTCCCAAGATAACCACTGAATTTGGATGCATTTAGGATTATTTTCTAAATGGCTGACAGTAGTATCACAAATCTCAGCAAGGTCAACCCATAAACTTATGTCTTAAAAGAGAGAAATGATCAAATCACATACTGTGGTAGAGATATAAATTGAGATAATTTATGGATCTTCTTAGGCTGCGTGCACAAAGAAAGATAGTCTGGCACCAGTTCTGTGTTGTAGGCTACCCTATAACAAAGCATGAAAACTCACATCACCTTAGACAAAAAAACCCCAACCAACCAAATAAAAAAAAAAACCAAAAAACACCCCCCAAAAAAATCCAAACAAACAAAAACCGTTTTATCCTTAGATAACTGCATTTATAGCAAAAGCATCTATCTATCTATTTAAAATATACCAGGGGCTATTAGTCCCAAGCAAAGACTTTGCACATTGGTTTGAAAATGTGTCTCCTTGCGGCACACTCGGGGCCCAGTTCTCTTGATGAGAATGTCTGCATAAGACATTTATTGGAATCTGAGTCATTACAGGTCCATTATTCAGAATGAAAAAATAATAAAAAATCCTTCTGGCAGAACTGATTCTGGATCCAGGGTGTGGGAAGCCTGATCTGCAATAACCAAAGGCTAAATATGCACAGTGCAGTAGAGAAGTACTCAGAGGAAAATGAAAAATGTTTTGAATTAGGAACTTGTGAGAGAGAAGACAGAGAGAAATATTTTCATCTGCAGGCCTCAGCTTGGTTTTTTCTACCAGCTGATTTAGCTTATGGTCGCTTTAAATCCCGGGGTTTTTTGCCTCACTTAATACTTAGTCCTGGCATAGCAATTTAGGTGTCCATCAAAGCATTGTGAATTCTTGGTGCCAGACAGCTAGCGTTTGGGAGCTGCAGCAGTGAATATTTTATTGGATTTTTGATTCTTTTCCCAAGCGAAATCATAGTTACAGGATGCTGTGACCAGGAGCCCCATAATTAGTCCTCCTGCAGTCATCAGCTTCTCTTATACAAAAATGTGACCTAACCAGTCTGTGCTCTTGAGCCTTTATCATCCACTTTGATTCCATTGACCTTAGTGCTCTCTCTGTGATGCATCCTGGACTCCACAACTTGCCTTGGCTCTGTGCCAGACCAAGAAAAATGGTAGTTACCACATTTCATACAGCTCCATGACCTCTTGGAGGGTAACAGCAGATTGCCAGTGCAGCTGTCAGCTGGGAGGTTTGTGTCTGGCTGAAAGCAAATGTCAATAATAATCAGCATCTGTTGTGGGTCTCACGCTGCTGGGCACATCTTCAAGTGTGCAGTGTAGCTCCAAGTGAAGCCACTTATTTAGCTGCCTAAATATGGATCATGAACGCACATTTATTTGTTGTTGCTGATCATATGCATGAGAAGTGATGCATCTCCATGCCCATTCCAACCACCTTGGACTAGAGATGACTAAAATAGGAAGAGGAAAAGTTTCTATTAAAATGATTGAGTTTTAATGCATAGTGAATTCCTATGCTACACAATACTGAGTTATGTTTGAACTTTGTTTGAACCTATGTCCTGTTTCATAGAATAAAAGAAGCCTCCAGCAAGACTTTAAGGTACTGATACTTATAATTTAATTTACATCAGAAATCTCATAACATTTCATGCAGTTTCAGACTAGAAGAAACTGTGGTCTAAGTTAGTCTGACTTCTTGTATAATGCCTTTTGCTAAAGACTTGACCTACTGAGGACACTCCAAAATGACCACAGTGGTGGAGAACCAACTTAAGTGATCTTGCAGACAGTCTATATCCCACAGAGAGGACATAGGAAAAGCCAAAGTTACCTCCAGACTGAGAACTTGAACTTCAGATCATTCTGGAAGCAACCAATTTGTGTCTCCCAGGGAGTAGGCCACCATGAAGGTACAGCGCAGATGACACCCCTTGCCCTCCAGCAATAACTCACAGTCCCAGAAAATATTTTATATCAATCCCTAGGTCATCACATTTTAAAAAAATATACCAAGAATAGAACTCAAGTTATGGTGATCCACCATTAAAGTAAGGAAAAATTCGTGGAGAAATTCCCTCAGTCGTGAGCTGCAATTTGCCCATGGAAGTCCAGGTAACTGCAGTACAAATCTCTTCAATCTCAGTATCTGGCATCAGGGATGAGAACATTAAACCTGGACATAAATAAATGTAGGTTACTCTTTATACTCAGACTGTTTCACTTTAACAGGACACAGTTCTTGCTCACTGTTCATTCCCAGGATTTATGGTTATGTAATAGGTTTCTTAGACAAGGATGCCTGTGATATTTATAGTTGGTTTTTCTTTTTCTTTGTACTTCCCCTTTTAGGCAAGGGTTTCAGAACTCTTCTATAATTTAACCTCATGGTAGCCTTTCTCCCCTTCTCTTTCTCTTTTAGACAAGAACACTTTCCTCTCCTCCTTTCCTCCTGCCAGTTTAGCAGTTGCTGGTGAGAAGGTATGTCCTCAGCAAAAGAGAGATCTGAAGATGTGCTCAGGGCAGATACACTTGGCTCATAACAGGTATCACTGAAATTCATGGAAAACAAAGCATCCCATTCCTCCAGTCTCCTTTGAAAAATTGGTTTTCAACTCTTCAACTTCTTCTCTCAACTCTTCTCTCTTCTTCAACTCTTCCAAACATCAAACTCTCCTGAGTTCCCTCTTTCTGCTGCCTCTAGACTAGTGATACAGTCTCAGATTCAGACTCCCAGCTCATTGCCAGCCTACATGAAAGACTATGGAGGGTAAAGAAAATGACAAGACATTTGATACTTATGTGTGGCCTATATTTTTCAAGACATCTTAAGAATCAGTGTTCTGCCAATATTTTATCTATCCTTAGACCTCAAACTTCCTCTCATTTCAGCTTTTAAAATAACCTCATTACAGTGCAGTTTTTAAATTACACATGTGACTATTCAGCAAAAGATAAACATCTTCAGATTCATTTGCTGTCTGAGTCTTCAAAATGAGTGTTATAGATTCTAAAGGAAAGGAAAAAAATGTCTGTCACTGACTGCATCTGTGTGCACATACCACCCTCTTTAATACCCAAAGAATTTGTTATGAGTTCTGTTATTCCTAAGACCACATAAATTAAAACAATAAGACAGTTAGAATAAAGTGTTACCAAATCCTAATCTCTAAAAGTGATGTGAAATATTTTCCAGCAAATAAAAGCAGAAAGAACTAATGATCCAGAGCTTTTAGCCTATTTATGGGAAAGATTAAAATAAACCTAGATTCTAAGTCTTGATCAATAATAGAAATGTGTGGTCTAGAAAATAGCCTAAAAAGTGTACACATTGGTCTCCAGCTGAAAAATGTGGACATTTTTTAGTTAAATATTTTGGTGAGGGAAATTCACTCTGCAGTTTAGGGGGTTCTGTGTTAACTTCAAAAGAAATGTGCTATTTCTGGTTGTTATTACAAGAAGCCATTCATAGACCTAGACCTCTTTGGAAAGAATGCTAACAATTTCCAATGTCATAGGCCAGTATTGACATGAGCTTTGAAAAAGGATCACATTCAGTGCATTGAGTCAAGGGATTTCTTTCCAGGTAAAGATTAATTCTCTTTATATAATGTAATTGTGCAAGGATAAGCAAACTCACCTTTTCATCAGAAAGAGGAGGAGGATTTAGTTCATGATGAAGGCATTTGGGCTTCTTTGAGAATCCTTTTTGTCTGCACAGGATATAGGAACACAGAATAGATGGTGCTCAAACCTTTGTTGCTTGTGACAGAGAACAAAAGCACAGATCTCTCATCTTTTCAGTTTATATTGCAAGTAAAAGAGTCGCTCTCGCAGTGTTTCCTAGAAGAGGGGCTTATCCTCTGTAATGTCATCATTATTTAATTTATAAGTGATAGGGAAGAGGGGGACATTGAGGCCACCACATTCAGTGAGGAGGCGCTGGTGACCTCACCCCCGAGCAGCTCCTGTAGAAGGGACTGTGCTCTTTATGCAGAGGGGGATGTTGACACTTGCAGGCTTTGCAGCCCTTAGGACACCTTTGGCTGGATAGTACAGGTGACTGACAATCTCTGGGTCAAAGTACTCCTGAGCAGCACCTGTATCACACTGAGTCTGCCAATGTCGGGAAAAAATTCCCTAATCCTATGTCAGCTGAAAATCTCACTGAAACTAGTCCCTTTTCTTAGCCCCTGCAGTCACTTGTCAATCTCTACTGCCTCACCAGATTTTGTACTTTTTGTTATTTGTTCTTGGCTCAGCAGATGAAGATTAGTTTAGAAACAAATATATGAGGATTAAAATACAGATGCTAAATAAAGTAATGCATGTTAATGGGCATCCTACAATTTCTCCCACTTTAGCCAAAATTGTCTCTAACGGTGAATGAAAGGAAGAGGATGGGAAGCAGATGTTTTCTACTGTCTTGATTTTAAACTGGCCTGACACTTCCCCCCAAAGAGTTTATCAAGAGGATTTGATTCAGTGAATCAGTCCCAAACCCAGAGCTGAAGCACCAACATAGCCAAAGTAGTCAACTTCTTGGACCTCATGGGGGAAGAAACCAACAAACCAATCAGAGAAATATTTTGCCCTTACAAAGACACATTTCTTTTCTGACAGGCAAATACTTCAAATAGTAAAGGAATCCTGAACCTCACATTGATAGCCCCAGGAGTTAGCTGTAGACCTCTATGAGTCAACTTTAAGCTTCAAGCTTTTCTTTAAAAGAAAATTTAAAAACTGATTTACTCTGGAACATTTTTCATCATAAGATAAAACAGTCCCATGTAGAAGGAGTTGCCATCTGAGTTCAGATACAGCAGAAGACAGTGGTGGGACGTGTGCTGGGTTTAATGAAAGGAGAAAACAAAGATGCAAAACACTGCAGAACCAATCTCAGTTAATTTTTAACTGATTTTTAGATTTAAAACTGTATTCTAGTCATGAAAGTAAGCTCTAGTGTTAGATCTGAAATACAAATCAAAGCATAAAATAGAAGAAAATTATTTTAATGCAGTTATTATAATACATAGCAGTGAAGGCATACAGAAACACTATTTCAGCTTGTCAGAAAAACAAATTGGAATAACAGTCGTAGTTCTCATACAAAGAACATAAATAAATAAAAGAAAATTAAGAACCATATGTCCTCATTTTGGAGGATGAAGAAAAGTAAAACAGCCAAAGAAAGGATATAGTGAAAACAGCATGGATATAAAAAAATTAAAGAAATGGGACATAAATGCTACTGCCAGAATGTTGCATAATGACTGCTTTTATGAACAAACAGAACTAGAAATGGTTTTTTCTTGCTTTCCAAGAAACTTCCAGCAAGTCCAGGATGTGACCTGATTAAGCAGGAAGACAGTTTTTTCCCACTGAAGCAGTGAGGATGGGGCACTTCATGTTCTCTTGGAGAAGTACACATGCTCTTCTGGGTAGATTTTCAACAATCCTCACGTTCTGTCCATTTTCTGTCAGCTCTGGGGAATTGAGCAACATGCTGCAAGGATGATGGAACTTGAGAGTTTGTCAGCTTCAGATCTGTAGAGTGATAAATAAGACATCAATCAATTTCTGGAATTATATTTACTTTTCCCAGAAAATCTGCAAAATTTCAGTCACGATTATTTTCCTGGATTTTTCTGATGTCCTTTTCTTTCTGAGATAAGATGGAAAACACAGACTGCATGCTGGAAAGAGGGATTGTTCTACTACATACTCAGTGGTGCAGATGAGTGTTTTCCATGCCTTGAGGTACAACCACTGAAGGAGCCATGATAAAATCTAAAGACTAAGGCCTGCTAAAAGGAGCTTTGACAAAGGGAGAGAAGAGATTATCACTGCTGGAGCAGGGGCTAGCATATGTACTCCCTTGTCCTGCTCCAGTTGCCCCCTTGTGATGGAACTATTGGCTAGAAAACACAGGTCTCTGGGAAGTGTGAACATTGCAGCCAGCAATTATGGGCTGTTCCTGGACAGGGATTTCATGTGGCATGTTGTAGTAGCCCTGCGATTCAAAGGAGTGTTCTGTTATATTCACATCCTCTGTGGCCCAGCTGTGTGATTCCCCCACTCACATCCACCTTCATGTCTGGACTGTGGCTGTCCATCCATCAGTCTGTGCTAAGGCCAATATACCTTAAAATAGTGGCTGAAATGGTGGAAAAACATTCCTGTGATGGGTTGGTGTCTGAAGAAAGAAGAGGAGTCCTGTGATGGTGAAGAGATGGTTAAAGGAGGACAGTTAAGCCAGAAGAGAAAAAATATATATGACACACCTGAGGATGGCATTTTTCACTCTCTAGGAAGAAGAATGCTTTCTTATTTTTAAGAACTTTAATTTGAGTGACCTACTATCCCATAGTAGTCTTCTAGTAAGTATTACCAGGACAGGTCACTGAGGTTATGTTCCCATTAGTAAACTAACCAGTAAATAGCAGTGATAAATAACACAGACCAGTGCTGACTATGAAATTGTATGGGACCTGTAGAGGTGTGCACTCCCACTCAGAGTGAGCAGCTGCATCCAGCCCCCTTAGCAGCAAGATGCCCCCACCTGCACCAAGTGCTGCATCTCATGGCAGATAACCACTGAGAGCAAGAGGCAGTCATGCCAGGCTAATCTTTACAGTTAATAATAAAATAACTTCATAGAATCATGAAGTTTGGGAAAGGCCTCTACCCCCAGCCTGTATTACTGCAGGAGCCAGCACTTTGCCTCATTGAATCTCAAACCTTTGGCCCCAGCTCAAGACCCTCTGCAGAGCCTTCCCACCCTCCAGCAGATCAACACTCCCACCCAGCTTTGTGTCATCTGTGGACTGGCAGCCCGTGGCTCTGGATGATCCCTGTGCTCCTGGACCATCCAGATCATCAATAAAGATAATTGTACTCAGTAAAAGTACTGAGCCCTGGGGAACACACTTGTGACCAGCCACCAGCTGGATGTAATTCCACTCCCCACCACCCTCTGGGCCTGGCCATCCACCCAGGTTTTTTCCTGGAGAAGCACACCTGTCCAAGCTGTGGGCTGCCAGCTCCTCCAGGAGAATGCTGTGGGAAGCTGTGTCAAAGGCTTTCCTGAAGCCCAGGCACACATACCCACAGCCTCTCCCTCATCCCATAGGTTGGTCACCCAACTGTCCTCCCATTGCTTGTGACTGTTGTGGTGCTGGGATCCTGTTCCCTGGTCCTTCTTTGTTTATTTCTAGGGACAGAGGTAAAAAGGCTAGCAAGTGGCAATGACATCCTTAGTACAGCTTTCCTGGGCAAGGTGTAGGACAGTTCAGGGGACAGGAAAGGCTGAGGAATGGCACTATTACCAGTGTGGACTATTATGCCAGTATCTGCCAACAGAGTCAAAGCCTAAAAATGTCATAATGCAGATATAATAAGTGTGCAAGTTTTTATTTACCTAGGCTTGGAAGACTGATATCCCAGGGATTACTGCTGACAGGAGTTATTGTACTCCACAAACTTTGAAGAGGATTCCTGAATTTGTCTCATAGCTCAAAGGAAACATTTAGATAGCAATACTGCTGTGCAGGGAAAGTAAATATTTAAAGCTTATTCTGAGGGATGAGAAGGAACAAAACGTGCAAATTTCACATCTTCTACAATACAGTAATTTAAATTCACAAAGGTAAGAGTTTCTTGTCAAGACACTAAACAACAAGATACTATCTGATAGAAAATAGGCCAAACTGTACCAAGAATAGTCTATGATGATTTATTTTACAAGAAGCTCCAGGGAATTGCAGCAACTTAATCTAAGATCATGTCTACTATTAGGGTTTTATAAGGAGGATGCTTTGTTCAATTTTTCCATGATTTGATTCACTTCATAGGGAAGTCTCAGAGTACATAAAGAGTTTTCTTTGGGTAAAATCAGAAGGTAATTGGAAGCATATTCCTTGCAGGCTCCACAGGCACAGGGTAGCTCAGTCCAGATGCCCTGATCACAGCTAACCCAAAGGAAATCCCACAGAAGTGTGTGTGGTATGGACACACGCACCAAATGTTTTACCTGTCTGCTCCCAATAGCTGCCCTATTTGCTGGTGTAAACATAACCTAGAGTGCTTTCTGTCTACAGCTCGGATATAAACACCTTTTTAACGTCTAAAAAAAAAGTAGATCAAAGAGGTAAAGCAGAATTTTAATGTGCTGTTTTGGACAGAAGCAAGGCACAAGCATTGTACTATAACATATCTAAAGAAAATTCAAACCTTTGACTCTTTGTAGTCTGAAGCAATATATTTGGCATTACTTCCAACCATCAGGTTGCCAGCAACTCAGCTTTCCATTCTGATTGACTGAGCCTGTTCTGACTTAGCCAGATTCCCTGATTGCATGCATGCACCGTTACCTATGTCCAGTGCTGACATATCTGTGACGTATGTATGGATTAGCCTCACAGTGCAGTATTTGATTTCTGTAGAAATACATGTACTGAAGTCTGTGAAACTGTGCAAAAAACATGGAGCTCCAGCTATTCACCATTCTAATTTCTTCATTAGCATTTCCATTGAATAATAGTCAAAATGCTAAAAACCTATGAAATGGGCTGTAAGGGAATCATTAATGGTCATCAGTCATAATTTATGAGTATCTGAAATGAAAAATCCTGGGGTTTACATTTTTAGGGCATTTGGAAGTCCCAAGAGAAGATCAGAGCAGGCACCCCAAAAGCAAACTTCATGTCAGTGCCTGCAGATGTTGGTAGCAAATTCTTTGGGTCAGTACAAGAAATATTTTCTTTAAATAGCAATTTTCAGGTGCAAAAGTAAGACCAGTCACAGCAGTTAAATATTCTCTTGTGACTTTCTAAATATGGGCACATACATCACAGAGTTTTATTTCTGTACAAACAGGATGTTGTCTGTGCATGGTACAAATGAATCTGCTAGTCTAGCACTTAAATGCTCATAGAATGCACCTATCTGAGATAAGAGGTGTTATATACTCTCCACAGGCTTTATAAAATAAGATCTGAATATAGGGTCTATTATGTTACCTCATGTGTAGAAGCATCTACTCTTTTATAAGAGCACAATAACCCTTGAGATAATGATGACATAAATTTATTAACACTATATTCATGTACAGAATTATTCTTTCATTTTTATTGATAAGCATAAAAAAGTAGAAGTTAGTAATTGAGCTAGAGTCTGAATTCTTCACTTCCTCTTGCAGATCAGCTACTTCTCTGAGTATTTCCTCATATAGACACATCCAGTATTCACATTGTGGACCCAGAATACAGGAGCTTATGTCTGAGAAGTTGGAATAGCAATGAGATAAAATCTGATGGAACAGAAAGGCTGTATCTGAAAGGGAACAGCAGAAAATACAGGAGATGCAGACACATGAAACAAAACAGAACAGCTTGGTTGGAAATGAAATGGGGATGAGCAAAGTGCACAATGATAAAGGTGTTGAAACAAGATACCAGCATCTACAAGAACCAGGTCACCAGAAACCAGATGAGCAAACCAAGTCTTGGGGTCTCTACTTTCCAACTGATCTCTATGCTTATTTCCTAGTAACAAATGATCCTTTTAAGAAAGAAAGAATATACCCTGGGTTACCCCTTTTCCAAACAAAGGAGACAGCTAACGGAAAGCTGGAGGACAGAGAGAATCACTTATGGCAGGGGAAAGAGAAACAAAACTGGAGGAGGCAATGTGATTAATGCATGCAAAGGGAGCCTGACTACAGAAGTCTACATGATGCCAAACAACTTATTGAACTACCATGAATGCAAATAAAAACCAAAGTCCCTCTTCAAAATATAAATACAACAGAGATGCACATCAGTGTTCCCCAGCTGTTGTGCTATAAGTAGCATAGAAAAGGTAGTGGGAGGTCAGAAATAATGGGAAGCATCCAAGGGCAAGCTGAGGATGAGAAAAGGCCAGATTCTGCAAACTGAATTTGAGTAAACACAGGAGCACAACATTCCTGGTATCAGGAATGAGCTGTTCATGGCAGGGTTCCCTTGCACCCCTCTGATCATTCTTAACACCAGCACAGCAGGTACAGCTCTGTGTTCTACCTCTACATTTCTGACTTGGCAATGTCCTCTCAGACAGATGTTTTATCCAAATTCCAGCTGTCAAATTCTCAAAGCAGGGTAAACAAGATCTTGCTGGCCACTCTCCTCCATCCTGGATCTGTTCACGAGATCTCATGGCTAGATCATTTCACAGCTGCTATAGGGGTTCTGCAGGTTATTACACAAATATTTACTTTTTCAGAAGAAGAAACCAAGTGCATTAGACCCAAGTCTGAAAAACTTTGTTTCTTTCAGCCCCTTCCTGTGGGGTTTTGACGGGCTGAAACAAATGAGTGTGAAGACAACACGATGTACAGCACCGTGAGTCATTAAAAGGTCAGAGCACCTAAGTGCTGCAGTGCTGCAACATCCCAACAGCCAGCAGAGCACAAGGAGATGGTGCAACTGCAAATGCCATCAAAAGGACCTCTCCAGCCCCAATAGCTGAAAGAAATTTACTGTGGTCTTTTGGAAAACAGCCTTCAGCACACTTTGCTGAAGTCCAAGTGAGGCTTGGACATGTGCTGCAGGGAGATACCTTCTGATCCTCAGAGATGCACCTGCACTGTCCTCACAGAAGAACAGGGTTTCTGAAAGTTTTCAAAATCTCTCTGTGGCTTAGTATCTCAAGTTTTTTCTTCAAGGCAACTTACAGGTTGAAAACAATGTCCAGGTTCTTCCATCATCATTTAGACAGTCTGAAAATGAGTGCTCAGTATTTTGGGAACTGGGCACATTTGCATTGCTGAAAACAACCAGAAAGAGGGCCTAAAAAAGCAGGTACCATTAAAGAAACATGAGATTACTCAGGCCCTGAAAAATCTCACATTACTGACTGCCTTTGAAAAATTGTGGCCACACTGCTGTTTTCACGCTGTAATCATACAGCACATAAATCTGGATCTCAAAATGATACCACACAGAAAGTGTCAGTCTGGCCTGACTCCAAGAGGTTCATTTAGGCATTTATTTTCATTTAAATCATATGCAAACAAAGTGATCTCAGGTCACTATGAATAAAGACAATTTGTAGTATACAGTAATGGATATATGGAAAGTATGTCAGCTGGTTTCTTTCTCAGGTAGATACAATTAAGTATTTTAAAATAGCTAATATGATTAAGTAGCATTTATTGTCTATTAGTGGCTATGCAAGTGCAGTTCTTACTACACCAATACAGCAGAGCAGCCAGATTTAATTCTGCTCTGTAAGCAATGGTGTCAGGTACGTGATAATTTATTCCTGAGATGGTAGAAGTGAGAAAAAGTCACGCTGTCACTTCAGGGGAGTTCACAGTTGTTGCTTTTGAAAGATTAATTTTCATTTTGAAATGTCAACAAATTTCATATAGAATGATCAAAAGAAGTCCCCCTTGCCCTGTTTTTTTTTAACCTCTCTATGTTGATTAAACTAATTTTGTAAAGGTATAATGTACTATGCAGTAGACTCCTCAAAATGAATTCCCTGCAGATGCATAAAGAAGTAATGTTGGGCATGCAACACATAGGAAAATTAGCAGCATATTCCAGGCCAGGGTGAATATTTCACCAGGAAACCAATGGCAAAATTTATTAGTGGTATCAACAATTGTCTTGGGAACCAGCAATGCCCAGACACTTAGATTTATGTAATTTCACTGATCTGGATTTTGGGGTTTCCAGCTTAACTGGAAACTTTATATGAAAAAACTGGTGTGCTATATCTTAAAAATGGCAATAAATGCATCACCTCACTTTCTTTGTTAAGAAGACTGCATCTATGTTGCCTTCAAAAGTGACATTCCTGAGAGCTCCCTTTCATGGTGGGACAGCAGAAGGAGCAGAGCGTGGCACAGACTTCACTTCAGCCAAACAGGCCTGATGAGGTGGCTTGGATTTCCCAGAGAAAGCCCTGCCAAGGGTTCCCTGCCCAAATCACTTGGGCTGGAAATTCACATTGTTGTTTTCATTCCCAGCTAGATGAGAGGTACTGGAGACAAAGCTTGCACTGCCCGAATTCAGCACAGAGAGACAGACCATTAGTCAGTCAGCTGTGAAATGTAAATAATTTTTGCCTTTCAGAATATCCTCCCTGATTCTGTCAAAATCCATCATGCACAACTGCTTATTCAAGCAAAAGGTAACACAAAGTAAATATCCCCCAAACTTACAATCTAGCAGAGAACATCTTAATTTCAGTCCATCATTCACCTCATGACACTTTGGTAAAAAAAAACTGTTCTTCCAATATCAGTCTGCCCTGATCACTTTTGAAATAACAAAAGCTAAATCTTTTAAAAATCAGAGGCCTCTGGTCTCCCTCATGAACTGTGGATTGGGAAAAACTCCACTGGCCTCAGGAGCCAGGTTACTTCATTTCTAATTGCAGTCAGAGGTAACACTTGGCCCTCAATCAGTGAAAAAACCAGCAAAGGCCAACCCATGGACAGCCTCCTGATCTGCTTTCCAGGATGACCCCTCTGGGAGGGGTGGGAAAGGGAGAGGAAGAATCACCTCTGCCTTTGCAGAGGAGGGAAAGGGAGAGGAAGAATCAGCTTTGGGAATCAGCTGTCTGGGCCTTGTTTTGTTATTCTCCTCATCGGATTCATAGGCTGACTATGTGGAGAGTTGAATTTGTTTGTATTTCAAAGATGCAAAGGGTCATGACAGTGTTCACTGCTGGATACTTTCAAAGGTCCAGTCCCACTGCAACAAGGGCAAGCTCTTTGGGAACCTCTTGAGTCAAGCACATATCCAGAAATACTTACCAAAAACGATATTTTAACTATTTGGCTTTTCCATCACTAATTGGACCAAACAGCAAGAGTATGACCACAAATTGTTCTTTAAAATCCTTGTAGATGGAAACTAAATTTCACAGAAGATTTAAATAAAACTTAGTATCTTAGGACAAAACGTGTTTTTGTAAGCCAAATTTGGAATTAATAAAAAAACTCAGAAAATACTAGCATTAACTGAAAGTTAAAAGAGCTATAAAATCAAATTAAATTTAAAGACTTCAATTTACTAATAGAAGAAAATAAATACCTAGAAACATTGAGAAACAGCTCAATATGTAAAATGATTCCTTGGAAAGACAGAAAATAAAGCTTAATCTGAAAATCCATTTCGAAACTAAAGCTGCCAAAACCAATGCCTTTTTTTATCAGGCAGATAAACTGCACTCAGTTATAATTGCAGTAAACCATCTATAGGGACAAAGACTCCTGCATGTCAGCACTGAGCCTGCCTTTAACTTTGGGTTTAGCACTTTTTGTCTTTTTTAATCTTTCTTCCACCTACTGGTTTGTGCCCTAGGATATCTTCCCGTTACTGAGAGATTCTGACAGGGGATCTTTACAGAAGCTGTCGAGCTTAATATTTTGGTCAGTGATAGTGAATGCTTTCTTTAATCTTGTGCCATCAAAAAGAAAACATCCACCACGTTTTATGTTAGCAGCAAAGAAACAGCTGTCCAGGTTAAATGTGATTGGTTCCATCAAATTTGAGATCTATTTTTTCCATAATTTTCCTCAAGGTCCACAAACGTATTCATATGACCTGCCAAAGCATTCAGAATGTCAATTTAGTTAAGAATACTGCTGTACTGAAGAGCCTCAGAAAAAGTATGTCTATTTTTTATACAAAGAAGCAAAGAAACATGTTGGTCAGAGCAAATTTATTTTTAGGGATTGATTAATTAATTAATTAATTAATTTTCATTAATTTTACAGACCAATCTTCCCCATCCAATATTGTTATATATCTCCTAGTGTAGAAGTTAAATCAGACTTAGAACACAAGTTATATTCTTTCATCTGCTAAGTCATCTCACAAATACCTCTAGTCACCTTGGCAATTAATTAAAGCCCCTTAGAATTATAAAACCACAGAATAATTTAAGTTGTTCTTTGAATTGAAGTAGCGTTCCAGCACCCCACTTTCCTTTACTCTGTGTTCATAAATTTGTTAAGGCTGTATGTTAGAAATCATTTAAGTAAGAATTCTTAACTACAATTAAAGAAGTCAATCCTGCTGACTGACTTCAAAAAAAAAAAAAAAATCTGTCAAAAGGAACAACCATGTCAAGTTTGCCAGTGGTGCTACAGGTAGTTTCTCTTTGAAAGAACAGATGCTATGAAACAAAAATATGTGGTTTCTCTTCCCCATTCTCCCCCACATCTCTCACATCTCCCTCTCTTTTCCCACCCACACATTCCCACAGGTGATTAGATATGTCCTGGGAATCAGATTCTTTTAAAGTAAATATCCATCTGGATACTCCTTTTCAGACAGTGTTAAACAACCAGATTACAAAATGCCTCCTGTCCCTGATTCCACAAAGAAAAATTCTACTCAGCCAGGGATGAGGTTGTGATGTTCCAGAAGTACAAAATAAGGAAAGTTCTAATACAGAGTAGCTTGGAGACATTAGGAAGGAAAAAAATTCTTTGTAGATAATCTAAATAATTTCTGTGATTAGCTTAAATATTGCATGACACATGGATCTTTTAGAAAAGTCCATTTCAAATACAACTGGATGTACTTTTTTTAAAATTTTTTTAAAATTTTTTTTCAGGATAAGGCAGATTTATTTCTCAATTTCTAACTTTAATGTCAACATATGCTACACTCCTCATCTTCTTTTTCTGTCCTTTTCCCTTTGTGCACCTGCTGCTCTTTTCTCTGCTCTAAACAGTCAACTTTTGGTACTCAAATGCCATCTTGCACCCAGGGTGATGCAAAGGCCACCCACCCTTAGCCACAGTCTGGGCACTGAAAGGATGGCTCAGTGCTCCAGAACTGCCCTCAAATCCCTCAATCTCTATATTCTGACTGAGGCAGTTAGAAAGAAATGCCCATATTGCATTATAACACAAGTTCCCAGTATCAAAGCATGTAAATGAGGGTATGAACATGTGAAAGTGCTTGGTGCAGAAAGTGAGACGGAGAGAAAGAAATTCATCTCCTGAATAAAGCTACTGGTCTCCAGTAAAGCTGGCTCAAGCGATGTTTTGTCTGTGTGTCTGAGGAAGAGTAAAACTTAGAAAAAATGGAAAGCAAATTTTTTGATGGATTGTTTTGAATACTGCAGATTATGAGTAGGTTCAGGGTGGGGAGTGTTTAAGTGCAGCCCTCTGCAATCCCAGTTCACTGGTCTGGATATTGCTGGAGTCCTGGTTTTCTACCCATGGGCACAAGGAGAGGCACGAGGCTGGGGCACAGCACTGTCTCTGTGTGTCCTCCAGAACAGAGGCCTGGACCTTACTGCAGCCAAAAGGGAGGGCATGGCCACTGAATAACTGGAACAAACTGGGTCATGCTGATCTCTCTTTAGAGAAGCACAGCAAAAAGCAAAGCTTACCAAAGGCTGATGATGTTGATGCCATACCCTTCCTCCTTCTTTTGAATAATGAAGCACTGGTGTTGATTCAGCTACTACTTCTCACCCTCCAGAGTAGGTACCACAGTATTTAGAATACATGAATGAGTTGGTGCCCTCTCTGCTGCAGCTGCCCTGCAGTAACACTCTCTGGAATAGTGGCATGCTCCACAAACCAAGAGAAGATGACTAAGTGTCACAACCCATGCCTATAACATTTAACTACATTTTCATTTAAAAAATTATCTACAATTTTTTACCTAGTTTAGTTACACAATTGTAATCAAAAATCAACCCAGTATCACTTACACAGAGTTTGCAATTAAAAGGCCATCCACTTGTACACCCATGTCAAATCAAGGAGCTTCAACCTCATCATAACAATGGTCAGCATTTTCTGTTTTGTTTTCTACAGGTGTTGTGCAATCTAACCCAAATTAATCTTCATGACAATAAGAAATAGACATGTTAGATTTATTTATTTATAAAGAATCAGAGGGCCGAGCTGGGAGGAGAATTTCTGGGGAAGACTGTCTTAGCCCTGTGCTAAAATCATAGTTTCTGATAACTTTCCAAATATAATTCATTTGTTAATTTTGGTCTAAATTTCCTTCTTTTGACTCCAGTAATTATTATTAGCTGATGCAGTGTCTGTAATGTAGTCAACACTTTCCAGACATACAACCAAGAAAAATTATTTTTACAAGACTGCCTATAAAAATACATTGCATGTCTGAGATCACTTTGGATTAGTGAGGCCAAGAGATTTTAAACATTGGTATGCACAATGTATACAGTAAAACTATGTGGATTGGTAAAAACAAACATTTTTCTTCTTGTTTGTTAAAGTTACTGAGCACAGCATGCTCTAAGTTACTCAAATTGGAGTTTCATTGACCATGGAAATACTTTAAATGGTATGGTTTTCTCTCTCTCAGAGTCCGATACGAGTCTCATTTAACCATAAATTTTCACCTGTGCAACAGTACAGACAAAACAAACTACCACCAACTTCTGGCAATGAAAGTAAGAAGAAGATTTAAGTCAACTATTTTTATATCTTTGCTATTTTCTGATTCCTAGGAACAGTAAGGTCCATCCAAAACTAAAACCAGGTTTTTCTCATACTTCAGAAATCTATATTTATAAATGCATTTTATATATATACACACACACATACATATAAATGCATATGTGTTCATTTATTCTATATATTTATATTTAAACACTTCCAGATGTTTATATATTTTAATAGATATATATAGAAAGTGTTCACAGAAATACCAGAAGTGAACTTGCCTGTCAGATTGTGTCTGCAGCTGTCTATTCTCTTCTGCCATCATGTGGGTATTACTGAAGTGCAGGAATGCAGCAGCTGCTGGGAGAGCATGAGAGGATGAGAGGGTGAGAAATGCCCCTGTACCTCCCAGGTACCTCGGGCAAACTGGGATTGCTGCCTTCTCACTTCAAAACTGTCTGGCAAGAAACTTGAAATCTGAGACACTTCTCCATACCCTCAGGTCTTTAACAATCTAAAAATCTATGGACATTCTAAAATAAAATAAAATAAAATAAAATAAAATAAAATAAAATAAAATAAAATCTCAGAGACTTTTCTGCAAGGGTGTTTTATTGGAATACAACACTCCTTGGGATGATTGCGATATCCTGGCTGGTTTTTGCATGGAAGTCCAGGAACTGAACTCCTCCAGGCTGGATTCTGCTTTTTCTCAGGGACCATCCAAATCTCCAGAAAGGCTCTTTTTTTTTTTTTTTTTTGGAGGTCATCAGAGATTAAGGAGATGTTTTATGGGTATGTTCTAAATATGGCTATTTTAGATCAGTGTACTTAATCCTACCTCCCTGTGATTATGCTACTGACAAAATATATCAAATGTAAGACGTATACAACAGAGCTACTTCAAATAAAGGCTCTTTTGACTTTATAACTAGCTAAACAAAGAATTATCTGTCTAGCTCCTGACACAAAAATGTTCTGCAAGTTGTTACTTCTCTAGTAAAGGTCTAAATGGGATAACAAAATTTTATTATTTTATTTATTCCAAAATTATTTAAAATCACGATCATTCCAAAACTCCTATATAATGGCATTCAAATTGCTACAGTTTTCTCCTTAATTAGCAAGAAAAAAAAATTGATACATCTTTTGGCTAATGCTGAAGGTGTGTTAATGCAGTAAATGGTAGCTTCTAAATACTGCATTTGAAGAGTCACTGTGTGGGGATTTCACCCTTGCATAAACACTGGTATTCTGGATAAGTGCATAGTTCATCTTTCTACTGAAAACAACAAAAAAGGGGAAAGTAAACCTATGTCTTGTCATTAAACAAAGGATAAAACAAAGCCTTTAGAAAGAAGCTACAGAAATGTGGGGGTTTTTGTCCCAAGTATACCCTACATTTGCAAATAGTTAATATTTTCTTTAACCCCAGTTAATCTATAAATATCTTTTTGACCTTTGGATAATAGCATGCTTAATACATCTGCATGTCAAACACTGCAAGGTTTACTTTGATTCACCCACTTTAGGAGAAGCAATCATGTGTCAGACAGCTGCTTTTTCTCATAACTTCCCCCATAACTAAAACTTCTGCATAGTTACAAAACAGAAAATGACACCAGAATCACAGAGCAATATGTACATTACTCAAGACTAAATGGCTTCTGTTACTTGCTCCAGTGAAGTAAACTATGCAAAAGTACACTAACTTAGCTTCTAAAAGCAAAGGTCTTCTGAGAGTGTTTCACACTAGTACTAAACTCTCCATCTCCAGATTTTTCCTCCTTCACTGAGTGTCTGAAATAAACAGTGAAAATCGTGCAAGTTTTATTCAGGGCAGTAAATGCAATTTGAAATAATAACTCTCTCCAGTACAGAGACTACTTTCCATGACCTAGATGATTCAATACAATATTTTAACCCTAAATAATTTGCTGTGAAATTTTCACAGTAAATATTAGAGCTCTCTGTGTCTATTCTTAAATATCTGCAAGCATTTTGTAAATATTAACACCTTAACATTAACTTAACATTAGCATTTTAAATGTCCTAAAAATTACACAGGTATCTATAAGCAGTGAGAAGTCTCCTGAAAGTTTATGTACTTCCAATGTAGGTACTGCAGTCCCTAAACATTCAGTGGCTGGAGTCAGAGCCTGATTTTAAAAAGACAAGTTGATTTTTAGGTTGCTTTGTATTCTGTCAATGGGAAGAGTCAAGTCCTTCCATGGTTCAATGACTGAAAGGAATTGGGTCTCTCTAAGGGAGCAACAAAACTGGACAGTTCAACAAAAACTGCTTACATCTAGAAAACAGGAAGTACCTGTGAGAAATCAGAAGGAAAACAATATAGAGTGTGAAGCTGCATTAACTGGAGAACTGCAGGTAGGAAAAAAATTTGCATGGTCTAGAGAGGTGTAGCAGAAATAGCAATGGCTTTGAACAAAGCAAGAATGGTGGGTTAGAATGTGATACCTTAATCTGGGTGTTCAGAAAGTTTCAATACTTTAAGTAAAGCATGTGATTTTGAAAAGCTATTATCAAAGCCCTAAAAGCTTTGTAAACTGATCAAGACCTAAATGATGTTAGAAATACAACAAACTGCAACTGGAAAACAAAAGCAAAATTATTCCCTGTGTACTGTGCAATATATACAAATGCATGCATAAAATGGTTTGGATCTAGACATGGTTTTATTTTTTTAGTGCTTTCATCAAACTGGCAAATACTACATCTGCTCATCATCTCATTCTGCCAAACAGGTGGAACATTGAGCAGTGGATGGTGATCACTGCCAAGGTTTGCTTAGCAAAAAATGCTTTGCCTGTTTTAGCTATAAATAATGCTCACCACATGTTTACTAGGCAAGGTCGTGATTCCCTTTCATCTGTTTGGTGAGAGACAAACCAAGAAATATTGAGAAGAGTTAATTAATCCATGTGTAAACTCAGCAGATGCTAAGACTCAATAGGAAGCCAGAAGCAGCCTCACCAGAGAGAGAACACTTGGGCCTTACTCATTGCCAGCAACTTAGCTCATACATTTCACATGCAATCAGCATTATATAAAAATTACAGTGAGTAAGAAAACACAAAAATAACTATTGTAAGAGGGCAAATAAGTCCAAACTTTCCCTCAAAAGAAGGCTACAGTCAGTGTATTCATTTTTTCTCCTTTTACTTCACATTTCTTGTGTTTGAGGTCACACCATAGCTCAGTTTTAAGGAAAAAGGTGTTCTGGAAGCCTCTTCCATAATCTGCTGGTTTGGTCAGTCTCCTGCAATCCCCACTGCACTTTCAGCTTGCTGAGTTGGTCTGTGGCACTGCAAACCCACAAAGTCCTTATGGAAGGGCTGGCAGAGGTGTCTCCTCCCTCATCTCTTGTGGAGAAGAAGCAGCAGCAGCTGTCCTGTGTTGCTCTAGGCTCAGGCACCTCCTGAGTGCTCTCAGCAAGATGGAAAAATGTGGAAAATGTCCTGACCAGAATCACGGCAGATTTTAGCTGTGAGCAAGACACTTATTTTCCCAGAGGACTCTGTAATCACTGCAGCCCAAAACAAGACTGTCCAGAACATTTGAGGGTCTCTGAAATGTAGGCCACTAGATTTCAGACAAAAACTGCTGTGGGCAGCCTCTTTTGTTCATACCTAGAGTGATTTGTCCTCTTTGTAGGAGTTAATGTTGTGTTTGGCTGGCTCCTGAATGCCATTATCCCCCTTTGCTTCCCAGGCTTGATGCCCCCTTCATCTTTCTTGCTCAACTTTAGTTTTCCATGATGTCAACAGATTGCAGGGAAACTGCTCTGCTGATCTCTTCATTCAGGGACTAAATAAATAAGTGAGACTTGCTAATTTTACATTATTATTATTATTTCTCAAATTCCTAGAGCTATGGAAAGTTCTGACAGCTCATGCAGAGTACAAGGCTGTTACTACTTATCTTCCACTAAAATACACTAATGAGAAAATTTCTCATCAGATCTCAACAAAAGTGTTTTGTTCCTTATAATGTAATGTTGACATATTTGTGTGCTGCTGTTCTGGGCCTGGATGTCAAAGCACATTAGACTTGTACACTGTAGTCATGAATTTGGTCAGTAAAAATAAATTAACATTTACCTTCCATGGTTCCAGTTGTTTTTCAGTATTTTCAATTCCACTGATGGCATGTTCACAAGCAAACATCTGGAATAATACTGGGATAGATTAGCCAAGATCATTTCCCTAATCTGAAATCACCAAGAATCTTGAAATTCAGGGAAATTCACAAGCATACTTGAAAACAGACCAAGTTAATCTATAGCATTCTATCCTAACTCCTCTTTAATTTATCACATACCTGGAAAAGCAATGACTTCAGCCATCTCATTAAACGCACAGCTTAAAACCAGCTTTAGTCAGAGTTTAAACTGGTGGCAATGAATAGTTTTGTGTCCAGTGATAAATTGTATGTCAGAGTTTTCCTGTCTTTTCAGCCTGGGCAGTAACCCCAAGGGGACTGGGCCTGCAGTGCTTATCTTAAGTGTATCTATAACATACATACAGCCCTTCACAAAAGCAAAGAGGATGTATCATGTCATCAGACATGGACTTCCTAAGCAGGGTTCTACTCCAGCTGATAGTAATGAACTCTGACGGTGGAGCAGAAGTTATTTTTGTCCTAAATGACAAACTGCCATGTCCTGTTATCTAGAAGATTTAAGGCCTGACACACACTATTTCATCTAATGGAAGCAGTTCAAAAGAAAAAGACAAGTTAACATATGCCGGTAGGAATGGATATGGAGCTGTATTTCCCCAGGTAGCCAGGAACTAAATACCAGTGTTTTTTCTAACCATGGTGTTTTTTGTCAGTTCATTTTATTTATAGGTGTGCTTAAACTTCAAACAAGTACTGGAATTAGCATCCCAGCATCCCTTCAGCTGGCCATTTTTCCCAGGAGAAGACAGAAAAAGGCTGAGTTATCACAAGTAATTACTACTGACTGGCCAGACATTCTACCAAAAAGAGTGACAACCACCATTTTAAACTAAGAGAAGGGATGTTGAAAGCAAAGACCTTGTTGCTTCTTTTTCCATTAGAAATGGGTGTTTGTGGAGTAGTTCAAAGTAGTGACATCCCTTTAGATGAACCTCACAGTCCAACGCAATTACCTTTTCCTGAGGGTGATTTCATTTAGTATTTAGCTCTAACCAGCCTTTTGCCTTTCGTGTGATATTTTGCATTTTCAGTGTTGTAAGGCAGTGACTGCATTTTTTTTTCTGGTTTTATGCAGTTCTTGAGCCATGATTAGGATTCTTACAGCTAGTAACACTACCAACATTGCACAGCCAGACATTCAAACTGTCCTTTGCAGGGGCTTCTCTGTTAGACTCATATTTCCAAAATTCAGCACACAGGCGAGTATTTGGCCCAGAGACTGAAATTCCACACAGTGCTATAAACCATGGGAGTATGACATGTCCTAGAAAGACTCTGTGCCCTGGTTCATCATTAAAGACTCATGTTTTTAATGGAATTTTATCTTCCCAGACATTATGAAATCCATTAAAATGAAAAATACTTCTTTCAGGTTCCACAAAGTAATTAATTCATTTATACTTAAAATAAAGGGCAGATATTGTAGTAACTCTGTCAGAAGAGAGGACACATTAGAAAGGCTTAGGAAATACAGGCTGTGTTCCTGAAATGCAGCTGAGGAGCTGCAGGGAATTAAGAGAATTAAAGTTCTTTTATATCATATTAGCAAGAACCAAGGTCCCTGAAGTGTGGTTTAATGACAGGACTCAAACTGTACAAAAGATTCACAATATCCTTTTCCAAAAGTATTTGAGCAAGAGGAGACTATGACTTAGTTACACAGAGGCAAACTAAGTATTACTGCACTTGCCAACACCAAAGAAGTTCTTTTGCAAACATTGCAGTCTACACCTTCCTCATGAGGGGAAGGGGAGAGGCAGACACTGATCTCCTCTTGGTGTCCAAGGACAGGATATGAGGGAATGGCCTGAAATTGTGTCAGGGCAGGTTTAGGTTGGATATTAGGAAAAAGCTCTTCCCTCAGAGGGTGGTTAGGCACTGGAACAGGCTCCCCAGGGCAGTGGTCACAGCTCCAGGCCTGACAGAGCTCAATGAGCATTGGACAATGCTCTCAGGCACATGGTGTGGCTCTTGGGGATGGTCTTGTGCAGGGCCAGGACTCAAATGGGTCCTTTCCCTCTCAAGATATTCTGAAGTTACAAAAAGTCGAAGTTACAAAAAATAATTATGCAGAAGCAAAGTAGCAAAATGCTGTCATACGTATGTAGTAAAAGGTTAATCACATTGAGAACCTAAATGAAGCATGAAAATCACCCCAAGATACACTAATCACCTTGAATACAAGACACATTCTTCTTCTGGGGCTATCTGTATCAGAAAAAGCAAAACAGGAGTCCACAAAAGTATAGGTCCTGCAAATGGATGAATGAGATGGGCCAGGAATATTGGATGACCTAAAGACAAGTCCTTGTGTCAAGATATAACTCTTCAAGCTGTTGTTTTGGGGGTTTTGTTTTCTTTTTTTACCTATAATGGAAGTGGCATATTCTGTCTATCTGGGTCACAGTTTTCAGAAACTCTTGAAATGTTTTTGAAAAGGAATCTTATTTCCACTTTGCCTTTTCCAAACTCTACACACAACCATACTTAATTTTAAGATTTCCTTAATGGGACACTAAAGGATCTTTCCATCTTCCTATCACAGAATGGTTGGGCTGCTAGGAATCTTGAATTTCCCCTGTCCATGGGCAGAGACAACTTCCACTATCCCAGGTTGCTCCAAGCCCCATCCAACCTGGCCTTGAACATGTCCAGGGATGGGGAAGCAACAACCTCACTGGGCAACTTCTTCCAGTTCCTCACTGCCCTCACAGTAAAGAATTTACCTATGTCCTATGTGTCCTTGGATTTTTTTTAAATACAATTATTTTAAAATTTTCTGTATTAAGGAAAAAAGGTATTTTTCATTCTAGATACCAATGCTTCTGTCTCTGTATATAATATTTCTGTTTCTATCTATAGATATGGCTTAGAACATATGGAGACAGTGCTAAGGTATGTGCATGCTGAAGGATAATACATATCCTTTGCACATATCACAACATCTGAGTTCGTAATTCAGGGACTCTGGCTGTTTGCATTTATTCCCAATGTCTGGAAATACCTGGAATAACCTCTGTACACTTACACAGATATTACACATAATATCTGGAATAACCTTTGTACACTTTGGTGCAGGGACACACCAATACAGCAGTTCTGAACCTGAAAATTTTCATTGGATTTTACATTTAAAGTGAGTATGATTCTTTATTAAATAAATCTCATATTCATGTTTGCTATCTGGTTATTGACTGAATAATTCAAAACCCTAACATTGCAATACACATGCATTAACAATTATGATTATTTTTTTTTTAATGAACAGAGCTTCTAACCGCACTATTTATCTTAAAAATTATCCTAAGTCAAAATATTCATATCCAGGTCTCAATTTGCCTGTTTTTCAGGTGATATAGATGTACTGCTGGCTTTTAACTTACATCTCATTTAAATAGTCTTTGCATTTTTGTGTATATTGCTTGTTTATCTCCAGCAAGACAAAATAAACTCTAGGATTCAAGTGACGTTATTTTAGGGATTCATCAAACAAGAATAAAAAATATATTTTTGTGAGATAGTGTGACTGAGCTGAGGAGCAGGTGTTTGGAATGTATGCAGAATGGTTCACTTGCTGTCAGTATGTTTAAAGCTGGAGAAGCCAGCCAGCACTGTGCTCTTCAGCTTGTAAACTCTGGTTGCTGATGTGATGAGAAACAGTGAATGTTCTGCTTACAAATTTAGACTCTTCATCCCAAGAGGTTCCTACCAGATCCCAGGCTTTGTGACAAATCCAGGTTCTTTTTTCTTGGCCCATATATTTCAGAACAATAACATATGTCATATGTGTGCCTTCTGAAAGTCCAGAAGAATGTTGTGTAATGTGAGCAGCTCTTTCAGTCTCCATGAACACAAGTCACAGGGCTCTCTGAGAAGCAGGAGGGAATAAATGAAGAATTGGAATATATATGTTCTTTTTTCTGCAAATTCTTCTCTTCTGTTTGTTTATAAGGCTTGCCTTCCCAGTTTATATGTCAATATAGGTAAAACAATTGAAAGGTAATAAATAATGTAAAGTCTAATAAACTGGAGTTGTGTGAGAGCTGTGATCAGAGTTCCACCATTCACTCCCCATTGCCTGGCTGGGAGCAAGGCACTGAATAACACCCCTCAGTGCAATTCCTTGGGTCAGGGCAATCCCAAACACAGGCTGTGCAGGGAATGAATTGTGAGGAGCCCTGGAGAGAAGGGCTAGGGAGTCTTGGTTGATGAGAAGCTTAAAATGACCCAGCAATGTGCACTCACAGCCCAGAAAGCCAAATGAGTCCTGGACTGCCTCAAAAGCACCCTGGGCAGCAAGTGAGGGAGGGGATTCTGCCCCTCTGCTCTGCTCTGGTGGGATCCCACCTGCAGTGCTGCACTCAGCTGTTGCACCATCAACAAAAGAAAGAGAAGGACCTGTGGAAGCGAGTCCAGGTGATACCATGAACATGATTAAAAGGCTGAAACAACTCTCCTATGAAGACAAGCTGGGAGAGTGTTGGCTGTTCAGCCCAGAGAAGAGAAGCCTCTGAGGGGACTTTGTAACAGCTCCTCATATGTACAGGAAAGCTGGGGAGGGAATGTTTCCAAGAGGAAAAGACAGGTGGAGTGACAAAACAAGGGAAAATGGCCTTAAACTGACAGAGAGGAGGTTTAAATTAGATATTAGAAATAATTTCTTACTGTGAAAGTGAGTCAATGGCACAGGTTGTCCAGAGAAGCTGTTGCTGCCCCATCCCTGGAAGGGTTCAAAGCCAGGTTGGATGGGGCACCACCCTGGTCAAGTGCAAGATGTCCCTGTCCATGGAAGGGCCACTGAACTTAATCTTAAGGCTGCTTCCAACTGAACCCATTCTACAATTCTATGATTTACTATTGAATGTATTTACATAAATAAGGGTACAATGAATAACACACTTTTGTACCCTTTTTCCTTCTTACTTCAGAATTGTAAACAAGCAAAAAAAAAAAAAAAAAAAAAAAAAAAAAAAAAAAAAAAAAAAAAAAAGCGGTTTCCCCATAATATTCTTCATGGATTTATAAAGTAGAGATGAAAAATGTTGGATAGAGAAGAACAGTTGTCAGAGAAGCCTACAGACACCAGAGTTTGCAGAGACAGCAGAAGACAAGGCATTTTAAGACAGCACATATATGAGGCTTTTAGTAAAGTGAATGATGCATGGTAGGGAGCAGACTGGGAGAGGAGAAAATGCAGGAGCCTACTTTAATCTGCCTGCAAGACCTTTTGAGAAAGATAGAATATATCTTCTGAAGAAGCAGTATGGATGGGAAAAGTCCAAAATTATTGGAACCACTATTTTTCTTCATATATTTCATGGTTATGAGGGAAATCAGGGCAGGAGTGCTACAAAACCAGCTGTTGCTATGTAATCTATAAGACTGTGCTTTTTGCAACGTCCCAAGCCAGGAATTAAAGAATCGTGATGAAACCAGATAGAAAAAAAAAAAAATAAAACTTCTTCCAACAAAACCAAAACCTGAAGATACGAGCTAAGGAGCTTATACTACCCAAACCACGTTTTAACCTACATCAATTCTTTGTCACTCAGGACATGGTTTATATTCTGACTTCTGAAACAGCTGGAATAAATAAATCACCTAAGCAGCAACTGCTTGAAACATGAATAAAATCTTCTTACGAGTTGACCTGATGCACTATTACCAGAAAGTATTTGGCTTCTGAAAAAAGTGGCAGTCATGATCACTTGAGCTCACAAACTGTCAGTTCCTTCCAAGGTGCCAGCATATTACCTCCTGAATATTTGAGTTCCAGAAAGACAGCATTGTAAAAGATTTATCAGAATATTTATGAAAGGAATTACTGGAAAAGTTGCTGTTATTTGTTTTATTTAAAGGAAGTTTATAGGTGAAAGCTTATATAGTTTCTGTATATGTATTAAATGAAATATTAGCTGTGCTTCTTTTAGAGATGGATTGTGTGAACTCTTAAATATTTTTTCATATTCATTTGGAAAAATAACTCTAAGAGTACCATTAACTCCACAGTTCTCCAGAAAAAATTTATATACACTGAAAAAAAAGTTAATGACTGTCTTCATAACCACCGTAACAAGGTTACAAATTTTGCATTTCCAAACATTCACTAATTCCATCATTCACACATGCCTATAATGGACCCCATGGTGAAATGCCTCTACCAAACAACCTTAGGTTCATACACAAGCAAGTGAGAGAAAAACATTTTACAGAACACAGAAGATTTGTCATGCCAGGCACAAAGACAAAACAAGGTCTGTTTTTCAAAGCTACAAGCTTATTGTCCCATGAGCTGAACATTGGCGGAAATTTTTACAACCCTTTTAATATGTCCTTGACACTTTTCCTTTCTAAAAATATCTGGTACATCTTGCTGGCACATACAGGACCAAAACACTTATGAATTTATATTGAATACACAAAGCAGAAAATCTGGATTTGGTGTGATGTCAGTGTAAGGAGGACACACACAAACCATTGCAAAGCCTTAAGCAGCTCAGCTGGGAGCTTACAAGGTTTTCCCATACTCATGCATGAGGAATGCGACTCCCCATGAATTCAATTGTGGATCAGATTTGTCTTTTGAGATTAAAGCCCTCATTAATACGTTGGGAGGATGTGAATTCAAAGAGGGAGTCTGACAGTGATGAATGTCACTGTGCATGCTGAGAACTCCTGCTGCACATTTCATTAACATGGATCTTGCAAACATGTTCTTGCTCTAAATCCACCCCAAGTTTTCAAAAAACTGCCACAAGGCCAGTCACATTTTAAAGTTTCCTGAATTTTGAAAGATTTTACTGGTTTGAAAAAGATTCTTTGGATAACATTATGGCCACACTTATGTCAAGAGGAGTTTTGCAATTGATTCTAGCAAGGTGTGGTGGGCTGACCCTGGATGAACACCAGGCGCCCACCATGGACCCCTATGGGCTGCAGAGGCACCACTCCTCTCCGGGGTCTTCAACACAGCCTGAAGGAGAATCTCCACTCTGGCACCTCTCCTCTTCACTGATGCTGGTGTCTGCAGGGTTGTTTCTTTTGCATATTCCCAATGCTTTCTCCAGCTGCTATTGTATGGTTTTAGGGGTTTTTTTACCCTTCTTAATTATGTTATCCAGAGGCACTTACAGCTGCTGCTGATGGGTGTCTTGGAGCCAGCTGGCATTGGCTCTAGCAGGCATGGGGAAAGCTTCTGGAAGTTTCTGTCAGAAGCCACCCATGTAGCCCCCTGCTGCCAAAACCTTGCCATCAAAACCCAATAAACAGAATTTGCAGTCTAATGGCTGAAGAGAACATCTGTAAAATCAGCAAGTATTCAACCAGCCACTGGTAAGAGCTTGCACTGATCTATACTCTGCTCAAGTTAGTGTGGTTACATCTCAAACCTGCAGTCTTCAGAAAATTCAGTTATCTACTTGCAAGCACTTTGTGCAAAGATACTTCCTATTTGAACCTAAAAACCTATAGCAAATTGCAACTCACTATGCTCTGTGAATTTTCTGTGAATGTGTATTAAACAAAAACAAAACCCAGAACTTGTGAACTTAGTCTTACTGTATTGTCCCAAATGCTGTTACAGAGTGTCTTCAGCAGAGGAAGATAAAGTTTCCAACAAGGAAAACACAATGTCTTGAGACCTGAGTGAAAACTTGAGGACTGTCCTTGCCTTTTGGTTCTCCCAAACATACACCTCTGCTTGCCCTCTGAGTCCTAGAAAAACAAGAAGTTGGTAAATGTGGTGCTTTTCTGTGAAGATTTCACCAGTTAGACAGTGGGTGTCCTGATGGGTAACAGTAAAATAAATGCCTTGTCAGACTGGCACATGAAATTCAGTGGCAATGCACATCACGTGCCTGCAGCGTGGTCTTTGTGCTTCTGGGGCTTTCCCTGGATGCTCCTCAGAGCCACCATTTGTGTTGCAATGATGTGTTGAACAAAAAGGCAGCCACAATTTTGTCTTAAGAAACAAACCAAGACACACTCCTTTCACACAACCAGTCTGACACTCAGGACTCCTGGATAGAGAGCAACTTTTGTTCTTAAAGCTGATTTGGCTTCAAGGCTGCGATAACGTTAAACATAATTTCTTTACATGCAATGTGGAACCTACAGGCATTAAACTGAAGAAGCAACTTGCCTGCATCTTACAAATACTTGGTCAAAGTTTGGGATTTGCATCAAGGTTCTAAAAATTCTGAAAAATAGGTCACTCAGAAATAATCCAAGTGTCTCATATTCCCAGTTACTGTTTGTTATTTTCCCAAAAACATATGAAACCTCCTCCACCATACCATCTTTCAAAAAGATTGTGGAAATTATCCTAGTGTCAGCTACACTCTTCATAACATCCCTACCAGGAAACTGGATTGCACATTTCTGGGGAGAAAAAGATTCAGCATATATCTTTCATCTTGTTTTTATCCTTTTTCTCCATGGAAAATATTCTCACCTTGGCTGCAAATTTAGATAAAGTTTCAGTCTGTGAGAGGAAAATTATGTGGTGGTTTGTTTCTTGGGGTTTTTTTTGTTCTTTTCTCTACTGTTTGGGTTGCTTTTAATCCTTCTTGGAGACCTGATATAACCTCAGTTTACTACGGTTTTGCACTTGAGCGAAAAGCTGACTGTGATAAATGGCCACAATGAAGCTCCTTGGAAAATTGAACTGTATCACTCCTGCCTCTGTTGGAGAGCTCCTATATAACAAGATTATAAATGCTTTTTCCTTACTTCCCCAGCTCCAACAAAGGGAAAATAAACGAATTATGAAAGAAATGTTGATGTCCTGTGACCAGCTGATAATCTCATCTGCTATTTCTATTCTTAAAATTTGTTATGTTATTTAAGACCTGTTATTACTTTTACATGATGCTTCATTTGAAAAGGGCTACATGAAAAATTCAACTCAGCTAATCAGTGTAACTAGCTTAGTGATAGAAATTTCCCCTAAAAAACAGGGGAGACATAGGAGGAAAAAATCAGCAGAAAGAACCTGATTTATTTTTGTGATCAACTACTGATTTGTGGTAATTTGGAAAAATTCAGAACAAGCAGAGACAACATTGGCAGGACAAGGAAAACCTAAATGCAATCAAAGGATATTCCAGTGCTCACAATGAAACCATTGCACACTGCAGCTGATGTTAGGATTTCAATTCTCAGAGACAGAGAGTTGATTCAAATGCCAAGCTCTTTTGAAATTTTCATACACACTTGGAGCTAAAAAGATGCAGATTTTGATTCTGTTTCAGCTCCCATCAAAAGATGCGGGCTTTGAGCCCATCATTTAAGGCCTTTAATCCTCTTACCTGAATCTTCACAAAATTAAATATATTCATAAAATCTTTGAAAGCACAGAATATTTCACGTGATCACCACAAAGAGCTAACAGAGGGTGCCCATAACCACACAGAAATCTCCAAAGCGTCCACCTATACCTGAAACTGCTTCCAACACCTTAGAGAGGTTACAGGGAAGCTGGAAGTACTCTCTTCTCTAGGATGCATGGAGCAGCTCAAGAGAGAGCAGGTACATGTTGTTCCACCAGAATTTTCATTTGGATTTAAGAAAAAAGATTATTCATCTTGAGAAGAATTAAACACTGGAACAGGCAGCCCAGCAAAGTGGTGGAATCCCCTCGGCTTAGAAATATTCTTTGGCTAGACAGTCCTCTGGAAAATCGAATCTAAGGCCTGGCTGTTGGCTGGAGATTGGTACAGATGATCACCAGAGGTCCCTTCCAACACGGAATTTTTTGTAATTCTAACCCATAATTCACCAGTTCTATTATTTTTTAAAATCATATTGATAGTGCTCAAGAAACAGTAAGTTGTGAAAAGCACATGTTCACTTACTATACGAAAACATGAGAGAAATACAATCATCAATCATACAATCTCTCTCCATCAGATTCAGATATTGCTTGAAAGTCAAACCAAGGCATTCAGCAGGGGTGAGAATGTAGAGACACTGGCCACAAGTGCTCTGCCTACCCCAGATGAACTGGGGATGCCTGGGCACAGAGATCAAGAGGCAGTGACTGCTCTGTATCCATGCTAGCAAAATGACATTGTCTCCAAAAGAAGGACCTGCAAGCAAATGCTTCTTTGAGCTGGCCAGTCCTTACTGCCAGGAGCTCCTGTGCAGGGGGGGTGCAAAGAAAGTCCGAGCTGGGACAGGCAAAGCTGCTGCTAGATTATGTTCAAACCATTTATCAGACAGATAACAGCATTTCAGGGACCAGAAATGTCCCTGGGCAAACCAGGATTTAAAGCCTAAAAATATGAGAAAAGGAGGAAATAGGTCCTTATTTCACTGCACATAGGCCAGCAACCAAACACAAGTTAGCACAAGGTATTAATTTATTCCACTATAATAGCATAAGTATACTTTCAAACCAAAATAAAAAGTACTTAGCTGGCAGAACAGATATGGTAAAAGTATTTTATAAATCTGTAAAAGATAGAATTCTACATTATTAATTATTTTATTAGTCAAGGGAAGGGTGGAAAATTAAACAAACACAATGTCTTTGCTGTCTGAAAAGAGATAAATTGCTCACATGAGTGCATCCAGTGTAATGGTAGATTGAGACTACCAGTTTGACTCATCACTCTCTTTTGTCTGGGCCCCAGCTCATTGACAGCACCATTACAGAACGTGTATTGGGTTTGTTTTGCCAGATTTTTGTGGTGGAGGCCTACAGAGGTGACGTCTGTGAGAAGGTGCTGGCAGCTTCCTCCATGTCTGACAGAGCCAATGCCAGACAGCTCCAAGGTGGACCCACCACTGGCCCAGACCAAACTCATCACCTGTGGTGGTGGTGATACCTCTGGGCTAATATATTAAGAAAGGGGGGATAAAAGTGCTCAACTTCTACAGCAGTCAAGAGAGACAGGAGTGAGAATACAAGAGGAACAGCTCTGCAGACCCCATGGTCAGAGCAAAAGGAGGGAGAGGAGGTTTTCCAGCCTCTTTCAGCCTCTGGTGCAAACCATGGTGAGGCAGCTGTGTCCCTGCAGCCCATGGAGGTCCATGGTAGAGGAGGGATGGACCTACAGCCTGTGAAGGACCTCATGCCAGAGCAGGTGGATGCCTGAAGGAGGCTGTGACCCCAAGGGAAGCCCATGCTGGAGCAGGTTTGCTGGCAGGACCTCTGATCCCAAGGGTCCCATGGTGCAGCAGCCTTTTCCTGAAGGACTGCACCCCATGGAAGGGGAGTACACGTACCAGAGTCCCACATGCTGTTCAGTGGCAGCTGTGCAGGCTGTGCCACAGCTTTGGCCTCTGTCACTTGCAGGAAGGGGAGACACAGGGAGGGAACACCACTCTGCCTGAGCCCAAACAGAAGACATGTCTCCATCTATCAGGGAAGCATGTGTAGATCTTCCCTACCGAATACTGTCCCTTCACAGGGCAAATGGCCTAGAGCTGGGCCAGGTGCTAGAAATCTTTCCCTGTTTTTCATCAAAGCAAGTCAGAGTGGGCATGATGTCAGTTTATTGGGTTTCTGTGGGACATCCTGGGGGAACAGTGGTTACACAACCCCCTGCTTTTCTGTACAACCCACTTCAGACCCTTTCCCTCTCATTGTGCTATGGACTTCTGTGGTCATTCAGAGAGATAGGATGGAGAACCCAAAGGGATTAGAGGAGTTCTGACAGCACACACAGTGCTGGAAACCATTGTGTAGATGAACAACAGCATGTGGTGACACTTAGACCATTACTTTTACACCTCCCTTGCATGGTGTCTACGGTAGAACCATCCCACTCATCCAAAACCAAACCATCCACTACACAGCAGAGACTTTCATACAGCACTTTTCAGTTGCCCCTGCCCGCTCCATCTGCCTCTTCTACAATTCAGCAGCAGCCCTTGGCCATCCCTACCACGCTAAAGACATTTCCCTCTAACTAATAGACTGTTACCTTAGAGAGCTGAGTCAGGGCTCAAGAAATGAGGAGTGATACAGGCTCCATGTACATAGGATGTGCAATCTCACGGGATGATCAGCAAGACTCTGCACCCAAGGAGGATGTGGTGAGGATGGAGTGGGTCTCTGCACACCTGCCCTGACCCAGCACCGATGCCACCTAAGAGAAGGGGAGTGCAGAGATGTCCTGGGGACAGTGGTGTGTGAGCTGACAGCGTCCCACTAAGGGCTCTGGCTGCCAGGGCCTGAAGGATCTGCAGGGGAGTTTGGCAGTATTTTGTGGCAATGAAAGCACTCGGTGAACAAATGCTATGCATGTTCTCACTCTGCCATCTTGTGACAGGCAAAGGAAACATTTGTGCACTGAGACTTGACAAATATATTACAACTATTATAAAATGGGAGTTACAAGCAACTTCCAGTAGCATGGTGCTGAAAATTAATGCCTGTAATCAGTCTGCAAATTAGCTACAGGTCATTTATTACTTTTAGTTGATTCCTCTGAAATCTTGAACATTCATGTATCACTGCAATTTTGAACATTTTTTCAAACATAACAAAGTCACATTCTCTTAACATCTGTATCTCATTTTGGACAAGGATCAAGTCTGGGAACAATGGACATATTTTTAAAAAGCCATGTAATTATAAAAAGCCAGTTAACTTGTTTTTTCTTTTGTCTTTTGAGGGGGAAAGTTGGCAGAGTTTGAAGACTTTGAACATCCTTCATTTGCTGAAAAGGATCTTTCAGAACGCAGTGTTTCTCAGGAAGGACTTATTTGATGCAACTGCTTTCTTGCAAGTTTCTTGGAACCTTCTAGCTGCCAGGGCTTTACCTTCAGTTCTCAGATGCTGGTCTCACACTCTGCATTGTTCTGCACACTGATTATATAATAGATTGACATTTTAAAAAATTGTTCCTTCAGGTAGTTGGTGGCATGAATCTCACACTGCTTTGAAAATTACCACTAAAACCTTAAATTGACATTGACTGGAAGACAAAGGAGGGACTATAACCTGGAGCTACCACTCGTGCTCTTATCTAAGAGATGAGAAATGCTCTGCATCAACTTCTCAATCGATTCAACTACAAGTTGAATTTCAAACAGTTACCTGTTTCAAAATTTTCATCAAAACACCAGCAATGCTGGAATTTGGGACACTTTAGATTAAAAATTAGGGTCAGTAGAATAGTAATGACAAAAGGTAGTTTATGAGATTGCTGAGGCAAAAAAAGATACAGTTCCATGGAAGATGCTGAGTTCCAAACTATTTTGTCATATGGGGCTCTATGCCTCTATTCTGAATTACACAAATTACCTACAAAGGTAAACAAAGTAAATGGATGCACTCAGGAAACCAGATCCTTCCCTCAGAAATCAATGCACTTGGATCTCCCCAAATTACCAGAGATCTCCAACTAGATGCTGTTCTACAACTGCTGCTGCCTCCTCTGGAGAAAGTTCCCTTTGTTGGTTGTTAAAGAGACTGAGAGGTGACATACCGTGAGAAAGTCAGTGATACCAGTGTGCACAGCCTTGGCCTCAAAGCTCCAGTGGAAGGAGTGCAGATTGTTAAATGGAATTTGGGGGGGGAAGCAGTGGGGAACTGCAGTGCAAATACTCTTGTGATAGGTCCAGTATAAAGACCAGACTGATGTGGGCTGTCTATCACTTCCCCACAGCCCCATATGGAAGGACAGTTTGGATCACTTATTCCAGAGACCTTGTTCTCTTTCTGTTTTCTAAAGAGAAAGTTGTTACTGCTCTATTTTAATAATTTGAGACATCTTTATTTTGAGAACTAAAATTGTGGAATGTATAAATGTAAAGGAAGAAACAAAAGAGAGTTCTACTTATCTTTGCATCTATATATTTCTGGTGATATAAGTCCAGAATATATATATATAATATAATATATATAAAATAATATTTTTCAGATTACTCTTTACTTGCACAAGTAATCATAAGTATGTTTTATTCTGTCCTTGAGTTTTATATATAGTTCAAAAATTAAAGAAAAGACCAAGCCCACATTTATGCTTTAAAATTTCCAGCATATTTTATTTATATAATTAACTTGTAAAGTCATCTGTATTTTTACTGATAAAGCCTACCTTTCCCTGATGTGTGACTTGAGTTCTGTGACTCTTCATAAAATGAGTATCTCCTACAGCAGGGTTTAGGATTTGTCTCTTCCCACTCTTCTGGACATTTAGTAAATGTAGTGGTCTCTTGATGTTTGACTGCATAATAAGGAATGCACTGTAACATACAAAGTCCTAAATTCACCATAGAGAACACGTCTAAATTAGAAGATTTTTATTTACCCTTGATTTATGGTATTCATCTTACCTAACTTCAGGCACCAACCACACGGAGATTTACAGATAAGCGACTCACTTCAGTGTCTTTTTATAGGGAGTTAAAACTTGGTTTTGGATTGTGTTCTGCTCCACTTCAGTTATTTATCTGGAGAAAAAAATTAATTTATACCTAGACCATAGTGACAAAAGTAAGTGCTTCTCCACTGACTACTGCAACTAGGTCAAATGTAAACCAGTCTTTGGTTAAGTTAATGCCATTCCAATCATAAAAATACACTATCAAACACTAATAAGTATCAATTTAAAAAACAGGTCTCATTTTAGTCCCAGTTCTTAATTTCAGTCAATGTTGTATAATTGTAACATGCTTTACCAGGGCTTGTTGCAAGACTTACATTATCTAAATTGATTTGTCTGACACACAGCACAGTCACCTCCCCCAAAGCCTCTCCTAAAGCTGAATTCTGTAATCTGCAAAGGCTGATGACAGTCACTGCACAATCTGTAACATTTACCTGCGTCTGGGGCAGTTTAGAAACAGAAAGTTGTTTGCCCGGTGTGACAGCGGCTTCAGCAGAGCAGGGGGGAAATCTACCGAAGATTTCTTCATTGATAACTCTGTCTCTGGAGGTGGGAGAGGAAGGGGAAAGAAAATCTTTTCCTCATTCTTCTAAAAGAAAGAGCTTCAAGCAGACAAATGATTGAAAAAATAGTCCAAACTCCTCTTGATCTATTAGAATATCTTGAGTATATTATTATTATATATTGTTAGCCAGAATGTGGCAGGGTTTTCAACCACATTCACTGGTTCACAGAGAGGTATGTAGAAACTCCTACAGAAATGTTATGCCATAATAAGCAGACTATCAGAGTCCAGTTGTGCAATAGAGCAGAGTTATAGACATAAAAGGTTTCAATTTTACTGAATTATTAAAAAATAGATTGAAAATTTTCAACACCAGAAACGATTTTTATTTGGTTCAGCTGGTTGGTTGGTTTTGTGGAAACTTACTTTACTGTAGTTAAAAAACCACCCAAATCAAACAAATCAACCTTTATTTGTCATTCTAATTAAGCTAAAATTCTACATTATTATGATATGCATCTAAATATTATCAAAATTTTACTCAATTTTTACAGTTCAATCATAATTTTATTGTCCTTACGGTATTAGACATGCATTGCTGAAATTCTTTGTGTTAACAGCACCTAAGTTGGATGATTTTCTCTACCACACATTTTGACAAACCTTTGAAACTTAATGAAATGAGTTTCGCTTCTCACTTACAAAATTATATCAAAATACTGACCAGATTCTAGAGGGTGAGAAATAGAAGTACTAGTTTCTCTTCTTTACAGGAGAAAAGCTAGAGTTTTCATACTGTTGTGAAGTCATGCAAGGTAACACTGAAGTCCAGACAGTTTGCAACCTTGACAGGAGCTGGCAGGTCAAAATAAGCTCATAGGTATAGCTTTTACTTGATCTACTAACTGATGTGAAAGCTAAAAATAGAGCTAATCTTTCAATAGAATTTAATTCACCAGAGATGATTCAATTAGGTAAAGCTGAAATCAATTTTTTTCCCAGAAAAAAAAATGCAGCCAGGGTAGTTTAAAAAATTACATTTGTGATGTGTTTAGTATCTACCATTCAACTTCAAGTCACATGCTACAATAATTCTCAGCAGCCTAAAAAATAGCTGAAAATCTAAGATGCAGTTAGGAAGATTCTGCCCAGTTTCCTGAAACCCAGCTTTTGCAGTAGCCTGTGTGAAGCTGGAATGGTACTGCACCTGCTGAAAGTTTTCAACTGAGTGCTATTGAAAAAAAATCAATAACAGAACTGCAGATTAGGAGAAAAAACACAGCCTGCCCTAATCTTTGAGTAGCCTATTTTCCTTTGAGTTCACGTGTCATTATCTCAGTAGTGCTCATGGATTTGGAACCATGTGTCCAGAGACCATTCCTGTCCCTGGGACCTCTCTGAGGGATATTGAGTATTTGCAATTGACCTCTCATTGACCTTAACAAATTTTGGGTCTTAAACACAGCATTTTTTGGGGGTTACATATAGTAGTGTGTTGTGGCATAAAATCTAGGCTGTGAAAAAGAAAGAGGAAACTTTGAAAAAAGTCTGAGCTAGACCTGATGAGCTTTTATGTAGCCATGGTCAGTATGTATGCAGGTCATCATACTAGCAGAGATTGCACTATCAAGCAGTGTCAGAAAAGAACAAAATTAAATTACACTAAAGAAGGAATAATTGCAATGCTTTGAAAAGTCATCAGTAACATCTTATACACAGTTTTAGAAAAAATTATTTCTTCACATTTTTGTTCAATTCATCTTTCTTTGACTCTCATCCAGTAATGTCTCCCTCCCACTCCCTCCGTCTGGAATAGGAATCCGATTCTTTAAGTACTTTTTCTTCAACTTACTTTTCAACTCTGTCCCCAAAGCCGAAATTTCAGTGACTAATTGAAAAGAATTTGGAATACTTCCAAGCCTACCTTGTCCTCATTGGTTTGACAACGTTCCTGTGCTCTGGTCATTAGTACAGCATGACCCTGCAGAACTAACTCAGCCATGAAGCAAGTTAATCAGTAAATGAATAGAGTTCTTGAACAGAGAAGTTTTATCCTGAGTTCACCAAAGCAATTATGTGTTAATTAATTCTCTGCCAGGCACAAAGTAAGACAAATATAGGAAGTATGATCTTGAGAGAAATAATTTTCTGGGGAGAAGGTCAAATCATAAACTGATGTAAATTGTCAGAGCTTGCTTTACTTACATTGAGCCATTATCATTTACACCTTCTGAGGATCTGGCCCTATTATAAGAAGATTCGCTTTTAAAATTTTATTCTTAATCCTAAAACCCAATAGTAAACCCATGCCACCTAAGCCTTTCTTCAAAGAAAATGAGTTTTCTCTGAAAAATTGCTTCACATGACTTAAATAATAAACAACAAAAGTAGTATATCTTCATTTTCTATATATACATAGAAGTGTCTCATTAGACAATGTTCAAATATCTAGAGCCTGATTATTTTTTTATGTAAAGTTCCTTTAAAATATATACATATAACTTACTAAGCTGAGACAGCATTAAAATCCCCAGGAATATGCAGACTAAAACTTTAAAAAAAGCTTTGGTTTGTGTGTTTTTTTTATATTTGAAAAATTAACTCCTGTGAGTAAAGCTCAAACCATGGTTCAGAGTGCTGCAGAAGCAAAACAGCTTGCAAATCTCAGACATAAAATACCTCAAGAATCCCTTCTTGTTCCCATTTAAACCAGTAAGATATTTACCTTTCAGTTAAATGGAAACAAAAGCAAGTTTTAAACCAAGCAACCTCTTCTTTATTTCAAAACCCAATTTTTTAAGATTGGACAATGAATGGGGTTTCCAGGTTTTCAGATGTGCTTTTTGTAAGCCTTTGAAGGGATTTAACATTCAAGACGATAGGCAGGTTTAGTCAATAAAACCTCCATTACTTCAAGTCACTTTGGAATGAAGAGACCATCTAATCTACCAGCAGAACACTGAATGTACGCAACTCATTAATCCTCCAGTTGAGAGTCTAGATAAAAATTGATTAATATCAGGGTTTTTTTTAATTAAAGCATTTTGTATGCTGGTTCTGCCAAAGGTGCTGTTTAGTGTGGTTGCCTAGGTATTGTACCTTCTCACGAAGGGCGATGTCACGTCTTTGTGCTCCAATTCCACCAGCATTCTGTTTCATTGCTCTCAGTCGTGTTTTCAGTTCTGTAATCATATTTATGTGAGAGTGATATGAGAAAAGCCTTTCATACTGGACTCTGAAAAATTGCACAGGTATAGCTGAAAGCAAACTGCTTCATGCCAAAAATTCGTATCGGAGGTGCCTAAGGGGTTATCATTAATAAAAGCTTCTAAATGTGTAACACTGAAATGTCTTCACTGAAAAATTGATTAAAATTCCTCTAAGCTAAGCCAAATCAAACATGCATATCTCATCTATTTTTCGCTATAAAATCTCCTGTAATACTTCAATATTTTTTCACATTCCTGATAGTCAAACACAAACAGACTAGTAGTGATAGATGTGTCTTCTCAGAAGATGTTATTAGTTCCAAGCTCAGTGCAGTACCCCCAAAGGGGTGCTTCTGAGATTCTTGTCTCTTGCAGGACAATGAGATTCGTGTTGTTTGCAGACACAACAGATTGAACAATCAAAGGTGACAGAAAGGTGTGTTATATGCCTGGAGGCAACCATTTTATTAACGACCACTACTAGTCCTGGAAATACTCCTGTTGTATTTGCTTGGATTCTATGGGACCAGCTAGTTATTTTATCACTTCTGGTGATTTTCAACATCTAATATTTATCAAATGCTATTCCTTTGTTTGTGATTAATCCCTTGCTGAAGGACATTGTTAAGGAAAACAGAGTGTTCTGGGTTTTTAAGAACATAGAAAACATTTTTTTTAAAAAATAAAGTACCCAACTGCCCTATTACACATCTAGATAGACCAGTTCCTTTTTCAGAGCACATGAACTGTTAAAACTACAAATACATCTTATATGATGAAACAAAGTGACAGCATAGATGTTTATCAATAGGCAAAAGTAGTTCTTCAAGAGAGAGGAGCCACTTCCAGTGGCTTTTTTGTAGCAATGTGGATCTGGATCATCTAATAAATGTTCTGCAGACTCTCCTCTCTCCATCCTACTACAACTTTCCACAAAACTTGTAACAATTTTCTTTCTCTCTCTTCCTCTCTCTCACACAAATAAAATGTGATTGTGTGTTTACTTGGTTTCCTTCTCCCTTCAAAAAGAGCTTGGAAAGGAAACCATTGTAGAACAAAATAATATAATGATAATAAGCATTTACATATGATCCAATAAAATACAGGTAAGAACCAAAACTAAAGTTGCACACTAAATTAATATTTCTGCATACATATCATATCTCTTCTCCCTGCCTTTTCTTTCTCCAACCCTAAAGACAACAGAGTAAGAACTTTAGGAAGGGAAATAATTTTTCTATATTTTTTTGAAGACTCTAGTACTGTGTGGGCCTAATCCCTTTACGGCTTTTGAGAGTTAAAATAACACATACCTCCTAGCTGTCACAACAGTAAAGTGAACTGAAGCCAAAAGAAAACCAAGAATATCTACAGGGACCACTGTGAATGGGGATTAACAAGTTTTATGAAGTTCAATCTCCTAAAATGTGCCAAAAATTCATGTTCCTGCTTGTTTGTAATTTGCTTCACATAAAAATTACTTTCATTATTTTTCCCCGTAACGTGAAATTACACAGCCCTTTCATGCACAGATGAGCCCACTTCTGTGATAACAAACTGCTTATGGTAAAGAAATGAAAGGTAAGGAAACTGTCTCCACTTGCAACGTTTGTCTAAGGAAAGGCAGTGGAAGATTACAGAAATTCTTTGTTACTTCTCTATAACTCCCTTACATTCTTGAAATGACTATTTTAGCTACTTGCCTATAAAAAAGTAGGTTAAAATATTCTTTACATTCCTTTTGCTCCTTGACCATGACATACGCAATCTTTCACAATATTTTTTCAGAAGAAAATATGCATGTTTCTTCCAAAAAATATGTCAAGCTTTCTCCTTTAACAGATGGTGACAGTAGTCCTTATCATATTTCCTCATAGCCTTAGATTTTAAGAAAAACATTTTGGCAAATCAAGAGGTATAAATAAAGATTCAGATGTTTATTGAACACCACATAATTTAAATAAATCATATTTATGAATGTCTGGCTGAGCAGAATTGATTGCCAACATATACCCTTTGGGCCTGAGTTTGTTATCTGATGTTTATCTCAGACGGGAAAACATAGCATGTGAATAATTCATCCCTTTTTGTACTCTACTTTTCCCCTACTTTTCAAATTTTTTCAAAATCCCTATTTAAAGTAAAACCCCCATTTCTTTGAAATGGACTCACCCAATAATTTTGGCATGTGAGAATTGGAAATAATCAAAACCCAGTCATTATCAGATAAATTAATTAAATAAGCCCTCACTAAATGCCTCATTTCCTCTCCACAGAAACGCCTGTAAAAAACTTCCTACATTGCAACATTGGGCTTTCAAAAATTTAGCATTTCCCCCTTAGGAAGCAGGCTGCAGAAGTATGAACTCCCTGCTGAATAAGCTCTGAATTCTTGAGAGGTGTGATGCTGGCAACATGCACCAGCAAATCAGACAGACATGAATGCTGTGAAGGGACACAACACTAGCAGTGATCCCGGCCTGGGGCAATCCAAACTTTGCAAGGCACGCTGGCAGACCCAGGAGGTGTCCTCACATCCTCACCAGGACTGCTATTTTTTCCAAGCTGAGCTTCATTACTTTACTCTCATACGTATTGTCAACAGCTGATACAGTATAACACTGGCAGTACCTGGAAGAAACAGAGAAAAAGCATTTTCAACACTGCAGGCCAAATCACAGGACTGACATTGATAGCAGCCCTGCAAGATAAGCAATCTACAGACCTGAACAGAAATTACAAATAGTCCTTAATTTGCCCATGTTCTTTCAAAGAGCAGAAAAAGAATCCAACAAAGACTATCTAAGTATCCCCACAAGATACAAGAAATAAATCTTAAAACCACATAGTGAATGGATTTTTATACTTTATTTTTATAACTACAATTGCAATGAAACTCAGTAGGAAAAACTAGCAGTCTTTTAAGATGTTCATGCAAATGAGAGGGACCTAGGGGTTTTAGCACTGATACGTTCATAGATGGCAAACTCATAAATTCCAATATACAAGTGTTGGCATCCACAGCAAGATTTGATTTCCTTCTCATTTACATTTTGATATGTGTACTAAAGTGGATGGAGTACATTCAGCAATGTCCCAGCCTCAATAAAATATTATGTGCTGTTTCCACCTCTGCTTTGCGCCAATTTTGAAAGCCTTCTCTCTTAAGAAACTTTCATGGTGGCAATTGTGTCTACTTTCCCATCTTCTCAAGTTCCTCTTCATCACCTTCAGCAATCTCTCCTTACATGATATTTTTTACATGAATTGTTACTAAAGGCTTCACTCTTTCCAAAACAATTTCTCATTTTTCATTCTTAGTTTCCAGAATACTTTAAAAGATTATTTTAGATAAAAATATTTTAAAGATCTGCCTCAAAATTAATGTATTGTCATTGGTTGAATTTGTTTTAAAAATAGGAAAGCAGCAATTTTCTTCAGTATTTGAATCTCCAACTATCAGAATTAAATAACATTGTTTCCAGCTTCATGTTCCCAAATAAAATAGTGACTGAAAAATAAAATTATGACTGTGTCCTGGGTGGCAACAAATAAAACCAACCTCTGAAACATATTTTTAAAAGTGATTTTTTAAAGCATTCACTCAAAAAGAATGCAGATAGAGGACATCATGAGAATCTGCTTCCCTTGGTTATCAGTCCAGTCCCAGGCTGAGGATCTGTACAAATGGAGGAGTCAACACTGAACTTTATGCAGAGACCAGAGAAACACTTGTGTCCAATGGTTATGGCAGATATTCCATTCAGCAAGAAGCTACTGAATGCCTTTCTTAATGGATTTGAGGCATATGATCAACTGTAACAACTTTATCTCGGATACTGGTTTTGGCTGGGATGGAGTTAACTTTCTTTAGAGCAGCCTGTTGGGTGCTGTTTTGGATTTGTGACCAAAACATAAGTGGCAACACAGGGATGTTTTAGCTATTGCTCAGCAGTGCTTACACAGAGTCTGTGTTGGAAGCAGAGTTTCTCTCCTTCCAACCCCACTCTGGAAGGGAGGGCTGGGGGTGCACAACAGGTGGGAAGGGGACAGACAGCTGACCCCAGCTGACTGAGGGGTGTCCCACACCATGGGAGTCATGGTCAGCAATAACAGCTGTGGAAAGAAGGGGTGAAGAGCATACTTGGAGTGATGCTGTTTGTCTTTCCAAGTCACTTTTATGCATGAGGGGCCCCCTGCTTTCCTGCAGATGGCTGACACCTGCCTGTCCATGGAAGTAGTGAATGAATTCCTTATCTTGCTCTGCTTGAGTGTAAAGCTTTGGCTTTACCTATTAAATTGTTTCTGTCTTGATCCATGACTTTTCTCACTTTTACCCTTCCAGTATTCTCCTCCTTCCCACTGGGGTAGAGTGAGTGAGTGAGTGAGTGAGTGAGTGAGTGAGTGAGTGAGTAGCTGCGTGGAGCTGATCTTCCCAATGGGGTTAACTTACAATATCTCAAAATTATAAAATCCCTCCTTCTGATGGAAAAGCATGCAACCATTCACAGGCAATATAATCAGGTCACCTTTCTATTTGCAGCCCCTTACCAGGATAGAGTGCTTTCAGATGCAGATCTGATCACAGTTTTACATCTTTGGAGTTGGCAATGAGAATGGTACCTTACACCACACAAACCAGGAGCACCAGTGCTTTAGGGCCCATTGCCCTTGCAGTGAGCCCTATGTGCCCTTTTTCTCCAAGATGATCTGTCTTACTTTGCTTTTAGTTGTTCTTGCATGGAAGTCTTGTGATTTTCTTCTTGTCAAACTCAAGAAAAGAGGTTAGGAGGATCTTATTTATGTGCAGTGAAGTATAAAGCAGTGGTTTGAAAGCAATCACCAGTTTACTGTGGCAGTATGTACTCCATGTTTGCCTGCCAGGCATCTATTTTACATTTTGCACAAATATACAGGGCTGAGTGTTTTCGCAAAGGCTTCCCTCCTCCCCCCTCAAGCTTTTGATTGCTTACAAAATACATGGGGAAGAAAAATCTTAGAAAATAAAATACTGACCCAGTTGCAGACAAATGTTTCTAAGATTTGAAACTATAGGTTCAACCAAGGCCACACCAGCACAATGTTGATCCCCCTCCTGAGCAATGCCCACTCAGACATGAAGATTTGTGCCTCCAATGTCTTCCTTGCTCCCCTGAAGTCCACATAAGTCCTTCTCTGTGATGGAACACTAACACAGTTGATGTTCCCTTAAGCAATATTGAAAGTGGTCAGAAAAAGAAATAAAATGATAGAATGTAAGCAAGACAAAAAGGTTGGTTAAAACTCCCCATTACTCTCCTGGCCTCTCTTTTCCCTGGTGTCTCTGTTGACTGAGCAGTTGCTGATTGCTCCAGCTGAGCAGGGTCTCAGGTCCTTCCTGCCCTCACTTTCCTGGCTGTCACCAACACCACCCCACAGGAGACAGAAAATGGATATTGCTGTCCCCACATACAGGGGCTTGTGCTCGTTGTCTCTTCTAAGAATCACTCTCCAGTCTGATGCAGCATGGGCTCTGTAAGTGATGTATGTGATTTGTGACTTCTTTCCTGTTGTGTAAAGCAGAAGACTCACTCTATGCAGTTTCACTGGAATTCAGATTAGGCTCTTCCTATATCACAGTGAAGTTTATTTCATCTCACATTCACCTTCGTATTTACAAAAATTTCCCAGTGAAAAAGCAGACCCCAGCTCACTTACAAGTGAGACCTTCAGTAAATTCTGAAACTTAGTAGCATGAGAGTGATTTATCGAGTTGCTAGAAAGAATGGAGTTTCCTGTTCTGCCTTGCTAAATCACTTTTGTAAAATATTAAAAGTGAGCTCCTATTTCTCTTTTGTATTCATGCCTGTAAAAACAGCCTCCAAATCTATGAGATTATTTTGCTAGATTTCAATGTAAACAGAAGAAATGGAACAGCTCTAAAGGCGTCATTCAAGATAAATTTTCTTGACTTCAAGAGGGCTTTAAATTACCTTTGAATTTAGAGATGTAAAGTGGCCTAACAGAGAGTCTGACTGTACAGATGCAGGAGAAATATGAAAGCACAAGAAATCAGTCATGACTCTTTTTTTTGGTCTCTCAGAGTTATACTTAGAAATTCTGGCATTGCTGGAACTATTACGACAGTCTATAAAGCAAGTTCAAAATTCTACATATTTTCAAATGGTTCTCAGCAGGTATTTTAAAATGGCACTGTAACTTGAATTTTCTGTATCTCCTTATCAACACAACATCTTTAAAGATTTGACATTTTTTCATGGCTTAAAAAAATGGGATTTTTTAAACATAAACTGTTATACCTTTATTTAGATATCTAAATGGCCTTAATAAATGAGAGATGCATACACTACTACTGATATGTTTAGAAAAAGATGTTGGGGACCAGATCCTTTTTTTTCCTCATTGCCCCTTCCAAAATTCTGGTGAAATTTATTTACAACTTGTTGTGCTTTTTAAATGCTAGCACAACTAATATTTAGACAATCTGAAAATCAGAATAATTTTTCCAAAAATAAACTGTGGAATAGGAAAAGCTCAGTAATATCTCTGTATAACAGAAATAATGAATATGATCTGTGTTCTATTGTTGAATTAAATGATTCATGCATTTGCTCCTGCAAACCACAGGCAAGCTGAGCAATAGTCTTCTGGACTGCAGATGGCTTCTGTGGCTCTAAAATGACAAATGGCAGTAGAGTTCCACTATCCTCTCTCTATTTCATAGTATCACAGAAGGAATGCTGTGATATCTCTCCAAGCATTTTTATTACAAGCCTCAATTTGAAAAAAAATATGTAATCTGTTGGATGAAATCTGTCATAGCTACTTCCTTCCCAGGACAGCTCTAAAGCAAAGTTTAATCAATTCTATTTAGCCATTTTTAATATCCGAGAGAGACAAAAGTGAATACATGACAGCTGTTGCTATTAATAAAGACCATACATTTTTAGTTTCCATTTTTAATTTGTGTTCTTTCAAAATAAAGGCTATGAGGAGCTTAGAGTTGTATTAACTTTTCTGACTTAGAAAACTTATTTTTATACATGTATTTCTTAACATTTCTGATGTTGTTAACTAAGACAGGTTGTATGTGTATGCTCAAATACTAAGACACTATTGTGCTTGCTAACTCAGGCATGTCTTGAAAAGTTTAAAAAAGCTGTTTAAGAAATAGAAGTTCCTTATTGCTTGGAAGTCATGGGACTTCCATACAGTGAAAGTAAGCTTCTCATTTTTTTTGAAATTGTATATTATGAAGACAATTAGAGTAAACAGTTAAATTAATGTCTTTCACACACTAACAGGTACTAGACATGATGCATTTAATTCTAGTAATTGTAAACTGTATTTCCATGGATGCACATTCCAATCAATCTCTCACTGCTTGCTAGACTTGTAACAAACATTTTGCTCACATTAATAGCAAGAAAGTTATTTGTATAGAGCAATGGTTATTGGAATTCTGCTTTGACTTTAGAGTTGTCTGCATAGATTAACTTTTCTTAAGATTAACTGGAATCACATACATTTCTATCAATTTGAGTGTGCAGGCAGTATATTAAAGAAGCAATGTCTGTAGTGATAAACAAAGGAGAGCTAAGGTCCAAGCACGGGCACTGGCACATGGTCACAGATTCTGTTAAATGGTTAACATGGTTTTTGAACAGAAAAAAAAAAGCCAAGCCAGATTTAAGGGCATTATAACCCAGACACTACTCCCAATAGACTGTTTAAATGAGAACATTGTGTTTTGCAGGTAAGAGAATTTAGCCACCTGAATGTAAGGAAGGCTGTGTAGATTGTTGGCAGGGCTAGCTAACAGTGAGGGACATATTTTATTCGTTTATCCATCAGCAATGTTTTTACTTATGATCAAAATACTAACACAATATTCTGCTAAAAAAAACTGTACAGACATCATTTTATTCTGGCATTTTATTCTTTACTATCTCTTTTTGAAGTCTCAGGTATAACAACAATGTCCAAATACACCTTTTAAACCTTAAGCCAGTTGTGTAAAAGCTTTGCTGTAGACCTACTGCTTCAAATGTAACAAAAGCTTTTTGGTTTTAGTTTGGTCTAAGGAGTGGAAACTCCTTACATATCCTGTAATCCATTCTACTTCAACTTACTTATTGCAACAATATTCTCCTTTCATTAACTACACAAGTTCATGTTCAACCGATTATCCAATGTGAATATTGTCTCCTTTCAGAGTTAGTAAACTACATGTCTTACGTTCTGTAGCCACATAACTCTGGTCTTTATTCTTCATTTCTCTAAGGAAGAATGATCTCTTCAATTTATTTTTTATTTCAAAGAAGGGGCCATCTGTGAAAAAGCTTGGAAGCATCTCTTTATTAGCACTTTTAAAAGCTTATGAGCTTGCCAACTTTAAAGGCTTTTTTATATTTTTCAGTATCATATTTGAACAGGTATTCCCTAAAAAAGATACAATTACAAAGTACAATTACATTGCTGTCATATATAATGAGTTCAGGTTTGACTTAAACACTCCCAGGAAAGTTCTGCTAGAACTCAAGAGCAGAATTTTTTCAGTCTTCATTGTGCCACGTAAATCTAGTAACTGAGGCAGAAAATAATCAAGACTGCAATCCTCTGAAGGAATGTCTCCTTATCACACTTTGTTTCCATGAAGACATTCCAACAAAACTGCCATTATTACTTCATGGCAAGTTAATTGCTTACAAATGGCTCATACCTCCCCACATCCCCTCAGCCTGCGGAGCTCCATGGGACTGAGAGAAAATGCTTGTAAATAATACAATTTAACAATTCAATTAGTGTTCTAATTTTCCCTATGGACATCATGTTTTAATATGGTGTGCATAAATCTGTTCTAGCTTTTTTACCACTGGGGGGACCTGAACAATTTCGCTGTGGTAATGAAAAGGCAGAAGTTCACTGCTAGCATCAGTGTCACCGCTCATCTAGGCGGCCTTACTAACCAGTAAAATATAAAAGAGGATACAAATTTGAGACACTTGACCCCAGGATTCCCATACATTAACGTGACCAGCAGCTACTGCAGGGATGCTTTGAGTTCATTCCTAGTCACTAAATTCCTAGCAGAGGGAAGATTTTGTTCTTTTAGTCCTTGTTTGAACATGTTCAACCACACTGGACTCTGCTTACAACTTGACAAAAGGGATTCATTTGTCTCTTCAGGAATCCCTACATGTACAAAAAATATTTTGAGATGGTTCAGTGTGAATCTTTAGGCTATTTAAAAATTATTTGTATTTTAGCTTTAAAGGAGTTTTGTGGTTTGGTTGGGGTTTTTTTTTGCCTCTCCTAACATTTTTGACAACCTGCTAGAGTAATCATGAATCTTCCGATTTTAAGAAGACACATATTATCTTCCTTATTCCCCCTATGCATGTTGTGTACTACATCCTCATATGCTCACAGCTGGTAGCTGAAAGCAAAGACAACTTTTTAAGTGAATTGTCACTTTCTTGGTAAACTAATTGATAGAGTGTTTCATTTAAAACCTCTGCAAAAATTTCTTAAAGACACAAATTTCTTCAGGATAAGAATTCAAACATGGACTTTTGTGTGAGTTTATTTCTCCTGTTTTTAGATTATCAAGCATGGTGAACTTAACAGTAAAATGCAGTACATTAGCTAAGAGGATGTGGGGGAACTCTGCCCCCTTTTTCAAATAGAGAATCCATCTGGAAATTCATTGCCTTTTCCAATAATAATATTATGAGGAATTATTACAATACTTTGCTGCTTGATGTTTATTACACTATCCCCTTTGAAATTTTTGTAAATTCCTTGCAGCTTCCTGAGTTTTTATCAGCAGAGAACTGTGTTGTTCTCTACCATGTGTACACCTACCAGTTTGCAACTTTTCTGAATAGCATTAGAAAAATAGTTTTAAATATAAGAATGATTATGTAACACTGATTCTGTTGATTCATTTTCCAAGTACAAATCTTTCTATTTTGGGTATTTGATTTTTTTTTTTTTCTGCTTATTTCACCCATTGGTTTCAGTACTAACACTGTGCTTTATTTTTTCTTTAAAAAGTCACACAGAAATTGCTTAGACTCCAAAATTGTAGCCACACATCATGTTTAGCTTGATCTTATATAATGCATAAGAAACTATATGCAGTACTTTTTTTCCCCCTAAAAATAAAAAAAGAAAATAAACACAACTCTTATTTAATTGGCACTAGGGAAGGCTTCCCTAGATCTCTAGAGAGTATGGGGGAAAGAAGGAAAAACATGTCTGTATGTCTGTCCCAATACCTTGGAGTTGTGCTAAACCATTCAAAGGCAACAACACTTTCATAGTGAATGCAATATAGTTGTCACCCAGAAAGAAAAACATCCACATAAATTACTGAGATGAAAAGTAGCATGACCTATAGTTAAGAACTGAAACATGGGAATGATAAATCTTTCCTGTTATGTTACAAAATGAACAAAATTAGAACTAGTCCAGCACTAAGAAGAGGCTATAAAGCACGCAAATACTAGAAATAAAATATCTGGATTTATGTCTCAATGTTAACAAATTTATTAAGTGCAGGTATTGAACAGAAAATGTATTATCAAGATTGCCCTGACTGATGCACATGTCCAGGATGTCAAAATATGATTCCTTTTATTTTCTTTTTATTCAGGATCAAGGAAATAAGGCAGACATTTTAAGTTCAGCGATGCAGCATATTTAGAGTTACTATTTCAATGGTAACTGTAATTAGTTACCCTGCTACTAGCTAACCATGACTTTTGATTAGTAAGACTGGTAAATTTACAAGATATTTCAAACCCCCACATTATTCTTATTAAAGTTAATAGGGTGTTAATAATATTTTTTTTAATGAGAAATCTTTAAGTGATTACATTGCCATATGCTGAACATAATGCAGCTATTAACTAAGATAAATAGGTAAACAGACAAATATGTAAATGAAATCTATTACTTGTATATACATAATACATATCCCTACATGACATGTAAGATCAAGCAATACACAATCTATTTGTCCCAGTACTCTTTTAAAATCCAATAATTTCAATCAGTCTCACTGTGTAAGTTCCACTTTGGTTAACTTGTCATGGCATTCTCACCCAATTCCATCAGTGTAAGAAGGTTGGTAGTGAAAGGACAATTAGACTTGAATATTAAAATTGGTTTTAAGCATTTGATTCCTTACAGAATGAAACAAAAATTAAATTGGTGATAATAGATCACAACTATTTTATCTTATCCAACATATTATCTTTAACTTTGGATAATATAAAAAGCTTTCAAATAAGGTGTCTGAAATACAGTATGACAGATGTGGAGTTTTTTTGTTCCCACATTGGCTTTCATCTTGACCATAATGGTTCAAAACTGACACAAATGTTGCTATTAATTAAACCCATCCTTGTATAGCCAATCAGGGATACCTCTAAGAGGTGCAGTCAAGCTGCAGATGATATCAGGACACATCAAAGCTCCAAGCACATGAAAATGGCTTCATGCCAGGCCAGCTTCAGTCTGGTAGGGATCTTTAGCTCAGGCAATGTGTTAGATTTGAGAGCAGCTCTGTTCCAGAAACAATTTTGTCTCTTTTGTGAAGCATCGCAACTGGAAAAATAAACAGAGTGAGACTGGAGCTAATGCTATGCAAAACAGTGTATTCCTGGAAACTGGAGCTTGGGAAAAAGCTCTTCAGAGCCAGAACTGGTGATCAGCTCTGGCCTAACATGGCTTATTAGCTTCATTTAAGTACTAATGGTAACACATTCTCTCTTTCAGAAACATCTGGATGTCTCTGCTCTGTACAGGGACAGAAATTTGTACCTGGAAGGGCTTGTTAAGCCCAGAGAAGCGCCAGATGAATGCATGGAACCAGCCCAGTTCCAGGATTACCTTGGAGCTAACAAGCCAAGTTTGAACATGGAAGGCTTTGACACAAAGGGCAGAGACAGAGTATTTCTGCACTAATTAGCTCAAAGGCAGTGTTGGACCAAAACAGGTTAAACCTGGCTTGTCATGAGCTAAATTTTTAAAAGGCACTTGAACATCTCTGCATGTCCTAATGCATGCACCCCCCTTATCCATGTGTGTCCCTTGTCTTGGAAGACTCAACTTACTTTAAACACAGGAATTTTTTTATTATTATTATTTTCTATGCATTTATTATGATGTGCAGTGTAATTATTACTTCCCTAAAATTATAGCATTCATCGTGTATTCATGTAAAAGTTCTAGTTCTGTAGTTATTTAATAACAAAAGGTACTACTTATTTCCTCATAATCCCAGCAGGTTTTCTGGCAAATGATGTTTCTCCAGCCACAGCATCCTCATCAAATAACAACAGATGTTATTTCAGTCTAAAATCAAATATAAATTTTGAGCATTTATTCTGCGTAGATATAAATTATTTCCTATATTACACCAGCACAGACCTGTGTGAGATAAATATGATGTACACTTGGAAACTGACATCAATGCTTTTCATTTTCCACAAAGTATGCAACTGGTGCAAACTCGCTCTGTTGTTTAGAATTAATTAAAAAATATGGAGCTAAGTTTCCTTTGGCAGACTCTGTGCTGAATCAGGCATACATACACTTTTCATGAACCATAATGCTGGTGTAAACACATGTCATGTCATATGTCATAAACATATGTCAGTTTACTCACAGGTAAACTTTTTAGGATAAACCTCTATTCCCAGTTGTGCATGAAAATGTAAAGAGAGAACAGAGTGAAGAAGAAGAAAAAAAAAAAGTGCATTTTTGTATTTTAGTCTACATCCATATTTGCTAGACTTAGTTCTGAGTGGGTTTTTTTATTACCAGCTATATCCACAAGGAACTCACTCACACATGTGAGTACTGGCCACAGGGTGTCAGACCAAAGATCCACCTCCCCACAATGTACTGTTTTCAACAAACACCCCAGAATGTCTTTGGAAATTCTGCCTGTACAAGCTCCTCTGAGCACTGTGGGTAGCCTGCACCACACAGCCAGTGGTGCATGGCCAGGGACATAGCACAGAGAGGGAAGCTGAAAAGGAAGGAAGGATCCTGGCTGCTGTAGGGTCTACTTCAATCCGCATCATCATCTGCAAGGAAGCACCTCTGGGTGACTTGAACTCATTCCTTAGACAGCTTCATGGAGCAGCAGACATTAGGGGTTCTCTGCTCTGTGTCCCCCTCCTGAGCCTGGTATTTTCTTTACAATGCCTGGGGAAGAAAGGAACAGCGTAACTTTCTCCTTAAGACTCTCCCATCCTCCAACTGTTTTCAGCTCCATGGATTTCCTGAGCCTGTTGTTATTAAGTCTTTGTTCCCTTCCCCCAGCTTCCTAAATTAAATGCCTTGCTGAGATTTTTACTGCAAAGAAAACTGTTGCTAAACTTCGTTCTGATGAAAAATTTACACTAATTTTCTGCATTAATACTTCTGTGATCACAACACAGCAGACCTGCCTCTCAGGAAACACATTCAAATTATTTTTGTTTCAGTGCAGCTGGGAGTGGAGTACACAGTGAAGTGGGTTGGCATCACCAGCAAGACAGCTATCTTACAAAGCCAGATAAAGACTTGAGCTTATAGTGGGTGGGTTTGGTTCAGCCAGAAAGATGGTAAAAAGTCCTGGAGATGGCAGGGATGTGCATTCATCAGCCCAGCACAAGTCCTGCGATGGAGAGGACACAACACTCCCTGTTCTCCTAAGGGCAACATTCAATGGACGATTTTGTGGTACCAAGCCCATTACCTGGAACCCAACAGCAATGATGAACTTGTTTGTTCACCTGCAGGTTTGACAATTATACCACTGAAGCAAGAGAATGGCAGAATATTGTGGCAAGAATAAAAAGCCATATACACACACACAGGATTGTGTTCTCCAGTATTAGAACTGAAAATAGAACAATTCTTTGAAAAGGAGGATGGGAAGAGTAGCACTTAAAAGGAACATGGAGACATATTTATCAGCCTGCATGACACTAGGCAGTGTTGGTCTTCTGGAAGTGTAGTGGACATACCTGGTGGAACATGGTAATGGCCAGGACACAGGGTATTCATGTCCCAGTCTCCAACTGCAGTCACCTCAGGGATTTCCCAAGTCATGGTTTGTGTGTCTCCAACCTGCAAAAGATTTCTTTCCTGTGAACCTGCCTGGTATCCCCTTTAATTCATGGCAGTAGATTACACTCCTGGTCTGGATGATGCTAATTCTGTGCTTCTTGTTTATGCAGCTTCTTCTCCCCCCTCCAAGTCCCTTTCCAAGGGAAGCAGTGCCTACAAATCGCCTGTTTACACACCAGTGCAGCACTACTGCCAAAAGCACACAGCACAAATGCAGACGGATGTATTCTTATAGCAAGTACTTTCTACTCGGAAGGAAGTAACTTTATCGTGTTTTCTTTCTAACAATGACGCAGTGGTGCGTTTTCTCTCCCCACAACCACGTAAGCAAAGCAGGCGACTTGAGCCCTCACCATTAACCTTTTGGACCAGCAAACCCTTTCCCCAACCGAGCCCCGGGCCCGAGAGGGGCCGGTCCCAGCCCAGAGCCCCGGGCCAGGAGGGGCCGGTCCCAGCCCAGAGCCCCGGGCCCGAGAGGGGCCGGTCCCAGCCCAGAGCCCCGGGCCAGGAGGGGCCGGTCCCAGCCCAGAGCCCCGGGCCCGAGAGGGGCCGGTCCCAGCCCAGAGCCCCGGGCCCGAGAGGTGCCGGTCCCAGCCCAGAGCCCCGGGCCCGGCTGGTCCTTCCCGGGCCCTTCCCGGCCGGGCGGGAGAAAATGCGGCCCCGCGGCCTCGCACCGCCCCCCGCCCTCGCCCCGGGAAAGGGGGGCTGCAGGCGGCCCCCAGCCCGCTTTTTGTTGGAACAAACATTTCCCTGTGCCGATGAGGAACCTCGCCGCGGCCGGGGCTGGGGGAGGGGGGATTTCCTTCCCATTGTCTGCCGGGCTCGGCGCTCCCGGCCCCGCTGCCAGTGAAAGTGAAGGGCCGGGAGGGACCCGCCGCAGGGCTCGGGTTAGACACCAACTGCTGCGGGTGAACGCGGGGCTCGGGGCTAGCCCAGCCCGGCCAGCGCCCCGCAAAGGTGTGCACTGACCAGCATTAAAAAGTCTTCGCAATACACATAAAAATAAGTCAAAACGAAACAAAAATGCATCCTTTTTAATCCTTCAACGTGCATCCTGAAGGCTATGTAATGCAAACAACTGCTCAGGGGACCTAATGAGGATATCAAAATATCCCAAAAGCAGGCCCATGAACACCCATTTATGAGCTCTATGCCTGGCTTTCTACACTTCATTTAATTCACTGCCCACCAGCTCAGAGAAGGTAACGTGGCTACGGTTGCAGACACTCCCTACGTGTTTGCTTTAGGATACCTTGTTCTTTCCAAAATCAAATATTTGCATCCTGAAACAAATATTTGGAGGTGGTCCAGACTAGCCTTTATAAATATGTTAAGTACAGGAGATTGTTGGCAAGCGGTGGACTCCAGGTAAAAACCTGTGCGGTAGACAAGCCATAAGTCTTCCACCCTCCATGTGCTTCCATGCTGGTGAAACTGCAGCCTAAGTATTTATTTGACAGCTCTCTATGGGTCCTGTGAGAGATAAAGGGCTAAAACCTCTTTATACTGAAGATAGCTGAACTTCTGCCTTAAATAAATATTTACATAGGTAAGGAGAAGGCACTGTGGCAAAGCAATAAATCTTTCACTAGAGAAGCTGAGACTGGCTTTAGAGCTTTGTTTTGGAGTTATGCAAAATCCCCCAAGCCGACCCAGTTATTAGGGACACCTGGTTGTTCGGGGTGAAGAATTAAAAATGGTTATGTGGCTGCCAGCTATGTCTGTCCTCTGATTCTGGATGCAGAAATCAGTGCGCCTTAACCATGTCACCTTGAGCTGAGCTGTTGGCTTGACTGCATGGTAGAAACAGCAATGACTGTAACGACCCCAACTTTTTTTTTTTCCCATCCTGTATATAAATACAGCTCAGATGCAATTTGAACAGAGAAGGTTTGAAAGAAAACTAAGGCAGGCCAGAAATATCCCATGGAATTTTGGCACATATTTTCATCAAACTTCTTTTGAAAATGACAAGACTTAACAAAATCACAGCCAACATCACAAATAAATGCTTAACATAAGGTAGTCTTTTTGTAATTATATTGATGGTAAATCCCTTTTTACTTTAAAAAATTGCCTGTAAATTTCATTTGCTTTTTTATTAATACAAGCAATATAATGCAGTTAATAAATTACAGTACCACTATTGGGTATCTGCCCAACGCCTCAAGCACTCTTTGAAAGCAGATTACCAGCACTTTTTTTCCTATCTATTTATTTTAGATAATATAAAATGTTCTTTCATATTTAAATGCATAATAAAAGTAGAACTTTATCACAGCTATGCAACTAACCATTATTTGCATTTTATTTTCGAAGTGGATGTAAGGTCCTGATGCAGCAGGTCTCAAAAAACTGTGTGGGTTTAGATACTACTAGAAATTTTATTTACTGGACACACTGGAGAAACTTTCACTGTTCAGTGTGCAAACTCTATTTAATCTTTGACTGACCAGGCAAAATGGATGCATCTTTTTCAACATTAGCACTACTATTTCCTTCTACTATTTTAGTAATATTAATGACTACTCATATGACTAAAATTTTGCATGCATAAATGTTTATAGAACTTATGAGCTTACTGCATATTTTAATAAAAGTAAAATTCTGTTCAAGTTAATTTTGAAGTGTGTTACTTATCCATTTAATTATTTCTGAAGAATTTCAGACACTTCAAATATATTTCCTTAGACATTTATTAATATTTATTTCACAGTCCATAAAAATATATAAAATGTACATGCTTTCTTGCCACTTACATATATACATGTATATATATATATATGTTCCTATAAAGTTATGTATTTTGTATTATTATGTATTTCCCCACCCTGCAGTGCAAGTATGGCTAACAGTTGGCCTCAGTGACTGTAAAGGTCTTTTCTAATCTTAATTATTGTATGGTTCTGTGATCTACAGCTCATGGCATATTGACAACTCTGAGACAGACCACTGAGTCTCTGTTTTAGTTTCTCTTGCTCAAGATGAGTGTCTACTTTCAAAAACATTATCTGTCATTTCTCCAAGTTGAACTTCATGATAGGAGGAATTTTCATGTATCAAGGTCAGATAAGCACCACATTTTCTCTTCTGCAACAAGAGAGGGTCCAGAACTAAGAGTATGAAAAAATACATACATAATAAATAGTTAAAAATTCGTTTCAAATGTATTATTAAAAAAAAAAAATAATAAAAGAAACAAACAGCAACTCCAGCAGACACCACTAGAGTTCTCCTTCTCCCAAATATCCCTAGCACCATCCTAAACCCTGTTTACCCCAGAAACCTGAACTGTGGACAGACAGAAGAGGAGAGAGAGAGAGAAAATTCAGACACAATAAAACTCTGAGGGGAAAAATATGTGGAAGGAGGAGGCAGCAGCGGCCTGGGGAAGGGATTGAAAAGTTTCCCCTGGCTTAACTTCTCCCCCCCTGCAGCAGCAGAAGCAGCGCCAGCAGCACAAGGTGAGAGAGACTTTTAAGTCTGGGGAGGAGGGGTGTGTGTGCGGGAGGGGGGGTGAATTTACAGCCCTGTGGATATTTCTGTGTCTGCCTCCCTGGCTTTGGGGTGCGAGAGACGCCGTGTCTCATGCTGGGTGGATTTTTTTTTTTTAAATATGATGGAGGATTATAAACATGGCGCCTTAAAAAAACTACAAAATCATGTACACACTGTTCCAAGGAGATGGGGGAGAGGGGACAGGGGAAGGGCTGGGCACCAGGGGAGGGGGCAATCCTTCCCCGCGGGGTGCCGTATGAGGAGGGGGGAGCAATTATACTTAATAATAAAATGTGTGGGGCTGCGGGGGGGAGATGGAAGGTGGGATTTTTTTATTATTATTATTATTTCATTTTTCGGAGTGGGCAGGATTATCTGGCAGCCCGCTTGGAAACCGAGGAGGAGAAGGGGACGGCGGCGGAGCGCGTGTGATTATTAACAGCGATTATTTTTGTCCCCACACCTTCCCCGGTCGAATTTCGGCTGGGAGGTGGCGGCGGCGGGTCCCCGCGCCCCCGTGCCGAGTTGCAGCCAGCCCCGGGGCCGGGGCGGGAGGAGGTGGGGTGGGGAGAGGGGCGCTCCGGAGAAAATCGCCGTCTCCGGCGCTCGGCGCGGGCCTGCTGGGCGCGGGGGAGCCGGGGACTCGCGTGAGAGGCGAGGCCGGGCAGGGTGTGGTGCAGCCCGGCCTCAGCCCCGTCACCCCCCGGCCCCGCTCTCTCTCACACGCGGGGTCACCGCTTTGCTCCCCACTCTCCCCCGCTTTCCTTTTGCTCACACACCCCCGGCCGCTGCCGCATTTCCTCGCTGGGGAGGGGGATGCCTGCTCGGAGGACGGGTCTCGGCCCGAGTAATGGCAGCTGCTCGACAGCGCCGAGGCTCCACAGGAGAGAGACGGCGGGGCCCCCGCAGGCCGGGCGAGGGGCCATGGCTGCCGTGCCCGCGGGGGGCAGGGGAGGGGACGGGGAAATGGTGAACTCCGAGCCCCAGCCCTCCTCCCCGGGCCGCTGCGGGCGGTGCCACCCCCGCGGCCGGGACGGCCTCGCTCTCCGGCGGGGCACCGCGGCCCCGGCATCAGCTTGTCCCCCGGCACAGCCCCGGGGCCTTGCTCGCCTCCCCCGTGTGCCCCGGGGGCAAAGTGGGCAATTTCTCCGCTTTTCCCCCCCGGCTCCCCGCGCCCTCCGGGGCAGCGCCGGGAAGGGCCCCCCGGGGCTGTGCCGGACTCGGCGGTTCGGGGAATGAGAACTGGCGACGGGCTCGCTTTTGTTTGAGTCCTGGGGATCTTTGTGTGTGTGTGTGTGTGCACCCCCGAAGCCGTGTCTGCAGATTACTGCCCTCGGTGCACTTTGTGGGGTGTCCGCCTTCACCCCCTCCCTCGGGGCTGCCCACAGGCCTGTCTCCTTTTTTTTCGGGGAAAGGATGGAAGGGTACGTGTGGGAGTGCCCGCGGTAAGGATGATGGGGAGCTTCGGTGCGCTGTCCTGACCTTCCGTGTGCTCCACACAACAGCCCCCTGTAAAATGCTGATGTTAAGGATTTGGGAAACTTTGTGTGTCTTTTAGGGCTTATCCTAAAACCAGCAGACTTTGGGAATTTGTTTTTGATCTTCTGTGAACTTTACAGATGTCAGAGATTGGGGTGGTTTGAGAAGAGGAAAAAGAGTGAAAAAACTTTAATTTGCTGGTGTTTGGTTTTATAATTTAATCTGGAATCATCTGGTATGGTCTCTGTATTGTAGGAGTGATTCTATTTATTGTAGTCTTAAAGTCTTATTGCAGAAAAGAAAAAAGAGTGAAAAATGCTTTCTTGTCCTACTTAACACTGATATTTTTTCATTTCTCTTGGTTTTGTAGGAAATTGTTTAATTCTTTAGGGGTGAATGCTGAGACAGGTGTGAGGAGGGGGGAAGTGGGAGGGGAAATGCCAGTTTGTGGTTCAGGTTGCACTCCTTTGGGTTTTTCTGGTTCCTCATCCTTCGGTATGAAGGACCTGGCATCTCTCCACTTTTTTTTTTTTTTTTTTTTTTTTAATTATCAACCACTCTTGAGTGTGCTACAGAAAGTCTTCAGGGAAGTCGTCTGTTTGCTGACTAATATTTTGTATAAAAGTGGAAGTGCCCACAAAATAATTTCCACTTTTATGGGATTTATGGCATTAATTAACTCCCAGTGTGGATTTATTGTCTTAAAATGCCAGCTTTTCCATGCCTACACAAACCCTCTCTGCTTTGACCTGGTAGTTGCATAGGGAAGGGAGGGAAACGAATGTTTCTTGGGATAGGTAGCTCATCAGAGAGCACTTTATCTTGCTGATGGTGAGTTTGGTTTTAGTGACTGAGGAAAAAAAGTGACTGTGTTGATGGCTCTGTTGGTTGTGCTATGGATGGTGGTCTCTGCATCTGCAACTAATACTTGGTATTGGGTTCAGTAGCAAAGGTCTGAGTGAGAAAAATTGTTCTTTTTCTCCACCTCATGAGCTGGGTAATGTGATGGAAATTGTCTTGTGTTGAAGTCAACTTTGTAAGAGGAGTTCTGAGTCTGTGGATGTGTTGGGAGGGGATCTTAAAACTTTGGTGATGTGTTAGAAGATACTCTTGAACCATTTGAAGCTTTGTAGGAAAAAATTTACAGGTAGTTCACTGGAAGTGGTGTTTTGTTTTTTAAATCTAAGCAAGCACTTGGCAGCTATTAAATATAAATATATATATTAAAAAATTGAGTTTGTTCAGCAGAAATCAAAACTCTTAATAGTTTGATGTAGTCCTCCTGTAGTATGAGCTGGAGCAATGCTTCATAACTTTTCAGGAAAAAAGGGAGCACTATTGGAGTGACAAGAATTTCATGACTGGAATTGCTGTGCACACAATGTGTGACTGGTAGTTTGTGTGCTGTGTGTCCATACTGTTTGCAGGCAGTGGGCATTCTGTGGGCATCTGCTGTTCAAGTGTTAGGTTTCCCTCTGCCTTGGAGAAGGCAGAGAGAAGGGATTGCTCAGGATGACCTCAGGCTTTTGCAGCAGAAGAGCCTCAGTCCTGTTTTTGGCCTAAGGTCATCTCAAAAGCAAGTGAGACTGTGAAAGGCTGTGAAGTGTGTTTGGTATTTCTTCCTGCACATAAATAAAACATACTGGATGTTGTTGGTGGCGTGGTGCTCCCTGAGCAGACGGACCATGAATTTGGCCTCAAACTCAACTTGAAGTGGCTCGGGCTCCATCTAGACCATTGTCCATTTCTACCTGTGAACCACAGCTTGGGGACCACTGAACTGTGCCATCTGTGGTCTCTGGGTTAGACTAAAGTACCTCAAAAGGAAATAAATAAAAGATGACATTGAAGATTTCTTCTTAATTTTAGGCATCTAAATGTCTCCATAGATGCCTGCATTATATAGTTAGTTGGCAAATAGTCTAATTTCACACAGTTTGAGAATGAAGGGGGTATTTTAGATTTAGGAGACATGTTTTGAAATTGAGGACCCAATTTCTCTCAGCTGAAGTTCACAAATTTTGGACATACCTGTAACTTATTTTCATAGTAACTGCCTTCCACAGTCTTTCAGAACATTTATCTCTGCAAGTGTGTGAAGACTTCAGGCAGTGTGAATCAGTCCAGGCTAAAAGTTCTGAAAGAGGGACAAGGTGATGATGGAAATATCTTCAGAAAATTTCTGATTTGCTTCTTAAATGTTTTTTTAGCCGGATCCAGATTAGCATATATGCCAGTAAAATATGTCTTTTACTCATAATGCAGGTTGTTACAAATGCTAACTAGAACTATAGACAAAATTAATCTGTGCAAGATATATGTGCCTCACTCTACTGATGAACTTGGTTCATAAAATGTGGAGTTGTTTAAAAATACTGGCGAAATGCACACATGATTTTACTTTTCTGAATGAAGTAAAGTTTGGAGATTTTTTTCAAAAGTTAGGTCAGAATTGTTGAAGCAATTCTTCTTCTCATATTTATCCAGCAAGTATATAAATTTGTTTCAATCCTGACAACTGATTTTATTAATTGCAGTGGTTTTCTTTCCATTGTTTCACCATCCTTCTTGCCCTGATTGTTTAGGAGATAATGTAGGATCATGTTCTTTATCTGCAGAGGGTTTTGTGCCTTGGTTTTTGTTGGGTTCGTCTGGTCTCAGGATGTGGTGAACAGTCCCACAGTACGTGTGTAGTACCTGGAGCATGGTGCCCTTGGTAGCTGGGCAGTGCAGCACATGTCATCTTTTATATAGCTCATACATTTGAGGCTGTCAGTGTTGCTTGCGCTAAACATTGTGAACAAAGATTATTCTTGTCAGGTTCTGGATCATTTTTCATCAGTTGAATGTAAATTTAGCTCATAATTGGGTTATTGTTCTAAGGTTTAATCTTCCATTTGTGAGAGTACAGCCTGCACCATAGGTAGTTGATAAGTTTATAAGTTTCTAAGACGTAATGACTCCATTTTCAGGGATTTCTGTATTTGTTGTTGGTGAGAGTATACAAAGTGCAAAATGAATGTGGAAAACCCTCCGCAAACCCCTCATTCCTGGGTGTAGAGGAGGTAACTGATGGACACCAGAATGGCTGTGTAGAGTACAATAAACACTGTGGCCTCAAGCCTGCACAGGAGAACTCCTGTGGTGCATGGGGCTGTCTGGCTTCCAAGGGCTCTCCACATGCAGCTCCCAGAAACAGCAGGGCTGGATTGAGCTCATTTTTTGCATGATATTTTCAGTTCTAGTATTTAAACATAATTTTGTCATTTCTTTAAAACAATGTCTGCCATCAAGTAAATTTCGAAAGCCTGAACTCTGTCTTTTTTTTTTTATTTCTGTCATGCTGTGAATATTGAATTATATGGGAAAAAAAAAAAGCGGTAAACCTAACCTTTTGATAAGATTTCATTCATATTTATTTATTTTCTTTTTTTCTCCCTGAAATGACCAGAGTCTTTTAGTCTTGTGGGCCCACAACAGCGGGCGCAGTGGTGATAGATACTGACATGTCCATGAACCCAAGTTAAAGCTCATGGTGTCTAATTTTAGCCAGCTTTGGTAATATCCCATCAGAGCCTGATCCTGTAGCTGTAGTATGGAGATAAATCCAAAGTGTAGCTATTGAGAGTTTTGTGTACAAAAAGCTGCTTTTGATTTTCTTCCAATCTCTCATTTTGCACTTCTCTAGAATGCAAAAGGTGTCTGTTACAAAAAGACAGAGAAATGTAATTTGAGTTTAAGGTATGTTACTGATTAAAAATGCAATAGTATTTGTAATTTCAAAATTAGAAATGCATTAAAAAATAAAGGTAAAATATGGTTTATTGGTGTACTTACTAACAATCAGAATATCTTTGCATGTACCTTTACACTGTATTTAGTTTTAAATCCCTGGATTAAATGCAAAATAAAACATTGTGAATTCATGTATATGAGTCTTCATACAACCCTCACTTACACTATCATATAAAACTGATTTTTAGCAAATAATTTTAATGCCAGACATAGCAAATTTTAAAATATTAAAATCCACTTATTCATTAAAAAATTAATTTAAACATGCCAAAAAAAAAATACCAGTAATAGCCCATTCATCCTTTTTGTGGAATTGCATTTTTTGCATGCAAAGAACTGGGGTCACTGTCTTAATTAATTTTTTATCCATAATAGGATACTATTGATTTGAGGTCTGGCAATTTTAAAAAAGATGAGTGAAACATATTCCTTCTTACCTCTCATTTCTCCTATGTTTGTTACTATGTTAAATATTAAACCAGCCTGCCTTATATTCAAATCTATGATTTCAATGCAGCTGACTTAATGATGTTTTGGCTACAGACTGTAAGACTCTGCTAGTAGGTGTAATACTCCAAAGCAGTGTTTTGGCAAGTGGGTATTTGTACTTTGATCCCATGCACTTAGGGCATGGCACTGTTATCTGGTCTTTTAAAGAGAGCTGGATGGGAGTTGCGTGCTGTGACTCACGGGACGTGGCACTTAGTTTACTAATTTTAGCAGAGCGATTCTTATCTGTCAACATTAGGTTTTATTTGAACCTTCTGGAAAAGCGGTGAAGTGAAACAAAATGGAGCTGAGAGAAAATGATTAGCAGAATCCCAAAGTAGCTAGAAATAGCATGCAGTGAAAAAGAAATTAAAAGTATGTAAGATATGTTTATTGCTTAACAAATCTTTAAGATCTGAGAGACTGATCTGAGAGCTTTGTCTTTCTTAGCATGCTATCATTTTCTGTTAAGGCTCACACATTTATGCATTCAGTAAGAGAGGATCTCACACTACAGATACCTGTTTGCAATTACAGATGCTTCTCAATCCAGAAACCAAGCACCAGCCAAGTCTGCACTGGCTGCTTGTGCCTTATTACTATTTTCTTGGTGTCATTGCTTATAAAAGAAAATTTCCAAAGTCTGTGCCTTGCATAACACTGCAGTGTGTGCATTCACATGCACAAATTCAAGTGGAAATTCTGCCTCAGAATGGAGGGGATTTCTCCAGTTTTCCTTCTGGTCGGTTGTTAATTTTGTGATCAGTGTCTTATGAGCTGTCATTGACTTCAGAGACAAGCTGAAACCCAGAGTTGATGCATATTCTCCTTCCCCCAAGCAATTACTAGGATCCAGGTTCAAAATTGTTCAAAATCAAAACAAAAGAATTGCTATTTCATAAAATGTAATCACAGGCCACATAGTCACTGATTGTTCACTGATGAAAATTGATATTCACTGCAGAAAATTCATTGTTACCCATAGATTAATATTAATATAATGATGGAGACCTTGATCATATAAGCACTTGTTTCCCACAGGCATGAAAATTCATAGGCCTTGGAGCATACTGATGAATAAGTTTAGTTCCACAAAATAGTTTTAAAAATTAAAACCTTACATATGACTTCAATATTCAAGGAAGAACACAGTCAAAATTAGTTGTGCCAATATAAATTAATGTAATGCTGTATTTTGATTTTGCTGTGTAGTTACATAGCAGTGTTGCATGGGCATTTTTTTGCCTTTTCAATATCAACAGTATGACTTGGGTTTTTTGCACATGCTAAATTTTACATTAATGCTTGTTTCTATTGAAGTGAAGTAAGGCACTTTTCCTACATGTCTTTTCATTAGTCTTTGAAGGAATTTACAGTGCTAATGAAAGAACAGAGAAAACATGGATAATATTTTTCTGTTACTGATTTCTACTATTTTCTGTATATCTTAAATCCTGTGTGTTATAGAAAACCTTAATTATAGATAAAGAAAATGGTAAAAGAATAAATTCCTACTGAAAAAGCCAATAACATTATGAGAAGAAGGGTTTAGTCTTACATCAGGAAAGCTAGAAAACAGATATGTCAGCAAACTCTGTATTTTAACATAGTTTCAAAATTACGGAAATTGTGAATGTTCAAGCAGGTTAAGTAATTTTTTTCCCATAGAACATAAATTAAAAACCTAGATTCTGAAAGCTATCTTAATTCATCCTTTTGTTATCATTTACCTGCAAACAGTAGGCAAATCTAGGCAATCCTTTTTGCTCCTCACAACCAATTGTTTAGAGAGGGCAATTTTCTACTCACCTTGTGCTTCTATTCCTTCTTTGTTAAACATTAGGAATTGCAGAAAACTTTTTTCTTTCTTTTTTATTAAAATTGAGGAATTGTTATTAGTTGTTTTCCCAGGAGCCAGACTGACACCATTTTTATCTTCACATAACTATAGTTGAGAATTTAGGATGTTCCTAAGAACTGGCTGCATGGACTTTTCTTAGGAAGCTTCAGTGTCAGTCATCACATGCAAGCTGACATTTGAATACAATAAAACACACTGAATAATTTGGCATTGGCTCTAACATTAAAAAAACAAAACAAACTTTAATTTTTTCCCCAAATAAAAATAGCTTTCTTAGAACTTCTTGGTCATAGTAAAATGTGAGGAACAGTGAGAAGGGATTTACACTTTGCTAACAGATAGCTCAGGGTGTCTCACCTCTTTGCAGTCTGACTAGAATGGAATATCAGGCTGTTTAAAAGCTGCCATATTAAAATATTGTTTGTTTGTTTGCATGTTAAAAGAAAATGTTTTGTTTTGCTGCCGTAACTTTTTTGCAGGAGAGTGCTGATGCATACCTGGGAGCATTTCAGACTGACAGTGTTGGAAAGTGAGAAACATGGACACTCCCAGTCTGTAATTGTGCCTTTCAGTTTGGTAGCTTTGTGTTCATCTTCTGCTTACTCTGATCTGAATTAAATAGATTTGCAGGAAATATTTGTTGTAAGAAAGAGATTCTTCCTTTTCCTGCACACTTTCCACTCTGCTGGCTCCCAGAAGGCTTCTTTGTAAATCTCCTAATTGGAAGCATACTCCTAACTTCTCTCTGGTTCCAGACATGAAATTTCCTCGTGTTATTGAACTTGCACCTTTTAGGAAATGCAGATTAAGAGTCACCCGTCTCCAGGAGCCAGTTTTATTGGTGCTTTTTTTTTTTTTTAATTCATGCTGATATTCTTTTTCTCAATAGTTTTAATAAGTATTATAAAAATAGCCCATTTTCCAGTCAATCATGTATTAGCCTAAGTTGTAGCACAAATTCCTGAAAACATGGGGCTTTCAATAAAGTGGAAGGACTTTGGTTCCTCACACAGGCAGCACCAGTAAACATCAGCTAAAGCTGTGTAGTGGTGCAGATTCTTGGAATTACAGGTGCACCAAGGAGTGAGAAGTCAAACAGGGTTTGCTCTGCCAAGTTAGTGGATAAGCAGTTACAGGATTTCCTGGGCCAGTGGGAAGGAATGGTATCCAAATTTCTGCTTGGCTCTTCTTCCAGGAGAACTGCCTTTCTTGATCAAACTAGCATGTCATGTAATCCAGAGTCTTGTTTCCAGCCATCAGATGTCTCCTAAAAAGGTGTAAAAAATCAGGCAATTTTCTGCAGTAGAAAACTACAGAATACTTGTTTTTCCATACTATTCCAAACAATAGTAATTTAGATTTTGGCTCCTGTTTTTACACATGTAGAAGTTTTATTTGTTCCATTTTTTGAATGTTTTAATTTCTCTTTCCTATAATAACTGAATATTTTAGCTGTAATGTGGAAACCTACTGCTTTTTAGGTCAAGCCTGTTCTGTCCTCTCCACATGCCTTGCAGCCTCCTACTGCAGTGCTCTTTCTCTTTGCACATTTTCCAAGAGATTCTTCCTATGTTGCAGGAAAGAGCCATGTTCCCCCTGCTTCTCTGAGGGATTTGATGGAGATAAGAGACCTCGAGGGGTGAGTTAGTGAAGGGCTGTAGTGGTTGTCTGCTTAGTACCAGTAAGAGCGGGGAAATGTGCATATGAAAAGAAGAAAGGGAGAGTTTATTGTGAGATGCACATTAAGTGGAAGTCGAGGTACACCCTTGTCACGGGAGACAGGACCACTGACTTTGCTAATGTCATTTGGTGCAGCTCTGTTGACTTTAGTGGAGCAATATTAGTTTACACCTGCAGAAGATTTTCTCCTGAATCTCTGGGAATGAGAATATAAAATGAAGTGTTCATGGATGAGTGACAGAGAGAGTGCATGCGAGAGAGAGCGCGCACGCACACACTTTCAGGCCTGATTGATTGTAAGAAAAAAAACCCTGGAGTTGAAAGAACATTATTTTAAATTAACATTCATTATCTTCACGCGTGAGATAACAGTTCACTTTGGACCAGATCCTAACACCATTATGTTTCCTGAGCAGGGACTGCTTTTTTTTCCTTGAGTGAGGTTGTTCAGTATGAGAATGGCAAAATGTAGTCAAATCTTTGACAATTAAAATATATGGTTTAGTCAGTATATTTTAGAATAAAGCTGTGTTATTTCTGTCAGGAAAACATGGGTTTTTTTCTTTTTAAAAGAAATGGGTGCATTTTCTTTGAAATGTGAAATAAAAAGTAAGCTACCTTTTTTTTAGGTCTCATGCCTGGAAAAGCTTGCAGCCATTTTGATTCATGCGGCATTCATTGATCTAGCAGTTAAATCATTTAATCACTGTGCAGCTAGGTCGTCTACCTATTGGGCACTGTTAAGTGTTCAGTAATACACTTTGGGTTATTGGCTTCTAAATGTCACTTTTGAAAAAAATAAAAGGAGAAAAAAAAAAAAAAGCAAACAAGCTATGACCACCCCAGTTAGCTGATGAACATTATAAAGGAAAACACAATGTGAATTTATAGTCTTATCACTCAACTCTTTTTTGTTCTGTACATAATATAAGTAGAAAAAAGCACATCATAGCAAACAAAGGAAAAAATCTGATTTTGATATTCTTTGGCAGTTCTTTTAAATACAGAGTTTTGCAACATTAAGTCATCTAATTAGGCAGCAGCTTGTATGAAATATTTTCATAACAGACATAGTTTGTGAGCATGAAAATGAAAGCCACATTTTTAAATTATAATCCCAAATAACTTTCTGAATTTAAATATTACTCTGAAAATGGCTTATATGTAAATATAATCATGTGAAAGATAGTGGGAGAAGTTTGCATTTTATGTCAACATCAACTAGAACCTTTAAAACCTTAGACTTAAATACTGCAACTATAGAAACCCAATATTCTAAATAACATAAAAAGGGAAATAAGTGTAACAGCAGCTAATAGGTGGCAGTGAAAAGCAGAGGAAGATGTTGTGATGCTTTTAAGTGTCCTGTATTTTCTGAGAGGGAGCAACTCACAATTAAATAAACCTCCTCTTGATATGCAAAAGGCAAGTATCTTGTCCAGAGAGAGATGGTAAATTCTTTTGATGCACTTGGCACCAGTGGTTCTTAAAAGGTCACCCATGTGCTTTCCAGTTATTTTCCTGCAGAGATGAAAAGAGAGGTTCATGCTCTTGTTGAGGTACTGTTGTCTGTCTGAGTGCAGGTGGAACAAGAAAGTCGTGTTTCATATGAAGACAGGAACTGCATTTTCCTCTTGTTCCATGAAGGCTCAAAATCCAGACATGCCAATTCCATCTGTTTGTGTCTGGATCCCTTGGCCTATTTCCTTGTGCTTTCCTGATCTACACTGAAAGCTTTGTCAGATAAGCAGTTATGATCATATTAAGTATCTCTCTGTACCTTCAGCAGAGAGACTAGATCTAAACAGGGGAGAGGATCAGTTGTTCATTCATCTTATTTAGTGTTTTCTTAATTAGCAAATTTTTCAGTGGTTTCACTCTCTGACCTCTAATAGCTCCTCTGCTTTATTATGTTAGTTTATTGCAATTTTGGTACAACTTCTTTGATCTGGGCATTCTGGGGTGTCGTTCCTTTTTTGAAGTGATGTCGTGATATATGTACGTGAGGAGTTCAACAGTAGAGGAGGAATTTGACTAAAGGTTTAATGAATGCCATCCCACTGCTGAGTAAGACCTCAGTGAGGCATTTTTAATAGAGATATGATACTTTTGCTCTCTTTCTTTTGGAAGAACACTGAAAGGGCTGCAAACTCAGACGAATGTACTGTGTCCCCACTGTGTGTTTCTTTACCAGTAAATAGGGAATTCGGTCATGGAAGGCAGCTCGGTGAGGTTAAAGAAAGAGAGGTGCTGAAATCAGCAGCATGTCAAAGGAAAATGAGAATTCAGTGACAATAAAAGCAAAGTGTCAGAGTTAATGCAACATACTTTCAGGTTTTGAAGGGCTGAAGATGCTTCTTAAAAGCGGGTTTGGGTGGCTGAATTGCAGTTTAGGAGCTGTCAAAGGACAGGGTGTTAAAGAAGGCTGAAGTCCTGGCGGGAGAGCAAACAAGCGTCCCTTGAGCTCAGCCCGTTCTGGTGGGTGTGGTGACCAGATGATCATCAAACAATACATGAAGTGCAATATTGCAGTGGATATCAAACCTTTTCACATGTAGGTTGCTAAATTTAAGGGAAAAAAAAAAGAGCTCTTGACAGCTTGAAATTACAGCCCTGGTTCCCAACGTTTCTTCCGAGTTCCACTGAATTAATGAAATTAACTGAGCTGCCAGACCGGGTGGAGAGCTGCTGGTGAGCCGCTGTCGCAGGAACCCCACATCGGGCAGAAGTGCTGATTTACAGTCGCTTTGTCTTGAATTTAAATGATGACCTTCACTTCCTGCGTCTCAGACTACAGCAGGCTGCAATGGAGGTAGCCTTGAGAAGGTGTTTGCTAATGAGGCTCTAGCACCTTTGATAGATGTGCTAGATAATCAGAAAGTGATGGATGATGGTGTATTGTGTTTGGAAATTTCATTTAAAGTGTATATTTATGTACTTACAATTTTGACCCATTCAAGCCATTTGCATGATCTGCTGGTGTTTTCCACAAGAGTAGGGATGTTGCCCTGGCTGAATTCCAGTGTGGCTAATTACAATCTGAGTACTTACATTTCTGTAAATTTCATCTGGATTTTGTTACTGTTGTTTATTTAAATATGTACTTGGAAACTTATAAAATCACAGGATAAAAAAAGTTAAGAAAATCTCTGCTCCAAATTACATTTGGTATTTGTGCATTAATAAGTATAGTGTGGCACGATACAATACAGAAAAAATATGAAGTGGCTTATTCAGTAATAGCATCCATAGAAGATGTAGGTTTTCAGAGTTTATGAAATAGGTTAAGTTGCTGAGTAGTTTGCACTGTTAAACATATGATATATTGTGCAGTAGGAATGGATATAATTCACTGTTAGGAGAAATAATGCTTGTTTGTATTGTAGTTAAACTGTATATATTTTTACAAGGTTATCAGGCATGGATTTTACATGTGTGTCAACAAGGGGGTGGGAGCCAATTTATGTGGTGATGTCAAAAGGACTTAGGCAATCACGGATCTGCACGTGGCAATCATCTGCTGGCACAGAAACGTTTCTCTTCTACATACAAAGGCACATTTTATCATTTACCACTCAGAGTCTCAGAATCCTGCTTAAATTACAGTAGGAAGCACTTGCTGTTTGTCACTGTAGGGTAAGAGGTAGGTGAAAAAAGAACCCAAGCCACATCCTGTTGTGGAGAGTTATTTTGCAGAAATATGAACTTCAAAGCTGCAAGCTTGCTCTTACAACTGATTATTAGTCAATATTCACCTGGAATGGATTTCCAGAGGAGATCAAAATAATCCAGTATTAGACCATACTGCATAACCATAGCAGTCTAGTATTTACAAGAACTGTAGCAGTGTTCTTCCAAAAAGAACTAATCTGTTTAGAGATACTTCATCCACAGTGCATATGTACCCCATTAGACGAAGATATTAGAAATAGATGGAAAAACAGTTTTCATTTTGAAAATTATTTCAAGAAAAATGCTTATGACTAGTACTTTTGAGTGAAGTCATCCCCATCAAATAGATTGTTCACAAAAAGAAGTTTGGGAATCCTTTGGTTTTCTAGAAATGGGAAAAAATAGTCCCATAGTTCTAAGATATCTTAGAAGTTACATACTAACACTGGTATTTCTTATTGTTAGTAGTTCTTTTTTCATAACTTCATTTCTAGTAAAAATAGTAAATAATGTACTTATGCAACAGAAAAATTTATAACAATGTATAGGCTTCTGAAAACTGCTGTTCTTTTAATTTTAGTTTGTTCAATGGCTTGGCCTTGTTTTTGGAAAGAATTTTTCTGTGTAACCCAGCTTAAATAATTGTACCTATTTCTTCTGTATCAAACCCAGTGAAAATGCCATCACGAGCCCTTGTGACAGCAGCCAACCTGTTGCATGTAAGTAAAAGGGTTGAAGCCCCATCTGTCGGTGCTCTGAGACAGACAGGTGTTTTACCCACTTTAGTGTCTGTCTAGTTGGATTTTTTTGTCATCTGTGGACTTTTTCCTATTAAAAAAAAGAGGAATACTTCAATGAGGAAAGGAGGAAAGCCATCCAACATCCACATGCTGCACATTATGGGAATAAGATCCATGTGGCTTCTTACCTTTTTTTTTTTTCCTGTATCATTTATTAAAGCTATTATGGAATATCTGCTTAAGGCTAAAAGAGTTTGAATTCTCACTTAGCCTCGTTAAGGTCCTGGGCTTGGTGTTTACCGCTTCTGCTTTCATCAAGGCCACTTCCTCAGAGGCTTTTGCAGGAGACACATATGTTCTTATGAATAACACTCTTCATTTTCTGTCTCAAATCATGGTAGAATTTTACTTTTTAATCAGCAGGTTTTCTTTAAACTCAAAATTTTATTGCTGGTGTTCTGCCTCTAAAGCAGAATTTGTTATTTTATACTTTTGTGTCGTGGGTTGTCTACTTCTATATTCACACATTAAAATGCTTCAGGCTATTCTTTGTGTGTTTTCTGGAGGGTTTAACAGTTCAGCCATTTCCACACAGACTGTCGAAGTCAGTTGGAGACTGTGTCAAAATTTGCTATCAGACTGCTAAGATGAATCTCCCGCTGTCACTACAGAGTACTTCTTCAGAGCACAAAACATTGTTAAGAAATAGTTGAGGTACTGGAGGTGATGCTATCTGTAGCACCATCAATATCTTCACCATATGCTCTTAGTCCTATTAGAATGGTTTCTATAAAAGACTCCATGCCCTCAGGTGCTTAGTGGCCAGGTGTAGCTGTTGAAGTCACCATGATAAACTCTGCTAGTGCACTCAAAATAGAAAAAGAGTTGATATACCAATAGGCAACTTTTTAAAAATGCATTCACTTAAATAAATAATGTTTTCTGTTTTGATTACTTTGCTCTTCCTCAGAATTTTTTTAATTTATCTGAGTTTTCTTTCTAAACCAAAAGTGGCACAGTCAGTACCTTATATACTTATTCATTGCAAAGATAAAAGACTGGTCTTAAGTGAAAGGACATATATGTCGCCCAGTAGTTTGAATATACTTGAAGAATTCATGTCTCAAACAATTCATGTCTCAAAGAATTCTAGTTATTGGTAAGCAACCTCTCTTTATTTTAGCTGTAAATTTGAACTTTGAACAAAGAACGTGCTTAGACTAGTGATGTGCTTATTAGGTTAAAAAAAGAACAAGATTTTAATAGGAAAAAATTATCACAAGACAAAACAGCACATGATCTCATTAGCATTTATGGATTGCTAAACTGCAGTTTAAAAGTCACATTTCTGTCTAAAGAAGTTTTCTGCAATAGTCAAACAACATTAAACAGTGTTTTAGTTTGTTTACTTGGGGTCAGATTTTCAATGATCAGAGTGATTAGAGTTGCAGTTGTCTGCAAAGGCAGCACTAATTAGCTTCAATTGATGTTAGCAGGACTTTGAATAAATGTTGGTTCTGAAAATCTCATCATGTATGGACATCATATCTCTTTTCAGACATCTTTGAAAATCCAGCCCTTATACATCTTTCCTTCTCTTGTTTCAGTGGTTTTCCCTTAGCAGTTCCACATTTTACTCTGCTCAGGAAGGTCCATCAGTTTAAAAAAAGATTTTATAGTAATTTCTATATCTAAGAGTTTATACTTGTCAGGAGGGATAGATTGACAGAAGAGACTTGGCCCTGGCTTTCCATGCAGTATTTTACTTCCTTGCTCTAATAACGTAAATAGTTCTTTTCATCCATAAATGTTTGAGTGCTGCAGAAAAGGGATTAGTGTAATTAGTTTTGCATTTGGAAACGGTAGTGTAGAGATATGTAGTGACTTGCCTGAAGTTAACTAGCACGGGAGGCAACTACCAAGTGAGGAGCCCTGGCACTCAGTCTCCTTCCTTCAGCAAATGGAGTTTCAGAGTGCTTGATCTATCCACACAAAATAACCAGACAAGAACCTTCTAAATGTAGTGATTTGGTACTTACACAGTGTGAGTCATGTTCTGGGATGCTGGCAGTGTTTTTTTGTGATATTTCCGTTTCACATTCAGCTTCGGGGGCTCAGCGGGGGCTTTTGGTCTGGTTGCCATATGAAGTTCATCAGGGGTGACAGGGGAAAGCAGCTTAATGTGCTCATGTTATTTTTGTCTATACTAGAAATTTGTGATGGGTACTGTTTCTGTTTTGCAGAAAGTCACCAAAATAGTGCATTGGCTGTAAGCTAACTGGAGGTGCCCAGGACTATCTACAGCAGAATTGCCTGGACAGTGTTAGTTATTGAGTGTAATTATTTTGATCTTGTGGAGAGCAAAGCATAAAATTCACTTATCAGACTTCCTAAATTGCACACCCTGTTAATTGTGGTGCTGAAGTTGGGTACCTTCACTAGGCCTTCCAGACTCAGCTTTTTGTGTAATGGTTCTCCAACAATAAAGTAGGGGAAAAAAAAGAAAAAGAAGAAAAAAAAAAATCTTACAAAGTGCTCTGGGCATAAAAACATTCAAGGCTATGAGATCCTTTGCCAAGATGGTTTGCAGAAAAAGCACTAATTACTTTATCCAGCTGCTATTCACCGTGGAGTACTTACCACTCCTCTCACCTTGCTTTCTCAAAATTGACTGTAGAGGAATGTCTGCTGTAGGTACTGTGAGAGCTCTTGGCCCAGTTTGCTTTTGTCTACCCCATCAACTGAAGTGGATTAGAGCAAACTTTTCAGGCAAGAGAACAGACATGTGGTCAGTTTTCCTTAAATTAATTCCTGTAACTTGCTCAGCTGAGATTTGTTCCTGATCCCAAAGGCTAGACACCCTTGCCTCCAAGGATTCAAGTAGCCAATATTACCTTAGTGGCCCCAAGCTAAGGACAGATTTCTCTTTAGGACTCCTTCTCTTCAGCACAACAGAAAGGCACAGGATACTCAATGTTTTCTTCAAATTAAAAGATTCTCCAGATTCCTTGTAGCAGAGTCAGTTTTTCTAGTCAGAGCTTGACTTGGAGGAAGAACTGGTATTTGTGGGCCTTACAGATGGGAAGGCATCTGGTTGCAACATGCAGATTTGTTTGCTGAGTCAGTAAAAATACCTAATCTTTATTATGTTTTTATTTACAGCCTGCTTATATTAATAAGCTAGAATTTAGATTTGTTGTGAATTAGATGTTGACATTGGTATTCCAACAGAGAGGCTGAAACTGCTGTCACTTACGTTACCTTCTCCATCCTTAGCCCTGGAGTATCCCATATATTTAAGTAGCTTCATGTTATGCACCAGGAATTTCGTAAATGTGTCTTTGATCAGTCCCTGTGGTTCTTATGATCTCTACAAATATGTCTAGAGGGAGGTGATTGTGGAAGAGAGTAAAAAGCCGCTTAAGCCACAGTATTAGTGTGAGGATGACAGCACACAGCCAGTCTGGGTAAGTGTGGATTGGAAGCCAGGCTGTAGGATCTAAACATGAGCATTTCAGATGGAGGAACCAGACATGACGTCTAAATCGCACATGTTGTGTTGTGACTGCTTTTAAGTGTTTACTCTGTAGGGCAAATAGGGCCAAACTGCCTCACCCTGTGGGGTTTGCACACTAAAATTCCTGTGTGGATATGAGCCAAAACCCCTATACCCTGTGCTTTGGATAGCTTAGAGCTCCCAAAAGGGAGGTTGAGACTTGTCTCAGTGTTGACTGCTAGGCTGGTATTTGCTTCAGTGACCCTTGTTGACTGGTTTCTTCCAAATACAGTGATCTGAGTTTATTTAGCCCTTGTGGCATTGGCATGGGCCTGCTGCCAGATACATGACTGGCAGCCTCTTGAGAACTGTGCCCGAAATATTGTGAGCCAGGAGCTGTGGCTGCCCACCATGGGTTGGTGAGAGTAACTCATCAGGTTTCTGCAATGATTTACCAGTCTCATTTTTGTGCTTGTAACAGATTCTGAATATACTTCTCTATGGCATGGTTTTCTCCCTGTAAAGTAGCAGTATCAGCACTTTGCTGTATTACAAGGCATTTGGAGTATAAATTAGAGGGGGAACAGTTGCTAAGGCATACACTTCCATTTCATTCTGTGAACAGGTCTGCTTCTAAGGCAGAAAGAGATAAAGATAATATACCGATACTTTTAGCACTAGAAGAATAGAAAATTAGAAGTAAGAAAAGACGAGATGGAGAGAAAGTGGTATTGATAACAGGGAAGGCAAGTACAAAAGCAAAAAGCAAGCAGATTTAATATGCTAAATTGTTTAATAGCTCAGGAAAAATGGCTGGAACTTGAAGTTGCTGGTACCCCCATAGTAGCAGGAAATGGAATTGTGCTGAGGTCCTAGAAAAACACTTGCTACTATGATATTCTGATTAGTTTTAAAGGAAGTGCTACAATAAAACTAGCAAATTTTGTACTTAGTAACTAAATTAATGTTATTTTGAAATTGAGAAACTGCTTATAACTTGGGAAGGAATGTCATGAGAAGTTGCGTCATTTTCCTCAAGAGAAATATCTTCCTTTAAAATCTTCACCAAGAGACAACTAATCTTGCTAGCAATTCTCTTTCCAGTGCTGTACTGCTACTTTTTCATTCAGAGTGGATGTCTCAGCTCTGGGAAGGGTGACATGTATTTCAATTTACATTTGCTCATAGCCCATTTTTTACTTTTTGCTGTGACATCAGAAGTTCTGTTGTCATCAGCGAGCTGAGGCATTCACTGAGCTGCCCTCAGAGCTTTTGAGAGAACTGAATATTGTCACAGAAATTGGTTTCAGGCTTAAGTTCAGAGGGTGCTTGTGTTTGATCCAGTCCTACACTTGGAAGCACCCTCTTGGATTTTTTTTTTTTTTTTAGTATAATTAAACAGTAATGTTCACTCATTGAATCTGAGTGTTCACGCATGGAATAAATATCCATCGTTCAGGAGTGACTGGAGAGTTCAGTAATCAGCATGAGTATGTTGACCTTCTTTCCATTTCACAAAAAATGAAGACGATTTATGAAATCTCAAGAAAATACAAAAATTTTTAACTAGTTAATGAACATTTCTGGGGTCACAGCGTGCCTGTAGCACTGCCAGGAAGTGAACTTGCACATACCTGCAGGACAGACCTTCTTAAACAAATTTATCTGCTATACTGTTGAAGCTGGCTGTCAGCAACTGGCCATGCATTGTCATTTCTGCTTAAAAAAGATGGGAGTGGCTCATGTGACAGGAGACTTAGTACCAGAATAGTCAGTGCAATCTTCCTGCAGCTCAGCTTTTCTATTTCTTAGACTTTTAGCTGAGTCTTCCAGAGGCCTTGTGAGGTCAGGCAGTCTGTTTTAATTCTTTCTCAAAAATATAATTGCACAGATTTTCACAAGCTTTTCTAAAGAAAAACAAGAGAAAGTAGACTGAGGAGAAAACTTCCTTGTCTAGGATCCTAAATTATTAAAAATACTGATTTATTTTTTTAAAAATTGAGTATGTGGAGACAATATAATTACTTCTCACATTTCCTCATGTAGCTTACTTGAAACAGCAGCTAAAACACTCCCAATAAAAAGAACTATTGCATTTATAAATAATGAGATTTGCTTTCCAATATGTACTTCTGCTGCTTGCTTTCTTCTAACTCTTAGCTGTGGCCAATTAACAACATAAGTCAGTTTATTTTTTACTCCTTCTAATTAGCATTTTCATGTTCACTATATGCACTAAACTTTCAAAGCAATTTTTGGGTGATTTAAAAGAATATTTGTAATTTATGAATTGGTACTGCTTTTTACAAAATCTTTGGGCTTTTTGAGATGCAGGCAAATGTAAATAAAACACAATAAGGACCTTCAAGAAAATCAGGCAGAGCACAGATGAAACATCTCTTATCCTTTTCCCACGACTGCAGGAAACAAGATGTAAGAAGGAGAGGGGAGGATGTCAGGGAGGTGGCCTATAATGCATGAAAATTTATAGCAAATCAGTTGGAAAACTGAGAAGGCTCTTGGTATGGGAAAGTAACTAAAATAAACCGAATTCAGCAGAGAAGTACTCAGATACTATGGCTAAGGAGAGAAGCAGTGAGCAGGTCATGAATGTGGGAGAAATAGAATTTAGGGTACCAAAGCTGAATCAATGTGATGGAAAGGAAATAAAGTGCCCCGATGTTTCCCTTGTTCTTTGTCTTCTTGTTTTTTGAAAATTAGGATTTGGAGAAAAAATATGTAATTGAGTGGAAGAGAAATCCAGCACTTTTTTAATTATGAGAGAAAAAAATGATGATGTCTACTACTCCTTCTTGGATGAGATCCAGGGAAGGCAAAGCTGTTGTTGAGAATTCCAAATATCTTTATCCTGTTTTTAATTGAAGTAGTTGCACACCTGGTAACATCCCAAAATGGTTAGGAAGGCATTTTGTGGTATGAGATACATTTTAGCTGTTACTGACTACTTTCATTTCAGAATTACTGAAAAATCTGTGTCTTCCAACTAGCTGCTCTATACCAAACAGTTTTTTTCTTCAAGAAAAAAAATCGAGTGTCTCAAATTTTTGTGCACTTGTTATTTGTCATATAAATGATAAGTCCAATGCAAAATGCATATAATTCTTCATGCCATTGTATTATTTCTTGTTTCACTGTCTGCTACCTCCTGTGCTATAAAAGTCTCTTTCTAATACAGTTTGGATTTTTTTTTTTCAAATTGAGTGATTCAAAGATACTACATGAGGGAGAAGCAATTTATGTGATGTGGCTACATTCTTAA